>NC_138940.1:38474166-39217500 GCF_965226115.1 Aulonocara stuartgranti | reverse complement strand
CAATAAGCATGGCTGGATTAACCTCCAAGAATTCCCTGGGGCACAAACATGGGCTGTGGTCACCTATCAGGCCCCCTTTAGTCATTAAACTTTTGATTAAATGCAAATTTAGTTACTAGTCATGGCCTCAGTATCAGCTACTGAAGCAGTAACTGCCACAAGACTTTACATGTTTCATTTTATGTTAATCATCTTAACAAATGAGTTTCCACACTGTGAACTGCTGAGCTTTGGGGCTCCAGGGAGTCTGGGACAGTTACTCCTTTGGTAACACTACTGTGGTAGGAAGGGTATTATGTTACGGTCTTGTTGTGTAGTGGTTACGGAGAGTCAGTATGAATGCAATTCGAATCTTCAGGATGGTTAGGTTTAGGCAAAAAGCCCTACCCTTTAGGGTGCACTCACACTAGGCTCAGTTGCCTTGTACCTGGCCTGAGTACAACTGCCTCCACTCCCTGCTGGCCAGCGCACAAACCTACCTCAACAATCCAGTACTCATCAATTTATCTCAGCATTTCTCTGTTGCAGAACAAAAGTTAATCATTTCATATATTTTCTCTCTTACGTGGGGACGTGGTAACATATTGCCTTTTCACATAAATATTCATTACTTCAAGAGTATTCTATGGAGGCAGCTTTGAGTGTAGGCATGGGGATCGGTCCTCAGGTGGGAGGAGCTTTGAATGCATGCAATTTATCACTACTGCAGCTTTAAACACAAACAAATATTTTTATTTATTAATTGACTTCTCTGTATTGGTTAATAGCAAGAATCAATAAAAATCAAGTGAATACTGTGAGTGTGAATGTTAAATACTTATCAAATTGTTAAGTGGCAAACTTACTTTTTCTTTTAACATAATTATGTTTTCTTTCTTGCCCTTTGAAATTAATTAAATTTATGTGTGTAAATGTGTAGTTCATAGGAGTTACAGTTGCATTTATTTTGGGGAGAATTTCTGTTATTTTATGTAAAAAAAGAAAAAAGAAAAAAAGAGGCCTTTTCCCCATAGAAATCCATTCAGTTTTTAAGGTGGAATTTCTCTAGTGTGTTCATTGACCTAATGGTCACATCAATGGCATGCATGTGTTGGTGAGAACACTGCACTGTTTGTGTGGAAACAGTTTGTCACATTTCATTAGCTCATGTAGACCACTTTGCATGGTCCTCCCCCAGGTAAAGCACCATGCATGGTGCTCATTCCATGTGGCTCAGTTGGTGTTTAGACAAATACTGTACACACTTTATCCACTGACCTTTTCACTGTAGGTTACACACCTCAACACATGATTGGACATTGTTGTTTTCATTCCTGTTTGTAGCAAAAATGGTGGGACTTCGTTTTTTGTGGCGAGAACCAGAAGTATTTTGCAGGAAGCTCTGTGTTTACGTGAAGTGTGCGACAGGAGCCGAAGAGATGGCTGGCATAATGGGGTTTATTTACATTCACACTCACTTACACTGCGCAGTGTCTGGCACTCTAACTAAGGGGACACGTTCTTGCTGGGAGACGTCATTAGTGCTGCCACACATAGAAACTGTGTTCATGAGCAGTGGGGTCACCCACAGGGATTACTCAGGTGCTATGACCAGGTCTTGTGAGACTGCAGCGAGTCAGATATGAACATTGCAACATCAACACTCTCACGTCCCAGTTATTTACCCACTTTTACTTGCACGAGCAGGCGGTCGAAAACACATTAAGTTGGTCACTCCACTTTTAACCTCGTCCATTAGCATAATCAAATTACACTAATATTTTCAGAATTAAAGCCCATGCACATTAAGTCTTGAAATAGATGAAAAAAATCAAGGGAAAGTTTATTGCCCAACCTTTTTCAGGGTAAACATAGCAAATTGGAGGTGGCTACACCTACAGTGCGTACATTAAGACAATTATTAAAGGTTAGATGAAAGCGTTTATTTATCCATGATCTACAGTAAAAATGTTTGAAAGCTTGTCTTTTTGTACAAATTACTATAATATTTATTACCTCCTTAAACATTTCATGTTGTGACTTTGATTACAGTGCTACACATTACAGTGTACAACTTTATGTAATATTTTAAAAGGGTTATTTTAGAGCAGGAAATTATACTCATTTACATTATCAATTAATTAATCAACGCTTTAATAGTTTAATAGGAAAATGCGAGCAAACCATTTCATAATTTGTTTTGGACAAACAAACTCTACAAAACTCCAAAGACATGCAGTTTACTGTAAGTATAGATAAGTCATGTGAAAATTTGAAAAGCTGAATCAAAACATTTTTACTTGGTCATGTTTCACGAAAGTGTGATTGATAATGAATTTTTTGACACACTCCAATCAAATCAAAGTCATCCCCAGCTGTAAACATATTTATTAAGCTACAAAATCTCAGCAACAATTCAGATTAACTTTAATTTAGCAATAAGAAATATTTGGCTCCGTACAAAGTGTGTGTGCGTCCTAAAAATACTCCAAGATGTCACAGTAATTTGGAAAGAGACTCACACAGAAGAGCAGTATTTGAATTTGAAGCGACCAGTATATTTGGCGTGACTGTATATTTTTGCTGGACTGTTTAGCTTGGCATCTCCGTGCTGATAATTTATGACACATCTGGTGTCAATCTGCCATCACCTTCCTCATAAAAGGTCCCCAAATCATGAATATATTCTTTAGATGGCAAGAAATGCTCATTATGCGCTGGGCTTGATTTGTGGAGTCTATCTTTTTCACAACTGACTGGATATTTGGGTACGAATCAATGTGTCTCAGAGTGAGTGTGTGAATTTATATACTTGGGAGTGTCTCCACAGTCAGTGCTGTGGCCAAATGTGGGACACAAGCGGCACCGCAACGGAAACCCGGAAAACTGCATTAATTGAGGAGGGGGCAAAAAGGAACAACATCAAATCTGAAGTTCTTCTCTTGCAGTAACTCAGCATCATGAAATTCTATACTTCCCCTTTCCCTGCAAAAATATGTGCTTCATTTTTAATCCGCTTTAACAGATATTATCCTTTACAGTCTGCACTTACTGAGAAAAATGATCCAATTCTGATTTAAACTCTGTATTTTTACCTTTTTGGAAACCATGAGGCACTCAAAGCGTCAACAGCTGAAAAATTGCTTTTGCAATGAGAGCAGCAAAGATGATTTATGGAGAAAGAGTAATTTTCTCACTGCTGCAGCAGACATGGTTAATGTCACCATACTTCAAGGAAACAAAACCTTTTGGTTACAAAAGCAAGTGAAAAGCAAACTACTCAAGTGTTTTTCTCCTCACATCTTGCCATGTTGCTCTGGCATGGTCTTAGCTGGACAAACTTGTAGAAAGGTTTCAGTCAGAGTATCCTCTATGGAAGCGAATGAGAGAGGAGGCTGGAAAGAGGGCCGGTCAGTGAATGTTTCATTATATCTAATGTTGCCTTCCCTGAAGCGCTCTCCAAAGTAAGCGAGCTGTGTGAGCTGGGGCTCGAAATGCTCAACCCCCTTGTGACCACTTGGAGCAAAGCAACTCTCCACTTTCTTATTTTCGCCCTCAAACGAAAGCCTCTGCATGGATAACACAGTGGTGCTTTTTATTTAACTTGATTTTTTAAAGCATAGAGTTTCTCTCGCTGAGAAGGGGGCTTGACATGATTAGAACACGGGGTATATTTCCAGGGTGATAAACAGGCGAAGTGTCACAAATATTTTTTTAAGGGACGCTGCCATCACAAACATATTTCAGTTCAACATTTTGGAGATGAATTGATAAGAGTTTCATGCATAAGAGTCATGGAAGTAGTCAGCCAGTTGTGAACATTTAAACAGAACTAGAATTCAGTCACTCCATTGTGGAAAATACATTTATATTTTTGAGCAGCTTTTAATCAAACCTTTTACGGAGATGACATGACCAGCTGTGTTTTGTTAAAGTCAGAGCCCCATGACTTACTGATCCTCTATCCAAAAATCAAGAATGATCTTAATTGCCTCTATCATTTCACTAAATGGTTAATGACAGTGATTTAATACACAGAGCTGTTTGAGCGTGTGCAGCAGCTGCGAGTGTGTGCGTAAGTCGTGGTGCTCAGTTGGCTGCTGGGTCTTTGCTTTGATTCCCCTGCTCCGGCATGTGCGAGGACTTAGCGGGCTGAGATCCCAGACATCTGTTGAATATTAGGGGCAATAACAGCTGGGCGGACCTCAAACATGGTCACCCACTTCACCTCGCTGTGTCTCTGAGGATAACCCCAGCTGCCTCACACTCCAGATGACAAGTGCCCGTTCACTGGCCCGCTGAGTCCGGGCCCTGCCGATGAGCCGTGCACCCTCACTTCTAAACAACCCAACAGAAAGCCTCAGCTCCTTCTCATTTTGTCTTTCTCACTGACTTTCTCCTACTGTGCATGAGAACAAGGTGGGTGGTATATAGTGATTTCACTGTGATAATATCCCACCATGTTTGATTTCCCATAATGTGTCAGTTTGTTGTTGAAATAAATTCTGGCTCCACGGTGGTTGTCTGTCAATCGCTCTCCCGCGGCTTCCTCCTTTGAAAGACTAAGAAAAAGAGAAAGAAAAAGAAGAGGTCGGCCATAAAGGCACAATGCTGGCGTCACAAGATTTCTAAGAAATATTTTCCATGGTAGACTTTGTTTAACAAATTTAGAATTATAATTTAAACTTCTAGCAACAAAAATCACCTTTGTTCAGTTCAATTCACTCAAAAATTTGGCTGCAGCAGCATAAAATGCTAAATGGTACTCAGCGCAGTAATTTTGTCATTACAGCCTTAATTAGTCTATTATGACTGTTATAATGGCTAATGTAAGCAAACCTTTAGACACAGATAATGTATGTACGCTGGAAAGCCACTGGCTACAGTAAGGTGGAAAAGGTGCATGATCTCAGACTAATGCTGTAAACTGAAAACTGTTATCTGAGACCAGATCAAGCCAAGATTTCCCATTTCATGCGTTGGCCACAGGTTACAGTCAAGCTATCAATCAGGATGCATTTTTTCAAAGCTACACTGTGAGACGATAGCTGATGGTTTCGAGACTGCATTTCTGCCACTGTGTTCCTCATTACTTTATATTGCTTTATATAAGGCTGTCTTAGCAAAAGCAGAAACTTTATTTTGTAATGATTAAATCATTACATTCAAATTCAATCTGCTATCCAGTGTGGACATTTTCTTACCCATGTTCTAATAAATCACCACTTTTCAGAACAAACTACAGAAGCTAGCGTCACCTGATCTGCTGCCCCCCCTGCAGTAGGCATTTAAAATGGGTAAAATCTTACAACCCACGTTTTTACAGAGATTTTCCCATTTCTACATTTAAAAGTACTCAAAGTATGTTTTTCTTTTTCTAAAATCTCACTTTAGTGGTAACCAAATATTTACGGCAACCTGATTGGTCAAATTTTCTGCATCATATTCAACCAACTGACATATGCTGTGGTGTTACGGAAACACAATACATACACAATTAATTGCATTTGAATAGTTTCCTGACAATCATCTTACACCTTAACTGGTTAAGGCACATTTCTGACTTGACATTAGCCGGTTTGGGTCAGATTACTTTAGAATGACGTAATCATACAATTATTTTACTCATTTTTTAATGCAAATGAAATGGATTTTCAGCGTTCAGATTTAAACTAAAGCTGTTTCCTACAGTGTGTGCGATGAATCTGCAGGGAATACTGTCTTTGGTGTAAGTTTTCATCCAAGGCCACACGAAGGACTGTTATTGTAACACAAAAGGACAAATGTTATCTTATTTTCAGTGTAAATAAAAAAATCTCAATCATCCAGAAATCATTATAGAAAACAAGCAACAAACATTTACCTTTTAAAAACTTTCATCCTGAGCAGGTGGCTGACTTTGATATACAGAAAAAAACACATTTGGCATTTAGGATGGTTTCACATCTTGAGTTCACATTTTAAAATATAAGGATATAATCAAAATGTAAACCTAAAACCTAAAGTAACTTAATCTTACTTCTTACTTTCACAAATGCAATGTAAAAAGTATCAGTTAGTACTCAGCCCTGCAAATTAGTTACTAGTTGTGAACAACTTGGGAAGGAATTACACACAAAATGAGCGTTTGGACAATTACCTGGAGCAGATTTATAACTGAGCCATAAGTGAATATTAAAAACGAAATCAATAACCACATTCATGTTGAGCTACACTCACTTTCTGGCATCCAACAACACTCCAGCCCAGTTGCTGCATTCTGGGTGTCGTTATGGAGTCACATTTTATGACCTTGTGATTAGTGTTTTTATGGCAGTAGGGAGGTCTGCAGATGGTCTATGTAAACTTGTCAGACTGAGGGGCTCTTGTGGGGAGGTGAAGGAGAGAATTAGAGCTCTGTTACAGCTGAAGGGGGATAAACAGAGATGGAGTGCCCTCTTCTGGAGCCTTTTACATTTTACACTGTACAGTAACTGACAGACAGGAGTGATTTTACTTTGTGACAGACTGAAACCATCAAATTAGTCAAGTGTAAATAGAAAGAACATGACATGAATTATTTACATCTCCACAGTTTGTGCCAAGATCTTCTAAATTCAGTGATTGTGTGTGTGTGTGTGTGTGTGTGTGGGTTTGTGTAATTTTTTGAAGGTAAGATAATACCCACTGGAGTTCATTAATATTTAAAAGAATTGAAATATTTATAAATGTGAGATTAATTACATTTTAAGATTCACAAATTAGGTTCAAATGTAAAAATATTAATAATTACTAATAAATGTAATGGGATTTTAAGTTTTTATCAATTATGAAAAAAGGTCTTTGTAATTCCCTGAAGACAAACCTGAAATAAGACAGGAGACCATGTGCAAAATAATTTTTATACACAAAAACATGATGTCGTCTTATATCATATCATCTTTTTGGTTTTGCTTCAGACATGAAAATCTAAAAATAAATTGTTGATAAATAGATTTTTTCCTCCTATATAAAGTTCTCTATAGAATCTTTTCACATAATTTGGATTAACCACATTTTTACATGTGAAGTTGGGGGTTATTCTTTTAAAATACTTTAGTGAGTAAATAAACAGTGCGATGCATATATTAACATTTTTTCTGAATTCCCAAACATCATTTAAGATAATGCCTCGTAGGATATTTTGTGTTTAGATTTGCTTTATATTAATAAACACTTAAAATGGTCCTTGTGTTAATAACCCTTTCTAACAATTTTAGAAGGCAAAAAGTTTGACCCAGAGTGGCGTCGGTCTGGATTAGGATTATGTTTATGCAACATTATAGATAAATTTGCTCATTACTGAAATTGTGTTTGCTTCAGATGCGTCCTCCTATTGAAACTTAAGTCACACAGTGTGTGTGTTCCCAGATGTGATGATAGGTTTAAACAATGGCCCCAGACCAGCAGAGCCCCCGCTGTCTTGGCAACACAGATGACCCCTTACATCCTGCACACCAAGCTGGCATTAACGGGCCATGTGTTACACGTTTTACACATTCTTTAACTTTCAGGATCCAGTTTCACCTTCTTGAGTCTCTGGGGTGCACATGTACCAAGAGACTGTAGAAGGAGGGTGGCAAAACAAAGAGGTTTAGCATAGAGGATGGATGTTACAAAATACCACTGCAATAGGTTGTGTGATAGTTTTTAAAGGAGATTGGTGCAGCTTTTATCTGTTTGCATTTTATTCATTTTACATATGTGCATGATTATTTGTACATTATTTGTACCAGTATCAAAGACCATGTGATGATGACCAGAGAGCAGTGATGATGGATAAAATGTCATTATGAAAAATATAAAATGTTTAATATTATACAGTGTTTTTAATTAAAGTTTTGAACATGTTTCCCCTACCAAGGTGCTTATGCTTTGATGTATCTGTTTGTTAGCAGCAATACTCACACATGTAGAGGCGGATTTATTTCAGAGCAGTACCTGGGGACGATCTGTATCTGGGTCTGGGAAGTTTGTTTCTTCTTTTTTTTAAGACTCTTTACCAAAAATATTTGGCAAAACTGGACATTTAGCATGATATCTTCACAAAGACATATTAGCCATAAAACAAAACAACAGGGAAATCATGTGGTGGGATACAGACTCTGTGCATGTTTATGTGTTTAGTTCATTTTGTACAATCAAGGCAAAAATTAAACAAAAATCTTAGGCTGCCTGTGCGAAAAAAAGCTTGCATTTTCAGAACTAAACAAAACAAAACAAAAAACCTTCTGTCCCGTTTCACTGTCAGATGAGCCAGTGTAAGTGTTTTATTTTTACTTTAGTCTCCTTGGATATTTGGAAAAGTCATACATCTCTGACAGCAGCATTAATATAATCCAAGTTAAGTGTTCATACCGAGGCGTCAAAGACCATTACTGCAGTTTTCTGAATTCCCAAACGTCATTTATTTTTATTCCATTCTGTGACAATCAGTTTTTACGACTGCTGCTGGAGCTCATTTTAGAAACACAGTAGTTATATTAGTTCATAAAACTGTTAAAGCGGTGATATGCTGAATCAAACTTCATTTCACAAATCATTACTTTCAGCTCCCGCTGTTTCATTTTCATCCCAAACATGTCAATGAAGCCGTAATGAAGTTGGAGAAATGGCCGTCACATGTAAAATGGAAAATATGTAACAAGTACCATGAAAATGCTCCATTGTGAGCTATATTAGGAGTGAAATACATTTCTGGATGGGGTTGCTCCAAATGACGCACACACAGAGGATTAATGGAACTTCAAACATGTTTTTCTTTGTAATGCATCATTATGAAGCACTGAATCTGTCAGCAAGGGGAATCTGTGCACTTTGGTCACCAAGCTGGCCCCACAATTATTACAGAAGCACTCTGAGTCCTTTCACTGAGGATAGAAGGATATATGGAAAAAACAGACTGACCAAATAATACTTCACAACAGGTGTTTTCCTGCACTTTTTGACCACATTTACATGGACTCCTGGCATGTTGGTGGTTTATTTGGTTAAATTTTATAATGATTTAGGTTACTGTGTTAGAAAATATATTTAGAAATTTGTTTTTGGTTTAATGTTTCATAACATAGTAAAATTGCCAATAGTTTTTAAGTTATTATAGGAACACTCCAACATGTTACATAAGAAAATTCCATAATGCCAAACTCAGCATTACAATTGGGAGAAAACAATCAGGTAGAATTTGCGAAAACTCAAATATATAAGCAGCTGAGAACTGCTGATTAGTTTACTCAACTTCAGTTCAATCACAGTTTAAAATGCTACACCAAATCCTAGAGGAAATCCTCTCCACTTGGCTCCCATCAGCAGGATATATTGTCAAACTAAACCATGTTCCTAAGTCAGTTGGTAGGGAGCCGTTGCATTCATTTGAACAGTCACTGGGACATAATCAAAAGTCAGAGTGCCGTTGTAACTTGTTTGGTTGAGTAGATGACAGATTTCTTGCACATTATTCTCCCTACATTCCTGCCCACCCTCTACTACTGTCCTAGCCAACAATAGTAAACAAGCCCCAGATGATTAAAAATAATAAAATAATCACCAGTCAATTCCAATTAAAAGCTCATGTAACACCCTACAGGTTATTCTTGCACTATACATATTAAAAGACATCAACACCCTTCAGGCTGGAGGTTCCAGCAGCTCTTGTATCATTTCAATGAGATATTTAATGTAAGATATATAATGACATAACCCTTTAAGATTTGACAGACTTTGAAATTCAAACAGGGCCCATTATACTTCTATATTTCTAGTTCTGAGTGCTAGTCCATTTACCTTTCATTTGATGGGAATTTTGTGCTCAAAGCAAGAGCTGAGTGTCTGAGATGAGCATATAAAGGACATCCTCTCTCACTGATAGCATACAGGCCTACCAGTAAAAAGCAGAAAACATAAAACAAAACATAAATGCAACAAACAACCACTTTCCATGTTTCATATGAGAATCCACCGTTGTAACAGGTTAGTACAATAACTTATAAATAACTTTGTTTATCATATAAAACATACTTGTATCTTTGTTGTTAATTAAAAGTGAAATATATTTGACTGCTAAAGCATTGTTTTTTACTTTACTGTCAGCACTCACATTAAAACATTACTCAGTAAAGTGACTTAAATGTGTTTCAAGTCAGTTTCTAATCTGTATGCTGAGCTCACTGGCTCCGCTCACTGCTTGTTTTTTTCCTTTTTAATTAAAAAAATCATAGTGTTTACTAAAATATCTCTCTTTTAATGATGCACATATAATTCAGAAATCAGTTTTCTCTTCATGTTTTGAGCCACTGTGGCACTTTGCTGAACTCACTCATTTTGGCCCATTTGAGCCACATCTGAGCCCAGCTCCCTCCCTTACCCACTAAGTGCTTAAAAGAAACCTGCTCTGCTTGTCCAGCAGCTTTCAGCCTGCCAATCACTGCCACAGCCCTCAATGTGCCCAAACTAATTAATGCACAGATTATTCTCTCATAAAACCCCCATTAAGGACTCTGTTTCAAATGTCATGTCTCGCCACACTCTACAGATTTCCTCCCATTTTTTTACGATCACTCTCTGTGGTAACCGTCCTGTAAGAAAGACATCTTTAATTTGTTTGGATACAGCTGAAAGGGAGGGATATTACATCTATATTTAACTCAGCGGTGCCTTCGACAAGCCGGCAGAGGCTAGCTTATTTTTTCAGGTGCTTGTACTTTGGAGAACGGTGAGCCACAACCTTGGAGATTTCCACTCTGCAGAGCCACACTCACTCTGTAGCAGGGACTTCTGGGAAGGCAGCGTGTGTCTGCTGGGATTTGGCGATGGTTGCTGGACGATGATGAAACAATTAATCATAACATGGTCCGTTAGTCCTGCAGGGGAGGAGATGGTGTAGGACATGGAAGACGGCAGAATTTATATAAACACGTGGAGACTCCTAATTTACAGCAGCTCGTTAACACCTGTGAGGTCATCAAGTGTTCATCATGCTGCGGCTCTACTTCTTGTTCAAGCAGGCTACCTGTCATTCACGTTTACATTCATGTATTAACCCTGATGTGTTGCTCTCACTTTTTTTTCATACATTAAATATTTTCTCCTGCACAAACTGAACCACGGGTAAGTGGAAAACCCCATAACAGGATGTCAAAGTGGCTTTCGCACCAACTGATGTCAGATTCTTCAGAGTTTTTCCTCCTATTTTCTTGCAGTCACACTTTCTGCATATACACCATGGAGGCAGCAATACAGTTTTGTGTGCTTTGTTGTATACACACAGGGAAATATGATGAAGCTCAAAATATAAAACATTAGCAAGTCTTAAATACGTGTACTTTATTTGTTTGCATCACCACTACATATGGATGACTTGCAGGCATGATAGTCCCCAAAGTCACCACCTGGCAACTACCAGTTGCTAGGAAAAAGTGAGGCTGCTGGCAGTTGGTAGGTAAAATTGTGTGCAAAGAGGATACTGTACGGTGCTGCGCCAAAAAGCTTGTGCAGTTGCTTTCGTTGCTAGTGATTGCTGCAGTTGTTATTGAAGACACTGACAAACATTTGCCATCTGGTTCCTATGCAGTAGTGAAACCATGAAGAGTGTCATACAAATCTCATTTGTGTTGCAGACAATTACTTCTTAATATCTGTACTTAAATCACGACTATTTCCCTTCAAAGTAAAAGCTGCTCCTTTTGAATTGTGTTAGTAACAGTGATGATGGGCAAGCAAAGAGAGTTCTGTCATAATGCTGTACTCAGAAATCTAGCAAGCTCAAAGGTTATATGCACCAATAAATGGGAATAGTTTTATCCCTGGTTTAAACCAATAAACTGGGACTGGTTTCTGAGACTTCCTTTCAATTCTGTTTTCTTGTAGTATAAAAATAGACAGCACGACCTTCCAAACAAACAGAGGTGTCAGCTGAGTCTGCGGTCTTTCACTTTAGTAAACATGGTCCTCACAAAGAAGCATGCTAACAAGAAAAGCCAAAGAGGTTTTCATGCTCCTTTATTAATTTCCTCTGCCTTGCTGTAACAGTTATGTTATAGAATGAGAATGGAGCAGAAAGATGGCAGGCAGGCAGGCAGGCAGAGGTAAAGGTGAAATAATGATTTGGGCAGAGAAGGAGAGAGCGAGAGCCGAGGAGTGGCAGCATGTTTGTACAGCTGAACACAAGCTGAAGAAGCCCAGGTCCCCTTCTCACACTCCATTAGGCCCTAAGCTCCACGGAGTGCTGCACTCAACACATAAACAGCCTCCTGGAAAAGCTCCAGGATGTATGGGAGAGGCAGGGGGACGCCAGCTAGCAAGAAACAACAACTGTCTTTTCCCATCAGTGCAATGCCTCCAAAGTACAGAAAGAGACTGCAGAGACAAGATGGACACGGGGGAGACTGAATCAAGGCCAAAGGATTCAACAAGTCCTTTAACTAAATCATTCTATTGCTCAGTTGTTTGAAATTACCCATGCGAGGATTTCTGAAGCAACATATGGTTTCAAGTTTCAAAGAGTTATAAAATCTGTGTTTAGATGACAAAGGGGCAAATACACCCAACAAACAAATCTGACTTTTGACCAGCAGACTGGAGCTGCAGACAACAAGTGTCAACTTTCACTTGCTGTTAGGTTAAGCCACAGAAACTCTTTGGTCTATGAAAGAATCATTTGGGTCAAATGTGATCCACTTAGAATATTGAAATGTTAGAAAACTCAATTTGCTAGGTTATTGGACTTCACTCAGTCATTACAGCCTGAGAAGATTAGAAGTTGAGAAGAGTTTATTGCAGGTCCTGCCCACTGTCTGTCAACGCGACTTTTTTTCACCTGTAGTCACTTGGAGTTACTATATATCTTTTACTTTCTATGGTCTCTCGCCCACATGTAGCTGCAAGTTGCTTGTAGGCAGTGCGTAGGTCAGTCCATCAAAAGATGAACATTAAAAAAATATGTTTATCTTCCGAGTTGTTTACAGATTGCACAGATTGTTTATTGTTGTTTTTTTAGGAACACAAATGACCACAAAATGAACCAAACAGAAGAAAATGAGAAAATGTTTTTTAAACACTTTGATAAGAAATAGTCATACACCGATTATGCGAATGCGTGCTAGAAGGTGATATCATAACCAGACATATGAGTTAAAGCTAAAGGCTGAGCTACAGTTTGGCTTCAACTGAGAGAGAAATGGAGGCCTCGTGTTCACTCACACAATGAACACAGCAGAAAGAAAGCGCCGTTCTGATGGTGCTGCACAGCAATAGGATACTGCGCACAGATTTTTGTTACAGTGAACAAGGCTAAATATAGCAACAGAACAATGTTAGTCATTTGGTACAATAGTGTGTATAATAGTATGTATAATGTATAACATGTGTTATTAGTTTTATATTTTATAATTACTTTTTATTTGTATTTTGACTTAAAAAAAACCCTAGTTTTAGTTTAAAGAGAAAATTTGCTTGTTTCAGTTTAGTTTTTACTGCTTAAAAAATATTTAGTTTTAATTTAGATTTTATTAGTTTCAGTGTAAGGTTTACTCTTTTACTGTATGAAGGATATTTACCAGAAACAGAACTGGGGTATGACAGAAAAAACCCCACAACTTTATCAATAATCGAGGGTTCATTAGGTAAGTCATAACATTTTTTTAACCAAATTAACAAGCATTAAAACTGAGAATATTACCTCTAGTTCCCAAAATACTTTGAGTTTTTTAAATTTGTATTTTAGTTTTTTTCACATCTAGTTTTACTTTTTAGTTTAGATGTAGTTAACTATAATAACTTTGGTATAAATATTAAAGTTAAGGGTCAGAGTTCATTTGCAGTCATTTGTCTTTCCAGCTGGCAAATGTCCAGTGTCGTAGCTCTTTTTTTTGGTCTCTACCTTCCTGACGGAAGTATCTGCCTGCACATTTTAAAAATTTATTTTTCTATCGGTTTCTATTTAGTGTAGCGAATTCCTCTAACAAATGAAAAGTCCTGGTTCCATCGCAGAAAATCTACAATTCTGCCAAATCAAATATCCAGAGCTACCCACTGAGGTAATAGGGAGTTCTGAATATGTTGTGAATAAGGTAGTAGCAGAAAGTAACATTTCTTTCTATCTATATGTATTTGCTAGTCCAATTTAAATACTTTAAACAGAAATGAGTGGAGAGAACAGGAGAGTAATGATGCAGCGTGGGCCCCTGGACAGAGATGAATTGAAGATGCTGCAGACCCAGCCATCCAGGCTCCTTTAAGCTTTTTTTGTTAACAAAATCCAAGGGATTCATCATGTACTATTACATATACAAACACATGTATACACACAAGTGTATTTCACACAAAAGTACTCAAGGAAAAACACACTTGACCTGAGTGAATACATGCAGCGCGCACACACACACACACACACACACACACACACACACACACACACACACACACACACACATATGACAGTGTCCTTGTGAAAACACGCATACTTCACATTACTGCGCACTTATAAACATGGCCCCTGTTCCATACACAAACACTTGCAACCCACCATAGTGGTTCTGTCAAAGTGGCAGGGCATATAAACCATGTGAGTTGCTGTAAACAAGCATAATGTTGCACTTATGAGCCACTCTGTGGAGTCAGCCTTTTGGGTGTTTGGGTTCTCCGAGCTGTTAAATTTCAAACTCAAGTCAGGATCTGACGTCCAACTGAGCAAGACAAAATTTCAAGATTACACCCAAGTCTCTCGTAAAAATGCTGATATATAATCAGTCTTTGGTCAGGGCTATCTCAGCACATACTTCAAATATACGGCAGGAAGTGTGATAAATTGGGGAGTGTTGATTTAAGCATTAACAGGAAAATCTTATCTTAACATCCCATTAAAGTATTTTACCATTTTTACCACACACTACATCCCAAAGCTCTGACATCAGAGCACAACCCATATCATAGTTTGTCAATGAAATCACAGTAAATAATGAATAAGCACAGGTATGAAAAAATTACGCTACAAGTGATTCTCATCACAAATGTTACTATGGAAACACACAAAAGTCACATGTGCTTTTAATTGCATTAAATGAATAGTTTTTCTCCCCACTGTCACAGGATTGGATGCTCATAGAAACATTCCCTGTCCCCTAGGATCCCCTATCTCTTTTCTACCCTTGATTCTGCAGGATATTCAAGAGAGCAGATCTCTTAACAAGACCAACTCAATCACAGTTAATCTAAAGAAAGTTGGCTTAAGGGACAGGAGCTAAAACAGCTTCTTTCTGTAACAAGGCGCTGTTTAAGGTATATAAGAATGACTTTGAACTGTGAATCATGCAAAGCTACTCTAGAGTCCATGAATAAAAATACTGCATGGAGTTCAAAATGAGCATAATGAGTTCTCTTTAAGGCACCCAAGGAAAATCTGAGAGGTCACCAACAGATTATAAAATATGGATTTTTATAAAGATATATTGAGTTTTATATTATTTTCCCTTCTTTTCCACTTGAAATACTCTCATCCAAGACTCCTTAAATGAAACAGCTGCAGGGGAAAAATCCCTTTGGTTGCTCTAAACTTACAGTATATCCCGCAATGAGGCTATAACAGGGGCCACAGTAGACACTGGTTTATTTACAAGCCAAAAAAGGTGAAAAACCTCAGTTGTAAATTGTAGATTATGGATTTTAATTTCACACTGAGATTTGAAAATGCAGAAATAAATAGACTCCAATTGCTGCAGAAAAACCAGAAGAAACACTACATAAAATCCCGTCTGGAATACTTTGGAAGATAGTCAGAAAAATATATGTTTATGCAATTTCTCGTAAATGAGCTAACACACGCAGAAACCCTGATGACCTGCGTTTCTTACTGTAAGTGTAATATTTCATGAGATGCATACATTTTTGGCCTGACTCTTTCTATGCTGGCCATGTTACAGCTCAATCAACCATCTTTTACTCTCCACCCAGATGCACCACTCTGCTTCTGGGTCAAACGATGTGAGTGAACAGATAAGTTTGGGCGGGTACAGAGAGAGACTAAACACTCGCCGAGGGGCATGCCATTGTTTTGGAGATCTTCAGGAGGGTTTTTATGTATTCAGCTGCTCCCTGGCTGCTGCAGAGTGTCAGTGCTGGATCCCAGTTACACAATATTTCCTGCTATTCTGCACAATCAGGTCTACGCCACACAGGCAGCGATATAAGCCTGTCCCACTTGGTCTCCTCTGAGCTATTTTCTCTGTTTGTGTATTTTGCTATTATTACTGTACTCCACAAAGTGTGCTTACTGATTTAATTCAAAAAGAGTATTTCTCTTTTATCCGCACGACAAAGAAAAGAATGTAGACAAAAATGACCAGAAGAAAGATGTGAGGTAAGAACATATTGCTTACTTAACAAGCACCTGCTGGTTGTGTCAAAACTTTTCTCAGTTTGTTGAGAAGTTTCAAAGAGTACTGTGGACCTTCATTTCTTTATTTTTGCAAGACTCTCAGAGCAGTAGTTTCTGAAGGTCTTACAAAGCTTTGCTTTCTGGATTCCTTTATCCACTATCTTATGTAAAACACGGTGGAGGCTCGATCATGGTTTCCGCCGCACCTCAGGCTTGAAAGCTTGCCTAACAGTTCAGGCTGTGTTGAAGGACAAAGGTGGTCATATCAGATATTGACTTTTAAGCTTGTTAAAATTGTACAAACTCTACATTTGTCATAAAATATGCCAATAAATTGCTGCACTTATTCCCCATTTCCCTTGCAAAACACAAAGAAATGTGGAGGGACTCGAGACTTTTGCACGGTACTGCATCCCTAAGAGTTAAAACAACTGGTAGGTGACTGATTCATTTTGAACCATGATAACACCTGGTTTAACCTGGTGTTACTACACCTAATCAAACCTTCCCCATAGTGTGGATACAACAATACAAAACAGCTTATTATGGAAAACAAAGATGAGCGATCTTGTCCAACTAACAGGAACATCAAAGCAGAAAACAGCTCGTGCCATGTTTCGCTCCTTAAAGCCCAGACAAAGAATATATACAGCAAAAGGTCACTTTTTCATGTGACCAAGGCAGATTAAGGTACAATTTATTTTTCTTGCAAAGAAAAACAAAGTAATTAGGAGATCCAGGTGACAATGGTTAGTTGCTAAAAATCCTAAACAGACCGAGCACTTTGTTCACCACACTGGGTATCATATTTTAAGGCATCCCATTAAGAAACTGGCACCCTCTTAATCTTTACACATGTCACATCTTTTAGAAAACAAAAATCTATCATTAGATACGGGGCCCGTATTAACACCCCCCACAACAGGCTGATTTGTCGGGGGTGTACGTGCAGCCAAAGGCAGTTTTGTTTCCTGTTAGAGTCGAACAATGCCACCTTAAGACTGCAGAATGCAGTTGATTTGATAAATGTTGACCTTTTGGCATGTAGAATACATACATGTTGTAAATGTGTGCTTAGCATGCGAGGTATGCGTGCTGCAGCTCCTTCACTTGTAGTGAAACGGTGCTTAAAACACACCTGCACGTTTTGACCAATGAATCTACAAAAACCCACCAGACACAAGCAGATGTTTCTACTTTGTAGAGTCCCAAAGTTTCCTTTTAGGTGTCTTGATTGAAGCTTTATGATGAAGATGCTGGTGACCCCGTAGTTGACCTTGCAAACCCTTCACTACTGACACACAAACCTTCAGGATGCCTTTGCAACTCGAATCCGACTTGTCCAAGTCCAGAGCCAGACCCATGATGTGCGGCAGCACTGTGACGAGGAGAGCATCGCTCAAGCGTGACGGCCAAAGAGATGACTGTATTCCAGCGGCGTCGGCGGAGATTTTTAGACGGTGGAGCGAGGACCACACAGACGAAATGGCTCCTCTCCACCGGCTGACTGATGATTAAGCGAGACGTAGTGTATTTTCCTATGGTTCCATAAAGACACAAGCTGGGAGAGCTGTAAAAGACGGTGCCGAAAGACAATTGGGCTGAAAATAAATAAAGCAGAGTGGGAACCACTGTGGGCGACTGTTTCATTTTTTTATTGCTCACTTATTTTTTCAAATACCAAAGGTTGCTCGTCATCTTTTGTTAATGTAGCTGAGGTTTTTTTTCATTTAAGTAACGCCGCTAGTACGTGAACTTATGCCTCAGTAACTGAAATCAATTTGTTAAATGGTAGCATGAACAAGAAATAAATGGCTGTGCTTTAAAGATTATGAACTTTCCTTTACATACTCCAGCAATGATAGGTGCTGTGAGATATAATGCGCCCCTATGAGCCTGCTCCTTCCAGTTCTTCTTCAGATTAATGAGCCGTGTTGGGAAAAGTGTGCAGTGAGGCAGAGAGCATAAATAAGGTATTTAAGTAGGTAGCTATGGCGGCTGTTGGCTCAGCGGACTTCTCTGTCTACACACAGACAAAGACCAAGCTATGATTTACTGGTCCTACATTACAGCTCAGCTCATACAGATAAAAGGGAGACCCGAAGAATGCGGTCGCCGATTGCATGGGATCTTCCAAAGTCACATAAAGCCCCAGCTGTGTCGATGGAAAAGTTTCACCTCAATGTCACTTGAGCACTTGGACAAGTTGTGATGCTTGCCCAGACGGTATTTTCTTTTTTGTTTTCTGAAGTGCACCAGTAAAAACAAGGTCATGAATCCTGCAAAGTGGCTGCTTTGTTGGTCGGCTGATGTACACTTTCTGGGTCACAGTTTGGCCTCAGATGTAACCTAATATTAACCCGTATCTTTACTTTCAATTTCAATGCAGCTGTGAAACCTGAGCAAAAGATAAAAGAAGAAGAAAACATTTCCAGCTTGCTGATTCTCAGCTCTCCCCTCTACAAAATATTTCAACTCCAGTCAGTTTTGTGCTTATGATAAATGGTTCTTTCAGGACTTGAAAGGAAAAGCTTTGTTAGAGAGGAAGCCCTTAAAACAACTTTTGAAACGAAATTCTTCTTTGGCCAGATGTGTCTGCTGTCTTTTCAAAATAACGTTACAGTATTGATTTGCTGTGAAAAATATGTTGAAATGAAAACCTTGAGTAGCTGGAGTGTGTTTGATTTCATGTTTTATTTCATTCCATTCAGTAAAACATGAAATTATAGCCCTAACACACGCTGTGCTTTTGTTGTCTTGACATTGTGTATTGGCAGCAACAATTTGCAATACTAAGTCTGTAGTTGTGTTATTGTAATTGATTTTCCATTTCATTTTATAACTCTCTTATAGTTTGTTAATTGTTTGTCTTCTGATATTAATTTCAATTCCCTTTTACATTTATATTAACTTATATTCCTGCTGCTTTGTTTAAATTGATTACATAAAATATATTTTATTTAAATTTTAAACAGACTAAATTAAGTATCTCTTTCCACTTTCTACTTTATCTTAAAGGGTGGTCTGCTCGCAGTATAATTACAGTATTTGAACCCCAGAAGGGGGTCTTATTTGCTGACCTGGAAAAATGAATGGAAATCGGAGAGACTGAGAAAATTTAAAACTGTTCTTTTCCTACATCAATATGAGAGATACAGGGAGAAGAATACAGTTGCAAAACTCCTCTAGATGATCTATTCAGCCCGAAGGTATGATGACTCACTTTGAACCTCAGACTTGTAAAAGCAGCACAGTGATAACAACGCAAACAGAAACATACGAGCGTGTCAGATTCCTCTGTGGACTCCAGGAGGAGGTGGAGGTGCAGAGAACAGTCGAGTTAATTTAGCATTAAGAGCAGGTCTCGTGTTAAGTAACCCTGAAACAGCGAGAGCAGATGTTCACAGCAGCTGGTTGCTGAATACTGCAGAGATGTTAAAGCTAGGAAGGGTGACTATACTGTAACCTACCACAGTGGACAGGAGTCACCGCACTTGATCCATGAATTTAGGAGCTGAACATTGAGTACCACCCACTGAATACCACACACAGCTGTGCTGCTGCTGGAGGAGGCAGACGCACTAACATGCCTTCAGCAGCAGAGCAATAACAGATGAAGATTCAGGAGTAAAAGCTCTTAATCTAGAGGTGTTATGTGCTGGTGTTGAACTTGTGTAACCTTTTACACAGAAGAAGAAGGGAAGTATTAAGTGGCCTAATCCCCTCTTCATATATATCACAGCCCAGCTGGTTTCTGAACACATGTCTACAAATCATCATCAGTAATTTATGAGGCCTGTGTCGCTCTGAGGACAAGAGGACCAACTTTTTCTTCTGTCCATTGCTAAATCTAGATTGTTTGCTCCTGCTGAGCTGTGTAATCGTTTCTGTATTTTTATCTACATCATAATACTACCTGGGAGACTCTAATTGAGACTGGTCAAAATTGTTTTCTGCAGCCTGACAACAAAATGCTCAATGTGGGAATCCTCAATGCTTATTTATGTGGGAAAGTGGGAATTTTTGCCATCTTGCAAGAGTCGGATAAGAAAAAGAAAACTCCCTTATATCACTTCTTATAGTCCAAGTCTTCACATTAAATAAAACTCTGAACAGCAACCAGTTAGCTCGGTGTAATAAAATAATTAACTAGTCCTGCAGAGTACACGGGTCTGATGTATGAATCAGATATTGGCTTAAAAACTCGAATTATATATCATTACAGTGTACTAATGTCAGGGCAATCCATTTAACTCTATTGTTGTTTACTACACTAAAAGACAGATGTAGAATGTAGAAGTGCCATTTTTTCTGTTTTTCACAAAGCAAAGAATCCTATAAAAGTCTGGAAACAATTTTCTGTTGAAACATTCAAGCACATTCTGTAAATTTGAGCTTTTCTAAGTGTCAGAAAGAAGGATTATCCAGGCTGTGCCCATTGGCTAATGATGTGTGACTGAGCACATGGTTTCACAAACAGAGCTACCCCTCACTTGTCACATCTGGTTTCAAGTCCTAAGATGGCGATGGTGAAAGTGCTCATTTTGATGCTTCAAAAACCAGTGGATGACATCACCATGGCTACATTCATCTTTCATACTGTCTGTGGCAGCAGCACACAGTGTGAGTGCTAATGTGCTGCAGCACAGATGAGGCTAACAGCAAAATTACTCAGAGCAACTTGAAGTTATATGAGTCAAGCAGCTTAGTTTTGTAAACTTGTGGTCAGAAGTTTACATGCACTCATCATGAGCATGGATGTCATGGTAATTCGAGGCTTTGCGATTAATTTCTATTGTTTTTCCACAGTGGGATGATTGTACAGCAAACTTTTTTATTTCCCAAGAATTGGGTGCAAAACAGTGCAAAAGTTTTGGATTTACTCTCATCCCATGTGAAAAAATATACATACATTATCCTCAACTGTATATTTACAACAGTTGTTAATGGAAGTGCAAACTGAGTCAACACAACAAAAAAGCTTCAACAATACTTTCTCTCTCTTGTCAGAATGCTCGCTCTCACTTACCATAACACTTGGTGGGAAGCTTTTATTTCACTTACAATAATATAACCTGCTGTTGCCAGATCCATTAATATTATTTCACTACATCTGTCTCCACTCCACTGTGTGTGTATTTAGAGGTAAACTTCCAACTTGCATTTGAGGTTTCAGAGCTGAAGACGTTAATCAAGACTTAAATCTGGCCTGGGGAAAAGTTTCCTGTGATTCAGGCTGAACTAAATGATGCAAATATATTTTTCCACTTCGTCCCTAGTCCTCTTCTTCAACACACAGGAGCCGTGAAACGAAAAATTAAGCAAACAACAATAAGCAAACAATTTATAATTTAGAAGCTCTAAAGGTGCTGCTAATATCTGCAACAGAATGTTATAGTTTTCATTTTGTAGTGTTTTTTGCTGTTTTGTCTGGTGATCTGCCTACAGAGTTAATTGGTTTGCAAGTTGATTGGTTTGCGCTACACATACACATTCGCAAATACATTATATGACCAACTGCTGGTGGTTTTTAAGTTTGTTTGGAAGTTTCTAAACCCTAACATGAAGGTTATTTTGTAGACATCACCAGGCAGCTGTTTCCACCTGCTTCCAGTCTTTGCACAAGATTAAATAATAGACTTTTGGCTATAACTTTACACCTTTTGTAGAGACCCGAGCATCATTTCTGTGTCCATCATTAAACTGTTGACAAGTGAACAATATCTGAATTGCTAAAAATGTCAAACCACGTCTCTAAAAATTAAAAAGTACTCCGGAGTTTTTACTACAGCAAGCCTATAACAAACTAAAATCATATCCAGTGTGCTACAGTATAACGGGTGCATCTGCTTTTAGTTACCTAAAACACAGCTTCAATTCTTGGCACTAATAAGACTGTAGGTGAACCTGTTCATAGTCAACCGACGTGTTGGCGATCGGCACCACAGAAAAAGAGCTCTGCCGAGCGAAGGAGGTCTTGATTAAGTAACTGAAATAACAACGGCGGGTCAAACAGATCTGTGTGTTGATAGATCACTTTAGCAGGAGCCATGAAAAATGAATATGGTGATGAATGCTGTTAAAAGTTTGGTATGATTGGTTGCAGATCGACTCTATTCTTACGAATGACCTCACTTTTTGGAGGGACAAATATTATCTTTGCAAAGTGGAAGGCTTACAGTGTTGGAGCAGAGAAGAGGCTGTTCTGCTAACAGGAAATCCTTTGTTCGCAGAGAAAGTCGAATGCTGAAAGAGTTTATGTTGACAAAACTATTGTGGCTGAACAGACTTTTACAGACATGTTTTGAAAGCTGATGTTCAGTTTAAAAAAGGTTTGGGTTATTTTATTGTGAATCCCTGCTGCTAGGATCGCCTCCATTTATTTTCACTTAAGCATTAACCTTTGCTCTACTGAAATTACACTATATTGTATTTAACAATATTCACCAGCTGTCCTCTAACACTAGGGACACAATTAACATCTAGAACATCTGATGATTTTAAAAAAAGTTGAAAGGATATAAGAATCTTTGCCTGCCATAAATAAAGAAAATCACTGAAACAGCAAATTAGTTTTAGGTTAAAACACTAAGAGATTTCCTTTTGCTAGTTTATTTGCATATTCTTTTTACCCACATCAGTTGTCAACCCTTCCCAGGTTTGTGAATACGATAACTCCAGTGGTGTAAGATTTTCAAATTCATAGCAGAGCTGCATCTGCTAAAAATCTTGGATGACTTTGAATCTCCTGCTAACTAACCGGAGATAGAAGTGGTGGACAAGCAGAGGAAGATGGCTGTAGTGATAGACGCAGCTGTTCCAAATGACAGCAACATCAGGGAGAAGGACACGAGAACATGGAGAAGTACCAAGGGCTGAGAGAAGAGCTCCATAAGATGTGAAAGGTGAAGGCAGCAGTGGTCCTAGTGGTAATCGGTGCACTCGGTGAAGTGACCCCCAAATTAAGCAAGTGGCTCCAGCAGATCCCAGGAACAACATCTGAGATCTCTGTCCAGAACAGCGCAGTCCTGGGAACAGCTAAGATACTGCGCAGGACCCTCAAGCTTCAGACCTCTGGTAGAGGACCCGAGCTTGAAGGATAGATAAGATAAGATAAGATAAGATAACCTTTATTAGTCCCACACGTGGGAAATTTGTTTTGTCACAGCAGGAAGTGGACAGTGCAAAAGTTATGACGCAAAACTTAGAATACAATAAGAATAAATACAGTACACAGCTGTACAGAATAGAATAAAATAAAATACTATATACAGTAGAATAAAATAGAATAAAAATATACAATAAGATAAAATTAGAATACAATAAGAATAAATACAGTACACAGCTGTACAGAATAGAATAAAATAATATACTATATACAGTAGAATAAAATAGAATAAAAATATACAATAAGATAAAAATAGAATACAAATACTATATACAACTGAGTAAAAATACAACGATGACAGAAAGGATTATTGCACTTAGTGTTATTGCATATGTATGGATGTGTGTGCTTGATCAGTTAAAGTCTTTATTATGGAGTCTGACAGCAGTGGGGAGGAAAGACCTGCGAAATCTCTCCGTCCCACACCGTGGGTGCCGCAGTCTCCCACTGAAGGAGCTGCTCAGTGCTGTCACAGTCTGCTGCATGGGGTGGGAGACGTTGTCCAACAGGGATGACAGCTTAGCCGCCGTTCTCCTGTCACTCACCACCTCCACTGGGTCCAGAGGGCATCCTAGAACAGAGCTGGCCCTTCGGATCACCCTGTTCAGTCTCTTCCTGTCCCCAGCAGAGATGCTGCCGCCCCAGCAGACCACACCATAAAAGATAGCAGAAGCCACCACAGAGTCATAGAAGGTCTTCAGGAGTGGGCCCTCCACTCCAAACGACCTGAGTCTCCGCAGCAGGTACAGCCTGCTCTGCCCTTTCCTGTAGAGGGCGTCTGAGTTATGAGTCCAGTCCAGTCTATTGTTCAGATGAACACCAAGGTACCTGTAGCTGTCCACAGCCTCAATGTCCATACCTTGGATGTTCAGTGGTTGCAGTGGAGAATGCTTGTGCCTGCAGAAGTCTACCACCAGTTCCTTGGTTTTACTGGCGTTGATCTGGAGGTAGTTCAGCTGGCACCAGTCCACAAAGTCTTGAGTCAGTCCTCTGTACTCCTTGTCGTCCCCATCAGTGATGAGGCCGACTATTGCAGAGTCATCAGAGAACTTCTGCAGGAAGCACTGGGTGGAATTGTGGGAGAAGTCTGCAGTGTAGATGGTGAAGAGGAACGGAGCCAGAACCGTTCCCTGTGGGGCCCCCGTACTGCAGACGACCCTGTCCGACACACAGCCCTGAGTCCTCACATACTGTGGTCGGTCGGTGAGGCTGCCCGCAGGGCCGAGAGGGGATTTTTTTGTTTGACAGATTTTCTTTTTTTTACTCAAACCAGGTTGAGAGCCTTCTCCCTCAACCACACCACATCCAGTTTGAGAGTCAAAAATAGTTGAACATTTTGTCTTGTCAGCCTTTCTAGCAGACTCATTATATTCACATTGGTACCACACTGTCATAACAGCAAAAAAGCACCACTTCTACCTTTATATCATAAAATCCCAAAGTTGAGTTCTTGGTTTCATTTTAATTTTCCTTAGTGTTAAATAGTGTGCATTATAGAGAAAACTCCAGTAAGTGAGGGGAGAAGTGGTCATTAAATTATCTTTTATGTTCAAAGCTCTGCAGCACACAAGAAGTGCATTATTTAAGACACAGAAATAGCCAAAGCACCCAGACATTTAATTCATGCAATTATACTGAGCTTAAACTCTTCCAAATGCATAAAGTGCCTTTACGTAATTTCATGTGTGGGCTTCTTTGTACGACTTATTTTCACTCACATAACGATAGTCCTATTAAGTTGCTAAAATTCAGGAATAACCTGTAACTTCCATTAAATAAGAGGGACATCACGTAAATTACACAACTTGGTATTTCCTTAATGGTTCACTACCTTATTGGATTTATAATTGCATGAAGTAAAACAAGTCTATTAACACTGCTACCCTGCTGTTCTCATCTAAAACAAAATGCCATCACTGGTGGCTTTAACTTTTAATTGCCTTGTAATCCTGCTTTCTGGATTCAAAAAGATAAACTACAGAGTTGTAAGCTGTAAGAGGGGAACACACGCTGCACCGGATTAATTCAAGAAGACATGCTGCAACACGAGGCTCTATGAAGTTCAAAGCATAATATTTGATATATTTTGTTGAGAGCCACAGGGCAGCATATTTAATCTTTGGGAGAAGGAGATAAACAATATGTAATGCAGCCACATGAGGGGGCCAGAGTACTCTGATTGGTTAGCTCTCTGGTAAGACCAGAAATGCCCTTTGTGCCAACAATATTTAACTTGACATGTTGGGTGTAAGAAAACCGTCTGGCACATTTAGTATTTTGTCTGAAGTTGGAAACTGTTCACAACTGTTTTGCACACATTATTTTAATCATGTGCATGATGATTCTTCTGCAGAATGTACTGAGATGCAGAAACGACTCAAAGAAATATCACTGCTTGGTGATATGTGATACATGATGGGGGTGGGGGTCTGACAGGAGAGGGGAAAAGCTGCTTTCCAGTCCAGAAACTGAAAACCACTTCACAACTGAAAGTCTTTTACGATCAGCAACGTTTGGAATTCAAAAACTTTATTTTCTTATTATCTAAATAGACTGGAGTCACTGAATGTTATTTTTAACTATTTTAAGTTGGAGAATGTGGTTTTATTTATGCTCATATCGTAGTGCAGTGATGGGTAAATATTTCCCTGTGGTTCAAACCTGGCTATCTCTATGTAAGTATCACATAAATATCTGACCAGACAGTGAAAGCTGAAGAGTTTCCAGAACAACATTTCTTTAATTTTTCATAAATCTTCTGCACAAAAGCATTTGTGAGTGCATAACCTTGGAGCTGAATTTCTGTCATGGATATGAAAGAGGCTATTGGACTGTTGCTTATCCACAAACCATTTTATCATGAGAACTGGTCGGAGTAAAGAATCTAATACGAAGAATCCTTCAAGAAAGAAGTAAAACAGTATGTGTGGGATATTCAGTAACTCAGTCTCTCTGTTTTGTCCCACAGCTGTTTTTGCACCTTTTTGTTTCCTTTTACAATGTGTGGCTCTACGATTTCATGGGCTTATTTTTCATTTGTCTTTTTAAGACTTTGGTAAGAATAGCTAATGAAAACAAACAAATAACAAAACATTAGTGAGGGGTTTTTTTGGAGCAAAAACTAGCGCCACACCAAGCTAGTTAAGATATTTTCCCAAAGCCACAACAACATTTTCAGTTCCCAATAACAGAAGCTGGCCACTGTTATTTCTGAATATGAAATAATCATCTGTAGCTCTACTAGACCGCCCTTATTAATGGATATACAGGAAAATACTAAAAAGAGAAAGATAGAAACATCTCCTCCACTCCATCTGTGAACCATTTTCTACCCCACACTCCCAACACAGTACATTAGTACCAGAGTCATTTTACTGCTAATGCAGACTGAATTCTACTGTTCATGTTATTGTCAGGCAGTTCTACCACGAATATTACTAGCACTACTGCCCCCACTAATACAGTTTCACAACACACAGATGGTAATAGTACAATAGTGCACTTGTACAACTGCTATAGAAACACAGAACTACAACAGTTACTGCCTAAACTATTACTTGCTGATCATTACACAGAAAAAGAAAATCTATTCCATTCCAAAACGACATTAGAAATTAACTACTTAAATATTTATGCACTTTATTTAAGCAGTGGCAGTTTCAGATAATCAGAAAACAGAGACAAAAGAGGGAGACGATTTTAATAGACGATTAAATCCAACCCATAAAATGTGCTGCATGTCATGTGAGCCATCTCCATGCCACTCTGCACTGCACAATTATTCCGTCTAATCACGCAGATATCAAATGATGATATCAAAGTGCACAGAAGCACTTAACTTCTACACAGAAACGGAGCAGAAACCATCTCTGGTTTGCATACAAATACATCTGATCCAGACACGAATGATCAGATAAAGGAATGATCTGCAGATTAAGACAAAGGATTTAAGAACTATCCCCAAATGAGACAGTTTCAAAGCTTCCTCATCGCAGAATGGCCTCGGGCAAAGTGTTGTGTGGAGATGAGAGAGAGAGAGAGATGCAGAGGAATGTGCAACAATGAGGCCATTTGATTTATTATCTGTTGCAATCTGTATTATTAGCCAAGACGGTTAAAACTCCAAAAAATCTCATATTTAGCATTAATAAGCAGTAAAAATTGAATGGCGTTTACATCACGTACATCAGGACACTACATAGTAAGGTCAAGTCCTTATATAAAGAAACTCAGTGATTCTCACAGAGCAAGGATATGGTGACTGAGAGTGGGGTGTGTGAAAGGGAAGGAAATCTCAGCAGGACCAAGCTAGTCATAATTAATTCATACTTAATAAAATGCATATTTGCATAAGATAATAATGTGATGCACTGTGGCTGTAAGTGTTTACATATTTCTATAGGAATGTCTGGACATTTTAGAACAGCTGTTCCATTGTGTAACAATGACACTCACTAAGACAAAGATCTTCTTTTAAGCAGATGTACCGAATTCTTAATAAAGGTTAATAACCTTAAACCATTGCAACACCACTCTCATATATATTCAGAAATTATAAACCTGCAGGAAGAAGAGCAGAAACTGCAAGAAACAGCTGCCACTTTCCAAAAATAAAAACATTCAACCAACAATGAAACAAACTTTTAAAAATCCAGGAGTAGAACAGTTTGACCTCTAAGAAGTGGGTTCAATTCGCCACTTTGGACCTTGTAGAGATTAAACTAATGAGATAAGATGTGATGATTATTGAGTGTGAGAGGTGTCTGTGGGCAAGTTTTACTTTCACTGGATAGAGCCTGTCAAAGAGCTTCTCCCTGTTATATTATCAGCTATGCAGCTACTGGTAGCAGCTGACCATAAGAAACAGCGGTTATCAATATTCTCATCTAGTGTGAAAAGTGTGCATGTGTGAATGTATTCCTTCCAGTGTATATTACTGTGAACAGTTATAATCTCTCCTATAAATTATGTAGGAGGCAGAGAAGGAAGATTTACAATGCTGGGGAAAGTAGTTGCCCTCTTTCTGATTGTTTGTTTTTTTGATTTACTTTTTAAAAAAACTTAAATATTTCAGATCATCACCTCATGCCACAATCTAAAAAAGATCAAGAACAGCTTAATGACATCTATCAGTCTAGAAAGGGTGGCAGAACCTTTTCTAAGGCTTTGGGACTTCAGCGAACCACGGTGAGTGCCACATTGACCACAAACGGAGAAAACTTGGAACGGTGCTGAATCTTCCCAGAAGCTGCCAGCCAATCAAAATTGCACCAAAAGTGCATCAACGATTCATCTAGGAGGTAACAAAAGAAGCCAGAACATAATCTAGAGAACGGCAGCTTGCCTCAGTGAGGTCAGTGTTCATGATTGAACACTAAGAAAGAGACTGTACAAACATGGCATCCATGGGAGAGCTCCAAGGGGAAAGCCACTAGTGATCTAAAAGACCACAAAGGCTTGTCTCATATTTTCCTCAAGACTTTTGGGGAATATTCTGTGAATTGCTAAAAAATCCTGGAAGAGAATGCACAATGCACAACACTGTACAATAAACTTTAAATCATGTTATGATATAATACGGTGATGAAAGATGTTATACTTTGTGATGTGAAGCATGTTCTCATTATGGAAGAAATGTGTGTGTGTGTGTGTGTGTGTGTGTGTGTGCATGCGCATCTGCAAAACATCTGTAAACTCCTCGAGACCATCAAGCTGGGGACAATCAAGCTTGGCAAAACATCTCAGGGCCCCCAAAGGTTCTTATCCATGTCCACGTGACGATGTGTTGCCTGGCAACAACCTGGCAATAACCCGTTTTAAACTTTTTATACAACTACAGCACTTTACGAAAGCATCCTACAATTTTAATTTCACAACAGTAAAATGGATTGAATATACATACCTAGCAACCACATCTACAACCCTGATTTTTTTTTATATATATATCAAGGTTTAAGTATATTAGTTTCCCAACAGCAAAACCAGGTTGGACATTACTGCATCATGGACATATACTAATCTGTTTAATACATAAAAAATATTTTCAGCCATTCACTTGTAGTTATCCATGCATGCATATCTAAACCCTTAAACTTTGATTTTTATTTCCTTTTTCTGTTGATTTGATGGTCTCCCTTTGTTTTTATGATGGATAAAACATTAATATATGGAAGAAAAGTAACTGCCCACTATTTTGATAATCAATAAATTTATTTTACTTATTATATTGTATTTATTTATTTATTTGAGCATTAGTTTTATCTTCTCAAATTTTAACTCAGGATTTCATTGGTTGACTATAAACTAAACATCCATAAATTAATTATTAAATACATACACAATAAAGCAAGATGACACTTTGAAATGACCCTAGGTAACAGTCATGATACCTGGGACATTTAAAAGTGCCATCTTGGTTCATTATATATGTATTTATTTATTAATTTACACCCCTTTCATAGATACCCAACTGATCTGTAAAATGAGCAAACAGATTAATTTTTCATGCAAACAATCAATCTTGGTTAACAACATTCAAAAGAGAGAGTTTAATAAAATGTTACCATGATTATTAGTAGATGAGATCTTGTAGCTGAGAGTGACTCATCTCAGTGTATTAGTATAAGGTAATGTTTAGAAATAGAAAGGCGCTCTGGAGCCAAAGCGTCTTTGAAATTAAAATCTGATCTTTTGGAAAATCTCTGAACTCGGCTAAAATGGCAGTAATAATATCTGACTGTTATTCTGAAATGAATCCCTGCTTGCATGTGCTTTCGAAATAAAGAGAAAACTGCAGTGAGAGAAACACGCTGCTTCCCTGAGTACTACCTGATGTGAAGGGGCTTTATGTCCACTGGAACTGAAGGCCTGTATTTACCATAAAGTACTTTTGATACTTAAACCATTTTTTATTCATTTGTAATCTTAGAAGCACTGTAACTTTCTGACCTCGGTAACAAACAAAAAAAGCTTCATTTGAGGTCATTAAATGCTTTCATTGTAACAGCCACATCTTCTGCACTGCAAGCATTTGTTTAATTAAGCCACAGCTTTAGACCCAGTGTTAATGTAATTACTGTACTTGGTCCTGAAAGCTCATTTTTATAGGTTTTGTTTTAGAAACCACCTACAATAGATAACTGTGACTTAGGCTGCACATTACAGTTTTCAACACTGCCCATGTTTAACATCAAGGGAAAAAGGAGTGAGCGTGCCTGAACACCGGATTACAGCCCAAAGACATTTTATTATACTCAGAAAGATATTTTTACAGATCAAACATTTAACAGACATTATTGAATGTAGAACAAATTAAACATCACAGCATTAGAAAATGCTCCTTGATCTTTTATATTTGCCTCTGGTGTCTCCATTAGCAGTTAAATACTGCTGGTTAAATAATTTTTCATCTCGTCTTGTTATGCTTGTTATGTATATATACAGTACATATTTTGAAGGGAATTTCCAGATAATGAAAATTCCCCTCCTTTTTATTATGGCTAAAATAAACTTTCTCTTCAACATGCTGGCCTTATGTCCCATCTAGTATACCATAGCAAAGAGGGTACAGTGCATTACAGTGCAGATTGTCTGTTAAGTATAAGAAGTATTTGGAAGCTGCTACCCAGTGTAAGGACACAGAAGATGGTGTGAATACACAGCTACTTCTCTGTGTCAGCTTTACTATCACCTGCAATGGAAAATACAGAGCTTATCAGCACTTTCCTCCAGCTGCCTTGCAGTCAAGTACACTCTGTAAGATAGACTCCTGTGTACTAACAGCTGTTCAGTTCTTTACCCGAGCGATAGTATTTTTTTCCTCCTCTGAGCTTCTATTGTTGTGATAAGTGTGAGCAGATAAGTGAAACTTATTTGCATCAACACACTTGATATTTTGATAGAGAGCCATTTTTCTTTTGTCTTTAGTCTCCAGGAGGATTACGTTTCAAGGAATTTTCATGAAACACCATTTAAGCGGGGCCGATAAGGCCTCCTTTGGACAGAGATAAGAGCCTATCCACACACATTATTGATCTTCCTCTGACCTGTTTGTGGAAGAAAAGCTGAAGGGGTGAATCATTGTCAGGCTGAGAGCTGTACACAAGAGAATACGTGAAGAGAAGGCGGAAGTACATAGCTTACATACAAAGAGGGAGAGACAATGGAGTAAAAGACACAGCACAGGTCGTAGGAGATCACTTGTTTCATGTACTTTTGTGAAATGTTAAGAACCTTAAGCTTTAATAATAAGTTAAGTTTTTCATATAGATTAATTTAAAAAAAGAAGCTGCTTGATTTGACTTAACATGATTAAACTACACATAAAGCAGCAACCAAATCTGGAAATTCCCAAAACTGCAGTTCCTGTAGTCATCACTTGAGGCAAATCAAACCATACAGAGTCCAATGTTAAAATATTTCTATATTTTACAGCATTATAAAAATATTTACTGCCTGGTGGTAAAAGCATTTGGCCTCTGTGGTTTCCCCATTCACAATAACTACACTGTGGGTGATTAACGTTTTGTATCTCATCCATTTGGACACTAGTTAGTGGTCCATTGTGCCAACATAAAGAAATGCAGCTGATCACTATCTGCCTCAAGGCACTTTAGATTGTAAGACCCACAACAATAAGAGGGAAACACAAACAATCAGATGGGCAAAAACTTGGTGACAGTGGAAAGAAAACTATTTTAAAAGGAAGACACTTGGGAGAACCAGGTTCAGAGAAGGACATATCAAATGTTATCAAATACGATCACAACAACATCACATATGAGAATCTGGAAAGAGTAAATAGTTGTCAGTTTTTTGTAAAGGCTAAAACCCCAGACACACTAACCTGATTGGTCACTACTGGGAACCTTTAGTTAATAATTTAAAAAAGAAGTGTATTCCCTAGATGACTGGTTTCTGCCAATTTATTGACATCGGGGGGAAAGAAATCAGTAATTTACAATAATCAGCGAATGTTGTCTGTTTCCGTTGCACTTTTTTGAAGGAGTGGGTAACAGTTAATGGATTATTTTGCTCTGGCACTGAACATATTTTGATGAGAAACTACAGAATTATGTTACAATTATGTTTAAATGGAAAAAAAATGTCTAATAATTTTTATATTTTTTACAAATAGTTGAAGAAAAACTTTGAACAGAGAGAAGAAACACTTGCAATACAGAATACAAATGCGAGAAATTGGAAGTAGACACCCTGCAGTTTTTTAATACATCAGTGTGGTTCTTTGTGGCTTTTCAATGTCGCCTGACCATCGTGTTTAATTATACATAATAGTGTCGGATTAGCTGTCTCTCCTGGGAAACATGTCGGAGTTGACAGCAACCGCTGCGATGCCACTGGCACATATTCAGTCCTGTTTTCCACTTTATACGCCTAAAAACTTTTAAAAAATCTCACCAGTACTGGAAAAGTTATGCTAAACCTTCCGTGTCCCAAGCCTGTCTTAAGTGTGCCTCAAGCTCATTGCACAAAGCAGTGAAACTGGCCCATGGTAATCGCTGAAGCTGAGAGAAAGCGTTGTCGTGTCGTGGCATGCCAACAGTGCACCCTTGCTGCGTGCTAGATGGCAGGCGCACACTGGGGGCCGATGCACATGACCTTCTGCTATCAGAGCAGACACGCTCATTTATCACCGCAACCTTGAATCATTGTTTTACTCAGCTTGAGCCCTTATGCTTCTGCTCACGCAAAAAATAAGTGCATTTTGGTTTGAGGGTAGAGCAGAGTCAAGCAGCAGAACAACAGAGAGGCTCTCACGCTCCCTCAGTGTACAACTTCTGTTAGTGAAATCTCTCCATACCGTGTCCACAAAATGTGCTTTGCCTTTTTCTCCCGCATTTTCTATTTTTAATGAGGCTTTCTTTATCTCTCTGCACCCTGAAACAGAGAACCATTACACCTAGGAGGCCCCTTTTTGCATTGTTTTGAGGAGATTGGATTATTTATGATGCAGCAGGGTTACAGCTCATAAACCTCATGAGGAGCCTTTGGTTGTGTGTGTGTCTGTGTGTGTGTCTGTGAGCTGAAGACAAAAGACTTGGAAGGGTCTTTAGAGGTACAAGCTGGCAGATCACCCACTGTTTTATAGATCTGCTGTAGAGTGGTAAAGCAAAGAGGAACAAAACAGAGCTGATAGTGAGGACAGGCCAGTGATGTATTATAAGAAGTAGATGGAAACGAGGCTTAGTGTGTAAACACTTAAATGCACATCTGCTATTTGATAAAAGCATGATTGTTTAGTAGCTAAAATTACTTTGTGCAGGAATGGAGAGCTGCTCTTCAATTATACTCTCAAATACTGCACAGGCCAGTTTTTACCTCAAGAAACAAGTTTATAGAGACGAGGCTGTGCCAGTAGACGTCTACTAATGGCCTACCAACCAAGGCGATTTTGCTTTTTTGTTTGTACTGAATCAATATTATTATTATCAAAAATACTATATTATATGTAATCTCTATACTAGTGTATCTCATCCTCTAAACACTTTGTTTCACTATCTATGTTTTTCAGTGTCTGTTGGGATGGAGGGCATGATTTAGAATATAGTAGGTACAGCTGAGCCATTTTTACACATATGAAACAGATTCCTTGGGTACTACAACTATAGGTGAGAATAAAAAATATTAGGCCTTATATGACATTTAAAGCTTTTGCCAAATATTTTTCCATGTGCTTTTTTAAAAACATAACCATGATTGTTTATAAAGAAACCACAAAGAATTTCTATTTGCACACAAGAACAGAAAAAACATGAAAAACTAATGTTTTTGTTCAGTCATTGTACAAACCACTGTTTTGCATTAACGTGCTTTTACTGTATAATGCTGAACACTTGTAAAATGTTAAAACTGTTATCTTCTAATTTACACACAGTATAAAAACCGACGTAAAGGTGAGCTGTCACTTGAGAAAGCGTCATGTCAAAAACAAAAGGAATCAGTTTAGACTTAAGAAAAATAATTATTGATGCTCACAAAGCAGGAGATTGATATATAAAGTGAACACAAGGTTTCCAAGTGTCAAGAACTGAAGTGCAAAGTACCAAGAAATTCAAAGAAAGCCATTTCCCTTCCTACCTGGCAGAGGTAGGAAGGGAAAGATTTCAAAGACTCTGGAGAGAAAACTAGTGAGACATGTGTCTGAAGTCCCCAGAACAACTGCAGAACACTAGTACATGATTTAGCCAAGTCGAGAATTGTCTTCCCAAAGAAGAGTATCACCAGAACCTTGCACAGGAATGGACTGTGAGCCTGCAGACCATGAAAAACTCCACTCGACTCCACCCATGCAGAAGAGACACCATTAAGCCAGAGCGAAGTACGCTAATGATAACCTGGAGAAAACTTATGGATACTGGAAGGATGTTCTTTGATCAGTGCATCTTTAACCCATTGCCATTGTTCATGCCAAACAGAGTAAAATTCAATGTTACACAGATGCACAAATCATCTTATACTTGTGAAAGCAGTTTTCTATCAGTATTTTAATAGATGTTTATGGCTACAAAAATGAGAATGAAAACAAATCTCCACTGTCACATGTTCAAGTTCTGGCTTCATGGGTTGTGATGTCTCATTTTTGTTACTGAGTGAGCACATTACATATTCAAACACCCCTTGTGATTACTATATGTATATAGAGATGTCGACACTGCAAATCTCTACTAATTTATACACATTATCTACAGAAGTCTTCAGGAAGTTCATTATTTTCCTGTCATCCTCCACCCGGAGCCCTTTTCTACTTAAAATGAAACACTTTAGCCCACTATAGCACTGAGACATGGCAGGCTGCAGATGTAGTTTGAACTAGCCTTTATCATTTAAAGGCATGTCGAATAGTATGTCAAATGGTAATCAACAACAACAACATGGTTCTGTCACGGCTTTGGGGAAACTGACAAGCAGAATGAAGCAAATTTTAACAGCTAGGTGATTAATAGCCTGTGAATGGGTACTTCAGCATCAGCAGAGTGGATGCAAAATGATTGTGCTCTCTCGCCCATTCTTCCAGAGTGACAGGCTTCAGCCAATCACACACAGTTCCTGTAAAGCGCGCCAGTTTGTACATGGGAATCACTCAAACCATCACTGCGGGAAAATGCAGGAATGATATTCAAGGTTGCACTTGGGCATGTAAAATGGAAAGGTTTGGTGCCTGTTGGGATAGCAGAAGCTGTGGAGGGAGTAGAGAGAAAGTGCAGAAGAGAGAGGGGGGTGATGGATAGTCCAACTTCCTGCAGCAGAAAGGTTTGATTAATGGCCGTCCACTCGGCAAAACACACCAGCTGTGAGGGGAGATAAGTACCAATACAAAGAGCCAATTCCTGTCTCTACTGTAATAATTAACCTTAGAGACCAACATGCATAGAAAGTATAGATCCCTTTAAAACAGCCCGGCTTCCTCTATTGCACAATAACTCCATCCAGGGAAAGGAAACAACAAAAACAAAAAAGGAACTAGTTAGGCCCTGAATCCCTGTTTTAGCGCCAGGATTTAAGGCTTTTTTATGGCTGAGTGAGCTGTTCCCAAAGATGTATGAGCAAATTACTGGCTGGACTTATATGAAAAGAGGAAGTCCATTGTGGAAATGACTGTCAACACTCGGCTGCCAAGCTCATCCCCCAGCGCAGAATGGGTATCCAAACAGTCTTCGGTGAGATATATGGAGTGGAATAATTGCTTGTTGCGTAGTGGGCAGGAAGGGATACAAATAAACTAACTTTTTAGGTTTTGGAAGCTGCGATTGGCTCCACTGTTTGTAAAAGTTCAGCTCCAGCTGGAGGAGCTCTAGAGCGAGATGTGTGTGAGGGGAGGGTGGGTGAAAACATGCTGCGCAGTGTTGCTCTCTGTGGGGTGACATTTTAACTAAAACATTTGATCAGCCTGAAGAAAGTACAAGCAACTTTGAGCAGAAAATCAGAAAGCATTCCACCTGCCTGAACTACTCACTGTGAACATACATAATTACTCTTCATGCCTCATGTTCCCAGTGGTTTTAAACCCATAAGCTCCTGAGCCTCCCCACACTGAAGTTATTCTTTGATAACAGCTAATGACTGCAGCGGCGAATTCTTCAACCATAATATTATCTGAGGCCGAGCTGATTAGAAACATGTGCCTGAGTGTTTGAGTGTCAGAACAATTTATGGTTCTCTCACTGATGACCTTTCCGCGCTGTACAGCACAGTACACCCATACCTTACATCAGCCATGCCAACACCCCACTGAGAGCGTGTTTCACTTACTTTCTGCATGGATTGGTAACTCTGTTATTTTAGGGTGAGTAACTGTAATAATCTATTACATAAGAAAGACGTCAGTTAACTTTATGTTAATTGGGGTTAACTGTTCTGAAAAAAAAAAAATCAATGAAATGTTGGTAAAATGTCTTTCAGGAGCCATTAATCCATTTAGAAGAACTTCTTTGGAGGGTTTTTCTCCTCTGATGGTCTTATTGCAGCTACAGAGCATTTTTCAATCCTGTGACAAATAAGTCTTGTAACTCTTTGGATAACAGCAAACAGAAGAGTAACAGTTGGTATTACATTCTATCCATCCACAGTTGTGTATTCCTGTCATCATAACAGTCTGATTTTAGAAGGTTTGAATAATGCGGGGGAGGCCTTCTGTGCCCATGCAGGCTTGTACATTCACTGACTTCATCCTTTATCACATAAAACTTTGGCACACAGAGTTTTTGCAGTTCTAGCAGGCTTTAAAGTCAATATTTGGCATGGCCACCTTTATTCTTCCACAAAGCCTAAACTCTGAGGCAAGCATTCTTCTAATTTTAAAAGTTATCTTCAAGAATCCAGGCCTCTTGCAGGACCTTCACAACTCTTCTTGGGATGTTGACAGCTACTTTTTCTATTGTCTGTCAACAGCTTTAGTAATGTTGTGGTCTGGGTTCTGAGGAGGCCAATCCATGACTGTCCCCATGAGTTTGAAGACGTTTTTGAGGCTCAAAATGACGCTGAGGGCCATCCATAACTCTGACACTGTTTTAGAAACTCATTCTTGTGCATGCAGCTACCTGATAACATCTGTATGTACTAATGACAAGTTCAACCAAAATTCTCCAGTTTGGAGTTATTGTTCCATTAAAAACCCATTGCCATTGATTTCTAGTCTGGTATAATTTGGCATACATCAGCATTGACCAATAACAGTTTACTTAATTACATCAGCAGAAATGGAGTGCTTAGATTAGTGCTTAGAGTATTTAAGATCTAACCATACATTCATCCAGTGCTTTACTGTATACACTTTGATCCCCAGTTAGGCTAACATGCATGTATTTGGACTGCAAAATAAAGCCGGAGTACTCAAAGGAAAGCTATGTAAGCACAGGGAGAACATGGAAGCAGCCAACCCAACCCAACGACCTAAAGTATCTGCCACCAGAAACCACAGGTCACCAAGTGTTCTTACCCTGAAAGGGAGTAAGGTGTATTTGTCTTCTAAAAGGTCTTATTAAGCACCATTCCAGTGCTGTCAAATTAATCTCAATGAAGCCATTTTTTCCTTCCCGGAATAGAAACAGCAAAGCCAGCTGGATAATTAGAAATAAATGCTGCAATCTGTTTCATCAAATACACTCCTTCCAAACCAATAATGGATATTTAAACATGCTTGAAGTTAAGGTTTATACATCTGTGTTACTATCAGTATTAGAACTCATGATTTGAGGTGATAACAGCATCAGCATTATTGTTAAAACAGACAAATAGTTTTTGGCACTTAAAGAAAATGTTTGACAAAGCAATGGAAATGTTTCTGCTGTGATTAAGGACTAAGCAGATGACATTTGGACAGGAGCTTTTACTAGTTAATAAAGATGATGGCTAGTAGCTTATTGGCAGAAAGAAAATGGAAAGCCTTTATTACAGCAATGTCAGAGCACTTTTGAAGCGTATAATTTTAGTACTTGTAAGTGCATTTTTACATTGTTTTACTGGGACTTTTGCTTCCAGCACAAATGAAACTGCACTAGCATGAACAACAGATGGTGACAGTAATACCACCAAAAAAAGAAACGCAGTACTGCACCAACCAAACCAAAGGGACAGACTGGGAAATGACTATGAATGCTGTACGTGAAATACTGTGTGCTTTGGTGAGTGAAAACAGAAGGAGACAATTACTGCTCAATAGGGCTAATATTTTTTGGGGGTCCACTTTAAGAGTATCCATTCATGTTTAGTTCATGGAATAAAAGCAAGAAATCAAAACACAGCTGAACAGCTCAAAAAATATGTTTCATATGGCAACAACGCAGCTTTTTAAACAAAGGAATACTTCTGATATGAGATCTTGTGGAGTGGTCAGCAGAAAGGAGGAAAGATGATTGCGGTTTTTACATTTGAGGCTATCTGGCTCTAACATATGCCAGCTAAACCACAGGGAGATGAGGACGTAAAACAGAACCATGTGTGTATTGTGAAATCGAATGTTTGAAGTGCCGGAGACCTCTCGCGTCTGCTCTCAAAGCCTGACCTTTACGGTGCCCCACCAACTGTTCCATGTACGCCCGGTTCTCTCTGCGTTTATAGAGATAATCACCTCACTAACATGTTTCTGACCCTCCCCACACACAGTGGCACACCCATGTGATAAATGATAGACATTATTTCACTTCATAAGCGTGCCAAGAGACTCGTGGTGATGTGGGGTGAGGGGTGTCTTGGAGACTTGTTTTACTTATTCATGTCTTTATTGTGGTTTCTCACACCTCAAACTGGGAAGTGAGAGTTACTGTGGTATGGGGGGGGGGGGGGGGGGGGGTTATCTTGGCACTTAATTTTTCTTTTCAGTCATTTTTTATTAATGAGAGCATGTAAACAGCTGCCTTAGCAGGAGGCGAATAGATTTCGGCAATGCCCAAGCAACTTTCAATACCATTATATACACGAGGCAAATGGAGATAGAGGAAAGGTATTAGAAAGTAAAAATAGTACACCACTTTCTCCCAAAGAGAAAAATGCCCTGTAAGAAAGCAGGTATGTATATATACAAATATATCCATGTAGATAAACCCATATGTACATGCACATACACACATCAGGTGTTAAGGAACCAGGGCACCCTGATGAGAAGTGGGCTACTGGAACAAGAAGGCATCGGTGGGCAACAGACGAACACAGAGCGCTGTTGGAATATATGTGTATATATAACAGGTGTAGTGGTTATTCAACCATGTTTGATCATGGCTGATGTGGATGTGAGGAGTTCTTTTGGAGGGGCTGAGAAAAGTCATAGCCTCTAACAGTACAGCTGTGGCTCCGTGCAGAGATGTCCCTTTGTTTGTTTAAAGGGCAGGAGAATCGATGGCCCCGTTTTTTGAGGCATGGCTTTGACCTCTCGCAGTGGCACCTGTATCAATCACGGGTCGGCTTCGTTCTCTGCCTCACTGCTCGTCACATTTGTCTCTCGCGATCGAGACCGCGGACGGAGGCTGTCCATCTACTCTCAAATGTCAGTCTACACTTCATGCCAGCTGTCAGCTGACAGAGTAATACATAAAGAGCTTCAAAATGAGATGAAAACAACTCGGGAAGCAAAATCTATTAAAGGGGGAAAAATGATTATAGAGAAAGATTTAAGTGTTTGCTGTAAGGCTGCAAAGCCAGGGAAGGAAAAATGAGAAGCCAAGTCTCTCTTCGTTGAATACACATAAAGAAAGTAATTCAATAATATTCTGACAGCTATTTCTGCAGAAGTTCAAATATTATAAAGTTATATTTATTCAGATGTGGTATTGTTTGGTGTCTATTATCTTGGGAAATGCAGGCTGAAATGAATGTATTATGCAGAATAGAAAATCCAAATTCCACTTGTTTTTATTGATCTGTGTTTCTTACAAAGGTTGGAGCACCTGCATAATATTCAGCAGGCACCCCCTAAGCTTGATTGTACTCCACAAATTTAGATATTTCTTGACACATTAATTTAGTCTATTCAATATCCAATTAGAGTAGCTGTATTTTAGACAGAAAATATCTTTGCCAACATCAAGTGGAAAGAAACAACACAATAAAACTCGTCGAAGCTGATTTTGTTTTCCATTTTTCATGTCCTCCGAGATTTTAATGGAGCTGACCAGAGGGGAGAGTTCCTGGGAAGAACAAGAGAGGCAGACAAACATACTGTACATGTAAATGAAAACATCAAAGTGCAAAAGTTCTCCCAAACTTTCTCATCTCACTTTCAGGCTGCATAGAATTTAAAAGCTGTTGAATATGTATTACCATATGTAAGCGCCCATTTCACAGACCCTCAAGAAAACAAAGTCAGAGCAGACAAAGCTATCCAAGGGGCATTTTGAGGGAGCTCCATGCTAACTCGTCGTGGTAACAACCAGTTCTCTGTTTTGATGGATTGGACCACAGTTAATCTGTATGTATGGCCGATGCTTTTGAGGCCACATTGTAATCACCCAGCCAGTTCTCAGCGATCCAGGACTGCTGTCTTGGGATGAAAGAGAGGGATGATTCCCATTATGGAGTAATTAGTCTTGTTGTCACCAACGGACCTTGACAGTGAATCCACTTGCTGGGGCTCTGAAGGGATTTGGATGTTTGCTACGGCTGAATCATAATCAGTATCGCCTTGACTTGCCAAGGACGGCGTGCTCAAATGAAACTTTGTGCTTCTAATGCACAGAAGCATCATGGATGCCAGCTATAACGAGGGCTCTGAGCTTTGTCATTTTATTTTTCTCTCTAGTGGTGTTTTGGCTTGGAAGTATAAGAAACGTTGGCAGATTGACACTTAATGTTTGTCGAAAGCTGCCAGAAATGGCACTTTAACCATCTTTAATTTAGTTTGTCGTGTTATTATGTTGAAAGGTTTGATGACAGGATGCATCTGCTTTCATAAATTACTGGCAGGGACAGAATCTGCTCTTCTGCATGGTCCATCAGTTATGATAGCTTCAATATGTTTGATAGAGCCGGATGTGACAGGCAGGGGCTCAGCCATCAATTAATTACAGTTGTGATGAGGACAGAATACATTCACGAGTTGCGTTTTCCCCTCATCCTGTGCAAACATCTGCATGAAATGGCTGTTTGAATTATTTTCCAAGGCTGAGCCAGTGACCACAGTGACACAAAAATGGCTGCTTATGTGTTCCCTGGGTTTGGGTGTCTTTCTTCTGCAGAGGGATGGTGGTGCTTGAACCTATTTATTTATAATCTGGTCAAGGTTGTAGGTTATTTGGAATACACAGTGAATTTGTAAGCGTGCTCACGCAGAGATTTTATGGTACCTTATTTTAATTAAGAGAGACATAATATCAACCAAAAAATAATAAAAAATACACATTACATAAAAGCTATAAACTGATTCGCATGTCATTGAGTGAAATAAGTATTTGATTTTGAAGCAAAACACAACTTGTACTTGGTGAAGAAATGTTTCTTTTAGTTCATCAGCAGGTTTGGACATTCTGACTCACTAATCTCCACACAAACTGTAAATCCTAAGGGTCCCTGGCTGTCACTTGGCCCCTCGAACCTTCAGCTCCTATCACAGAGATAGGACTGAGGTCTGGAGCCTGGCTAGGTCACTTGTTCAGCGAGTGCTTTGTTGCCTTGGAGGTAGTTTTGGGTCATTGTTGTGCTGGACGACCCATAAATGATGTAGCTTCAGTGTTCTGGCTTCTGGAAGAAGCTTCTGGTTTTAACGAGTCAGAGCTTTTTAAAAGTGGTCCAACTACAGTGTGGTTTGTAGCCAGTATGAAGATATGGAGATGCTTTAAAATGAATACAGCTCAAAAATAATTTTGCTTGTTTCTTTACAATAATTACAAAGTCCTATAAACCCATTAAACCCAAAAAAGTCTATCAAGCTCGCTGCCCGCAAATGTCTCATATCAGTGCTGTGATGAAAATAATCAGGCTAATACGACTAATGAAAACAGTTACCCATATCCCAGCTGCACTTCATTTCATTAAGAAAGAAATATACCCCAACTATCATTTCAGTGTCGTCAATATAAACCACCAAAAAAGCTCGATAAACCGACAAAGTCTATTCATTCACTACATCCCCTTTCTCTGCTTCAAGTCATGAAACCTTGGAGTGATAGATTATTTCACATCTGGCATGCATAAGACACACGATAGAGCCAGACGGCTCTACAAAGCTTTATCAAAGCTGCTAATTTTACCACAGTTATACTCTGAAAATCAGGCTAAGTTGACTGTTTTGCTTAAGTTAATGCCTCTTATAAGAACTGTCTTCTGTGTTTGGTTGCTTATCCCTCAAGTCTCCAGGGATCAAATCAGCTCCAGACCCTTGTGTTTTTCTTTCACTTCTTCAGTCTCTTTGTTGTGTGTCTGTCAAGTGCCAGGGAAATGCCAAATGCTGATGTCTCCGTTTCCCTAGATGTATAATTTACTCAAACTTTTACCATTTTTCAAAGAATTGCTGAAATCTTAAAGGAAATCTCAAAATGATTTTCTGCGACTTCTTTTAATCTAAGTTAAATTCTCTGCATCGTTTAAACCTTATACATTAAATTTTGCGGCCTTGCTATTCCTTCAGCCTCAGAATCTCTTTCACTTGGGTTCATTTTCAGCACTGCTTTCACTGAAGGCACCAGCTCTTGCCTGTAAATGGCTGTAATTGCCACATTTAAGGTGGAGAGTTATATTTGAAATTATGCCTCACAGAGGATGAAGTCAATTTCCCCACAGGGTAATCACGGAGTGCAGATAAGGATTTTTGCAGTGGGAATACTTTACAGCTAATGTACTGTAGGCTCCACTTTCACCTATCCAATTCTAGCATTGATTTCTACTTAATTATTTCTCTCCTATGAGACTGAATCCATCTGAACCTTAATCAGTGCAAAGCACGTGCAAATAGACACATTATAACACTGAGATATCCACAAGAGAAATTATGATGTCAGTTGAAAATATTAAACATTTTTGATCTGCATGTTTGAATCAGAGATGTTTCTGAGAGCAGAAAGTGTTTGTTGTGTGAAAGGATCCACAAAATGCACCAAAGAGTAGCTTGTGGAAAATGCCGAAGAGGATCTCTTATTGTCATTTCAATCAAAAAAGCTAGTTATCTTATTTTGGTCCTTTATATAGCTCATGGTCTGACATGAGTACATTCTGCTCCCATCTCTTCAAGGCCCTACTCCTTAAAACCCCAATTTTAATCTGATGGACGGGCTTTGAGAACATGTTTGCATTTGTCAGGCGGAACCACTTAGCATAAAATTAGAGCTCAGTGAAACAGTTAATGTTAAATTTCCCAGGCTAAACACTAGGGATGGGTACCGGTGTCCGGTGCCATGATGGCACCGGTTCTGACATAAACGGTAGTAACCAGACCGAAAAGCAGCGCACATTTCGGTGCTTTATTTCGGTGCTTTTTTTTCCTGAGCTGTGATACACTTCTAGCCAATCATTTTACGTTTCCGAGGATAGTAGGCGGGGCCAGGTACGTACGTTCTGTTAGAGCAGAGCTACAGATTAAAAATGTCCAAGGCGAAGCGGTCAAAGTCTGGCTGTACTTCACAGCAAAAGATGCAAACTCAGCAGCAACAAGTGCTTTAAGCTGATACTGTGATACTGTCAAAGGAGGTAACACCAAGAATCCGATTAAACAGCTGGCGACGCATAGCGTTTTTTTTAAAAGCCCAGAAATGCGCCGTATTTGATAGCTTGCTGCGAGACCTCACACTGTGCACGTCGGGTGGGTTGCCAGTTATCGGACCCGGAGCAACATCCCCCAAAAACCCGAAGAATAGAGTCCTGGCCCCTAGCCCTGCCAGTGTAGCAGAAATGATGAGGATGATGATGCAGCAGCAGCCGTTCTTCTCTGCGTGAGTAGCTTCATGTTGTTCGTGTGTAATTTACGTTGAGTAGGCTAACCATGTTATTACATTAATGCATGTAAGGTGAACTAGCAAACATCATCATAGCTACATGCGGCTGTCTTCTTGTTTGATGGCAGATACTCCCTGCACCCTGGCCAAAAAGGCTAAAATGACCAAAGAAAAAGTGGGAAACAGCTAAACATGAGAGGTTTTGGACAAAGTTTGTGTTTTTTCCATTGTTTAAGCACTGCTTCCAGCCAAGAGTGATGCCATATATGCCACATAGCTGCAGAAAAGGCTAACATTGTTATCTTTTTACAAAAAAAACAGCTGAACATGAGAGGTTTTTGGACCAATTTTGTGTTCTCCATTCTTTAAGCACCGGTTCGAGCACCGTTTAAGCACCGGCACCGTTTCAAAAGTACCGATTTGGCACCGGTATCGGATAAAACCTAAACGATACCTATCCCTACTAAACACGGTTTCTTGTTTGAAAATTGCAACTTGTCAAATCCATCTATACACGTTTGGACCAGAATCCAACTTTTTTTGCTATTTACCTACTTACTGTGACATAAAAGCAGATTTAGCCTTTCAATCACAAGGCCATGCATATACAAGTCCATAAAAGTAGGTGGAAAACTTGCTAAATGCTAACAGAAGAATTAAACTTTTCGGCTGGTGCCAAATGAGTGCACTGTTGGTAATGTCAATATCTACTTAAGTACCTGTTTGGATCATTAAACTTAAAGAAGGCTCTTAGTCTTCTGTTATTCTCTAAATGTCTGTCTTTTTATCTCCTTAATCAAATCACACCTCGGAGCACTTGTGAGTTGAATTGTTTTTCTCCCCTCGGCAGAGTCAAGACATCCCCTTGCATGTACTGACAGATTGAGTCAGAGCCAGTCATTTACCTGATTGTTTGCTCACTTACTGACTGAAAAGGCAGGAATCTGGTTAGAAAGCTGGCCAAGTAGGAAGCAGGGATCCAACTGGATGCAACAAATGGAAACAGCTACTGAGCTAAAACGAAACGAAAGCTAATGCTACACGAGAGACTCTACGAAAAACAGCCACATGTTGAAAAACCACAGAAGCTGTTTAATTTAGATCATAAGTTTAATTCTTAGGTGATGTGTTAACAAATAAAGCTAAATACTGTTTAAAATGATTTATTGTTATCATTGTAATCCGACTGGTCGCTACAGCTAGAAAAGCACTATATAAAAATGTGAGTACATTACGTTATCGTTGGCATAAACACCATTATGAGAAATGATGCCTGTAAAATGATTTGATTTGTGTATTATCTCAGATAAACAGGTATATAAATGCAGCCTCAGGGTTTGTGACCTCTTTGCTGTCAACATCTTGCTCAAAGATTCTGGCGTGGTCCTGTATCTCTGGATATTTTGATTATTCAGCAAATGATTCCAACTTTTAAACTGACATTAAATGAAGTCACTATCCTGCTATATCTGAAAAAGAAAAAGAAATCTGTAAAATCTTGAAAATATGACTTATGTAAGCCTGCAGACCAGGACCACCCGACGTAGGAACAGTTTCTTTCCCCTCGCTATCTCCCTCCTAAACAGTTGACCTGTCACACTGCTCCCACTGCCAGACTGCAACTGCACCTTATTCTGTAGTATCCATTCATTTCTGTATTTTATGTATATAAGTTTAGATTGGTTATTATTGGTTGGTTGGTATATGTTTATAAAATTGGAGGAGTTTGGCTTTCTCTTTGACTCCACTCACTTGAGATCTTGTTGAAATGGAGGCGTGTGCCTGGCAGTTTATGCATTTCCTGACCATCCTTGCAAAGCTATTGGTTAATATTATGGAAGTTGTTTCCATATAAATTATTATGTGTAATAACGTTGAGAATTTGAAAACACATCTCTTCTTTGTAAAGGTTAAAACAGGTACTGGAAACACTGACTAGAGATTTTGGTCCACATTGATATGATAGCTTCAACATACCTCAGTTGTAATAAGTTGTTATTTGAATTACTGTTGCTTTCCTATCTGCCTAGTTCCTTTGACTCCTGGCATCAATGCATTTCCATCCAGAGAACAACCACTCACTTTCTCTTTTACAGATGATTCTCTGTAAACCCTAAAGATGTCTGTGTGGCAAAATCCCAGTAGATTATCAGTTTGCAGCCCACTTCTCATAAACAACCACACTATGTTCAGTCACTTCAATCACCCAGGTGGTCTTAAACATGTCTACATGTGTAAAAGCACTCAGCTCCTGCCAGCTCTTTGGCTGTTAGATATTTGCATTAATGGACAATTGAACAGTTGGTTCTAACAAAGTGACTGTTTGGTTATGATTATAAGACTACCAAGGTTTAATTACAGGTTGGAATAACTTTTGAGGAACAGGAGGCCATTTGTAACTACCTACAAGACCTGAAGATAAGACCAGAAATCGTAGTCCCACACAGAGTTCCCAAATGTAATTAGCAAAATAGCTTTTTCAGGAGGCTAATTTCTTTGCTTACTTTGAGTCTCACATAAACAGATGTTTTAAAATGACTTTTGCATAATCACGTTTGCTGGAAAGCTGCAGGGAACACGTGCTAATTGGCCTGATATTCACAATTTTGCCAGTTTCTCCAATCCTCTGGAGAGTACAGTGCTAACATGACCTGAAATTAACTCTGGGCTGTAATCGTTTCCTTGTTTTCCTTCTTGAAAAAACAAAAGATATAAACTTTTGTGATCACTTCTTTGTAAACAGCCAATGTCTTGCTGAGGCTGATGAAGTGCTGTCTCTTCACATGAGACTAAATTCAAGAGACAACCTTGGAAACTGTCCGTATCTGAAAAACACTACAGAGACGTGATGCTAATGCTGTTGGATTCCATCCTGCTTGACAGTAATGATTTTAATATGCAATGATCAAAATAAACTGATGAAGAAAAGAGCCCAGAGTTAAAATACTGAGCTTTTCTTAATTATTCTGAGACCTATAGAAAATATAGGAAAAAACAAATTTCACATGGCTTTGTCTAATATGCGGCAGTGCTTTTCTTTGAAGTTAATTTTCAAGGATCTAGTCAATCAATTCTATAGCATGCAGCAGTAATTGTAACTGAATGGCACCACAGGATATGAAGCCTGCTTTGAGCTGATGTATTGTATTTCAGCATATCAACCATTGTCACAGCAGTTCTTTCTGCTGAAACCGCCCGTACAGTCGGAGGCACGGCAGCCTTGAGGTGACATGAAGGGCTGAGTTACTTTTCCATCCTTTCATTATGTTTACTTGATCCCCATCAAAAGTCCAGCTGCACTGAAAAAATGTCCTGCTTGTCAGATATTTCACGGCCATGACAGCAAGTTTCTAACTTAGATTTATGACTCCCCTTAATAACAAAACAATGAAGCCTGCCGGATGAATCAATACGGTTTGCTCAAACCACTTGAATTCATTGCATGAGGGTCATTGATTCCCGATAGAAGTAGCTCCTGCCTGTAGCCCTCACCTAGCTCTCTAATTGTCCCTCTAGATACTACTTAATAAGCACAGCAATCTGTCTTTTTAAATTGGTTTAGCGACACAGCCGAAACATAAATGCGTCACCCCAGAAGCCATCCACATTTATACATCAACGTGCCCATCAAGGGTTCACTGACAAATGGCAACGTCCTGTTGGATAACTCACTGGACTAGTGAGGTGCAGGTGATGAGGACTGATAGTGACACGTCAATGGTTTTTTCTTTACTGCCCGTCAGCTCCTGATAAAATGTACAAAGACACAAAGAATTGTAAAGTAAATATCCTGTGAAAGCAGCATTAACTAAGATCATTACTGAGCTGCTCAATGAAGCTTTGAAATGGTTTCATAAGCTGGAGATAAATAATAACTTCTCAGCAGAGAACAAACTGAAGAAATCTTTCAGTCCTTGTGAAAGTTACGCTGTTGTCACATACAAGTGTTAAAGAACTATATTATCAGGGCTTTTATGTAGTTATTAGTATGCTCTAAAAATAACAGCAAAGTGAAATGTTTTTGGAGCGTCAGGCTTTCGAGTTCAAAACAGCAATGAGACAAAAGGAGAGACTAACTTTATTTTGTGCCATTTATCTGCAAAGTGCATAACACTTATAAATAATAACCTGCGTAATTACAGCACCACAACAAAATTACTTTTACAAAAAGAAAAAAGTAAGGTGAGATTGATATCACTGTTTTATTTGCTTTAAATGTGGAACTTTGTAAAATTTGTTATATTTACAATTCATCTTAAAGTCGCTCCAGACGCTGTCCTTGAGTTTGACTTATATGTTTTTTAAAAAAACAACCTGGCATAAAAAAAAATTCTAGGAATTTGTTTAGTTGCTTAAGCACCTGTGATCTATAAATCTCAAATTACTTTAAATTGATACCATACACCCTGGAGTTCTTCTTATTTAATGCCAGTACAAATTGGAGTTTAATCAGTAAAATCTGCAAAGCAAACTCAATTGCCAAGCAAAGCCAGATAGCCACTTGTGGAGTGTGTCACTGCTGCAGTAAATGAGCTGATGCTGAAAGACAGAACTGCAAAGATGACCTCGAGTTTAGACAAGAGACTGTTTATAAAAGATGCATGCATTCACCATAACGTTACCAGTCTGTTTACCAAATTCTGTGTCCAAGCACTAAGTTTAGTTTTCTGGTTATGTCTATCTTATGTTTTTGAAGCATATTTGGAGACCGTACTGTACTGTATTGTTTGTATACTGTATTGGTGCATTACCAAATCACAGATACAGGCTAAATAATGCCAATATAAAATATGAAATAATGAAATTTAAAGCACCCAAAAAACGTTTGTAAAATTTATTGGATGGACTATTACTATAATTAACCACAGAGCAAGAATACCATTTATCAAATAATATCATTAAAGTTGCTCCAAACACCACAAAGAAGGTCTGAGAGGTCTTGTTCAGTGACTCAGATTAGTGGAAGGGATAAATAGTAGAGGCAGTGACTATAACCGCCTGTGTCTACAGCCCTTTGTCATTTAACTATGCATAATTTTAAGTGTTAATAAAATTTAATAGGGTAAGCTAAATAACCCCCCCATCCCCCCACCATACAGTTGTCATGAACAGGAAAGCCAGCTATAAAGATCTGTTTGCTCCATGCAGTAAATATATTTATTATTGCAGCATACTTTATGAGGTATTAATTTTTCAAGGAACATTATTTTGCTCTTTCATGTTGGCTTAGCTTTCCAGCCCCAGGGCTACCCCTGCCATGAAAATCACTGGTGCATTGGATAAGAGGATTGTAATTTCAACTACATATAAGATTTCTGCTCAAGTCATACCGGAGACATTACACAGTGAGGATCTTGGCACATAAGGACACCTTGATAGAAATCTATGGAAAATTCCAAACCGACAGAGAGACATTCAGCAGCTGAAATAATGCTGTTGATGCACAGACGCGCAGAGATTTGCACCCATTTCAGCTGTGTGGTGGCAGCATATTTCTCTGCATATATTAGTAATGATCCACTACAGGTAAGTGCACATTTTTGTTAACATTTTTAATTGGCTAACTGTATCAATATCATGAATTAGATTACCTCTTGTTCAGTGCTCTCATTGGATGAGCAAAGATTATGACATCATCTTCACACTCTAAATTGAGCCATAAATGAAGCTGTAATGTCAGGAAACTTGCATGAGTTGTAGACATGTAATGACAAGCTATTGTTACCAAGAATAGTTACTGTAGCTGGCACTTGCTACATTAATAAACTGAAGTGATGCACTAATTTACAGACAAATAATTATCACATTAGGAAATTGCCTGACTCGGCTCGCAAGACGCTTAAGTGTGGCGGAAATAAGACTTTTAAACTGTATTTTGAGCAATATCTGCAGCACTTTTTAAATGTTATTTTACTTTACATGCAAGTTACTACTAAGGTCACAGTTCTGTCACCACTGATTTATAATACAGGCTTCAAAATAACTGCTCAAATACTTTTAGAGGGAGTTACTTAAGATCATGCTTAAATTCAAAACTGTTGGAGGAAAGGTGTAGATGTGCTATGTGGGTTTGAAATATACACTTACATTTTTTTCCTTGGAAGTATAAAAATGCAGGACAGGAATATGTGAAATTACATTTGATGCTTTTAATCCCATTAAAAGCATATATGAACACATAAATTAATGTTCATTGCAATAACCAGATGCATTGTGTGAGCAATATTTGTGTCATTGTTGTATTTGTTTTGTTGATGGATGAAGTCAGAGGAGACCTTAGCCAGAGTGCTTCAACCTGACAAGAAGGCAACATTAAGTCAAATAGCTAGTTGTTACAACTAACGTATTCTGAAGAGCATCTTTGAATGCACCACACATAAAAACTTGAAGCAAATGGTCCACAGCAGCAGAAGATCGCACCGAGTGCCACTCCTATCAGCTAAGAGAAGGAACTTGCACAGGCTCACCAATATCAGACAATATCAGAGGATTGGAAAAATGTTGTTGTGCCTGAGAGGTCTCCGTTTCTGCTGCGTTCTTTGGATGGTCTAGTCAGAATCTGGCGTAAACAACATTAAAGCGTGGCTCCAATTTGCCTTATATGAATCGTTCAGACTGGTGGTGGTGCTATACTGGTGTTGGACGTCTCCGAAGGATGATGTATTGGATATATTGTTTGCAAACGTGTATCCTAGAGCAGTAGTTCCCAAACTAGTGTACGCGTACCCTCGGGGTACGCAAGTGGCTGTAGGGAATACGCGAGGGTCGGAGTTTGAGTGGGGATCACAAATTTTAAAGGCCAAAATTTGCGCTAATGCAGTTTTATGTGGCTCTTATGACTATATACCACCCTCTGGTGTTCAGCAAAAAAATAGCTCTAACAAAATACATGGGTGTGACTTGCCCAAATGACTGACACCCAGTGTTGCCAACTTGTCGCTATATTTAGCGAGTTTTCAGACGTCATTTAGCTAAAAAAAGACGTGAAAGCGCATATCGCTTTTACTCTCAACAAGCAGCGGGTGCTGTAACGCAGTCAGTTCTTCTTTTACTCTTATGCTGTTTTGTGGATCACAAGGTTTAAAACTACTTATAAACACACACACACACAAAGTAACTCCCCCAGAGTGCCTATTTCGGATCACTTTTGCCAGTCCAAGCCCGGGTAAAGGAGCAGGGTTGGAATTGTGACATTAAAAAAAACAATAATTGCTAAAAGAAATTTAATTTGTAGTTCTAAATAAACTCTAAATGCATTTAGGACGTTTTTTACTCACTTTGTCTCTTCCACGATGTTATTTCTCTCTCCAACAACATAGGTGCAATTAGATTAGCACGACCAATTATGCAAATTAGGCGATGACGTCATTTAGCGACTTCTAGCGACTTTTATGACAGCCAATAGCGATTTTCCTTACTGAGGAGTTGGCAACACTGCTGAGACCTAACAGTTAAAGTTGCCTCCAAGCATTTAGTGCAGCACGAAAATGGACAAGTGGTTAACAAGAAAAAAAGGCCCTACCACAGAGACACCGGCCACAACAACCAATCAGCTCATATCTGAAGATGCATTTTCCAGTGACCAAGAACAATGTGTTCGTCAGATTTGGACGCTAGCACGGATGTATCTGTCGTTGCTATCAAAGTGGCTAGCATAGCTGGAGCCAGCCATGTGGAAAGTGATGAAGTGTCTGATGCGGACCGTCAAAGTGGGAGAAAACATGACAGCTTGGACTGTAACACAACCTCAAAGAAGCGCAAATATGATGACAATTATGTTTTGCTGGGGTTCAGTGTATAAATATTGGTGGATTTTCACAGCCACAATGTGTTATTTGTGCAAAAGTATAGTCTCAGAACTCAATGAAACCTTCACTTTTGCGCAGACATGTAGAGACAAATCATCCCCATTTGAAAAATAAACCAAGAGAATATTTTGAGCGACAGCTAAAATCACTCTCAACAAGTAAAACCTGCATTCAAGTGCCAGATTTTAAGAATAAAAACAGACTACAAGCATCTTACATGGTCAGTTACAGAGCGGCTAAAACCAACAAACCCCACACTATTGTGGAGGACCTCATTCTCCCTGCAGCTTTAGATATGGTAGGGACAATGTTGGGGGAAAAGGCAAAAAAGACGATACAGTCCATTCCATCATCAAACAATACTGTCTCATTGCATCAGTGCAATATCAGAAAATGTTTTACGGCAGCTACTTCTGCGCATACGCCACAGTGAATGTTATGCAATACAGCTGGACGAGTCCACGGATGTGGCTGGCCTGGCGCATCTCCTCATATATGTGCGCTACATTCATGAAGGAACCATCAAGGAGGACATGCTGTTCTGTAAACCGCTGGAAGAAAGGACAACTGCTGCAGATATTTTTCAAAAGCTGGACACATTCATGAACACACATGGACTCATGTGGGACAGATGTGTTGGCATCTGTACCGATGGCGCACGGGCCATGACTGGGAGACACGGAGGTGTGGTTTCGCGTGTGCAAGCAGTCGCACCAGATGCCTCCTGGGTACACTGCAGCATCCACCGAGAGGCTCTTGCTGCAAAGAGAATACCTGTCCACATGTTTTGGACACAAGTGTAAAAATGGTTAACTTTGTGAAAGCCAGGCTGCTGAACTCCTGCTTATTTGCTGCGTTGTGCAATGAGATGGGCAGTGAGCATGAGACATTATTACCCCACACAGAGGTTCGCTGGCTATCTAGAGGGGAAAGTGCTGACCTGTTTCTTTGAGCTGAGGGATGAACTTACAGTTTTCTTCAGTGACCATCCCTTTGAGCTGTCTGAACATTTGCATGATGAAGAGTACCTTACCTGCCTGGCTTATCTGTGTGATATATTTTCTCGTCTGAACGACGAAAAGGTTGAACACGCTCAAAAGACCCTGGCGGATTTCTGGATAGGAGTGCGCACTGGACAGCCCGCGCTGGCTAAGCGTGCTGTCAAGACTCTGATGCCTTTCGCCACCACATACTTATGCGAAAGGGGATTTTCTGCTTTAACAAACATGAAAATAAAATACAGAGCAAGACTTGGAAAACGATTTAAGACTCAGCCTTTCCCAAATTGAGCCAAACATTGAAGAGCTGTGTGCCTCTGCTCAAGCACATCCATCACCTTAAATAAAGTTCTGTTTAATGAAAGTTCATATCTGGCCTTTATGCTCTCGACAAAACGATGAATTCTAATAAATCTATTGATACACTGCTAATATTAAGTAGTAAAGTTCGTTATTAAAATTCTGTCATTACTAACATATCTTAATAAATTCATTTGGTGGTGAGAAATAATCGACTGTGCAGTATTTATTTGTATGCATGCGGTATTGCAATGTATTTTTAGACACTAATTAAGAGTCGTTCGCAGCAGCGGGTATGTGGCTGAGGCTGACATGTCTCAAGGGGTACGTGGCTGGAAAAGGTTTGGGAAGCACTGTCCTAGAGGATTAAATGAGGAACTGTTGTTCTCCTGTTTTTTATGATTATTAGATTGTGTGCATGGACATGTCTGTAGTTCTTACCAAGAGTCCTAAGACATATATATCATTTATGGACTGATGTTGTTCTATGTAATAATTTTTTATGTATACTCGAGCTTTGTATTGAATCAAACAGAATATGTAATTTATTATTTTCTCTTTATGGAAATGGGTTTTCTATGTACAGTGGCTTGAACTTTCCCACATTTTGTCACATTACAGCCACAAACATGAACCAATGTTATTGGAATTCCACGTGAAAGACCAACACAAAGTGGTGCACACGTGAGAAGTGGAACGAAAACCAAACATGATTCCAAACATTTTTTTTACAAATAAATAACTGCAAAGTGGGGTGTGCGTAATTATTCATCCCCTGAGTCGATGCTTTGTAGAACCACCTTTTGCTGCAGTTCCAGCTGCCAGTCTTTTAGGGTCTGTCTCTACCAGCTTTGCACATCTACAGACTGAAATCTTTGCTCAATCTTTGCAAAACAGCTCCAGCTCAGTCAGATTAGATGGACAGCGTTTGTGAACAGCAGTTTTCAGATCTTGCCACAGATTGTGACGTGAAAGTTCAAGGAGGCCGAATACTTTTGCATCCACTGTATGTCTTTCTTCTGCCCCAGATTCAGCTCTATACACAGCTATTTAATGTAATGACATGTTTGTATGTAAGTACTTTGGACATCTCTGTATATGGATGAAACACATTTTTACCTTTGTTAAGGTCTATCGAATGTGTATCAGAAGCTTTGCAGAAAGCCATGAGCTGAAACATCTTTCTATTTTTTTTTCTAAAGTCAAGGTATAGTTAAAGTCTTATATCCACATGTGGAGCACTGAAGTTCTCATTCATAGTTTAATATTATCTTGAAACATTTAGGGCCTCTTAGTACAATCACACATCATTTAAGCTTACATCTTAAGTGGTGATGCTGACCATATCCATCCCTATATTGCCACAGTATACCCATTTACTGATGGCTGCTTCTAGCAAGATAGCGTGCCATGTTAAAAAGCTCAAATTATCTCTACCTGGCCTCTGCCAAAGGACAGGGAGTTTACTATATTCAAATTGCCTCCACAGTCACCAGATCTCAATCTAATAGAGCGTGGGATTTAGTGGGAGATTTGCATCATGGACGTGTAACCAACAAATCAACAGCTACTGAGTGATCGTGTTTTGTCTTTGTGGAACAAAATCTTTGTTGAATCAGAAATTAAGCAAGTTCAGCAGGAAAAAGTCTGTCAAATCAGGCACTTGCAAGATGTACCTAGTAACGTCAAAAATGAATGAATGCACAGAAAATCCCAGAACAAAAGTCCAAGGCTTTGACTGGTGTTAATGGGGATCCTAATAAAACAAACAAAATAATTAATGAGTCTGTTCAGTAAAGATTGTGAGGAGCAAGTAACGGCAGGATGCTGTATCTCACTGTTTCAATTAACACATAAACAGTAATGCGAAAACAAATATTTGTGGTTATCCAGAGCTTTAACTATTATTTGCCAAAGACTGAACGGGCGCTACGCCAGGGCCACAACAGCGACGAAGCTGCACTGAGAATATGTTATTACTTTAAGAGGAAACAGTGTTTGGAAACATTCAGCAAACATGATAAGCAATGCAAGAACTGGAGAAAGCTGTCAAATCAGCAGAGAATATAATAAAGTCGAAAGGGGAGAGTAGTTCACAAAAACCAAGCGTAAATTGGGAAAAATCAAATAAACACGATCTCACAGAAAACAGATCTCTTTCCAAACTCCTCAAATAGCCTAAAACTGAAGATGCTGATATAACAGAGTTATCATATGAACTATAATAGGTTTAATGCCGTCTGCTGTAAAACAATCTGATACATCCTATAAAACAATTACTAATTAGAAAACGCACACTTGTTTCCACTTTCAAGAAATGAGCGAAACTTTTCTGGTAATTTTCATGTCGAAATTAATGATGTACAGCTTCATCCTGATAAAATGGGAGTAAATGGTCTTTTAAAAGCGAAGGATATGGCTTTTTTTGAATATACAGTACATGAAATAGGCTGTGTATGTAAGGAATGTTAGAAATTCAAGTAGACTAGCAGCAGGAGAAGCAGGGGAGGATTTACCCCATCATTTTTCTTTTCCACTCAAATATTACTGCAGTTTGTTGACTTTTCTCTCTCCTTCAAAGCAGCTGCTTCCTTCCATCATTAATTGTGCCCTTTGTGTCTTACTGAGCTATTTTTCGCTTTATCTTGGCTATTGTGTGTGAGTGTGTGTGTTATTTGCCTAATGTTTCTTTCAATTATCGGGGGTTTCTCTGGATTTTAATCTTTTATATATTAAAAGTCAACTTACAGGGAACATGAATGTATTAAACTCCCACATGCTCATTTCCTCACTTTAAAAATAAGAGCAGGCAAAGCTCTCGATGGAGTGAGATGTACATATAAAAGCAAAAGTCTATTATCTTGAGATTAATGTGCAGAAGCTGTGTCTCATCTAAAAATACAAGTTTTACAATAGCATGCTGGTAAAGTGAGCACACTATGGAGACATGAATTAACCTTCCAGCCATACCTGTGATTTTCAATGTCGCTGAGAATCAGTACTTTTGAAGACACAGGAACGGACTCGTTAGACAAAATTCAGCTTTTCACAGCTTCTTTTCTTTAATAACAAAGAGGAAGAATGACACGCTGCCGTGTTGGCAGATGAAAGACAAAAGAAAATATGCCTCGTCGCAGCAGGAGAAACAGGAAACCTCCTGAAGGCATGTTAGCAGAAAATGTCATGGGATGGTTCTAACAAGTTTTACAGAAGACTAATGTTTTTATTAATTCTCCAGCTTTTAAAGTGAAAAATCTGCAACATTTGTCGTTCCTGTTCGTTTAACACAGGATCATGCGGTGCAACTTGCAGACAGTTTATGGAAGCTTTTACATGTACTTTTCCATGTAGACACCCAGTGACTTGAGGGTTTTTCTCAGGAAAATTTTTTTTTGGATAGGCAGGAAAAAGGGCGTGCTGTGTCTTTGGCATGACACAAGAGCAAAAAGAGTCGTAGACAAACAGACTCAAAGACATCAAAGCGGTGACTGCAGATCATCAAAGATGTTCCCAAAATCCCAAACACAAGGCTCTCACTGAAAAGCACACGTCTGAACCAAACCTTTGAATAATGGCATAGCATAACTTCCAAATCCCTCATGCCTCTGTTAATAATGAGAATAATAAACCACAGTTCAATCTCTGGCTTTTATATTTTCTCCTGCTTTTCAGCTTTGTTTACATAAACTATGCTGGTATAAAGTAGCAAACACAGTTTTTTGTGGAATTATTAGGTGCTTTTAATAGATATATTAGTTACAGGCAGTCATTTTAATTTGTTTGCATGTTTGCATTAGGAGATGCTAGATTTTTATCAATATATATATATATATATATATATATATATATATATATATATATATATATATATATATATATATATATATATATATACTTACATTGCATGTATAAGGAACATAAAGTGTCATGAGTGTCATTATCAATTTCAAAACAACTTATCCCAAAACATGATCTCTTCATCTGCACATGAAAACACAAACTTAATTACACTACGAGTGCAATGTGTTCCTCAAATTTCCATTTTGTGACATTTAATAGAAGAGGATATTTACTGCATTTTTAATCTCATTTGAATTTAGAGAAAATAGCACTAAGCACTTGTGCGAGTAAATATCACCAGGTTTATTAGATATCGGTAATAAAATACCTACAGACTATATTAATGGCCCATATGTTTTAAAACATGAATCACAGCTAAAATGAATTTTCTCGTTATTTCCTGCAAAGCTTACTGTTGGTTAGATTTAGTCCACGTCTCGAGCTTGTGCTGCTGATGCTACAAAATGTCAAAATTACAACCTATGAAAATTGTTGTAGTTTCTTGAAAGTTTTGGACAAAGTCATTGATGCCTTTGTCCCACAGAAAGAAAGACCTTTCAATCATTTATTTAATAAAAGAACTCAATAGACATGTTTGCAGTTCTTCAGCAGAATTACTACCATAGTGGAATGATTCATTTCACATAGCTTGGAGGTATTTTAACCCTCTTGTGAGACTACCCTTCAAAAGATATAGATATTGAAGTATCTGGTGCCAGTAAGGGTCTTCCAAGAAACCACAAGATGATTCCACCTGTGGCAGCTAATCTGGAACTTCTGATTCTACTCATTTCAATTTAATATATCTTAATATGTTTTTTTAAATTAACTTTTATCTTAGCCACTTTGTCAAAAAGAATTACATTTTTGCCATGTTTACTTTTCGAGATTTATTCATTTCATTTTCATTTCATTTCTTTATTTATTTCACACTTGGGTACAGCAGATCAAACCAACCAACCACACTTTCTATCAATAAAGCACTACAACCATGTGTGAAAAGGAGCAGGAAGAAGAAAATATTCTTATTAAACCCTGCCCCCTATCTCACATATTGGAAAGCATGTTTTTTATATTTTAAAGCTTTTATGATGAAATGCTTTAAGAGCACAAACGCCAAGATCATTGTGTAGATCTGCTGGGTTTTAGAGGGATGTGCGAGGTTATGTTACAGTTGTCAAGGTCAGTGGTCTGAAAGGGGGACAAAGTGCATTATGCACACCTCCATTTGGCACTCTCCCATGAGATCTGCGAAAATGAAATTACCCAACATCTCAGAGTGTAGCATTCATCAAAAATTAGTTGGCCAGGCATTTATTCAAGTATTTACTCTCAGGTGCCATTTCCAAAAGGTCAGATAGGGATATTTTTTCTCTGCGGATGTGTTTCAGTTTCTTCTTTTTTTCCCCCACAGTGATGATGACAGCACAAACCTTGCTGCGATGGAGGGCAAAATTTTTCAGCTAAAGCATTCAGACAGACATTTTCTCTCTGTGGAGCAGAGGATATGTTTGCTGCAGTTTAGCTTATCATTCATGTAAAGTTGTTTTAGATAAAGGCGAAATCTCACTGCGGCAAAGTGGCAACAAAACAACAGGAAGGTCACAAGAAAAGTCTTTTAATGTTTAATGCACCCCTGACATTCCCTTTGTTACGCTGCTTATGACAGCTTTGAAAAGGAGAGACTCCTATCTATACACTTTCACAAATCAACACTTCATTATTAACTTTTAATATACATTTTTTCAAAGTCACTTTTACTTTTTTTTATAACAGTGGGTGTGGAAAGACTGTCAGTGCATTTCAGTCCTTGCAAACCAAGAAAAGACTCTCCTCAGTCATTCCTGTTAACACTTGACAGCTTATTTCTCTTTAGTCTGTGATTATGTCTTACTGATGTTCTGGTGTCTGCACAACGCTCTGCAGAATATAACCAACATGTCAGCCCGAGCTCTAATTTATGGCTAGTGTCTGTTTACTTCCACAAAGTGGAAATCAAACTGCTGCAGTGTTTAAGTAGCAGACATTATGTACCACAATTAAGTCGGAGTCTTAGCTTGAATCAAAGCTGCTCATTTAAATGAAGCTGGGATTCAAAGGTTGGTGATCACATGCTGGGCGTCCATAGGGGATTGAAAGATCACATTTTCTTTCCACATCCAAATAAGGAGATATTGTGCCTGCTGGTAAAATGTCTCCCAGCATCCAAGTTCTTACCATGGTGATAATGTGGTTAAATGTGGCCCTGGTAACTCCTTCGCTTATATAATAGAAACCTGCTTTGTTTACAATTGAGACTCAAAAAAACATTATCTGCACTCTTTGTCTAATGAAAGCTAAAGCAGAACACTAGGGGAAATGGTGGTGAACTAATTCCAATCGCGCCACACTAGCTGCTGTTGAGCAAATGCCTGGAGTTGGTTATAAACATTACATAATCATTAGCATGACACACTAACATTTAAATGCAAAAAGCACACAGCAGGATACTTTCAGCATTTCTAGTATACACATCTCAGGTTTTTGTATGCTACACTTAAACACAGAGACAGACAAGATTTTGGAGACTGTGGTTTTAACAATTGTCAATTACAACTTTTCGTGTTTAGGTCTTTTAAAGAAATTCTCGCAATGTTCTTTCAAAACAAATCATTTGTTTTAGCAACAGTAACTGTTTGGAACATTTTTAGGAAGCGCACTGGTACCGCTCCATGCAATGGCTTAACGTTCTGGTATGTAGGGCGGTGGGGCTGTAGTTAGTTACAAGTGGAAATATATGCCCATAAGAAGAGACATATAGGTGTATAGTGGCCAAGAAGCACAACAGACAGTCTGAATTGGCAACCTTTCCACTTTTTAAGTAGCATATTTATATTTTGTTACCAGCTTTTCAAACAACTTATGAAAGACCAGTGGGGTTGGAGTGCCGTGTGAGCTGGCCTAGTGTCAAGAGCAGAAGACCATAAGCTTTGTGTCAAGCTGACCAGGAAGTGTGCCGCCTCACCTCAGCGGACTGCACGTAGTGTAATGCACGACCCAGCACAGCCTCTAACTTGTCAATTATTAATTCAAACTCATTTGCAGAGCGGGTCAGACTGTGACCAAAGTATTGTCATGGTTGCAAGCACAGACCAGCAGGACACAAACATACACAACCCCGACTGCCCCAGTTTAATTTTCTTTGCCCAACATAGGGACTGTTACAGCAATTCCTTAAGTGGCACTAAACTCAGGCTTTTACCGAAGCATCCTAGGCTGCCCAGCAGCTTTCTGGTCAATATGTCTGACTGAACACAGAATTTTACTGGATGGACCAGGAACAATCATCGGCCATTTATTTAGCACAAGCCACAATATGCTGTGTGAACACTTACCAGGTGTCCATCCAAATGAATGCCTGGCTCCATATCAAAACACTACATATATGTGAAACTTTCTTCCTGTTAAAAGAGAGCTCTTCTTTCCCACTATCACCAAGTTCTTGCTCTGATTGTTATGTTTTTTTTAATTTTTTTTATTTTATTTATGGTATTTTATTATTGCAGGGTTTGTATCATACAATAGGAAACACCTTGAGGTCATAGTTTTTGTGAAATAGCTTTATAGAAATAAAATAAAAATAGAATAAAACTGAAGACTGAGAAACCAACATATCAAATGTTGAAACTGAGAAAGTTTATTGCATCAGACATATAATCTTATTTTAAAATTTGATGCCAGAAAGCAGTTTCAAAAAAGGTTGGGACATAAACAAAGTTACGAATAAATGATAAATGATGGAACATCTCACCACTAACAACGTAACTGGGAACCGAGAGGGGTTATCTAATTGGAGCCTGAGCACAGTTTAAAGTTGCATCTCTCTTAGTTTATTGGTTTAAAATTGTGGTATAAAAAGCTTATATTTCTGGTGTTATTCTCAGTGTCTGTAGTTTGAATGATTTTCTTGCATACATGCAGCATACTGCATGTGCTAGTCATCATTACTGTTTCCACATTTGTAATTTTGTTTTATGCATTCACTTTTTCACTTGAGCCAAATCTGGAATGCTGTTGTTAAACTTCTGCTGAATCAAACTTGTTTTTAGCAGGATTAAGACATGAAATAAATAATTAATAAGTTTAGTTTATTAAGGGTTTACAAGGGGTGCACATCTATTAACTAGTTGAATTTAAAATGTAAGTATTATTCATTTTGAGAACATTTTCAGATATTAAAGGCAGAAATGCTTCAGGCTTTTCATTTTCTAAGATGGTTCTTGGATCCTTGGTTTGCTATAAATTAGTTTCTCTCGAAGCTTCTTCTCCAAGCTTGTAGCCTGGAGTGCTCAACAAGGCCCTTCCTGATAATGCATACCTGGAGACTAACAATGGCAAAATTTCACATCACCATCCCTTTCTTTCCTTTTTTCTATTTTCTGCACTCTCCATCTGTCAATCTCTCATTGTCGAACTCTCGCTACAATAACATAATGAGGCATTTAATTATCTCAAGTTCAATCATCAGAGTATCTAAAGTGTGCTTTGTAATTGTACTGCTAGCTTTTTTCATAAATGTCATTTGCCAAGGTCCAAATGCCATTTTTGGTGGGAGTGTGTGAAATTGCTTCCTCTTTATTTTAGCCATTTATTGTGCTATTGCAGCTAATGAATGTCTCTCCAAAGGGGAAGATTCATCCACTTTTGGAGTTGAATAGATGCACTGCTATAAGGCAGATGCAGGTATTTATATGAAAGACACAAAAGTTCACCTTTGTCACACACATAACAGGTTGAAAAGATGAGCTCATATAAAATGCCATTCATCTCAAATGCTTAATGCTTTTTTTTAAAAGGTTAGGCTTGAGAGGTATAATGAGCTATGTGCAGTTACTGTACTAATGTGTTATTTTGCTCTCGAGGCATACGTTTTAGAATATTTCCCTTTTTTTAAAGACTTGCAACAAGATTGCAAAATCTCTCTTTCACATTTAATACTAACTAATAAATACTTATTATTTAAGTGTTAAGTGGCATTAATATCATATGTCTATATTATGTAATGTTTCTCCATACAATGTATTTTTTATTTGGAAGGCAGAAGAAAGTCAGACTTAAAGAGAATAAGTAAATAATATTCTTTATATTTCACTGTATTCAATTTAAATGTTTACAGGGTCATATTTTGAAGTCAATAGCAATATTAACTTTTCTTAATAGTATTTATTAATAATAGTTAATACTAATTACTTCCCTTCACCTAAGAAAGTAGTTGCTTTATGTGGTGTTTACTGTTGTAATACTCTGCACGTGAACAATGGAAAGTATGCACCCGTTTCTGGATTAAGGCTCATACTAAAATAAAAAAATTAAACAAATTAAAAAAGGCACACTCACCTTAAAAAACTAACTGAAGCTAAATTTCATCAAAACCCACATTTTAAACTAAATTGAAAAAGAGACTAATAAAAAATACAAAAGCACAGCGATTTTAACTGTGGCCCATAAAAATCCACTGACATTTTGGTTAAAAGTTGAAGTGACAGAATTTAATTCCAGTCACGGTTCAGCAAAACTGGCTCCTCCAGAAATTTAAGCGGCTTGTGCTGGGAAATGATAATTACATTATTTTGACTGTAGACTGGCAGACAGTGCAGTCCCACTCTGTGGAAAATGTGTTTCTCATCCTCCTAATTGAATGAGAAGGTGGAGAAATTGTTTTTAGAAACAGAAGGAAAGTTATTGGAAATTACTTATTTTAGTCAAATGCAACCCTGTTTTTATAGCTTTGTATAATTTGCTAGAGAAGGAAAAATGACTAATAATGACGAACATGTTCTCGTCACACTGAAGTGGAGGCCTGAATCCATCAGTAATAGGGAAGAGAGGATTAACTACAATGGGCCTAGTTCTGCTCAGCACAAGCGAAAAACAGGAGATTCACTCAATTTTCAAAAGCACCACTCGTGTGGATTTTATTTACGAGGCTGTGACACTGTTTACAAAGTACTAATGGGGCACACTGTACCAAAACAACGAGACACCGGAGAATTTAGATACTGCTGCTCTATATGAGCCTGCACTGCTCCATTTACCTCGTAAGCCATAAGATATGGGCCCTGTAAGAAACGCTGTCAGCACAACTGATTTGGAAAAGAAGTTAGTTTATAAAGTTTGGCAATTACAGGCTCATTATATTGTAAAGCATTGATTACCAAAGAGTGTGCCGTGTCCCTTGATGGGCCACAAGAACCTATTTCCAGTTTTCTAATTTAGTTTAAAATTACCACTAAATTTATGCATTAAAAAAAGTAACATAACTCATGAAAAGAGCCGTGGGATTTATAAATTATACAATATTTTTATATCTGATTCTGATATAGACTTATAAATGGTAAATGGTAAATGGCCTGCATTTGTATAGCGCTTTTCTAGTCCCTAAGGACCCCAAAGCGCTTTACACTACATCCAGTCATTCACACACTGGCGATGGCAAGCTCCATTGTAGCCACAGCTGCCCTGGGGCGCACTGACAGAGGCGAGGCTGCCGGACACAGGCGCCACCAGGCCCTCTGACCACCACCAGTAGGCAAACATGGGGTTAGTATCTTGCCCAAGGATATTTGACATGCAGCCAGGATGCAGCCTGGGATCGAACCACCGACCTTCTGATTAGTGGCTGACCTGCTCTGCCACCTGAGCTACAGCCACCTACACTCACCAGACACTTTATCAGATGCAACTTGTTAGTGCTGGCTTGGGCTTGCCTTCAGAACTAACTCTTCTCTGTGGCATAGATTAAACAAGGTGCTGGAAATATTCCCCAGAGATTATGATAGATGACAGCATCATACAGTTGGTGCACATTTGTCAGCTGCTCATCTACGTTGTAAATCTCACGTTCCACCACATTCTGAAGGTCCTCTATTGTAACGGAATGTGGAGGCCATTTGTCTACAGTAAGCCAGGTGGTGTTTTTCCAGTCTTCTATTATCCAATTTTAGTGAGCCGTTGTGAATTGTAGCCTCAGTTTGCAGTGCAGGTATAGCACACGCTATGTTGTTTTGTGCTGCTGTAGCCCATCTGCTTCAAGGCCCATTCTCCTTTGACCTCTGGTATCAACAAGGCATTTTTGCCCAGAAAACAGCCCTTGACTGAATATTTTCTCTTTAAGCCCGGAAGACGATTGTGTAGTTGGGAAATCCCAGAAGAAAAGCAGTTTCTGAAATTCTCAAACCAGCTCATGTAGCACCAAAAACATGGCCATGGTTTGAAGTCATATTAAACCTATAACGCCCTTTGTATCATATTTGCTTCATGAGTTTCTCCATCTCATCAACATGATCAATGACCAAGCAGCAAGGCATAAAGGTCACAGGTGTTCAATTAAAAAAAAAAGGGTTTTATTGACCCCAAAATATGAGAAGATATTTAACAAAGCCAAAAAAGACAAACTGACCTCCTGAAATGACACACAGAGGAACTTAAATACTGGTTTGGCAAAACCAAATGGAAAACCAAATGGCTGCCACATAACCAACTAATACCAAACAATTAAACAAACTTGAAACACCCCCCAGGGAATGAAGCATGTGGTTTCATCCACTTAGGCTGTCAGTGGTACTTCAGCTCTCCCAGCCCTTTGCCACACCTTTTGCCAGACAGGAAGGAGAAGCCAAACCCCAGGTAACTCAAACAGAGAAGGATGTATTAATATAACATAAAACAGAACTTTGACCTTGCAGTGTTAATGTGTGCACGCCATATAAACATCAGAAGGTGTAATGGAAAAATAAATAAATTTAATATATTGGACAATAAGTAGAATATATTTAAAGTTGTGACTGCAAAGCAAACTAAAGCGAAGCCACTAATGGTGAGGTGTGGTGCTTACCCTGTGTGGCTTGCCATCACATCGCTATAATTTCAAAATATTACAGACAAAACTCTTTTTTTTGTCTTAAATTAACATTGTTGTTAACAAAAAGTTGCCAAAACCACCAAATGTATCACATGCGATACAAAAAATATGTAATAAAAATATATCATACACAACATGATATAGCAAAAAACATTGTGGATTTTTTATAAGGGTTAATAAACATCTCAGTTCCAAAAAATCTGAATTTCCTGGCTATCTTTTGATGGGTTGGGTTTTACAGGATTAATCACCTTTTTTCGGCTTTCTGGTGTTTGGCTTAAATTTCAGCATCTTGTCCATGTCTACAGGCCTAAATTCTGCCATGTGATTGGCTGATTAGATATTTGGACAGTTGGAACAGTCGTACCTAACAAAGTAGTTGATGAATGCATACTTATATTTTACATCCAGTGTCAAAACTCTTTTTTTTTTTTTTTTGGTAATATCTCTTTGTAGACACTAATGTTTGGTAAGAGTAGAATCCCTCTCACAGTAACTGATGAGGTTTTGTTTTCCCTGCACACAGCCAGACTACGTGTTTCCCCATTTCCTATTTGTATTTAAGCACATTAGCCTTATAGAGTATCGACATACCTGTAATTGATACGAATCATCTCCTCTACGGCGAAGCAACAAAGTGTGTTAACTATCCCATCAAAACATTTTGGGTATGGCTAGAGAAAAATCATTATGTGTAGTAGTACTGTTTGCAATATAGCATACAGTAGTATAGGACTATAACACAATAGGAAATAATGCTGCTTTTTGTAACTCTAAACTGGCTCACTTTCCCATCGTCGCTCAACTCTTTGTGGTAACTTAAAGTTCTCCCTAATCATACCACATACATCCTAAATCCATATAATAAAAGGCTGGCTGGAATCAGGGATACCAAAACAAAAGGTTGACCTTTAGAAAAATCAGTATGAAGCTTGAGGAAAAACAATCCTCAATGAGTAGAAAACACACAGTGACAAAGACCACCAGACAGCCGTCATCAAACGTCAAAAACTAGACTGATGAAGATCTACTGTTGGAGTCATAATTCAAGGCCAACAGCATGATAGATTTAACTTGACTTTAGGAACCTTGGAAATGATGCAGTGCAAATTTACCAACATAGGGGCCTTTTCTCATATTAGTGTTATATAGTAACTGAATGGAAACATTTACCAAATCTGAATGTTTTAGATAAATGAAAACAGTACTAGAAATATGATAGAAGTACTTAGTAACTATGCAACATGCTAAAATTCAATGCATGGAAATAAATGGTTGGAGAAGAATCAAGAAATGACATTAACGTTAGTCTAAATAAGGTGCAAATTCCTGGAATTCTTAATGCTCTTGATGTGTTTGAGAACAATAACTTTACAGGAGAAAAACAGAATGCTGGCTGTATGCAAAGCAGGTGTAGAGCATGAAATTGAACACTCTGCAGCCTCTACATTTGGTTCTCACAAGATACATTGGCAATCAGCGGCTAACAGTGCAAACACCACTGCAATATCAATCTTGATTTGCACAAGAAGTGTCCTCTACCTTTCCTAAATTGTGCCCTGACTGGACCTGTTTGATGGAGTGCATATTGTGTTAGCAACAACTAGGCAGGTGGATTTGTTTCTCACCTTCACCACTTAATGGCATGTGAAGTAAGCTGATTCAATTCCCAGTACCCACGTCTAGCTGAGTACACCACAGAAGGACAGTGCTAAAAGATTTATTGGACAAGAGCGTGTTTGTGAAAGTTGTTGCTGTTGGCTTGATGTAAAACATTTAAGGCAAACTGTTAGAAAGTATGTAAAAGCGAAATACATTTAATATACGGTGATTATGTTTTAAGCTAAAAATGAGTCCATCTCTATGTGTGGGATGGGGTGGGGGTACTCATGACATTAAAGTCAGAAAAAGTGATGCAACACCTTCTTGTGAAGAAATATGGCTAATTTAGCATATTGGTACAACCTATTAACTTGGGACGAGTATTGCAGATCTGTGCTAAATTGGTAACAGTTTCAGGCTTCCAAAGGCAGTATTTATGCAGCGTTAATTTATTCTAACATAGATGGTGTTTTCACGTTGCTAACCTCCTTATTGTGAAAAAAAAATGTGCCAGTCATTAGGTGTGATGTTGATGATGAACTGTGTTGTGTGCTCTCAGTCATAGGTTCAGGTTGCTGAGGTCCCGAACAAATAGACTCAAGGACAGCTTTTACAACAGGGCAATAGCCCTGATCAATGTAAATAGCTGACCTGACTGGATACCTCCCTGGACTTTTTAGGGGGAGGTAACAATGTTTAAAACGATAACAATAATATTTATATTTATAACAAGGTGCAATAATAATTAATGTGCAATAATAACAGTGTGCAATACACATACACTTATTCTTCTTTTTTATACTAAGTTAATATACTGTGTTGTGTTGTTTGTTACGTTGTGATGTGTCATATCGTGTCGTGTTGTGTTATATGTAGTGCCGACGTAGGACAGTTTTTCCAATTTCATTGTACTACTGTACTATGTATGACTGTGCAATGACAATAAAGAGTTATCTTATCTTAATTAATCTTAATAGATGAAAGGGCAGGCTGTTTTAATGCAACGACTTTACTGCATGTAACTGCAGGTAAATTCAAAATATTGTTTGGGTTTTGGATCCAGCAACATGAGTTGCCACACAAGACTCTGGTTTAGGGAGACAATAGTTTGCATTTCATTTGGACCAACTACTTACTAATTGGTTAATTTTAGAGACAGACTCGTCAAGGACAAATTAAGCCTATCAAACTAGTAACGGCCCCATCTCACTTAAGCTGTAACAAATGCAAGACATCCCATCATGTTCTCAAGTGAGATACACCAGCGACTTTAGTAAATCCAGGCTGTTCTAATTCTTTGGGCATATAATAATAATAATAATAATAATAATGATAATAATAATAATAATTTTGTCAAAGTTAAACATAAGTGGTTTGATTTCAGGCCAACTTTGCACTTGCTGTCATTTTTATCAACAAGATTTTCCTCACGTTATAAAATCTTCCTGAAGCATAACACGCAAGGCAACATCAGTCAGATACAAGTTTAAATTACTAACTTAGTTACACGACTAGTTACTTCTATCAAAAGTAACTCAGTTACTTCAAGTTACTTGTTACTTTCAAAGTAAGTAGCTACTAGGGAAAGTAACTTTAGTTTTACTGAGAATTCTCTTATTAATGTGTGGCTTCTCTAACTGAATGTACATATTCAGTCCGTCATCGACTGCCGCCATGATTCTAGCCTACGTCACAGCGTCACGTGCACTTTTTACATCCAACACAGAAACAGTTGTTGTGCTTTGATTGTATTTAGTAGTAACAAACGCAACACACAAAGTAACAAATAATGACCCTATATAAATCCCAGTAACAATAAACGCGTTCATAACAACTAGTTATGATAACATAACAACTATGCTCGTTACTACAATAATAACGTAGTTACTGTAACGCGTTAGTTAATAAGATGTTAGTCCCTACACTGTTTAGATCCAACACAATCACTATGTAAAAAACTAGACCAGAAAATAAAAGGAAGAAAAAGGTTTCTCAGGGCCGTCACGAATTTTGTTTCGAAAGATAAACCACTACTTAACTGAAGTGGAGTTAAGTTCTTTTAGGTATTAGGCACTCAAAACGACACTATAGCATAACAAGAACTGCTGTGAGGACGTTAGCTGAAGTTTATTCTTGAGCATTAATAGTGATCCAGTAACTAGATTTGAATTGCTCCAAGGTTGTTAATGCTTTCTGTAAGAGAGATTACCAGAGGGTTCAAGAGATCAAGAGACATGCATGTGGTTAAATTAATTAGTGATGTCAGTATGAATGGTTGTCTAGCTTAGCTATGCATTAGCCCTGCAAAAGTTGACGACCTGTCCAGAATGTAGCCTGCCTTTCCCTATGGTAGCTGCAATAGGCTTCAGCTACCTGCAACCCTGAAATGGCTAAATGGAAGAAATTGGACCGATGGAGATACCACAGATACAGACCAGAAACGCCCATGACCAAGCATCGTCATACCTGCTTGTCGTTAAGATTAAGTGACCAATGGCAGAAGTTATTTTTCTTTTACACCAAAATGTTGAGTGTGCAGTAATATCAATAAAAGTATTCAGTAGTGCTGAAACCAATAGACAGCATCTGTTTTATTTTAAAACAATTACATCATACTTGGTGTTTCTCCAATAAAAATAAGAAAATTGCAAAACAAAACATTTCATGTTAATGATGAAGTACATAATTTATCAGCCTGTTTATTGTAAAATATACCATGTTTGTTGTTCCATGCACAAATTGTAATATTTACAGTTTCAAAAAAATGCAATCTAATGATTTAAACAAAAGAAAATTCTCCACATGACTCTCTTTGCTCCACTTATTAATAACCAACATTAAGAAGCATTTAGAAGTAATTTATACTCTTTCCTCTATACAAATCAGACGAGTGAGAGAAATGACAGCAGCGGTTGAAATGTGCTTTGGGATGATTAACAGTCCTGATTCGAGGTGATGTCTTTGCCACAGTGTTGAACCCCCGGTTGCCATGTCTCATTATCCCCACCCTACTAATGGAAGGAGGAGACAAATAATTAATCTGCCCTGATGGTGACATAGAGCATACCAGGTCTCCCTGGGACAGACTGAGCAGCTTTTCAGCCGGAAGACCAAGGATTATAAAATAAGACTGACAGTAAAACGGTGGTTTAGTTCGCACTGCTGTATGGGGCCTTAAACTATTACAACCACTAACATATGAAATGAATAACACCGATTCATTTACTGTGTTTTGGTTAATCTGGTGATAGGTGCATATCACAGAGATGCAATATATTGCAATGTTGTATAAGAAAGACAATTTTTAAAATCTGATTTTAGAAAGTATAAAGAACAAGCCACTTTGGTGCATGCAAAAAATTTTCAGAATCACAACAATGGTCTGCATTGACTTTTATCATAGTTCCTGTAATATTCAACATCAACATCACTGTTTGTGCCATCCAAATATCTAAACGTCTAAAATTTGTCTGCATATGTAATAAAATTTGATTTAGAATTGAAACAGCAAAAAAAAGAAAAAAGAAAAAAAGAATTGATACAGCATTTTATTTGCCAAGTACACTTTCGGCAAATTCATAACTAGTCAATATTATTAGTCGATTCTCCCAAGTGTTGGACTGCAGGTAGATTTTACAGCCTCTACATTAATAATAATAATAATAATGGATTGGATTTATATAGCGCTTCAAGTCCGGAATAAACTTGATCCATGGTGGTTTCAACTTATAACTCCAAGGACTTAAAGGATCTGCTGCAAAACTCTAGGTCTGATATACCACATGGCACTTTCAGAGGTCTTCCCTATGCAGGTCTGAAGTGTTTTGATGACATGCAAAGCACATGCAGGATACTGTAGGCTCATCAGTTAAAGTTTTATCTGCATTTTTCATATACAAGTTTTATTTTGTTATTTTATTTTTACTATTAGAGGTTATGTGAAAAGTAGAGATGTAGTACAATCTGCTGTGATATTGGACTCCACATATGCCTGTATGAAACTGCAAAGAAGCATCAACTGCAATAATTTATGCTGTTTCCTTAGTTCACTGTTGAATTTTGCAAATCTGCCAAACACGGGCTTCAGAAGGAACAGCTGGTACCTAGGCAGGAAATAGTGCTGAAACAAATAAATAATAAACTGGATGAAGTTGCAGCAGCTGTGAAACCATCTATGTCACAAGAACACACTGCAGGGGAGGAGGTTCAAAAAATTATCTTGCACAAATTTTAAACAGATCTCTATCTAGATTTTATATTTTTGGATCATTACTGATAAATATGCAAACTGCTGTTTTTATTTATTTAACCCTCTAGATGTTTTTGATACACCTGGATAAAGACCTGTAGTGGAAGACAACTAATCTCACAAGTGCAGTGTAACTGACACTGAAATCCTGCCTGTTACAAAAGCAAGAGCAGAGTGTTATTGACTTGCTGTCTGGAATATTGCAGTCTGTGGATCAAAACAGTTCAAAACTGGACACAGATTCATAAAACTGTACAAACTGCTCTGCTGTCAGATCTGTCCGCTGGAATAAGGGATGCAAGCATTCACCACTTCACTTTGTCAAAGTAAAAGTCAAGATAAATGTGGCTCCCTCTTTTCAACAGCTAATGTGTCAGAGCGTAAAGCAGAAAGAGGAAGACGCTTTAAAACAAACTCAGAATACAAAACATGGCCTCTCTAAATCGTACACTGTGAGAAAGAAGTTTAAGTGCTATCTTAAAGTTTAATAAAGACTGCAAACAAAAAAAAGCCATGCTTTTTTGGGGGGAATATTTGTATTGATTTTGTAAACTTAAACATTTCCCAGACCTCCTCAGTTGCTTGTAACAGCACTTTGATGGATTCTTATTTAAAGAATGTCAAATGGCTCTCCACAAGAATACAAAGAATGTGACATTTAAACTCTCTACCAGGCTCCTTGCGTCCACTACTAATGTCAACAAATGACAGGCTGGTACAGCAAAGGCACATAAGGACAGAAACACAAAAAGCGATGTGGCTCCAGAGAGTGGTTTGCAAGTGAGGAAGCAAATTAATGTTATACAGCTAGCTGCTGATTTATACTTAATTAAATAAATTATTTTAGCTCAAATTTAAAGATTTGCTGTTGTCCCAGTACATTTGCCTCAAAGAGAAGGCACATCGTACCGTACATCTTGGAGACAAATGTCTTTTGATGGAGATCAGAGTACAGAGAGATCACGGCACAGGAGTTCTTCTCAGAGCTGTTAAGGAACTATAGCAGGGGCCAAGGGAAACAGGGATTTTGTGTAGTTTCTGATCTGAAAGTAGCAAAATAGATGGGAGGGAGGTAGAGAGAAATTAGAGGATAAAACTGTGAATTTGTAAAGGTTTATGTAAAAGTTCTTAAACGATTTCAGGGCTCTATACCCGAGTATGTTCATGCCACTTTGAATAAGATGTAATTCACCATTTGCCACTTTTCAGATAGTATCCTCAAATAAACAGAACACCAATACACAAAAGGGCATCTCGGTGATCGCGCACCAAGCAAATGCAATTTCTCAGCGGTGTAATCGACTGTGTGAACAGCAAATAGTTAGCAGTGATTCTCGGTGGCTGACCTTTCGGGAATGATGAGTTGCTAATGCAGCGTTATGTACCCAACTTAAGTGTCAGACCTTCGTAAGCAAGAGATTATTCTACCTTTGTTCCCAAACCATTGCTGTGTGAAAACAGCATTGACTTGATAGAAGAAGGATGCACATGCTCTGCAGCTGAAGTGCTTCTCTCCTCACACTGAGAAAGTTTCCACCACTGAACGAGCTCATTTGTTTTCACAGGCTAAAAGACAATTGCCTCCTGAGCCCCGTGTCGGCTCGGTTGTTCTAAAGTATGTATGTGTGAGACTACATTCATATTTTTACATGCCATTGCATGCAGATCCTGTTTCTTGTATGCAGCAGTTTGTGCACCACCTGACAAAATATACATTTTGATCAATTTAAACAAAGCCCAGAAATTTTAAAAGAAAAATAAGATAAAAAAAAAAAAACAACCTCTGTGACTCTTTTTGTAACAATAAAATAGTGACAGCATTTCAAACCTTAAATATTGAAATGTCATGAACTTTGTTATTGGGAAACACTTTTTTAATTGTGGCATGTGCTAAAGCTTCTATTTATGCACTAAAGCGTCAAGACTTCATTAATTAGGTCTTGGATTATTACCCCTTGTGAGGCAGGTCAGCATTTGTCAGAATAAACTGTCAGCTGTGGACAGTGTGCTTCTAAGCAACACACCAAGACTCTAAAATGAAGTTAATTGAAGCCTGCAAAGAAGAGAGTGAAGGCTATTAAAACATATAAAGTGCTTCCGCCTTGTTATTTCTGCTGTTCAAAATGCCATTAAGAAATGGGAGATATGTGAAAGTCAAGGCAAGACCTGGCAGCAAACATCATGCACAGCTTTATCACAAAACATCTAGTATAGAAAACAACATCTTGATAAGACATTTTCACCACAATGCTGTCACTGTCTAATAAAAACAAAAGCCATAGAAAAATCTTACATTTGACTGCAATCTGCAAAGATATATGTGAATAAAAACAGACCAGTGTTTAATGGAAACCACTGGCAAGCAGTCATTCTACTTTAAGGTTTGTGGCAGCCTGTGATACAGGAAACGCTGTACGCTGTACAAATAAAGTGGAGAGCGACATTAAATATCAAAAGACATATTCTGGATGAAAATGTCAGGTAGTTAATCAAGAAAGTGAGAAAGTGAAGAGGCTGAGCAATAATTCAAAGCAGAGTTCAGAATCGGTCCTTGACTTCAACATCCTTGAACATTTTTGGGGACATCTTAATGTTGCGCTACCAAGATGGTTTAAAATGTCTGAGTCCGAGTTAGAAAATACCGAATCCATTCCTTTTCTTTTCCTTTCAGCCTATCACTGCTAGCATAGAGCGAGAGGTAGGGTGCTCACTAATTTTAGACTCACCAATTAAGCTAGCATGCATGTGGGAGGAAGTCTGAGTACCTGGAGAATCAACGCGGGAGTTAGTTAGTAGTTACTGGTTGTTACATATTTTTGCCTCTCACCCTGATGACTATTCACAGCTCAAATATGTAGACAATGGCGTGCAAAGCCCTGCATAAGACCTACATACAACCCCGTCGGTCCTGTCAGAGGTGTGAGCCAACTTGAGCCTATGTCACAGTTATAATACATTTTCCATTTACGTTTTTATGTAATGCCCAAACTTGAATTTGTTGTTAATGAAGAAAATGTTTCCTTTAATATTACATTCTCTTTTTTTTTTTTTTGGCCTGTCCCGTTTGGCTCTTTTGCATCAGAATTGTTGTCTAAAGGCAAAGAAAGATGCCCAACGGATTTACTTTACCAAACTGACCATCCCAGCCTTGCCGTAATGGTCCATTTGATTCACCTTTTATTGTTTATTTTATTTTCACTTACTGAATACGGGACAGACTTGACTGGGGGAAAGAAGGGGAGAAAGAAAGAGGGAAAGAGAAACAGCTGAGAAGAGGGACGGGGGAGAAGGGCAAAAGACAAAAACCAACAGAACGGGCAGAGAAAGACGCCCTGCACTGTAGCTTTAATCTGGGGGGGGGGGGCTAGACAGGAACCTCTGGAGATGTCCGGTGGTTTCTGGCACTCGGGTGCTGGCAGCGGAGCCTTTGGGTCCTGTGGGTTGCAGGGTGTGACCTTGGTGGATAGAGCTTGTTCTAGCACATCGTGTTCATGCTCGATCACCAGCTTAATGGCTTGTTCTCTGAGCAGGTTTTTGCAGCATGACAGGCAAATCATGTGCTGATTAGACTGCTGGGTTTGTCACTGCCATAGGGAGGTGTTTAATCTGCCACATTGTTTAGATAAGAAGTGTCAAAGAAAATTCCACAGTACATGACTGCCAAGACCCAATGTTTCTTAGAACAATACTGCAATATAACTAGATTGTTTTTCCTTGATGCACTTCTTTTCTATCCATTCTTTCCTCTCACTCCCCCAACGAGGCACCAGACACGATTGCTCCTCTGAGCCTATTAATGCTACAGGTTTTTTCCTGATAAAAGAGATGTCTTCCCCTCAACAATACCAGTTGGTTCCTCATATGGGGTCACTGGGGTTCTTCCTACAGAGTCCCAAACTTACACTATCAAAACCTTCTGAAAGACCTTGAGAACTACTAGTGATCTATTCTGCAACACTTTAAAGAATAACTATAAAGTTTAAGTACTTTTCAGAATAACCCATTTACTGAGGGATCATTGAGACAAAACAGCCAGCCAAAGAAGAGCATGTTTGCACATTTCAACAAATCGCTGTACCCATCTCCCATTTTCTTAACAAGAAATCTGCTCAAGATTTTTGCACAGTCCTACACGTACCTCCATTCAAAACAAAAACAACCCCTTTTTGACCTGTTGGTATCTCATTAAGGAACATATTAGACATAAAGTGTCCTCTTTTCCTACATGAGCGGTGTTCTAACTAGGGCACAGCATGAGGTGTTTTAAGTCTTACCCCTCCTGTATTATCAGGGGAGACTTACCACACACTGCTGCACAACATTAAAAAAAATAAAATAAGAAGCATGAATCTGGTTATTTGGATTTGGGATGGATGTTTGGATAAGACGACAGAGGAGTTTAGTACCTGCAGGATAAAGAGATGAGGTTTGTCATGTCCCGCCTGTGGTGCTACTGCATGTGGCGATGGCTTTCACGCTAATTACACTGCATGTAATTCTCATGATAATAATAGGTGAGAGGCGTTTAAGGAATAAAACTGCTTTATCTCTCCTCTGAGACTAGAAAAGGTCTTGGGGAAATATTAAGAATTGAAGGATTGAAGATGTCTGTTCTTATAAAAACATCTGCGAGAAGAGATAAGAATAAATGCAAAGTGTGGCAGTGTGTGGAGAGAAGCTGTAATGAGATGGAGAAGCCCCGTCTAATAAAAGTTACATTCCCAATACAATTTATACAACAAATAAGTCTGGATGATTAAGATGTTTTAGGGTATAAGCATGGCACATATAGAAGAATGACAATGCATACATTTCCTGCACAAATATATTGCAATTATTTTACCACCAAAATATTCTTATCAGTTATAATTAAGCTCCACCCCCTCTGTAAGTATTATGAACTGGCCATGAGCCACATCTGTGCTGTGACCTCTGAAACCCTGTGTGTGTGTGTGTGTGTGTGTGTGTGTGTGTGTGTGTGTGTGTGTGTGTGTGTGTGTGTGTGTGTGTGTCAAACACATCATCCGTATCACAAAGTGCGTGTTAGCATTCAGAGTGTGTAGGTCCAGTTTAGGGAGGAGAAACACTGCCTGTGAGTGACCCTGTGGAAATAATGACTACAGACTTGTTTTTGATTTGCAGTGGTTGCCACCCTGCTTTAAACTCGGGGCTGAAACACAGCTTGTGTGTATTTTTAATAAGACAAATGGCCTTAGACACTTTACGCAGTGTCACAGTTTCTGTATTCCTGTGGCTTTATTTGCTGTATTTTGGCATGGACTGTAACTTCTCCCCACCATACACACTGCCTCCATAACACGAAATAATATAATCCTTCAAAAGAAGGGGGCATTACTGGTTTATGGACTTTTGAATGTAAGACTGCAAGACTGTAATAAATGGAGTCATAGGCAGTGGATGTGTGTGGTCAGACTCAAAAGAAGAACACAACAACAAAAGCAACAAGAAAATTAAATCCGGAAGCAGATATAATTTGCTTTTTTCAAGTTCGGTGCAGAAGTGCTGTGCTCGGTGGAATTTCTGCAAGTTGTGGAATTAAATTGGCAAAAATGTTCTACTGTCCTTACAGTGACAAGTTCAATGACTATTCAATAACTCTTGGCCTAGTTAGAGTTTATTCAAAGAATAATACTAAAAATCTGTACTGTTGATGAGAATGAGAATTTGCAAACAGTTTCCAAACTCTTAATTGGAGCCCAGAGATGTAAAAGTACCTATTTTGGGCTGCTTTATGTCAGGAAACATGATGTATGGGAGGAGACACCAATCCCTTTGGATGCCCTTCCTGCTGAAACCCCAGAGTAAAAAAATAAATAAACACCTGCTATGATTGTTCCATATGAATAAGTGAGCAGCTGAAAGTAAACAACTATTGGAAACAGAAAAAATATGAAGAGAAAATTTTGAATCAGTTTGAAAAGCACATTTTCGCTGACCCCTGTGAGAATTTAGTTCACCATTTCCTCCAAATAAGCTCGCTGCAGGCATTTAAAAAACACATGACAGAAGTCCGGCACTAACTTCAAAATCTGGATTCAACTGGGTGACATCAGGGCGGCAATGTCTATCTATATGGGTGTAACCAGCTGCTTCCCAGTTACTCCACCTCTGCCATTACTGTCGCCTGAAAAGTTTTCCAGTAATAGAGAATCTGTTTTTCAGCCACACTAAGTTCAGCCTGACATGTTTTGTGTGTGTGTGTGTGTGTGTGTGTGTGTGTGTGTGTGTGTGTGTGTGTGTGTGTGTGTGTGCGCTTTACTGCACAGTGATGAAAGTTTGAAGGTTATTATTCTCTGTCAATATCCCAAGCCTTTGTGCCTCAAACATTCTCTGTAATTGTTTATTTTAAACATCACTATAGAAGATCTCACACAGCTGCTGCCAAACTGTATTTTTGTATTGATTTTTGCCTGTAATTGAGTTTAGATACACAATAGAGACAGAAAAATATCAAAAATATATAAAAACTGGGGAATTTGTTTTTCTTTGCAGAGTACAGTACAAACTCCGAGTGTCTAACAGCTACAGCTCCATAACGGCGTCTTACTATATGAGACATGAGAAGATATCCTACTTGTTTACCTTCATTTATTTATTTTATCAGTTTAAACTACACAACTTTCTGCACCGACTCCATTGTTCCAGCTCAGACTGTTCATTGTTACCCAAATAACAAGCCATGGGTTACTAAGGACATCAAAGCCCTCCTCAACAACCAGAAGAGGGCTTTCAGAGGGGGCAATAAAGAGGAGGTGAGGAAGGTCCAGGTGTTACTAAAGGACAAGATCAGAGAGGCTAAGGACAATTACAGGAGGAAGCTGGAAACTCCAGCAGAACAGCATGAGAGAGGTGTGGAGGGGCATGAAGAAGGTGGTTGGATGCATCAGCAGGGATGATGAGACAGAGTACCGGGCTGTGGTCGACTCCTTTGTCACGTGGTGTGAGCAGAATCATCTGCAGCTCAACGTGGCAAAGACCAAGGAACTGATCGTGGACTTCAGGAAGACCAGGAAACACTTGACCCCTGTATCAATCCAGGGGGTCAGTGTTGACATTGTGGAGGACTATAAATACCTTGGAGTACACATTGACAATAAACTGGACTGGGCTAAAAACACCACAGCACTTTACAGGAAGGGCCAGAGTCGTCTCTATTTTTTGAGGCGACTGAGGTCCTTCAACATCTGCCAGAAAATGCTGAGGATTTTCTATGAGTCTGTTGTGGCCAGTGCGATCCTCTATGCTGTTGCATGCTGGGGGAGCAGGCTGAGGGTCGCAGATGCCAACAGACTCGATAAACTGATTCGTAAGACCAGTGATGTTGTGGGGATGGAGCTGGACTCCCTCACGGTGGTGTCGGAGAGGCGGATGCTGTCCAAGATAAAGACAATGTTGGATAACACCGCCCACCCACTCCATGACATGCTGGTCAGTCACAGGAGCTCGTTCAGTGAGAGACTGAGATTACCCATGATGCACCACTGAACGACACAGGAAATCATTCCTGCCTGTGGCTCCCTGTACAACGCATCCACCTAACACACTGTTTACCGCTACAGCTACACCCTTCTTGCACATGTTCTTTTTCAGCTATTTATTAATAAGTGACTTATGTTATACACACACCCAGCACGCCCCTGCGGGCAGTTTATCCTTCAAGCTCGGGTCCTGTGTGTGTGTGTGTGTGTGTGTGTGTGTGTGTGTGTGTGTGTGTGTGTGTGTGTGTGTGTGTGTGTGTGTGTGTGTGTGTGTGTGTGTGTATATATAAAAACACCCAGCACGCCCCTGTGGGCGGTTTATCCTTCAAGCTCGGGTCCTCTACCAGAGGCCTGGGAGCTTGAGGGTCCTGCGCAGTATCTTAGCTGTTCCCAGGACTGCGCTCTTCTGGACAGAGATCTCCGATGTTGTTCCCGGGATCTGCTGGAGCCACTCGCCTAGCTTGGGAGTCACCGCACCTAGTGCTCCGATTACCACGGGGACCACCGTTACCTTCACCCTCCACATCCTCTCGAGCTCTTCTCTGAGCCCTTGGTATTTCTCCAGCTTCTCGTGTTCCTTCTTCCTGATATTGCTGTCATTCAGAACCGCTACATCGATCACTACGGCCGTCTTCTTCTGTTTGTCTACCACCACTATGTCCGGTTGGTTAGCCACCACCATTTTGTCCGTCTGTATCTGGAAGTCCCACAGGATCTTAGCTCGGTCATTCTCCACCACCCTTGGGGGCATCTCCCATTTTGACCTCGGGACTTCCAGGTTATACTCGGCACAGATGTTCCTGTACACTATGCCGGCCACTTGGTTATGGCGTTCCATGTATGCCTTGCCTGCTAGCATCTTGCACCCTGCTGTTATGTGCTGGATTGTCTCTGGGGCATCTTTACACAGCCTGCACCTGGGGTCTTGCCTGGTGTGATAGACCCCAGCCTCTATGGATCTTGTACTCAGAGCTTGTTCTTGTGCTGCCATGATTAGTGCCTCTGTGCTGTCTTTCAGTCCAGCTTTGTCCAGCCACTGGTAGGATTTCTGGATATCAGCCACCTCCTCTATCTGCCGGTGGTACATACCGTGCAGGGGCCTGTCCTTCCATGATGGTTCCTCGTCTCCCTCCTCTTTCTTGGGTTTCTGCTGCCTGAGGTATTCACTGAGCACTCGGTCAGTTGGGGCCATCTTCCCAATGTATTCTTGGATGTTCGTTGTCTCATCCTGGACTGTGGTGCTGACACTCACCAGTCCCCGGCCCCCTTCCTTCCGCTTAGCGTACAGCCTCCGGGTGCTGGACTTGGGGTGAAACCCTCCATGCATGGTAAGGAGCTTTCTTGTCTTTATGTCAGTGGCTTCTATCTCCTCCTTTGGCCAGCCTATTACCCCAGCAGGGTACCTGATCACGGGCAGGGCGTACGTGTTGATGGCCCGGATCTTGTTCTTACCATTCAGCTGACTCCTCAGGACTTGCCTGACCCTCTGCAGGTACTTGGTGGTTGCAGCCTTTCTAGCGGCCTCTTCATGGTTCCCATTTGCCTGCGGGATCCCCAGGTACTTGTAACTGTCCTCTATGTCTGCAATGTTGCCTTCTGGTAGTTCAATCCCCTCAGTTCTGACTACCTTCCCTCTCTTTGTTACCATCCGACTACACTTCTCCAGTCCGAACGACATTCCAATGTCATTGCTGTATAGCCTGGTAGTGTGGATCAGTGAATCGATGTCTCGTTCACTCTTGGCATACAGCTTGATGTCATCCATGTACAGGAGGTGGCTGACAACTGCTCCGTTCCGTAGTCGGTATCCGTAGCCAGTCTTGTTAATGATCTCACTGAGGGGGTTCAGGCCTATGCAGAACAGCAGTGGGGACAGAGCATCTCCTTGGTAGATCCCGCACTTGATGGTGACTTGTGCTATGGGCTTGGAGTTGGCCTCTAGTGTTGTACGCCACATCCCCATTGAGTTCCTGATGAAGGCTCTTAGGGTCCCATTGATCTTGTACAATTCTAGGCATTCCAGTATCCAGCTGTGGGGCATTGAGTCATAGGCCTTCTTGTAATCAATCCAGGCAGTGCACAGGTTGGTCAGTCTGGTCTTGCAGTCTCGGCTGACTGTTCTGTCTACCAGTAGCTGGTGTTTTGCGCCTCTGGTATTCTTGCCAATTCCTTTTTGTGTCCCACTCATGTATTGACCCATGTGCCTGTTCATCTTAGCCGATATGATGCCTGACAGGAGCTTCCATGTAGTACTGAGGCAGGTTATTGGTCGGTAGTTGGAGGGGACCGGTCCCTTCTTGGGGTCCTTGGGGATCAGGACCGTCCGACCTTCGGTTAGCCATTCCGGGTGTCTCTCGTTAACTAGCAGCTGGTTCATTTGTGCTGCCAGACGCTCGTGGAGTGCAGTCAGCTTCTTCAGCCAGTAGGCGTGAACCATGTCGGGCCCTGGTGCTGTCCAACTCTTCATACTGGAGACCCTTTCTTGGATATCTGCCACTGTGATGGTTACTGGACCCTGTTCAGGGAGGTCGCTGTGGTCTGCCCTCAGATCCTCTAGCCACTGAGCATTGCCGTTATGGGTTGCGTCCTTCTCCCATATGCTCTTCCAGTATTGCTCTGTCTCCAGCCTTGGTGGTGCTGTTCTCTTATTATTGTTCCCTTGCCACTGAGAGTACACCTTTGCTGGTTCTGTGGAGAACAGCTGGTTTATTCTCCTGCCTTCTATCTCTCTGGTGTACCTCCTCAAGCGGCTGGCCAAGGCTGTGAGTCTTTGCTTGGCAGTTTCCAAGGCCTCAGGTATGGACAGCTTGCTGTATTTCTTATGCACCTTCTTTGTCACACCTTTCTGCAACTCCGTTAGTTGGCTAACCTCCCTCCGTGCTACTTTGATCTTGGCCTCTAGCCTCCTTCTCCATGGAGGGTACTGCCCCTTGTGGCTGTTCAACTTGTAGCCAAGCATCTCACTGATCACTGCTGCCGTATTGTAGATCAGCTTGTTAGTGTCAGTAACCGTGGTTGTAGGTATTGCCCGTAGTGCTGCATTAACATCATCTAGCAGACCTTCTGAGGGTACTTCACGTAATCTTGGTAACCGGCTACGGGGTATCCAGGTTTCTTGGTTGGTTGGTTGGTAGGTAGATAGATAGATAGATAGATAGATAGATAGATAGATAGATATCTATCTATGGTAATCGGAGCACTAGGTGCAGTGACTCCCAAGCTAGGCGAGTGGCTCCAGCAGATCCCAGGAATAACATCGGAGATCTCTGTCCAGAAGAGCGCAGTCCTGGGAACAGCTAAGATACTGCGCAGGACCCTCAAGCTCCCAGGCCTCTGGTAGAGGACCCGAGCTTGAAGGATAAACCGCCTGCAGGGGCGTGCTGGGTGTTTTGGTTTTTTTAGTTTTTTTTTTTTTTTTATTAAAATATGCCTGTATATATGGTGCTATTCTTAGTTAGTGTCTTGTCTGTCTCTGTTAATGGTTGTTTATAATGGAGCACTGTAACGAAAAATTTTTTACCCCAGGGATCAATAAAGTATTCTGCTTCTGAAAATCTTTTTGGTAAAAATGTCATGTCACACCACCAATTTCATTTTTCCCAGACTTATTTAGCCAAAGAAACAGCAGTCAACGTAACTCCAGCCGGGGGTACTCTTTACTTTGCTGGGCAGTCCGTGACTGCAAATAAAGCAAGCACATATCACTCAAAACAGAAGCCACCAGTAAGAAAGTGGTCTATGTGTAAGAAAATGTAAACCAATGTTTATGTACACGCTTGGAAACTGTGTCAAGACTCATGCTGAACTTTAAATTAATCATTGTGACTGGAAAACAATACATACATCTAAGTTTTTCTTCATTTTCCAGCCATCTTTCAGATTAAGCGTCAAATGTTATTCTGCCACTGGGGCCTCTGAAGGTATCTGGATTGTGTGACAAGTATTTTGCCCCTACTTGCTTCCAAGCCACCTCTACAACCTGCTGCACTACTTAGTGACACAACTATAAAACTGCTGGAAGCTTCAGCTACTGAACTGTAGTTATTGATTGTTCAGGGACCACTGAAGGCCTGAGGTAGGTAATTGCATGATGGCCCCATGTGCCTGCAGGGACAGGCAGAGGCTAGGAAAGAAATGGTCACATTGTGTCCTTAATGAACACCAGCAGGATACCGCGAAACTTTGATAGCACGGAGTGGTGCCGTGCTGGACCTGCCTGCTTTGATAAGGGATTCAAAGAGCATATCCTGAATGTTTATTGGACCAAATAGAGTAAGACATGTGTTTATCTTTCAGCAAGCAGTGAGACTTCAAACCTGGGTCACTGCCTTCGGGAAGAGAAATTAGATTTGAAGTGATATCAGCTGAGGATTTTGTTGCTGCAGGATGACAGTATACTCCAAAGATAATTGAATTTGGCATCTTCTCAAATGTTGTCAAAGTGCTGTCAAAAAGCTGCACTTCAAGCAAGACAGTACACTTAGTGTAACTTTGGTTTGTTTAGCAGTGCCTATGCCAAAAAAGAAGAGTCTGTGGCACAGGAGGAGATGTGCGAGCCAAAAAAAAAAAAAAAAAAAAAAAAAAAAAAAAAAAAACCAAAACAACCACTTTTATAATACAGTCACATGACAGCAGTGACCCCATACAGGGAGCGATGTACAGAGCAGGCAGGGAGCTGTAAACTGTGGGAAATGATCAACAAGTTGGTCACTAAACAATCATTCACTCATGCAAATACAACCTTTAAAGCTATGCCAGTTGAAACGCTAATTAATCCAAGAGACAAGCAGCCAGGAAGACAGTGCTTTGTGTTTAGGGAGCCAAATACGCAAACAGCTCAATGCAAATGAATGAATGTTTTGCTTGCTTCATCTTCTTGACTTCATTCGTAATGACATCTAGTAAAAGACGCAGAGGTTCTTTTTTTAAGCTTCTTTCCTGCTAAGGAAACAGTTTTTGCACAGTTTTGCCATAACAAGCAGATTAGCTTTGTCCGTGGGGTAATTTTTCTTTCAAGTAATCTGCTTTGAAGGAAAAGAGAGGCAAGGCAAACTGCCACCTTTGCATTGTCTCTGTAGATATGAGGGGTTTTGTGGCCTTTGTCTCGTAAAAATGCTGAGCGAGTTAATGGGATGTGTCTTCCTGGGGGCTGAAGGTGGCCCATCCCGTCTCAAGGACTGGTCATACTGAGAGCTCGTCATTTATTTAGACCTTGAATTATGCTTTTAGTTCAGCAATGACCACCGTCATTAAGCAGAGGCAAAGTGATTAACCCTCTATTATAAAATCTGCTGTAGCAGACATGGGTAATATGAGTGATCTGTGGTTCTACTTAAGCTACATTAAGGCTGCTTGAACTTTCCAGAACAGTTTTTTTAAACATTATTTAACTTTACCAAGAGCTATCCGACTGCCAGCACCCCGCCTCACCCCAGCACTGACATTTATCACATGTATCACCTGATAGTTTTTGAAACCAAAAACAAAGAATTTATTCATTATAAAAATGTTTTGTTTTTTAATTAAAAAAAACAAACAAAAATACTATTGTCGATCCTGGTTTTCATTAACAGATTCCAGTCCCATTAAATATTTTTGGGGTGACTGAATCCTGTGAGAACAGGAACAGCGCTGCAGGAGAAACATTTATTAGACTTCGATGTCATTGCAAGAGAAAAAAAAAAAAAAAGGATTTCTGTCTGTGCTGAAAGGACCTACTGTAAATCACACAGTTTATTATATAATGAGACTAATTTCGTTATTTATGGAAAATATGACAAAAAAGAAACTAATATAACTGTATATAAGAGAAGTTATTATTTTTTGGTCAAATTATACTATTTCAAAATGTGTCATGGTTGGCTGTGTGGCAGGCAGGCAAGCAGGAGTGGTGGATCCAAAATGCAGGACTGAGACACAGAAGTACAACTTAAAGCGCAGCTTTATTGCTGGAAAACCTCTTACTAAACTAAACTCATCAAAAGACAAACAAAAACACAGGTGGACTAAAACACTGTAGCAGAAATACTGAACTGGGGACAAACCACTGCAACCACAGAGGCAAAACACACAGCTTGTTGAGGGTACAACACAACACTGACTCAGAGAAACACAGGGTTTAAATACACTGGGTAAGTAACGAGGGGAATGAGACACAGAAGGAGAGCACAGCTGGGAGAAATCAGGACTGATGAGATAAGGAAGCAAACCGGACACATTCACACAAGACACGGACCTTCAAAGTAAAACAGGAAATATGACACAGAGACGCGAACTTGACATGGTGGAGACAACCAGTAAGAAACACAGAGACATAACCAGTAAGGCAGAGGACTCGATGAACCAAAAGACAGAGGGAAACTCAACATGCAGACACAAACTTACACAGAACAGAGGGGACACAGAGAGACATGAAGGGCAAGGGATCGAAACTAGAAACCATAGAATAACTCACACAAGTACAATAATACAAAAATCACAAAGAACTAAACACGCTGGGTCAGGAGACCCAGGACCCTGATAAAATGAAAGTTTGTTCTTTTTAGTTATCAGGAGTTTGTTTCTGAAACAATTTCACTTCATGTTAGCAAAAGGAGGCAAGATCTCTACAGAAATTCCTTAACTTGCGCTACATAAGGATTGCTTAAGGGTGAGAGCAGGTCATCGATTCTATCCATAAGAAGGTTGTTGGTTCGATCCCTGGCTTCTCTGGTCCACATTGAAGTGTCTTTTGTGATAAAATACAGAGTAGACAGTGTGTGTGTGTACTAGCTTGTAGTGTTGTTTCTTGCAGTTTGACCTGGAAACTGTCAGCATGCTGCATAATCCAGTTTCCAGGCGCTTGGTCCATCTTGGCTGAAGTCATTCCAGCTGCATCCCTTATAAGCTGTGTAGAAGCATTTTTAGAGGTATTTTTATTCATTTTGCACTTGCCGTAAACACATTACAAGATTTAATTTGCCTTTTTCATGGCCGGAAGCTCAAGCTTTCGTGCTCACGCTGTTTTACATCAGGTATATTTAATGTCTCTAGTCCACGATCAAAGATCGCTAATTTGTCTTGTGGGGCTTTTTGTCCAAGTCAAAAACAATCCAAGTTAAAACTGATCATTTTAGCAAAACAACCGATATAATTTCAGTAATACTAGAACAAAGTACTCATAGTTTACAATTTGTTTTGACTGCAGCCAAGAATAGAAGCCTCACTAAACTAATTGGCAAAGTCCATGATTAAAATCAGGTTTAATGCATACAGAGGCTACCCCCACGTTACATGATATGAAAGTAAAAGTTCAAGAACTGGGCAGGCCTCCAGCTGAGATGATTATCAGCTTCAGCTGGTCTGTTCACATAGCTTTAATCAGCAGCTCTCCCTTCAGTATTTTAAGCTAAATTTGGACAATTACTTGAGTTACTAAAATAGCAGACATATTTAAAAAACATCACTGAGGCTTTGATAACCAGAATATAGCTGCGCTACCAGAGAGAAAAAAGATAAAAAGATACTTCCAAACTGAAAAATGCTTGTTAACAAATGGAAATACTATAATACCTCAAAGCTTACAAAGGAGGCCTGAACTCTGGTTTGTGCCCCAGAATATCAATTTATCACTGACCCCGACAGAGCACACGCTCTGATGTCAGCAGGCGAGACAGATGGACTCTGAGAGTGGGGGATGTTTGACTGAAGTAAACTAACCTGCGATCTGGGATTTGATGGTTGAAAGGACTGTTGGCTCGAATCAGTCAGGAGAGAAGTTAACAGAGGCGTGAGCTGCAGGAGTAATAGAGTGGAAAATGTGAGTAGTTGACTACTGAACCACTGTGTTCAACAGAAACCCTCCACAGCGAGCTGAAGTTTCTCTGCCTTTAAAACAGAAGTTAAGCCATGTCATTTTTGTTTGTTGTTTTTAATCAATCAATAATCACAAGTTTGCCACTAGGGGGGCTTTACAGTCTGTTCAGGATACAGCTTCTTCTTTCTTTATATCATCCAAAATGAGACTGAAGGATGGCCGCTTATCAAAATTAATTTTCCACACAAAACAACCCGCATCGTTTGTATTGTCCTGTTAATCCTTATCCTGCTTCTTACAGATTATCAATCCCTGCCTTTAAATAGAAGTTTAGACTCTAATCTATGTACGAGTATCTCCCCATAAAGCCTTTTTAAGCATTTTTCAAAGAGAATCATAGACCAAACGTGACTGCATTTATGCTCTCAGACATTTAAAAACAGTTCATCTATATGCTTATGTACAAATACAATTGGATTGGATTATCCAAAAGAGAAGGACGCTCAGTAGTGACTAGTTCATTTTTTATAAAATAAATCCTATCAAACTGCACAAAGAGCAAAGTACAAAAACAAAACAAAAACAAAAAACTATGGCCATTTTGAGTTTCAAACTCATTTTCAGATTTTTTAAAAAAAACATATTCGCATTAAAACTCATAGTTTATAAATTTGTTTAGGCTCTCTGCCATCAAACACAGAAAATGTTATGCAAAATAGTAAGCAACTAAGTCCACATCTGATACATTTAACTGGCGTTCAGACCTCTCTGAATCCCAGGGGATCACTCGTTCCCTGAGAGATAAACCAATCTCAGCAGAACACAGTGTCCTTACAGCTGATCTACAATAATAAAGAGCCAACTTTTACAGATTGTGCTGTACTATATTACAGAATTAAAATCTACCAAAGGTGGCGACAGAAAGAAACAGTAAAGGGAGAGCAACTACATTTCCTAATTATGGGGGCAAAGTTAGGTTGTTTTTTTATACCTGCCCTTTTTATGTCCTGTGGCCACTTAACGAAATTAAACTTAATGTTTTAAAGTGAGGCCAAAACAAGCCATTTCAAAATATCTCCCAAGTGACAAGGCTAATGTCTGAATTATTAACCTTCTATGTCAGTGTTTCCCAACCTTATGGAGCCACAGCACATATTTCACATTAGAAAAGTCACACGGCACACCACCAAACAAAAATGTCACAAAAAGCAAATTGATAATTTTCCCTCGCACACAGGGTAGAGCAGAACTGGCTCGGTTTGTCCCCAGTATACCTTTTTTGATTTCTTCTGACCACTACTCATGCTAGACCCTTCAACTGGGTCGGGATTTTCTCCAGCACTCAGGTCAGATTGACTACTTTTTCTTCTCGAATATTTATCTATTGCTATTACGCACTAGGGTGTCTCACACACAGCATGACTATTATGTAATTTCTTCTTCACCTTCTTCTGTTTTACTGGCATTTGGCAGCCCATTTAATTAGAGCAAGTAGTTGTACTGCCCTCTAGTGGAAGAGAATGTGTCACGGCATAGTCGTGGGGAAACGCTGTTCTTTGTAAGCCGATATGCAACATCTCAGGTCAAAGCAGCCAGCAGCAGCTGAATGGCATGCAAGGGTTAAGAAATGTTTCTGTTGTGTTGCAAGTTACAATGTCAATTTCCCGCTGAAGCGCAATTCATGCATTACTACTGGGAGAACGTTTAGCATACCGAAGTCCTCCAAGTCCTGTAAGGTCTCTGGTATCACTTGGTTCATGTTTACTTTCTGTTGTACCTGCTCCTGGCACAGTGCCGGAGCAGTTTAAATGGTTTCATCCAACATTCTCTTTGAATGTGTGTCAATGCAAATGGCGGTCAGTAGGGAAGACCTGTAATCACTCATCTTCCTCCCTCCCAGTGTTTGGTTGCTAGTCTATTCTTTACATCACTTCCATTTTCCCCACGCTGTCAAACACAATGCTGCCATCATTATTCTAGTCCAGTCATTTTCTTGCTCACCCTCTGTGAGCCCTGTGCTTTAAATGACAGAGTTCTTCTGACATTTCATCTTTCAGACTCTCATTCGTGTAGCCCGCCTCACCCTGGTCAGTCAGATCCCCATCCAAGTCTCCAAATTCATCTTCACCACCACCAGCTGTGTCTAGACTCCAGGGGTCCTGCTCTAATTTCTATCACTGTTAGGATTTTGTTCTACTTTGATACTCATCAGTCTAATCACTAAGTAGCTTAATTGAATAATGTATCTTAACAAATCATTTTCATTAATTTTCTAAGTGATCTCTCCTTATTAGAATATTGTGATCTCCAGTCTACTTTGTGAATTATGCTTGTTAGATCTGTACACCTGTATGTTCTTTCTCACTCTTTATTACAGCATCTGTGAATTAGTAACCAAGCTAGCTAACCATTATGCTAACTGTCAAGCTAACACAACATTCGGGGAAGCTAGTAATTAGCTGATTAGCTCTACTGAATGTTTAGGAGAATTCCTTAGTGTCCTTGTCCAAAATGAGCTCAATGGCTGTGAAACATATGATTCAACACTGCTCAACTGAAAACTCTGGCTTGTATATTTTCCCATTAATGTACCAATTGGTTGTATTTCTTTTATTGTATTAAAGTCTAGGTAAATGCATTGTTCTTTTACTTATTCTTATACTTTTCTTCAATGAGCCAGAAGTGTCACTCATGGATTACGCTATGAAAGAACTTGTAAAGTCTTGTAACACTACTCTTGCATAGAGAACGCAATTTATATCTTACTTTAGGGCAAAGTCACCAAACTATGAGCTGTTTTGAATATGACTTGAATGGGGATTCGATTAACTATTAATCATTTGTTGGACAATGACACAAATGCTGTAGTTTTGCCTCAGAACACCACCACAGTGGATTTTAAACCAAACAATTAATATGTACTTTATTAATAGTGTAGACGTTCAGGTTTAATTTAAAGGGTTTTTTAAAAAACTGTTTTATGCAAATTCAAATTCAAATTCAAATTTTATTTGTCACGTACACAGTCATACACAGTACGATATGTAGTGAAATGCTTGCATAGATTCCCTGTCAGCATGGGTTAGTGAGCAAAGCTAGTGAGTATGCTGTAAGGTAAAAATATTTGAGTTTTTAGTTACAATTTCATTTGCTTTGTCATATTCTAACATAACTGAAAAGTATGCATCTTTTCCAAACTTCGCTGCGGACACACACACACACACACACACACACACACACACACGTTCAGCAAGACACAATATTAAACACAATAATGCACACTATTTTAACACAGGCACCACAATAAATTAAACCTCTAGCCTGTGACAGTGTGTCAGTGTGTACAGAGTGTAATAATTTTAACTTGTATGTCTGATCTTATTGTAAAGCACTTTGTGATTTTTATCTGTGAAATGTGCTATATAAATAAATTTTACTTACTTACTTACTATAATGCACACAGGTGAGTACATTCATTATGAAACTATTAAAGATTATGTCAGTCTTGCGACTACCAAAGTGTCTCAAGACACCACAGTTTTTGCATGTTTTATCTGGCCCCAAAAGTCTAATTTGCACAGCACACATCACTGCAGCAAGGCCAGTAGTGTCAAATTACTCATTGATAATAATGTTAAACTGCCTGGCTGAAGCTCATTATAGTCCAAAGTATTACCTTCATCCAGGTGCACAGATATAATATTCCAAATGTGACTTGGCACTGAGAGGTTTAGGCAATTTCTTCATGATTGGCACTGAAGAAATTGTTCAGAGTATTCAATATGTCTGTGAGGGCATTCATCAGGGACAGGTGTGTGAGTCTCTTCTGCTTCATGTTGGACCATAACCATGATTTGAATCGCAAGTCAGAAAATAATCATTCAGGTGAGGCCAACACAGGGAAAACTCTGGATACTCCATATTTTTACTCATATGTTACAACTTCCTATCATCCATTTCTTACATAAATGACAACACAACTAATTAACTGTTTAAACTGTGTACACACAGCTGCTACGTCAACTAAGCTTTCTGATTTATTCAAATAAGGGCTTCAAAATATCTCCGGAAGAAGCTGCCTGAGATGCTATAAAGTACAGAACTTGCTTCTTGTAGTAAGTTTAAGAAGGACTTTGATAGTTATCATTTTACTCTGTGTACAACATATTTTCTACAATACATCTCACTACCTTTTTTGTTAACAGTGCTATAATCCTGATTTTATGTTGTATGACTAATATTATTGAGCACTTAGAGTCTTTCACAAAGTAAAACAAGTGCTTTTCCTTTGCTTTAAACCTAAAATTCACTCACAGACCCCAATGCATCAGGGGCAACTTGTTTCACTATCTTTGACATGTAGACTAGAGGAGCTATCAACCTCCTGATTACTATCCACTCTACTTAACATGCAGCCTCACTTGTGCAGCTCTGTAAGGGAAATGTAACATAAAGTAGCATCTGTTCAGTAGCACTTTGGAAGAGTTCAAGGTTGCTTGTACCAAAGAGGCACTGCAGTATAGAGGCTGAAATGACCCAAAAGTCTTTGCATCAGACGCTGAAATCCTCACTGACAGGAACTAGAACACGGAGACGGCAGATGTGAGGCCGAAGGCAGGTGGAAACTGCAGTATGATCAGGCTCGGCCAGGTTTCCGGTTCAACGGTACAGCGAGGTAAAGAAAAACCACATTTTATCCTTCGAGAAGTAAGAGCAGGACTGAATGAGACATGAACGAGTAGAATGGCCAGCAGGAGCCAGCAGGAGGCTTGGATGAAGTAGGAGAGTGCAACTGAATGCAGGCTTACCTGGACTGGCATCTGGCAAACAGAGCTCCAATGTATTAAATTCTTCACACAAGCGGTGTACCCAGGCTATCAAACCTCCAGCTGTGGGGTACCTCTGAAACACCTTCCTGCCCTCTTTACTCTAGAAAAGGCATGTTCGAGCAGATATTGAGCAGCTGCTGGAAGACCATAGGTGGTGCCAAGGCCAGGTGCTGAAGGCAGTGACAGGGAGCATCATCTCATCAGTAACAACAAGCAGGCATCACTACCTTCCCCAGAAAGCAGATTTATTTATTTTTATAGAGGCAGGAGAGTAGGCAGAATAAAACACCTGCATGCATGTTCTCCACCTCACTGGCATCTTACTGGAAGCTAATGGTCAGTCTGAGCAAGCAAATCAAGTTTGTGGCACACATCGCAGTTACAGCATTGTGAGCAGTCATTGTTATTCTGTCATAGGTCTCAAAACAACTTGCCTTAATTGAATTGACTGTGCCCTGGGAAGATCACACGGGGAATGCTTTTGAAAGGAAGTGCGCAAAGTACCAGGGACTTGGTTAGGCAAGCAAAATGTCATCGTGCCGAGGTAGCCTACAGAGGACTCACCGGTCTATCACTCCACAGAGCTGGGTGTGAGGGAACCTCAAAGCCATCTAAGGCATCAGGACTGCAACACAGGCATCAGAGAGCTTCCAGATGGCTGTTGATAAGAGGGGTAGGCCAAGGCTCAAAGCTTCTAGGATGATAGTTAAGATTTGACCAAACCTTGGGCGCTCAGGTGAGGACGTATGATGTTACAAGAGCCAAAATACCCAGTGAATCTAGAAAAGATCAGTGATGATGCGCCCCAAGACATCTGTAGAATGTACTTTCATGTGTTCTCTACCATTTTTGATTTTATGAATCCATACTGTGCAGAGTTACCTATCTGCTTATCCTTGAAAAGTTCACAAATTCAAATGTAATCTTATAAAAATTCTTAAAAATCCAGACTTTAATGACAGATAACAGTTCATAAGACAGAAAAAGAAACATATTTATTAAGCTTTTTTTGTCATGTTTGGGTTTCTTCCCCACGTTTTTCTTTTTAAATTAACATCAAAAGACTAGATATACAGATTTTAGATGTACGAGTAGTAACCATGAACCAAACATCCCTTTTCATGCAATATTTTATCTGTATTTTGGAAACAAATCCCACACAGTTCAGATTAAACCTTTAAAGCAAAGGTTAAGTTCAGCCACGATTCTGAAGTCTGATACAGTACAGCTGAAAATGTTTTGAGGCAGGTAGTTAATATCCTTTGGAAAAGCAAATGAGGCAAAGTAACAACCATGTTAAGATGATCTCGACGTGAGATCCAGCCCACAGTCAGGGGCGACTATTATGTGCGGTTAAATGGTTTTGATAGATTTCCTCTCGCTCTCCACCTCTCATATCAGAGATTTCAGGAGTTGCACGGGTGCACGTGCATGAAAGCAGGAGCACTCGTACAGCCACCCTGAACCATTAACAGACACACAGAGACACCTGGGAGTCTGAGCTCTGTGCAGAAAGAAAAAGCATGTTATTATTCTAAAAATGGCATAAGCAAATCTAAACCACATGATAAGATCCAACTGGACAAGTGTGAACATTTCAAATGCTGCCATTACATTAAAAAGCTTAGTTGAAAAGAGGTTGGCAGTGTACACCATGATGAGCATTCTTTATAAGTTATGGCTTCTTTGATTTTTGTAATAACTTTACAGTATATCTGACAATAATTTAGCTCACCTGAGAGTTTCAGGTCATAATACTATTGTTGTTTTTCTTAAACAGGCAGAGACTCAAGGCCCTCATGATGAAAAATTGGATGTAATTGTGCTGGCCAGTGTATCCACTCTCATAATGTGCTCTATCCTTGACACCTGATCTACGATATTCTCTGATGGGAGAGCCTGCGCAAGGACCTAATAAATCATACTCATCATTTCCCAAAGACACATAAAGTTAGAGGCCTCCGAGGGTTGACGACATGCTCCCTCTGGCCTTTGCTACAGTGCAAAGATGCACAACCTTAATGAGGTTTTTGAACTGGGTTTCTCAACCTTCTTGTTACATGTCTGTTACAGACAACAATCCCTACCTTTCTGACCTTATTGCTGATACTAGAAAATAATAAAAAGTTAAATCTATCATTTTTTAATACTGAGTGATGACTTAAGATTTTCTTTCTACAAAAATACACCAAATCAGTAAGCAATCACCCATGAGTACTAGTTTTATAATCTTAGACCCACAGGCTTCTTCGTTACGCAGTTAACTTCCAGTAGTCAAAGTTAATTATCGCCGGAAGCATAAAACTATGTGCACACCCAGCATTTGTTCTGTCCCTTCATTTTTGTCCAAACAGGAACACTGTGCCTCATCTCCTCACTGACAGTATGAGGTGACCACAAAGGGAGACTACTTTACTTAGCGATCATTTATGGCCGTCTTGTAACACAAGGCATTACAATAATTGGCTTTAATGTCTATTTAACATTTCATTATTTCCACAGAACAGTCCTGATTATTTTACATTTGTATTTTAAGTCCTGGTGTGTTTTCTGCTGCATCATCAACTGTTCACCGGAGTGAATTTCTCCTGAAACTGAGCTGCAGATGAGTGCACTAAACTTGAAGTGCATGCACCGTATTGATAGCTTGAAACATAGACTCACCCTTTTCCATCTCTTTTCTCATTCTGTCATGTTTTTACATATTTCGAATCACCCTGTTTGATAAAAAATGATTTTGGGAAATATTCAGTATCATTCTAGAAACTGCAATAAAAACAGGCATTTGTTCCAAGTAGAGGGGTTAATAAAACCGATATTCCTGTTGTGCTCAGAATTTTCTGACTATTTATTAATCTTCTGTCTGCAGGCTGTCTGTACCAACAGATGTGGGAAGAAAAGCCCTGGAGGAAATACTCCATCCTGACTGAATTACAGCACCTGCTGTATTTAAGATGGACGTTATTTGTCAGGAGAAAAGGTCTATGCGCTGCCAAAAAATGCCTCCACCTCATTTGTGCCGTCATGACTCACAAACTGACCCAACACTGTGGTCAAAGAAAAACCAAGGAGCGGCGAATGTCTTCCCACTGGCTAGTCTTTGCATGAGAATAACTTGTTCAGGCTGCCATCTGGTAAATTGTTATTTCCCGTACGCTGCTCGACGACTACAGACTACGACCTTCATCCCAGAATCCCAGCTGAATCGTGCCTGCACCTGTAATCCATACGTATAGTGTGGCCTGCTGAGAATGGATGGCATGAGCAGAGGAGTGCTTTTCACCTCATTGCACGATCTATTTAAAAACCAGAGAGCAGATGCTCCGGCAGGCTGATTAAATGATGGCTGATGTCCTCAGCCAATGTGCCTCCCTCCCATGACAAGGCACCAGAGCCACTGAGGGTTGCCACAAAGCAATATTCATCTTAAATTCTGCCCGGTTTGGTCTCCATGTGGGGGGGGGATAGCTTTAGCAGCTCCACTGAGGACTAATGGTTCATACTGTGTGGACCCATCTGTCTGCCAAATATGATTTCTCAGACACTGGGTATTATTGCATTCAATTTATTTCCTTTTTTTCGAGGAGCAATTAAAACAAAGTATTTCTTTTGACTGTGAGAGAATATAATATTCATTCTAAACATGTTTTGGTTACAATGTGCCAAATTTCTCTTATTAGTCCAGAGTGTGATTTGATGGTATCATTTGGTCACTCACTTTGAAATCTATAAGCAACCTGTGACCGATGGACAGACAGACATATCTATCTAGTTAGTAGTGATCAGTTAGTGTATTTTCATACATTCCCGATCAATAAATACTTTCACGTTGACTTTATACTAAATTTCAAATGCTACCATGCTAACAAGCTAAAATCTGATTTAAAATCTTGGACAATTTTGGACCTTATACAAAAAACATTAGGTGGATTTTGGCCATTTTAACTGCATAAGACAAAATTTGTAGGATTTAGGCGGATAAGTAATTGAGATTACCTTGTACTGTTAAAAAAATGCAATGGTAAATATTAAATTACTGCCAAACACTTAGTAAATTTCACATGAATGCACACAGTGAGCTTCACTCCAAAGAAAGACATTAGTAATAAGTTCCTGATGTGTAGCTTTAAGATCTTAAAAGCTTAGTGACACAAAGTGCTGCCGGAGTAACATCACAGACGTGAACATTGAGCTGAAGTGATTAAAAAGCTGTTCTGTCTTCATCTCCCCAGAAACAGAAGTTTCTGAAGGAAAATCTCATTATTGTTTCCATTATGAGACACCAAAGCAGATGCTTCTTTGAGGAAATTATTGCCATTTAGAAAACTGGTTTTAATGGATAGACTGTCATCACTTCAGAGCAACTCTTTAGAGCACGATGGGAACAAGGCGGAGTGACAAACCCAATTAATCACACTCTGGCTTGTTCACCGCAGGCTCAAGATGGTGGCTTTGTACCTGGATGCTCGTTACAGCTTGCATCTTGATGTATGAAATGGAAACACTACCCTAAATGTTTAGGCCTTTGTTTATAGCTCCTCCGCGTTTAGCCATTCATCACGTTAATTGACTCACCACTTTGTTGTGCTGATTTGTGTTTTTAAAATCCATTTTCCATGTCATACCTGAACTACTCTAATAAGTTTATAATGACAGAAAACACACTTTTTAAGGCACAGGAAGCGCAGGAAATTACTGGAAACAAAAAGATTACACAACAGACTTGACAGCTAATGGCAATGCAATTTTATGGATGATTAATGTACAAATACAAAATGAAACAACCTTTGTCACCTTAATGGCTGCCTGTGTCTCCCCTTTTTTCTCAAAGTAAGGCAGTACAAAACTTGCAGCAGACAAAAATAAATCTGTTAAATCTTCTGTTGTTTCGAACGAGAAATAAAAGAAATAAAATAAAATTAGCACTCCCACTCACTCCCACAAAATATTGAGCAGTTTCATTTGCACTAGTTTCTTTCGCGATTTCTCTCTTGTGCTGTCACCAAGTTTAAATCTATGGCTGTCACACGGATATTATCACACGGAGGATGACGCGGTTAAGTCATCTAAAACTAAAGATACACCGGCAAAGAACAGGCTCAAATAAGTGAGTCTGTCTGTTTCCACCAAAGGAAAAAAGAGTTCAAGAAAAACACTACCACTGAAATGCTACAATCGGTTGCGCATTTGTACATTTGTACAAATGATTTGTTTTAAGTAATAAGGCAGTTATCCTCACAGATTTGCAAGAATGTTTTCTGGCTTTAATGAATTCAGCCAACGAAGTGTTCCTCCTATGGTGCTGCACTGTTGAGCAGATGTTAGCTGTAGCCTCATTTGTTCCTGATGCATTCAGAGAGCTGCAGAAATGAAGTGAAACCCAGGTGTGACAGACTCACAGCTGTGCGTCAACATCAGAGGGCGAGAGGCTGCACTGCAGAACAGACACCAACAAACATGCTGCTTTGGTGTCATCTGGCACAGGGGAGGAAGCAGTGTTCACTGTCTCCATTAATAGATCTACTTTATTTAAAACCCCAGCTGCAACGAACCTTGGTGTCTAAAGCAAACCATGTTGTCTCGTTCAGACACGTTTTCCAGTGAAAGATGAAGAATGTGTGTTGAGTTTGACACTGGGAGGCTGCTTTCTGATTCATTTCAGAAGAAAATAGTTCTTTTGCAAGTTTGTGATGCATGGATACAAACATGGCTTGGTATTCAAATGAATTACATGTGCAAAAGCCTGAAACCACAGTGCTCATGCATTAGGAATGGTAATCACCATTAATCATAGCTTGTGCGAGGACGTAATGATTTCCATGGTAAAAATGTTGGTTTATACATTCGATTATTGCTATAATCATTGAAACTGACAAGCTGAACACGGTGCTTTAATTTACTGGGTTATTTCTTCCACAGAGCTGGAATAGTGGAGGGTGAAACAACCACAGCAACTAAACTCTACTCTGAAAAACAAAGATCCAGCTGTTGCAAGCAACTTTGGGTGAAGTGAACGCACATATAAAGGGCTTCAGGCTTTAAAACTGCTACTGAACTAAGATTTTGTTTGATAGGAGCAATCCAAGTTAACATTGTTCCAGTACAGATAATAAAACTGATGCGAGGGCTAAATTTAAACCCTTTTACACACACTTTGTAAAATGAAAATGTAGAAATCAGTGACTAACAAAACCTGCCTATTTATTAACCTGTCTAGTGGGTGGATGGATTTTTCAAAGCCAATTTAACACTGCATTTTAACACTGTTTAAATCTGTCAATCTCATGGAAAAACACCACGTTTTTCATATCTCCAAAAATAAAACTGTCAGAATAATAAACCTGATCAGCATGTTTGGGAATGTGTAGGATGTGAAAAAAGAGAAGGTCAGTTTGCAGCCCACAGACAGATTTTAATGTCATTTATTTGGGATATGTGCTCTTTGGACTTGACAAACAGGACTACTTGCAACAGTCAAGACATGGTTTAACATGCAACACTCAATCAGTCGTGAAAGACTGTATTGTAAACACTGCAATTTCAAATTCCTGTGTATGATCTGTACGTCTGGTTTTTGACAATAAGAGTGACTACTTTCATTTTTTCTTTTTAATATAACCACCATAGATACATTTTATTTTATTTTTATGTTGTTGTTTTTTTTTACTTTCCTGTGGAATAATGATATAAATAAGCATTAGATCCCTCCTCCCTCTGGAGTAATCCAACCACAAATGTGACTCATGAAGATCTTCCGAACTTAAAGGCCAACGATGAAAATAAAAGAACCGCTGACCTTCATACGGTGATATAATCCATTCTCATCCCTTTTGTCTGCAGTGCCTTATAGGCATTTCCCTTTACCGCTAATGTCCTTTAACACTAATGCCTGTTGTGTGATTTATTTGGTCTTTTTGCAGAAATAAAAACAGAAAAAAAATTCAGAAAACACATTTGTTTATGCATTGGATTCAACATTTCTCTGTAATACCATTTTGTCCTTTACATCCTTTAAATAAGCTTTATTACAGACTCTGTAAAGTAAAGAGTCTCATTCATAAGAGTACCATGATGTGAAGATGATCCAGCCTTGGTAAACCAGAGGCGTTAAACCACAGCTCTGTGCAAAACCCTGGAGATACCTGTCAGATCAGATCTGTGTAAGACCATCAAGCTGTAACATGAGAATAGGAGCCTCTTATATGTGCATGAAGTCCACTAAAGGACCCTGATCTACCTTTTTTTCAAGCTATGGTATATTTCTCACTCAGGTCCTAAATAATTAAACACACTTAGTGTGTCAGCAGCCATTAAGGACCTGGCCCTCATTTAAACTGCCTGACTGAATCAGAAAGAAGCCTATGCAAGACTCTTCAGGAACTACAAAGACATGAGTTTGTAAGGCACAGGGCATCTTTTGAAAATAACAAAATTGATATTTGGTACACAAGTTTGGCAGAAAGAATCCATCAACTTTGTGTAACAGCAACTATAAAATACTATCCATAAATAATTATTCACAGAGAGCAAACATTCTCACATTTAGTTTTTGTCAGAAAGACCTCCTGACAGAATCTGTTCTGCACCCAAAACACAGGTCACACACAGGCCAAAGGTTCACTACTGAACAGCAGCCCTGCATGCAAGCAGGGTGATACTGCTTGCAAGTCACACCTACAGCATGACTTTATCACTGTGCTGCTAGTTTCTATGTGAACATGTGGAGCAGGTCCCGTATGGCCAGTTTCATCTTACATAAACCCAAAAGATGGGGCACAAACTGAGCAAGACTAATTAAAGTCATACTCTTAATTAATACTCGTAGTTAATTGTGGGCGTAAATCTCATACAGAGTAATCCACACTGATAAAGCACTGCTGTGATTTCAAACATCACTTTTGTTATTCGACAAAATAAAATAAAATCTTATAAGTCTTCTTATAAAAACTACAAAATTAGCTTTAAGACAAGGGTCTGTGCATTCTTATTTTCATAATGTCACTCTATATTTTTTATGGTCAAAAAAAGCAGACAGAAAAAACACACAGAAGGAAAATAATCCCTTAGTAAATGTAATGTAATCTGTTGTGCTTCATGAAGCATAAAACGTTTTCCATATGTATGTTTTTGATATAATTTCCCAAGAGGATGTAGTGTTTGAACTATATCGTTGGCTGTATTTGATAAAGACAAAAAGTGTTCACTACAGGGCTTTAAAAAAATCCATAACCGTATCCAAATTTTGCAACACAATTCTACACAAAATTTGGGTCAGAAAACGTCCTTGAGTGGCAAGAACAAGAAGAACAAGCCTCAATTTCAACATCAGCACTGAAGCACCGCAGCAATTTCCTAATGTTGTAAACCTCAACATCTGGCAATAAACCCATTCTGATTCTGATTCTGATTCTGATCATGGAGTCAGTGTGGCATTGCACGAAGAAACAGAAGACACCAGAACAGTGGCATACTAACAACTAATATGTTGAGAACTGTGTGTCTGACAGAAGAATGTATGTGTGTGAGAGTGAAAGAATGAATTTGGGCTTGTACGGCCCCTCATATAAATATCCTCTAATGATCCAACAGTGCTTTTTATCATAACACCAAAATCCTGCTTGTAATAACTCTCCTGATGTCTCTCAGTTTGCTGCCTAAGTGACATGCTGATTCAGCAGATATTTGCACTTTAGTGCAGATATGCAGAGGGCAATCTGACCCGCTCCACCTGCTCTAATGCTGCTGCTGCTGTATCGATCCACCGAGCTGTTTGTGGATGGATTCTGTGCAATCGGTGCTTCAGCCAGACACATCCTATATACCCACCGCTACCACTGGTGATAAGAGCAGGTCCGTCTGTTTAGCTGATTGGTTGATCGGGCTGAAGATTACCTTCCTCCTCATAGTGTGGGACAGAATTTAAGTGGCAGCTGATTTTGAGGTGAGCTCTACTGACATGGGCATTAACTTGTTTTGCTCCTTGTGGCTGAAGAGGATTAGGAAAAACGATTGTTATCCAACAGTGTTGTTTTCCTGTGATCTGCTCTGATCTGAGTTTGACCTTCATTCCAGTAACCTCTCAACAAAATGAGTCTGAGAACATGTGGACTGAAATTTTAACACAAAACAAAGTCTTCACTATCTGCCTGTTCTATGCAGGCGATCTTCCTTCATGGTTTGTGAAAAAGTCATGTGCTGTAGCAAATGACAGACAACAACTGTGAGAGAAATTGGTGTCTGAGAATTAGTGACTTGTTTTAGGGGAAAAACATCAAATGTATTTTTCTAAGACAGCCTGAGATCTGTTGCTATTCATCGTATAATTCTAAGATGCATTTATAGCAATTAAACATGTATTTACATTAATGTCAAGCAGCCAGTCTGAATAGCAGAAATGATACTGTTGCCAAATGTTACACATTGTATGTACAATTTTAGCCACTGTAAATACAATCATGGTCAAAAATGTCACAGTAACAAGCGTTTAATGATTTGTTTGAACTTGTCTTTTTCCAGGGTAGCATGATTATTCAGCATACATGTTCAAGAACTTGAGAAAATGAGAACTGGGTGCACAAGTGTGGATTTATTTTGGATTGGATTTGGATCTTATCCATCTTCTCTAATACCACACAGGGTCAAAATGATACAGGCAGGCTCAAATATGTACATACACCCCCACTAATGTTTGGTTAGCAAGTCCCTTAGCGAGTTGCACCTTGGCCAGACGCTTTTGGGAGATATGGACAAGCTTCTGACATAGTTTTTCCTGATCCTGCTTTTAAGCATAGTCCAAAAACTTTCAAATAGCTTGAGGTCGGGGCTCTGGGAAGGGTCCTTTGAATAAGTATGCATGAGGAAAAATCGTATGCAGTTTTCTTCCTAATGCTAACCGTTTTCTGTTTCCTTGTTCTGTCTGATAAAAATGTTTCCCCAAAACTGGTTTGCTCTGAAATATACTCCTGATTTAGACTGAGCAAAAGAAAACTGACCAAAACACAATGTGATGATAACAAGGCCATTTCAGAAGCTTAATGTTAGCCTGTTTTATCCTTTTCAAAACTAGTTCTGATGTTCGTTGGGATCATTGTCCTCCCTGAACACCCAGTCGTGTCTGTCCAACAGTCAGCTGCTGATTTGAGGTGTTCAAGAATTTGGTGGTAGTCCTTGATTTTTTCAAGTACCCTGAAACGCACCAGTGTCACTGGCAGTAGAAAAAACAGATTACTGATGCTACCACCATGCTTGACAGTCAGTACAGTGCTTTTATATTTTATGTTTTGTTTTTTAACTTCACGGTGATGCTGGTGTTCCAGCGGTTTCCAGTTAGTGGCAGACTTTAACCTTGGTGCTTTCCGGGTTGTTCCTAACCATCCTAACCATCCTAACCATCCTAACCACTTGCCAAAGCAAAACAACTTGTACTGACATATAGTTGTTTAAGGTTGTAATCCTGGAAGTTTTACTTGTTTAGAAAAGACTCACAACTTGTAAACATTTACAGTTCTCCCTCTTAGCAGTTTACTGACTTCCTTGGACTTTGCCATTATTCTGACTATTGGTCAGTCCAATGAGTGCTGTCAAACAAATCCTTTTTCATGCTAGCAAAGATAAACTACGAGTTTTAGCCAAGTATCATCACTAATGGGAAGTTAATAAGCCTTGGCGTTGTCAATTTAAAAGAACATGTAGAACTTTCAGCACCACCTACAATCAATCCACCAAGTTTGAAGAAATCATTAAAATGCCAAAAAATTACCATTATACCCATAATGAGTGCATGTAAACCTGACCACAGCTGAACACTAATTCTCTTTCCAGCATTAAAACAGTTATCCTTGCTTGTAATCCCCCACAAAATACTACATATACAATAATCCCAGGATACAGGATGAAAAAATCCATATTCTGGTAATCCCTTTCTCTGGAGAAGCTTTGAAGTGAAAACACAGCAGGGTGCATAAACTGTTTTTCTGTTTTCAAAGTTCAGGCTTACTTGTTCAGGTCAAATTGGAGTAAGAGAATATATAAAGGTCACATAACCTTGTAATAGACTTTATCACAAACGCTGTGAATTTACCAGGCAATTGAAATTGGCCTTTGAGCTTTTTGTGCTTGAGATGGATTAGGAATGCTTTTTGGCTTTCTTTTTTCTTTGTGTGTGTGTGTTTTCAGGTAAATAGTCAAAAGTGTGGGATTTTCATTGTGGAGTTTTGTGTGGTTCAGAGGTTTGCCCGAGGTCATGCACTGTTCAAAACTCTGTACAGACAAGCCTAACTGCATTTTAACTAAGAGCTGCTGCAGATGGAGTGAAAATAGTGCATGCCACTCAGGTCTAAAGTCCCAGGTCCCATATGTACATCTGTGCACGTCCAGCTGGGGCCACAGAATCAGGCCAACAACTCTGTAAGCAGCAAAATGTCCTCTTACACTGTGGTATATCAAATCTGTGCTACAAACCTCCACATTTTATTTTGTTCACAGCAGATGAGTGAGATCGCTTCTAAGCCTTGGCAGACTCTCAGAGACACAAAGAGAAATTTTAGTAAGCAAAAAACCATCAAATATCTGGCAAATAGTACCCTTCAGGACAAATGATATGTAATGCATTTCAAAAGCTGGAAAAAGGTGCTTAACCCTTTAAAGCCGGTCGGAGCAGGCACGCTCTGTTTTGCGTAACTATTTTTAAATCCCGGTAAAACTGCAACCACGTAAGCTAGCAATAATTTTTTTTTTTTGCAAATGAAACCGGAGGAGTTGTACTTAAATCTTATGCCATCAGCTTGTCCTCGGTCACGGTTTCCTTCCACATGGCTTTGCAAAAATTGCATAAAAAGCGCTTGCAGGAACAAAAACACAATATTCCTGAAACACACTTTGCCGATCCGATCAGCTGTTTGTAACTCTTCCTACGTTGGAAAAGACGTCAGCGAGAACTGTCGCATGTCCGCCATTACCTGCCCGAAACCGGAAGTGACATCATTTTCGCAGAAAATGTAGTTTTTTACTGATAGGCCTTATAAGCCTATACTGGTGTTTTTATAAGTCATGTTTGACTTTATGCTTTTCTGAATAGTTTCTGGGATGCTTAGAACTCAAATTGCACTGCTGGAGATAGTTTATTTTGATGCACCTGCTGTTTTCTTTGCAAAATTGTATTGTAGGATTTATTTTTATTTTTTCTGCAGTATATAAAAATTGGTGTATTTCAAAAATAAAACTATGAAGACACTCAAAATAAATTTCCTGTGGTGGGAAACTATTTTTTGCAACTTTTGTGTATTTAAAGTTTTGAGGGATAAGCCTCTTGAATTTCTCTAAGTAGAAATATATGTTAAAAAACCAAAAACGATTTTAAATCTTTTTGTAGTTTATTGCACTTTTTTGCAATTTATGTAGTTACTATGGACTTAATGCATACATATTATTAAAATTTGGGCTATAACAGTTGTATTGATGTATAGCAACTTGAAATGCTCCCAAAAATGGCTCAACAGTAATAAAAGTACATTTAAAAGCACAGCATGCGAAAAAATAAGCACAGCATTTCTTAGGCAAGTTTCTTCTTATTGCAAACTGCTTCCTGCTTCTTTGCTCTGTCTCACAGAATACCCACACTATGTTCATTTTTAACAATCATAGTCATTATATTTAAAAACTATGAGTCAGAAAAGGAAAAAAAAGGTATGTTTTCCAAGAGCTGCTTTACTTCGAAGGCTACGCCTGGATTAGACTGACCAAAACACAATGTAACGATAATAATTCAAACTGAGCAAAGTCTGCAGCTGACCTGAAGAAGTTTTCCAAGCTGACAGAGAAACTTATGGCTGATTGAAACGATGTCATGGATGTAATTTGTTATTGACCAGCCATCTAAAGCCTAATCATTTCTTCTTAGGCCAAGTCAATTTATGTAGGTTTGCTGGAATGGGAAACTGCAATCAATAGGTTATTATAAATGGTCCAAATTATAATGATACAGTATATTAACTGTTTATTTTTTAAAATTCCTCCTTTGCAAAAAAAAAAAAACACTTCTAATGAGTTCCTGATCAAAACTGCCCCCAAGTCAGAAATATAAATTTACTGCAATGTTGCTTATTCACTTATTTTTAAAAAGAAAAAAAGATTAAAGGAAGTTAACCTATGTCAGTGAAAGAATTTAGCATCCTTTGCTAAATAAAATCACCTCCAAACTCATGTGATTTGCTCTGTAATGATTCAGGGCTGCCACAAGATCAGATTTTCTACCGCTAAAACAATTAATGTTGGTGCCGATATCAACTTTCTTCTGCTTGTTCAATTTACGGTTACAAGCAGTGCCGGAGACTATCACTTTTTTTTAAATTCTCTATTTTTTAACATGTTTGATTTTATTTTCTGTTTATGCTATTTGAATATGTACAGCACTTTGTGAACCCTGTCCTTTATAAATAAAGGTGGTATGGTATGACAGCTGTCACGGGGCAGAAGCCAAGGTACATCCAATGCGTTCCTGAATAATCTGAAGTTAGTATTGAATCTGAAATGCCCTCTCAACTCAGATTTCCTACTCGTAAACTCCCACCAGCCTCAGCAACCTGAAGTTAACAATGCAAGATGGCGCCATTGAGCATAAACAATAGTAAAACTGTACTGCCATTTATGACTCACTAAATAAGACAAACAGAGAACTGTCCAGGCTCTATCCACGAACGTGCTGCAGCAGTGCTTTAAGCGCAGAAAATAAAACAAGTGTTATTATGTATTGCTACTGATGCATAAATCGCACTACCTAGCTTAAAAACCAAAACAAATCCTGTTTGTTTTTCAGTTTCACATTCTGAGGCGTCTGCAATGTGGCAAACCTGGAGAGGTTGCCAGTCTAGACAGGCTTCATTCTCACATTTACACTACTGCCAATTAACTTAAGCCATGCATGTCTTTATAGAGAACCCACACAAGCATGGAGAGCACTTGCAATGTATTCTCTCTGTTCCTGCTGTAAACAATAAACAGTTTGCTTTGTCGTCAGGCCTGGCAGCTCCTCAGACTGCTCGATTCATACAAAGCTATTCACCTGCTTTTACAGTAATCACTGTTTAGGGGAAGAGTGGGCCTGCATGTGCAGACAAAAGCATGGATATAGTGAGATGCTCGGACCCACTTTCAGCTGAATAGAAAATGTTATATAGATGCACAATTTGGTACGTTCCAGCCAACCTTGTTTACAGAGATTAGTGATTTAGTAGTACACTTGTAAAATGGCATGAAGTCATAACATTTGCCTGCTTTTCTAAACGTTTTTAAATGTTTTAAGTTGTTTTTAAAAGCATAAAAATGGTGAACATGAAGAGTAAGTGAGTGAGATCTATTTACAAACTACTTGGTTCTAGTGGGGGGGCCAATCCTGATCGGCTGCCAGCCTTGTAATACACTTTCGGAAAGCTTGGAGGTAGAAAGATACTCTGTAATAAAAATGCATATAAGGAACAATTTAACATTGTTTCTGCATTTCTCATTTATTGTCAGTACTATGCTGAATGTATTTTACAGAGACTATTTGGTTTCAAAATGTCTCTGGGCATTTCCAGTCTTGCAGAAAAGCCTGATCATCAGGTCAATTGCAGGTTTAATTTCCATGGTGGCAGATTGTCAAATAACATGTCACAGAAAGGTCTGATGGGGTGACGAGATTTCCACAATGATTTGACTTTATTCGTGCTGTCAACCCAGTGGCTTCCGTCATGATTTTTTTTCATGGTTTTATTGCAAACAGAGTCAGTTTTATTGAGAACATCTGCTTCTTCAATGTGTTTTCTATAAAAGACATAAATCCATGGAGCCCTCAAAACTTTCTAACAAGGTTTTTTCTTTAAAAGTAATTCTAACTGTATATCATGGTTAAATTGCTGTTCATCTTAGAGAAAAATGTTAAAAAATACCTCTCTGAAAGAGACGTAAACGGTGACAGCCTCTATTATTGCCTGACATGAGCAGATTACAAAATCCCACAAAGCTCAAATCAAAGCGCTGGCTTTGATAGACATCACATAAAAAGCAGGCAGCGACTTGGATCAGTATACAGTTCATGCTGAGGGTTCAGATTCCCTATAGCTAAAATCAGTACAACATGTATGTTTATGAGCAGTGAAGAAAGGGACTGGAACAGACAAGATTACAGCATGGGGTGATTTTAGACTCAAATTCCAACCTTATCAACAATCTGTCATTTTCAAAAACGCTATCTGCTAAGAAACCCCCCACCAGCCGGTGATGGAGTGATTCTGACACGTCAGGCAACCTTCACGAACCTGCCCTAACAGGATTTGGAAGCCTGCTGAGAGAGAGATCTCCTTCTAGTAAAGTCAAGTAAAGTTAGTGGAATTTAAAGAAAGCTCTTCAAAAGAAACAAAAACAAAACGCCTCATTTAGAAACTTTTTTATTCTGATACCTGCATCTGTTACGAATCAATACCAGAGTTAACATTCTCACTTTGACCAACCATGACTGTATTAATTTAAAAAAGCACTCTTAACACGCATAAGCATACCAGCAAATGTTTTGTAGCCCCAAGCATCTACCCTGACCTCCTCTCTTTGCTCACCCTGGTGCTTCATAACAACACAGCCTGTCTTGCTCATTTGCTTCTGACACCCAGATGCTGGCGATCTGTCACCAAACAGAAACAAACACCAAAATATCTTATTTTGTTTTTCTTGAGAAGAAAATCATGGGAGAAAAAAAAATTCTTGCAGATATAAGTGGTGCTTATATCCCAGGAAATGTGTCATCTTTTAAGAGCAAGTATGAACACATAAAAGTGATTTTAAAAAAGAAGAAAAATGCATTTTTAATTGGCTACATCCGAGCGTTAACCAGTCACTGCTCTGCAAACACCTACACTGCCAATAATAGAACTAAAAACTATAAAGCAGAAACAGAAAGTGACAAGAGCAGAGAAAAGTAATCCGAGAACTCACAGCTTTCAGGGTCTCATCGGACCTGTTCTCCACATGTGTGTCTCTGATAAGGGTCCTGTTGAAAGGTTCACTCCCGTTCAGTCCCAGCAGGCTGCAAAGCACTTCTGACAGCCACAAACACACATAAAAAACCCACAGCTACAGTTATACAGACGTACACCAAATACACACCTATATACACCAAAGCCGCTCTAACTGATATATTTAGTTTGCAATTAGCATCATTTTTTGGTGAAGAGTGAGATCCATTTACAGAAGAGCGAAGAGGTTCTCAGTGAAGAGAGAATCCACAATTCATCTGCTTCTTCGAAGATAATAAGCTTTAACTAGCCAATATTTTGCAGGACTTAATCACGTCACATAAATGCTTGAAAGCACACTGAACGCAAAGGTGAACTACTACATACAATACACCATCATTTTAAAATCTTTTATATTGTCCAGCTTCTGTCTTTGCAGTTCTGACTACTTGAGGAATGGACAGGGTAGAGAGGTCCTGTAGTATCTGGAAATATTCAGAAATTCACATTCCAGGATTGAAGAGGAAATATTTTTGCCTTAAATGCTTTCAATGACATACTGAAAAGAGATACTTCAAGCGAATGAGTCCTTCAACATCTTTTGATATTTTTTTTTCATTCAATAACATTTTAAGTGCAAGGCACCAACAGAAAACGCTAACAGATTCAATCCGAGGCCAGACCAGATTTAAAAACATCATGAAAGCTGAAATGCTCGAGTATGAACACATGTTACATCTTTCCTAGGCAGACAGAAAGGGTACGACATATTTCCTCTGATCATCTAGTTGAGCGGAGACTTGGCACGAGTTGCTTTGCCCTCAGGGTAGGATTATTTCAAAACAGGATCTCAGTTCTTAACGCTTCGCTTCCTCTTTACAGAGAAGTTGGATGACGATCACTCAAAGGTATATATCCCAAAAAACATTATTGTTTATGTTGCACCTACAAGGTTGCAAACAGGATAAAGGATAGACTAATTTGCTATGAAATAACAATGATTACATACATTTTATTTCCTGAGGTTGACAACTGAGGTAAGTATCCGCTATCAGCCTCAGGTCAAATTCAGAGAGACTTCCTGTTTGATCAGACAAATCGTAATCTCTGAAATGAAACGTGAAAAAAAGGAAAAAAAATGGGCATCAACATCAATTAATCTCTTTACGTTGAAAGAGTATGGATAATAGATTTACTGTGCAACACATCAGACACAGGCAGCCATGTAAAACATAAATGTGGAGCTTAAAGGTGGAACATGATTGTTGAGATGATTAAGAACATAATTTAGCCGCAACCCTGATTGGACCAGTCAAGGTCAACCACCATATAAAAATCATTAAATATGTAATGTGGGTTCATAAATCTTCAGATGCACTGCATCCACATTTTGTCGTGTTATAGCTTTATTCCAAATGGATTGAATGTATTTTTACATTTTATAACCATAATATTCTGCACACAATTTAATGGCATAGTGAAAAAAAGTTTGCTTGAAATTCTTGGAAATGTATTAAAAATAACAAAAACAAAAATAGAACATGTACACATACAAAATATAACTTTGTTGAAGAAGCTTAGACATTGCAGCCTCATAATGCTACCTTGACATGATCTGACATATTACATTAACCAAAACTAACCTTTCAAACCTTTCCATTAAGTGTTGTGGCTACATCATAGAAATGTGCCGAAATCAAGGAGAAAACTTTGTTGTCAGCAAACACCAAAGGTAATGTAACAAGTAAAGTGTGTGTTCTGCTGTTGCTTAGTAACCGTAGTATTTCAACTTTCAAGAGCTAGAATTATTGTAAATATGCTGCCCAGTGTCCTCAGTGAACCTGTAGACACAAGTCATTCTGTTTGGTTTGCAATAAAAGGACACAATATTTCAGTGATAAGCTTCCTAAAGTTTGTGGTTCTTCTTCAGATTGAATCCTATTCAGAGCTCCAACAGCTTCATCCTTCTGCTTCAACTGAGCTGAATGTTCAGCCTAATGCTCAGCTATGTTGATGAACAAGTATAGAGGTAATGTGAAATAACAAAGACACTGGACCTCATTCACAAACAAGGTGTGGCTGAAAATTTATAGGCTTCAACTTCAGCTTCAAAAATATTCTTATAGCATTACTGTATTCATTTAGTTATTCATTCATCTTTTATTCATTCATTTAAAATATCTACTTATGCTTGCTGGATGCTATCATAGTTTCTTGGCACCATCCCACAGATGCTGGAGAATATGGATGGCTTCTCTATTACTGCAGTTTGTTTCTCATCCTCGGCTGGCAGATCAGAGGGTGCAGCTTGTCCTCCACCTGCTTTCTTCTCTTTTTAATGGTTTGTTAGGCTTTGCTTTCATGTTTCAAATCTGATGCCGTTGCTTTTTTCCTTTTGGGTTTCTTTTTTGTTTTGTTTTTTATAAGGGGAGCATCTCTGTAGAGAAAAGGACATGACAGCATGATGACTGCAAGTAGCCAGCAGAAACCCACCGATGAATGATCGTGATTTACTAATGTATGCATGGTGGTAAGAATAAAATTAGTCATTGTGCATGTTTCATAAATCTGATGGTAATTTTGCACGTTTTCTTATGCAGGGTAACAACATATCAACATATGTATATATTAGTGAATGAAGCTCAAAGCCTTTTAGAGGATGAAAAATTCAGATATATGAATAATATGGTGTACATTCTGTACTGAAAAAGGTACTTTGATGCAAAATGGAATAAATAATAAATAAATAATATTATATAATCTATTCTTCTGTTAACCAGAGTCAAGTGTAAAGTGTTTCCAACAAATTAATGTAAATCAATTCACACCTTTCACACACTGGACCCAGCTTTTCCTGTTTGTCTCGCATTTCCAAGAATCTAAAGTCAACATGGAGAATGAGTGGAACATTGACTGGTCAATAACAAGTGGACGAAATAAGACAAAGAGGGAACTGTTGTTTCAACAGTATGGGAAGCCATTAAAATACAGACAGGAAACACATTGACAGTCCACCTCTGCCAATCGAAACTTTAATCATTACAACCATTTCCTCTGTGAGGAATTACTGTGGTGAAAAACAAATTAGGAGTCAAGCAAGTTGTAATCATAAAAAAGGAAAGCATTTACTGGTGTGTAAAAGTACTGTCTCGTCTACTTCAATGTCTTAAGAAAGGACATGTGTGACCTCTGGTTTGACCTCATTAGTGGGACTCATATTGTTTTTTTAAAGATGGATAAGTTTCTATTTGTTTCCCTATCGCCCTTTTCTGTTTTCCCCACAGCGCCTAACGGCATACTGATTGACTTGTTTTGTTAGCTGCAGGTGTGAGTAAACAAATTCAATAAGTAGTAAAACTTACTTTCACAGGCTTTAAAGTTAGTGTTACGTGAACATGAGCTCAAGCCATTAAGGACACCTTGAAAACACTCTCTCCTGTCCCCGCTTTTGCTCTTAGTGCTTAGAGTATAAATAACACTGTGACTGTGTTATTTAATGGTTTACAGTCTGCCACCATGGGGATATGAGATACAATAATGTGCTAGAGGTGTTTCCATTAGTCAAGATGCATCTGTGGTGAAAAGCTTGATACGGTGAGCCCACTTTACTTGGAGAGGAAACGGAGGCTCATCTGTGCTGTACCTTGACCCTGCGTCAGAGGACACAGTGTGAGATATAATGTAATCACTCAAACAGATCTGAAACAAAAAGAGAGCCATCACTCCCACTGTGCACAGATTTCTAAAGCTGAGAGCAATAATTCACTTTCTCTTTTCATTTACAGAGGCTTTGAGGATGGATGTGTTTTTGTGGAAAATATGTTTTTAAAGACACATTTCAAAGTCACTGCAGTAAGAACAGGTTGAACTCTAGTGAATCCTAACTGTACCCTCTGAGAGGTCTGAGAGAAAAGGCAAACCAATAAAATAAAGAAATAAGCTCATACATTTAAAAATGTATTGTGTGTAGTAAAAGTAAGGAAGCCAGGCTATGCACAGGATAGGTGTTCACTATTATAACATCCTTTGGTGAAGTCCAAACAAGGGGAGGAAGCTAACACTATCCAAGAAAAATCAGAGTTGCTGTGTAGACGCACACAAAGCTGAGACAAGGAAGTTGCAAAGTGGAAGAATTTCCCGTCTGATTTATTCTCAGGAAGTATTAGAAAGTTAACTGGATAATTTGACATAGTTTGGGGATTCAAAAATTTGTCTTCACAGTGAGGAGCCGACAAATCACACCATATTAGCAGCATTTTACAGGAACAGATTGGAAACCTATTACAGGCACCTAATTGTTAAGACTTTAGTACAAGTGAAAAAATGAATCTCTATACTGCTTATAGAGAACTTCCCACATTTAGACTTGACTGGTGCCAAGGGCCCAAGTGTATCTGATAACTCATTTAAAAGTTTAGTATGTTTTTTGGTCCTAGCGTGGAACTCCATAATTAACCTTTCTGTGTGAAGAGGACTCTCCATTTACACGAACAATTGGAGTCTGTTAGATAAAAAATAGCTCAGTAGCTTTAATACCAACAGCAGGCTGTAATCACTGTAATAAAATATTATGGTCAATAGTATCAAACTCTGCACTGAGGTCTGCTAGGAGAGCACAGAGATGAGTTTACTGTCGTAGGTCATTAGAAGATCATTTCACCAATGTTGTCTCTGTGCTGTGATGAGCTCTGAAACTTGACTGAAACTCTTCAAATAAACCAGTCCTGTGCAGATTAGTTAGTTGTTTTACAACTACTCATTACTATTGAGTAATGGTTTAACTACCGCCAGCTTGAAGGCCTGTGGATTGAGAAGGATTGATCATATTGAAGATTGAAGCAATAGTAGGACTTTTTGAGCAGTCTTGTAGGAATGGGGTCTAAAAGACACCTCAATGGTTTAAAGGAAGTTATTAATTCATTCTGCAGTAATACAGTAATTTTAATTATTATTAAGTTAACTCAGAAAGATCAATAGGGGGAAAACAATATCAGTGGTACTGAAAGTAGCTGTACGTAATGTTAAGTCTGTGAGATGTTTATAAGGAATTTTTTCTTTGGTGGTTAAAATGTTATTTGTGAAAAAATTAATTTCGTCACTTGCTCACAGAGACGCAGCTCTGATTTTTTGTCTGGCTACAGTGTTGTTCTTGTTTTTCTTCAATCAGTGACTTTCATGAGTGATTAAGCAGACAATTGCTATATCATTGGAAAATTTCACGAGGATGCAGTTGTCGGTGTTGTGCTGGAAGTATAGATGGGAAACAGGAATGGGGTCGGAACAGTTTGCTCAGTATGGCACTAAAGACAGGTCTGCAGACACAAAAACTGTGGTCTGCAGGACAGACAGTTCAAACACTACTGACCTCATCTAGATCATATTAGTCACTAGGGAAGTCAAAAAATGTGAACCTCGGAAATGCATCACAGAGTGAGCATCCAGCTGTGCATGAAATGCTTCAGATTCCACCTGACATTCAGAGATCCACATTCCTGATCACCTTTTTTTAAGTTGTTGATGGAAAGTAGAGAAAGTGAACATGTACAGGGAATTGAATGATCAAAAGTTTGACTGAGTCTCTTCATCATCTCCATTTCACTAATACTTTGCAATGCAGTGGACAAAATGTACAGTTTCTAGCCCCTCTTTAATTGTATTTTTTTTCTAACCTGGAAGCGAGTTAATGGCTTACAGACTTGGAAATGAGGGGCCTTCTGAAAAGAAGGTGTTGCATTCTGCCATTTTCCTAAAGATCAAACAAAGACCTTTGAATTACGACGACTCATCACCAAGATGTCTCCTGCTTCAACCAGGAGAAAGCTCAGGAATCTTTTAATCTGATTTAAAAAAGGGTCTTTTTTAGTCTGTGTGATCTTTCCTGGAATCATTAGTGGGTGTAGGGCAGTGCTGATGAGAAACGTTTCCTCTTCTCAAAAACCGAATCTTTCTCTTCTAGACTTTATGTCCACCTTCTGGACGTTAATGGTTCGTTAATGAGAGGTCATCTTGTGCCGAACTTATTTGTTTGTTGAAACCTAAGTAATTAGAGCAGGTGTTGTTTGCTTGACCTGCTTACTATTAAAAAAAAAGATAGAGAGGAGGTGACGTAAAGGTATTGTGAGATATTTTCACATTTTCCTCCTGATGAAGACTGATCATGATAAAATCATTTGCAGCCCTCCAACAGCCCAACAGCAACATCAACAGCAGAGAACAACAAGATGAAGTTTAGCCTAGATTAAATAACATTGATCTGGGCTATGCAGCAAATTAAAATCAGGGCACACTGCAAAATGTCCAAGGTGAAACTAAAAACTAAAAAACATTTTCATTATATCAGCTAAGCCAGCATCATGGTACTCAAACATGAGGATCGTTTTCCAGTAAAACAGGTTTTGATGAATGACCTTTGGGGTCCCAAATATTTTAAGAGACATGATCACATAAATGTAATACATAAACAAGCTAATATGTGTACATGCGTTAGCAGTTTATATCTGAAGTTAAGTATATAGATATATAGTAAAATGGTAAAAAGTGTTAAGAAGGTAAGAAGTTATAGAAAAGACAAAGAGGTAAAAAAAAAAAAAAAGGTCCAACTCACTAAAAAATGAAAAAAGCTTTTCCCTCTCTGACTAAAAGCAAATGGAATATTAAAGTTGGATTTCATTACACTGGAATGGGCTTTCTGAATAGAAAAAGGTGGGGTGCTAGTAATTATTATAATTGCCTATTTATGCAGTATTTCATTACTGATATTACCCTCACCACACTGGGGCAGAGATTTGATGGATAAAAGTGAAGTGATAGAGCAAAATGTTCTGTTCCCAAAAGAACTGAAAAACTCCTCAAAGTGCTTCTTTGGTTCAGTAGAGATCATAAAAGTGCTGTAAATGCATCCATTTCCAGCATTACTGCAATTTCACAAAATTTAAGTTGAAGTTCTATATATGAGGTGTAACATTTTTAACATACATGCATGCAAAGAATTTTCTGTGTGATTATCTGCAGGAATGATGTTATCCTTAGCAAATAATAAACTGGGTAGCTGGTCCTGAGGAGTGCAATATGAACATATTCAGTTTTTCTTTGTGTCAGCAGCTTCACAAAACCTATAACCTCTCAGAAAAGGTATCACACTGGTGGTTTTCAACTTCTTTTGTCAACCCAGGCTTTTTGCTGTGTGTGCTCACATAAAAGAAGGCATTTGATGCATTGTTTGACACATTTTCTGCACAAAATGGACCAACTGATTGCTGACAAATTCACGAAGAGACATAAGCAAAGGAACAGATGACACAAATCTAAAGAATAGGCTAAAGTGTTGCTGCAAGAAAAGGCAAGGGACAAACTGGCAGTTAATTTGTTGGATTGTTAACCTGGGAATCAATATGTTTGCATCCGTTTTTCCACTTAGTGTAGTCTCACTAGAAACTTTAAGGTCCGACACTGTCTCAAAGCCCAGCGTAGGAGATGTGGAAATAAGATGAGTTTTTCTTTCCAGATTAAAGTTAAATTAAATTTATTGATTTAATATTCTCGGTGATAAATGCCCTACAAAATGGGTCGAATCTGTGCTCCATTCGCTACAATTCCTGCAATATAAAACAGACTTGGCACCTAATTATTAGCATTAAGCATAAAAACATTTATACATTTTCTGCATTTTAACCGACTGGATTCCTGAGACCATGTAGCACATGTGTTTGCCCTGCTGTAACTTCATCCTTCTTCAGTGGTGCTATTAAGGGAAAGCTCAAACATGTTGCAAATACAATTTAAATTGCTACAGCACTTTGTGCAATACTGAGTCCATGTAACCACTTTTATTTATTTATTTATTTATTTATTTATTTATTTATTTATTTATTGCCTGTCCCATTTGGTTCTTTAGCCATCAGAATTGTTGTCTGAAGACCAACAAGGATACCCAATGGATTTACTTTGCCAAATGGATCATCGTGGCATTGCCGTATTGGTCCATTTGATCGACCTTTGTTTTTATTATTTATTATATTTTATTTTCAGATGTTACAGACGGGACAGACATGAGTGAGGGATAGGAAAGGGAGAAAGAAAGAGGAAGGAAAAGAAAAACAGAAGGGGAGAGGGACAGTGAGAAAGGGGGGGAGGAAAAAAATCTCCTGGATCACCTGTTGAGAGAAAGAATAGAAAACAAGCAAAAAAAACCAAAACAAAGCAACATACTAAACACAACACCATCGCATTAATCTAGCTAAGTGTAAACAGCAGTAAATACTAAATATTCAATGTTGTTGTGCAGCACGCAGGACAGACAGCGCACAATGTGCTTTGAAGTAGCAGCCAAGAAAGGTGTAATTTAAGTCTACGAGCAGTGAACATCCGTGTGCACACCTGTGTGGATCAGCGCGCTTGTATTCAAATGGTTTCCACATGTAATGGTCTGCAAGAGGATGTAACGAGCCATAGCCCCGTCCCCCAGGGCATGAAGCAGGCATGGAGGAGATCCAGGCCCCAGACACCCAGAGGCCCCAACCACTTTTAAACTGATCATACCCTCAGTTATTCAAGTTCCTGTTATAACGAATCAGGTAAAGAGAGAGGTGCTTCATTAGACTGAAAACTCTCGCTTTAGGTCCCTTCCATAGGTAATGCATCCAAATCCCGCACTATATTCATACAGACAGTAAAGCATAACATCCCACACTGCATTGTAAAAAGCAAGAACACATCAAACTGGAATGTCCAGTTTTAAATGACTTGAATGAATTTCTTCAAACAAAGAAACCTAATTCTTCACTTAGAAAAAAAAGAAAAATGTATCCAAAGAGAGGGATAAAACCATGACAAGTCCAGGCTGACTCTGGCTTTGTTTTGGTCTAAAATACCGGTCCTCACATGTGACAACCGCTGCTCCAGTATACACAGTAAAGCGCCTTTAAAGCTGTTTAGCATGTGTGCACCACACTGCCTCTGTGACTGGCTGCATGTCTTTTGTTGACACTTTAATTACAGGTTTATACACCGGTGACTGTTTGGTCATGCAACTTGAGAACAAGCACAGCTATAATGGACATTAAATAAAACTTGCTCTCCCAGGTGTATGTAATGAGGTCAGCTGAGCACAACATCAAAGCACATTAAATCCATATTCCAGTGCACTGACGCATGGTTGGGGCTGCAAAATATAATCTTAAGAAAACACACCTGGTGAGTCATTTTCTACAGCTAGTGACAATGAAGCTGACAGTTGCGGGATTTATTGCGAGCTTAGTAAAATGAAAAGTTTCTGCTTTCTCACTTTTAGCTGTTTGAGCTTACACAGACAGTGATTATAACATAAAGTAGTTCCAGTAACAGTTTGTCTTCTAACAAAGAGATACAGTCTTCTGTGAACAGATGGCAGCATCCCAGGCGATACACTGCAGAAGTACTGCAGCTTGTGTGCAACCTGTTTAGTGGTGCCTCTCCAAGGAGACAAATGAGCATGTGTCATGTAAAATTCTTCATGTTGTGTTGCACACTTATTAGGTTTACTGTGTAGCACAGCTTACCCATTTCAAGTTTTTAAATACAACATGTTGGTATTTCTGATTTATAGCCACAGATATTTGGTGATTCCATGTAAACTGTCATCCCATATTGGGGTTTTTTGTAATGAGGGGGATTTTCAAGCCTTTCCTGAGCAGTTTGTGTTTAAATAGCTGGAAGGAATATGGAGTTTTTAAATAGGTGCAAGTTCAACATAAAATTTAGAGAGTTTAAATTTGCTTAAAAAAAAAAAAAAAACACCAACACACAACGTTATTTTGATATTCCCCCCAAAAATGGAATAATAAATGGTCATGCTGGGGATTATCTTAAAATGATATGGCATTTTTGTTTATAAAATGGACAGATATAACATGCAAATGTGTAGATTTCTAGCAAAAAGGAACCAAGACTCATTAACTTTACTGTACACAGATGAATCATACTTATAAGGTACTGTAAAAGGTAAAACTGGCTAGATGCACCTGTTCTATTTTGTTCATGATGACTAAGAATATAATGTGTACAAGAAAGGCATTGCTTCTGATATAGTTCAGCATTAATCATGGCTAAATACTTCAACTGTCAAGTACTTTAAGTTAAATAAAGGAATACAACAAGCTCCCTCTGCGGCGAGTCTCTCGCTATAATTTCTCTCCCCACTGTCTTGGACTTTAAGTGGCTATCGTGTTGCTTGCTTTGCTCTGATCTGCTCTGGGTGAGCTCAGTGCAGTAGTACATGATATAGTTCCACCTGCTGCAGTCTCAGGTTGCAGTGACCCTTCAGTTTGCAGGAGATTTATAGAGAAGAACAAAGGCGATGGTTTTAATATGCAAGTTCTGAGGTCTGAGCGGCAGCTGAATGATGCTGACAACTTCCAGTTGGGAAACGTGACAGGCGGGGCTTGGGTTAGGTGGTTACAGGCTGACTTTTAAAATAACAGCGATTAATCTAGCAACAAATGGCATTCTCCTTCCAGCCTCTCTAGAATACATCTGTGTGTTTTTCATAAGTTTATAGTGTCAAGTGTTTTCTAGTTTTGATGCAGCAGTTTACTATTCAAAGATGACTTTCTCCTGTAGGAGACAATGTCATTTTCATTTGATATATCTGGGTCAGCGAGTTTAATCCAAGTTGTATAAACACAGTCATTCATACACAAATAAATCTTCTAAGTTTATTTATTTATTTGTTGTAATGTGTCTATACAGATGACTCCTTATTTAAAATCATAATCAACATACAATTTATAAATCTCTCAAATATCAGTGTCTACATCTGCCTTCAAAATCAGCTAAAGCAGTCTGTCAACCTCGCTCTATTGTACGGAGCTTTAATTGGTATATTTGTGGAGGACAATAGCCTGAACCAGCTTGTGTTTAAGCTGTCAACCATAGAGCTGTCTTTTATCTGTAACAGCCACATTCTGTATTTCTTGCCGTTCTTCATTTCATGACTTTCTACAGATTTCTGGACTGAACTTAAACACAAAGAAACCCTTAATAATAAACATTCAAGAAAACAACAAAAATCCTTGGATCCCCAAACAGTGGTTTTTGCAGAAACTTTGAAATGCTGTAATCAACTTGTCTTGCAGTTGTCAACTAAAACTACTGAGTATAGCTGACGACTTCTTGGCTGACATTCCAGCAACTTGAGTGAGTTCAGATAAGTTGTTAATCATGTTGCCTGCAGTTTGATTGCAGGGTCGGTGCTGCATGTCAGGACCGTACAGTGTAACTGTTCCCACATCTGTTTAGCAGATCAGGGAGTGTGTGTGTGTGTGTGTGTGTGTGTGTGCACGCGTTGACCAAAAGAAAAGCCTGTCCATCCTCATTTGGGAAACCAACAGTGGCCGAGTGGTGTTAAAAATGTCTTTCCTGCAGGTTGTAAACACAACATCAAGAGTTCAGACAATACAAACAAGAAAGATTTCCTGATCGTGCTGTGACAGCGAACATTTGCACATAGAAAAGCCGCTTGAACTAATTTTTGGACATGTTTTCCCAGTAAATTAAACATTTGGTGATAAGTGTGTCTGTGCATGTGAGTGTGCTTTGTTTTTCTTCCCCCATTCACACAAAGGCTGCACTCTGTTGCAATAATATTTTCAGATTTCTGAGGAAATACGTTGTTTAAAAGGATTCAAAGATTTGAAATATACAAAGAATAAATATTTGGTTATAGTTACTGTGTTTGTTGGACATGCAGAGGAGAGTTGTCCAAATGCAGGACTGAGTAATGAGAAAACATGTAATGGTGCCCAAACTAAATCAATTCTGAGGATAATGTGATTTGTAGGGTGTGGTTTCTCTTTCATTTTTGGTAATTAGTGAAGCTATAAAACTTGAATGATATAAATTTACATTAGAGGCATGAAAAGGTGATAAAACCTGTACTTGGTGTTTTGTTGACTGGAATAAAAGAACTGCATGCATCTGAGATATTTCTTAGATAATCCTTCCAGTGACCTTCAGTCTTTTCACATCTATTTTTGAAAGCAAAGGCTTATCAAATACTGCAAATTATTGTGACATTCACATCATTAATAAGTGCTCTTTGATAGCTTACAAAATAAACAGCACGCTATATATAATTCAACGGTCCTATCAAAGATTTTTTTATGCCCCGCATGATTTATGTCCATCTTTCTCAACAAACAATCACAGAGCATTGAGCCATGGTTCATTGCAGGTTTTTTTAAGCTCCCTTTGGAGAGATGTAATATTCCTAAAAACAGCAAGCAATTATTCCTGTGCTGTAAAAGTTTATAGTCTAACACATCCTTAATCACAGCGACAAGCAGTGCAGCTCGTAAAAACACAGTGTGCCCTCCTGTGCATAAAAAGAGCTGTTTTATATCAACATCTACAATAAACAGACTTATGATCACACTTTCACAATATTTATCAACGCTCTGATTTAAAACCCGGACCATTCGTCTGTGATATGCCTCAAAGCTGAAACAAATTACGGCCAGACGCAGGCGTGTATCAGCTAATGCAGACATGAGGGCATTAGGGTATCGTTCACACAGTTACTGCTGGTCTCTGAGCAGCAAGAGCCTCCCGCTGTTGAGAAAATGACTCTTCCCCCATTTGTGTAGCCACATAACCACATCTTTCTAAAACACTACCGTATCAAATGATCCATCATCCCTTTATCTTCCAAGTGAGGAAATGGCTACCTCTGTGGAGAACACTGAATTGTTCTGTAGTTACCTGTTTGCTCTCCAGCAGCTTTTGCCTTCTTGCTGGGTTTCCTGTTATTTCGCATCTCTCGGATGAGAGCACAGAAACTGCTCACTCACACTAATTAGGTTTTTCATTATATCCATTTACACATACGGATTACACTGATCAGCAAGCATTTTGCTTTTGGGATTTTTAGCTTACCATAAAAAATGTCACTTGCTGACAGCAAATCTGAAACCTGTTTTCGTCTAGCAGGTCAAATTGTTTTAGTTATCATGGCCAAAGTACTGGACGAATAGGATGATTGGACAGAAAGAGAGATGCATGTCAAGTAAAATGTCCAGCCTGAAGCTTGAGTTATGCAGCAATGATCAGAAACACAGCAGAAAGTCCACTTTGGATGGCTCAAAAAACAAAGTGAAGGTTTTGGAGTGACCTAGTCAAAGTTCGAACTTAACTCCTGTTAACGTTAAATAGGTTATTTAGTCTTTAAAATGCTGCGATGTGGCTGAATAAAAATAATTCTGCAAAGAAGAGCAAAATTCCTTGACAGAAATGTGAAAGACTAACTGTCAGCACTTGTTGCCAAGGGGTTGCACAACCAGTTGTTAGGCTTAGGGGGAAATACTTTTTAGCACAGGTGGGTTGGGATAACTTTTTAAAAAAATCTTTAATAAATGAAATAACAATTTTTTAAAAACTGCATTTTGTATATTAACATGTTTTGGATGGTCTGACCCACATAAGTGTGACAAATATGCAAACAAACTAAGAAATCAAGAGGGGCGCAAATGCTTCGCAGTACGGTATAACACATGAATCCCAGTTATTACCACATGATCCTGATACCAAATCTATTTTCAGACATGATGCATGAAAACAAAGCTGCAATAAATAAATGGTGTTGTTTATTCAAACCCACATCATTAGCCAAGTATTAAGTAAATCTAAGAAAAAGGAACGCAGTTAAAGGTTACAGGCCTGCAAAAATGACGCACCTTCTTAAACATAAGAAAGAAAAAGCAGATTTAATTTGTGCTCCTTCTGGATGATGATGTGTATTAATATAGGCACTTTGTATTTAACATACCTTGAAGCACCTGAATCACTGGAAGCCTAATTTTTTGACAAAATAAATCTTTCATCTTTCTAAATTATAGATGAGCTGTGCAGAGTGATGATGTGGATGTGTGCTGGGCGGCGTTGATTGAAGGACATCACAGATCAGCTAGTTACTCCACTCGCTGGTGCACAACTCTCCCCACTGTGCAATTATGCACCATTTCAGGTTTGGATGAGTCTCTGTCTGAAATTAGCAACTAATGTCTTGCAGCTTAGGCTATAATGACAAAGTTCTGTTGTAAATGAGCAGGAAAACACCTGAGGCAACAATGGAAAGCTAATTTATCATTTCTTGCCCATTGCCCACAGAGTGCACCTCTAAGCAATGACATATGTCATTTTGTCCCCAGTGCCAAATGATTTCACCTCTTGTCATCATGGGTGCTTGTTTGGAAGCGGCAAACAGATTCTACAAGTGCAGCACATGTTGAATGTTGAGTAGTCAAAGTGTTTACCTAGAAACTGCTAACTGCAATTTGCGAACAACCTGCTATTTTGATGTTGTTTTGGTCTTAAAGTGGTGCTTAGAAATCTGAAAAGGCATTTCTCCATCCTGTTTTTCTGTGTGCAGTTACAGACAGAATCAGTCGGTAATGCTGTGGAAATGACTGCTTTGATTTGACAAGCATGTTGAAAGAAAGAAAGATTGAATGTTCAAAACAGGGATGGTGATTAAAGATGATGGCGATAGCGATGATGATGATGATAATAATAGTGAAGGTGATGATGAGAGTAATTACAGACTGTGGTGGCGGATGAGAAGAAAAGCAACTGTTGACATTTCAGAGTGAGCTGTCAGCAAAATTGAGTAAAGCTGATTTGATGCCCGTGGACAAGCCCTCAGCAGGAGGATCCAAACTGAAAGCCCCAGTGTTGCCGCCTCTCACAGAAAAAACGGGGGCAAGAAGAAAGGGACAATGACTGAGATGAAAAGAGTGGATTGAAGGAGAGAGCACAAAGCCCAAGAGTTTGAAGAAGAGATAAAAAAAAAGGCGAGAAAAAGAAAAACACAGGCCGGCTAAGAAACAGAGCCACTCAGCCGAACACCACTGTGAAAACCGCTGCTCAGCCAAAATCCGCCCTTTTGATCCTATTCCACATATATCATCCGTCTATGAAACTACATTCGCTGGGCATCCAAACCTCCACCACCACCACCACCATCATCCTCCCTTGAGACAACTTTTCCAAATCCCTGGATGCCCGGGTGAAGGATTGTACACCCCCTCTGAGCTGTGATTATTTAGCGGGGGCGCTGCCATATCAAACCCTGGCCAGCTAAACATTCCAAGAGGAAGAAGCAGAGCGGGAAAAGAAAGAGATCTGCACCACCACCCACCTGTGCAGGGCAGAGATAGGAACAAACCAAATGGCACCCCACTGGATACTGCAATCTGCAAGTGGTCACCCCTCAAAGACACCATCACAAGGTTTACATTTTTCCATAAACTGCAGCGCCGCAACCTAACTGAGATCAGGTCGTTTATTCTGCTTCTGCAGCCTGCTCTAATCTCTCGGACAGGGTGGCCGCACACTGTACAGGGACCATATGAGCTGCTTGAAGGAGAGCGTTTTTCATGCCCTTTGTATGTCGAGGTTGATGAGGTCAACCAAGGTCCCGAGGACTGCAAGATGAGGAGTTTTCACAGAATTGGTTTGGAAGTGTGGAGCTGCTTTTACGTTCACCTCTTATCACTCATCTCTGTACACTGTAACACACTTAAAGACATAAAACTCGGAGGAAGGAACATTTTTCTTTACCCACATATTTGATAGATGTTTTCAAAACTACTTTCTTTCACCAAAATAGCTTCTTTCAGTCTGAATTGGAACTCTTGTAGTGTAACAATATTGTTTGGATAAAATACTGTTTGGGTTCAAATAAACAGTGCAAGTTCAGTTTAAATAAGACGGTGTTGTTTCCTCCTCATAAACTTGGAGAGATTGCCAGTTTAATCCACAGAATGTGTATGATAGATGAACATAGCCACCATAGTGTGGCCCATTGGTTAGTCACGTTGTGAAGCCTTAAGCTGAGCATTTGCACTGTCATCATGACATTTTGATGTCACGAGTGAACGTCAGATCTGCAGAAGACACTTTTCCCTGATACAAGACCTGCCCTAAAACAAACCCTTATTTTAAACTTTTAAATTCTGTCAATTATTCACCTTAAACTAACGACTGAGACTATAGTTCTGATAGTTATCTATCAGCAAATTGTTTACCGAGGGCAGAAAGCAAGGAAGCCAAGGTATCCTGGACTTCATTGTGCAATCAAAGCATTGACCCCACGATGGCCATTAGCGCAGCTCATCTGCAGTGTGTCTCTTTGCGAGTCAGTTCAACTGGGTAGCGAGTAATTATATTCTCGTTAAATCACTGTAAAAAACAAAAAAACAAGGGAAAAGTTGATGAGTGCCTATGTCCTGCAGGTAAATCACCATCCTGCACACAGTCCCAAAAATCTTGGTCATGCTGCGGTCTCCAACCACTGTTTTTCCCAGTGTGACTGGGGAATAAGGTATTCTTTAGTTCCCATTGTAATAACAGCTCATTAGAGTTAGTAGAACTATTAAGTATGAAGCCAGGAGACATTTTAAACCTAATACCACTTTAACTTCAATTGTTCACCTGACATCTGTTCATCAAAGTAGATTTTACCATGATTCATCACCATGTGAATAAGGTTATAGTAGTAAGCTCACACGATGGTACATTCTGTATTACTTTCTATTCATGCTGACAGTTGGAAATAAATTCCCCGGTGCTTTAGCAGTGGGCAAGCACAGAAGAAGTAGCAGATGGAAAGTGCTTTGTTAACCAAGCAAAATAGCAGAAACCCTGGAAACACTACTCACGCTCAATTTAAATCTAATGAATGACACCTCATGACCTAACAAAATAATGCAGAACATGCCGTATCCAACATTACCTCCTGTGGCTCACAGCAAGATCCGCTAACACATCAAGTTGATAGACCAAGTGAAGATTAGGGTTTTGTTTGGTTTTAACATTAAGCATCAAGTTTGTAATACTTGAGAAAATAAAATTGAGAATTGTGTTATTTCAATATGCAGTTTAAACATCTTCTCAGCATCAGCAACATAATTATATCCTAGCTGTGTGCAATTTGCTGCTGCTGTAAATATTTTCAAACTGCTCATAGGGGATCACAGGATTGTTATGGCTTCCTCTCTAATATCGTAGGGTCTTTACCTTGTGATAATAACGTGCCTTGAGATGCCTCAATATGAAATGGCCCCTGTGGATTGAATAAACATAAGAATGTACGATACTGTGCAAAAGTCTTGAGCCACTCCTCATTTCTTTATATTACTTTACGTACACCCAAAAAAAAAAAAAAAAAGAAATTCTAGTACTGTTTAAGTGGTTTAAGGTTTTCCAGGATGATTGCTGCTCTTCTACCTATTTTTAGTTCACTTTTTGTATATTTCCATTTTCGAGACGCTTTCTTCTTTGCTTGCTTTGTGAGCTACTTAACCCTGACCTATGAATCATTCAAACATAAAATAAATTCACCTAACTCAAGAAATGAACCAGTGTTGTCTTTATATAGAGGCAATTTTAATTTGCATTTTTAGGTTAATAAATCACAAAAAACATCTGAAATTGAACAAGTGGAGGACAAAAGAAAAGGCAGGCCTAACAATCTTCGAGGGATAGGTCAAGTAAGGTCTCCTATTGGTTTAGAAATACAAACAACCATTTATTTTCCATAATATTTACATCATTTTAAAGCTCGAAGGCTTATGTATTTTCCTACATAATCGCCATTTTGGCCGATGCATTTTTGTAGACGCTGTGGCAGCATTCTCCACGACACTGCGCGTCCACACGTTGCTCGTCAAACTGTCGCTCTCCTGTGAACTATATCCCCGACCCACCCTACAGTCGGACTCCGCACCCAGTGACTACCACCTGTTCCCAAAGTTAAAAGAACATTTGTCTGGAAGGCGATTCTGCGGCAGCGCGGGTATGACATGGGCATTGTAAAACTGCCACAGCATCTACAAAAATGCATCGACCAAAACAGCGATTATGTAGGAAAATAAGTCTTCTAATATGATGTGAATATTATGGAAAATAAACGGTTGTTTGTGTTAGTGTAGAGGCAGAGAAATCTCATCCATCTGAAGGTTCAACTGTTATTATCTGACAGTGAAATTATCTCAACTTATTCACAGTTTGTCATGTGTTAATGAAAGGCTGAAAGGAAAATTAACTTGCTTGGAAACTATGAGCTCAACAGTGTTACAAGCAGTGTTGGTCAAGTTACTTGAAAAAAGTAATCAGTAACTAATTACCGATTACTTCCCCAAAAAAGTAATCCCGTTACTTTACTGATTACTTATTTTCAAAAGTAATTAATTACTTAGTTACTTAGTTTCTTTTTAAAAACACGATTTACACCCTGAATAGGTGATAAAGTGATAGATCTTTCAGCCCAATTCTACTTTTTCTGCATAATCTATCATACAAAATGTAATCAAATGGAAAAGTCTCTTTTTAAAACTTGTTTTATCAGTTTTAATCTTTTAACTTTATGCATCAAACAAAAATTGAATTATCTGCATCATTCTCTGACTGGAAGAAATTAGTTTAACATTTAAACCTATTTTCTGCACATTCCAGCTCATAAAATAAAATATTTTTTGTGTTTACACTCAGTCTTTCAAATAGATGCAAGTAAAACACAGCAGAAAATAAATAAAGTCAAAGACTCAGCGGTCCTGTTGCTCTATTTTCACCTGTAAAGCAGGAGTGGGGTAGGCGGAGGGTTACCCTGGTGCAGGTGAGCCGCAGCGGTCAGTGGAAGAATCCACGAGTTTCTCTGTGAGTTTCCCATTACGTCGTAGCTACTCGGTGCTTGCTTGGAAGTTTAGGGGTTTTTTTCGCTGTAAAAAGAAGTTTTCTTCCCACGCACAGCGGACACTAATGTTTTTGTCACTTTTTATGGAATCAAACTCAAAGTAAGGTCAGTACTTCCACGCTTTAAACACTGTTGATCTGCACACAGCTGTTTTAGTAACGCAGTAACGCTGCGTTCCTACCAGAAGTAACGGTAATCTAATTACCATTTTTGCAATAGTAATCCCTTACTTTACTCGTTACCTAAAAAAAGTAATCAGATTACAGTAACGCGTTTCAAGTAACGCGTTATAAGCATCATTAGCAACGGGCTGTCATTTTTTAACTGTTTTTCACACCTGTTAGCATGACTGGAAGTTCACAAAAAGCTGAAAACATAAAATTTAGAGTAAAGCATTATCTGTAAATCATCTTATGCCTCACCAGGCATCACACCAATATTTCCAGATTTTTCCCCAGACTTTATTCTGTCACATCTCATCAAATCAAAGCAACTGTGAGACTTTTGCATCTCACAGTTGTCTTCAAATCTCTTGAAAGAATAATCGGTTCTGACACTGACAGCCAAAAAAAAAAAGCTACCAAAAAGGCCTGACAGCATTTCCGTCTGATATATCAGCGACACATTGGCAGAAGTGGACAAACGTTGATTCAACCACCGATCACCGGCAGTTATCTCATTCCTGCCTGTCATTCCTGTTGTTCAAGACAGGCCACTCTGCAGTAACAGCCTGTGTTTAACCTCATCGGACGATCGAATTCTTCTCATTCACAGCACTTGAAGTGGCCTCCTGGTGCCCAGAGGGATCAATACAAGAAGCATTACATCTAATCAAACACTGATTACTTTCTCAGCGTTGACTGCAATTGGCTGGCATGTCACTTGTTATTGTAAAGTGTGTTTAGCTTCTATAGATTCAAATGATCAAACAACAGAAGCTGGCATTTTTGTCTCAGAAGGATCAGTCACTTTCACCGAGACAAATTACATGCAAGGTCAGAACCCAGAGCTACTTGTTCGTTAAAATGAACAAGATTAGTGCTGGGTTTTTGTCAGCTGCTTGTTCGGATAGTTTAAATCTTGTTCCACCGTTGTACATTAATGTGCAGTCCTAGCTGAAGCAATTAATTAACAGTGGGGAATTTGTCACTTTCACAGTGTGACATAAAAGCTAGGATTTTTTTTTAATGTATCAGCTAAACAACCATCTCATCATCAAGGCTGCAGATTTTTGCAGCCTGTCTTTAAAGAAGTCACACCATAGAGATCAAGACTGCAACCTTGCTAACATATTCATATGGTGTTTCATGTTTCATGAGCATTCTCTCTTTGAACATGCTGTGTACCAGTGACAGTCTTAAAATCATGGATTCAGACAGCCAGGCTTTCATCCATAAGAAAGTAATTCCATCAACTTGAAGGTAGGGCGAACTTGCCAAGACCAGCGACACATTACTAGTTGTTTCATACGCTCAATTGAAACACAAGTGCCAGTTATTAACGGCCATTGATATCCAGTGGGAGCTGTTTGTGTCACGGCTGCCGTGGCGAGCCGTGTGGTGTTGGAGGAAAGGACCCAAAATGCAGGCAAGCGACGGATGATATGAGTGAGAGTTTATTTACAGAGTGGCAGAGTGACAAAAACGGGCAATGAAGCACGAGCAGTTACTGAAGAAAACCTAAACTGGGAAAAACTAAAGAGCAAACCTGAAATCATCACGAAACGGAGTGAGGGGCAGACGCAGACTAAGGAACAGGATACCAAGAAACACAGGGTAACACAGGATGAACACAGTGACAACAAACACAGACCTTCAAAATAAAACAGAAAATCCACAACACGAACAGGGCACAAGGGGAGGACACAGAATACCAACATCAGAATAAACTAGAACAGAAGACAATAATCATATAAAACACAAAACGCTGGGTCAACGGCATAGCACCATGACAGTTTGGCTATTATTCAAAGACAGACCCAAACCCGCTCTCAAATAATACTACCTTTACCTGGCAGAGTTTTCACTTGTCATTCTTCCACACAACTTTTGTTTGGCTTTGCCCATTTCTCTTGTTTTTTAGCCTCTTGTATCATCGTCTTTCACATATTTTCTCATTCTGAAATCTAGAAGTTAGTAGCATGTTTTTGTGTTGTTTTACTTTTTATTTCTGTTTATCTTTTTCTTTTTTAATTGCAGGTGGCTCGTCTTTTTTGGCCGGCGGTCATAGGTCCCTTCCAATAATATGATGCGAGCCTGGAATAAAATATGTCCATGGACTGGAAAACTTTATCAAAGAAGGCACATGTTAACACAGCACAACCACCAACACCCACTAAAAGAAATGGCTTCCTTTTATACTCTACCTATTCAGGTGAGCATCCGGACTAGCCAAAGTATGGGGTTAACTAATCAAAATGAAAACATAACCCTCCACACAAACAAACATACAATAACATTAGAACCCATAACAAAAATATACATATTTCCAACAACCTCTTCCTTGGGGGGCTCAACCCGGGGGTTGCGGTCATGGCCTATTAAGGGCTCTGTTGGCTCTTAGGTGACGGCTTCCTCGTGGCTGCGTGCAGCGGGGCTAGGGGAGGGTCTGTGCTGACGGACATGGGTTACTGACCTGGTAACCTGGGTGGGTCCGGGACGGGCGTGGGGTTGTGGGGGTGCTCCATCCCTGGCCTGGGTCCCTAGCTGGGCCTTGGGGGCTTGGGTCCTGGTTGGTGTGTTGCCGGGGTTGTGGGCGGGTGGGTGTATGGGGGCCCGGTCCTGGCGCAGGGTGCCGCCGGTGCATCGAGCAACCTGGGGGGCTCTTCAACTGGTGGGGGAGGTTGTTACACCTTGCAGGAGCTTTCCTCTCTTCAGGAACTCTCTGCAGGAGGGGGAGATACAGGAGAGGTGGAGGAAGATCTCAGCCTGGGCGTCTATTGTCTTATGTAGTCTGGAAGATGAGTGGATGATGGGGTGGGTGCAGTTTTCTCTGTGGTGGGGTTGGATGGGCTGTCCCGGGCTCTATGGGGCCGGGCGGCGCTGCTGTTCTGGGCCCCGATCCGGATGGGCCTGGGCCCCCTTTCCCTGGCGGGTCGCGGAGTATGGGGGTGCCTACTGGGGTCAGCGGGGGAGCTGGCCCCAGGGAGGGGTCACTTGCCCCTCCCTTCCTTCCCTCCCCATCTCCAGCTGCCTCCCCCTTCCTGCTCCACCACAACCACCCACACATGCAGGGCCTTGGAGTAGGGATATGTCACCAGGGTGCAGAGGAGGCTACCCCCCCCCCCCCCCCCCCCCTCTGTCCCCTTCTGGCTGCCTCTGCCTCAATTCTATCCCACAACTTAGACATTCACATTACTCACACTCTCATAACACATACATATAGGACCATGGGGGTGGGCACGCTACACGGACTCCAAAAGACCATCAGGGTGTACACCTCACCCCTGCCGTCGTTGCCCACCTCTCAATTTTAAATACATGTAGACATGCCCCTCTGTTGGTCTTCCTTGGTCTCTTGTGTTCTGGGGGCCTCTGGATGTCTGGAGTCTTGATCTCCTCTATACCTGCTTTATGCCCTGGTGGACGGGGCTGTGGCCCCCCCACACCCTCTAGCAGATCATTACATGAAGGAACCTTTTAAAAACAAGCGCGTCCATGCTCACAGGTGTACACACGGGTGATCACACCCACAAACTACACCCTTTTTGGCTCCTACCTCAAAGCACACTGTGTGCTGTCGATCTTACGTGCTGCACAATAATGTTTAATATTTAGTATTTACTGTCATATTCCCATAAATCATGATGTTGTTTATTATATTGCTATTTTTTTTTCTTTGCTTGTTTTATTTTTTCTTTCTCAGCAGGTGATCCAGGTGATTGATAGATGGATTTTTTGTCTGCTTATTTTGTTGGTTTTTGTTTTTTGCCCTTTATCCCCGTCCCCCTTCCCCGCTGTTTTTCTTTCCCTCTTTCTTTCCCTCAGTCAAATCTGTCCCGTATTTAGCAAGTGAAAATAAAATAAACAATAAAAGGTGAATCAAATAGACCATTACGGCAAGGCTGAGATGGTCCATTTGGTAAAGTAAATCTGTTGGGCATCTTTCTTCACATTTAGACAATAATTCTGATGCAAAAGAACCAAACGGGACAGGCAAAAAAAAAAAAAAACATAACAAAATATACATTTTTGTTACAAAAATATACAAAAAAATATACAAACATATACATTTTTGTTTTACATTTGCAACACGTACTATAAACAAGTCAAAACCATAAGCTTCAACCATTACTATCTAAATTAAAACCCTTCTTAACCATACTCCCCTAACCTGGCACACTGGTCTGCTCCAGGAGCTGCTTTCACTCTTTTGCTCCTGCAAGAAGCAACCAGGACAGGTGAGTACTGTTACCAATTCTCTTTTTACGACAAATGATTAAATGTAAACCGCTCTAACTTCGGCTCTTTTCTGACACAGGTAGGATGGCCAGTCCCCTTGCCTCTTCACCTTTAGAAGCCGTTAATTTAATCCTACATCAAATAAACCTGATAAAGAATTCATAAGAAATAATGTGTGTTTTCTTTATTATGTTGTTTTTAATTCCCAATCAGTCAATGAATTAATAAAAATACAAACGAGGTAATGGAAGCCCTGGTCTCCATTACATGGCTATACTGTGGTTTTTATTGTATTAGGGATATTGAATGGTATGAGAGCAAGAAAAGAATACATATAGCATTCCAATAAAATTGACATTAGCTCCATAACTAAAAATATGTGCCTTGTTGTAAGATCACATTGTAATGCTTACAGAACAACAACAACAACAACAAAACATGTGAATGAAGCTGTGTGTCGAGGAATCTCCATTTCTTACTGAGGAAAATAAACTGACTGACACAAAGACTTTGTGTCATGGAGCATGGAATTAGATTATAAATAAAGTGACAAAATCCAAATGTGTACACAACCAGAAACACACAAGGGAAGGGAACGCACAAGAGAAACAAAAAAACAGCAGTGTGTATACAAAAAAGGGGTAATCAGGAAATAGAAAATAAAAACAGGGTAACAAGACACAGGTAAAGACAAAGACACACACTAGAGACAGTAGTCACTATCAAAAATAAAATAGTTCTAACTCAATGTGGATACACATGAATGAACTGAACATAGTAAAGCTGACAAAAGGGAATGGGACAGGGAACACAGGAGGAATAAAATAAACTCAGCAAGCACAAAGAAACAGAACTGTGAAACTTTAGTTGCTATTAAAAAACAATAGTTTAATAGTTTAATTATTTATATAGCACATTTAATTACAACAGGAGCGTTGACCAAAGTGCTGTACAAGAATACAACATACATAATAAAACAACTTAGAGTATTAAAAGCAAACACCAAATATGAATTAACAAATAACTCTCATGCTGTATTAAAAGCCAGTAAATAAAAATGTGTTTTAAGATAAGATTTAAAAAGATTGACAGTATGAGCCTGTCTGATGTGTAGAGGAAGACGCTCCTATCTACACAGAAGTCCAAGGAATCTTCCAGGAATTACATTATTTTCCAGAGCACTGAAGGTCAGTAGGCAGTAATACCATATGTGTTGATCTCTAATATTGAACATAACCTGCTCCAGAGCGGGTCAGGGCTAAAGCATAGTTACCATGGCAATGTTCCCCAGTTAGAAATGAGCTCCCTTCATAATACTGAAAACCCAGCGTTAACCCCCGAGTTACCGCGATAGACCCAAATCCTGTTTCATTGCACAGGTCTCTGCTCAGCTCATTCAGCAATGTTTGAAGTTACATGAAGACACTGAACACAAAGGGTCAACTCCACCTGCGACAGTTTTGTAGATATAAATATAAAAATCACACAAACATGGAAAACAAAATTGAAAAAGTGCAACAAAGTGCAGTTCCTTTTTTAAAAAATTGGATTTTAGATGAATAAAATATAGCTCAAACCTGCAACAGAGAGGAGTTTAAGTGAATTGGTTCCAGTAAAACACACACAAACTCCAAATTACAGCTCTAAATTTCTACAGAAAGAAATGCAGCACAATCCCAATTAAATTTATATGATGTCCATTTGTCCTTAATGAGGTGTCACACACTGTTAGAGCCTGTGGTCCAACCAGTTAAATGTTTCACAGACACACTGAATTCATCATACATGCATGCATCATGCAGCATTACATCAAGCTGTCTTCACAATGAGCCATGAAGCAGCCAGACACCCCAGGAGTCTGGCTAGTGATTACTGGAGCAGCTGAGGTGTATGAGTCTGCAGGGTTTGTCTCCTAAAATACATCTGACCAAAAGTGAGGGACACTTCTTGAGGAAAGTTCGCTCCTTTTACACAGGAAACAAATCTTTAGTATTTTGTTGTAGTTGGAAAAAATATTCACTACAGCCAAAGAGAAATATGTGCAGAAACTGATCAGGAAGGCCATCTGTTCTGGAGACATTTTTAGCTTCACTGTGGCAAAGCTCACTAGAGGAAGTTACTAGAGTTAAGTTTCATAAAGTTCAAAGTTGTGATGTTCTTCCTCTTTTATTTGCCTGACTTCATAACTTACCAGCAGATCTGGGGTTTGATTCACTGGTTAGGGTAAACTGGCTGACATCTTGGGTTTTATCAATTTCAGTTATTGAGTATTGTTTCCTTATATTCTCTATTTAAATCTATATTTACATATTTCAATGAATTGCTGCACATATTCTGCATTTTCTTGGCAAAATATAAACAAATGAGAAGCATTTGAAGACTTTTTCACAGTACTGCACATGACTAGATGAAAGTCAGACACTGAAGTTGTGTGTTACATTTCTACACAACTTCAGCTAACATAAACCAGCAGATCAGTGATGATGTATCTCATCTAGCACATGAGACATCACAATTCACAGGTTACGGTAATGTGTGAAGTACAGAAAGAAAGTGATACATTTTATTTTCATGCCTGCACAAACTACTGAGAATTAAAATACATTGAAAAGTCAAGGACACTTGCAAACTTGACTGTTTTAGAACGGGTAGAGATCCTTGTGAAAATGGAAAAGTGCTAGTGAAACATGAAGCAACAACTTTGTCCTTGAGCACAAATTGGGTTAACACCCATTAGGTCAGCGGTCCCCAACCCCCGGGCCATGGACAGGTACCAGTCCATTTTGTACTGGCCCGCGAGAGTTGAGGCTCGGGTGTGAAATTTTAATGTTTTCAGAGTTTTTATCATTAACTCAATATCCCTGTGTCTTTTCCGATGTTGTAGTTGTGCGTCTTATTTTGAAAGAAATATTTGCGCGTTACCATAGCGACCAGAGAGCATTAAGGGGCAGAGAGGAGGACGTCACTCTCAATGTTGTTGGCGCATTTAAGGAGGACGCTGCTAATAAAGTTACCCAATTACACAGTGAATGCGTGTTTATTATTCGATTTACAAAATACCACCGTTTTTGTCTTGGTCGTATCATTTTATTTTGTTGTATTTATCCGCGACACCTTAAAGGCCAGTTCGTGAAAATATTGTTTGACATTAAACCGTAAAAAAGGTTGGGGACCGCTGCATTAGGTGATAACTGTTTCACAAAAACGTCTGACCAATAATGGAGGAGGATTGTAGAGGGACAGCCAGATGGATAAGGTACTCAATGTCATCGCATAATCTCACTGGTCCTTCAGCCGGCTATGCTAAACATAAAAATACTACACAGACCAAACAGCAGGTCTCAGAAACAGAAGAAAATAAACTAAAAGGAGGTTTCTTCCTGTTGAAAGTCAGTTTTTCCTTCCCACTGTCACCAAAGCACTCGCTCATAGTGGGTCATATGATTGTTGGGCTTTTCCCTGTTTTCTTTGTATTTTTGTAGAGTCTTTACCTTACAATATAAAGCACCTTGAGGCAACTGTTGCGATTTGATTTGTCACTATATAAATAAAATTGAATTGAACTGAAAATTGGTTTTATTAAACTAAAAAAAATTATACAGCATATTATGAGTAACAAGACAAGGAAATAAAATCACCCCTTTGACTCAACAGAGAAAACATATCGCAAGAGAGAAGCTGAAGCAGATAATTAGACAGGGGAAGTAGAACTGATTGCAAAGCACTCAAAGAGGCAAGGGGTCATTAAAATAAAACAGGAAACTGACCTGAACTGAGACACATGAACACAGAGACGAGACGAGGACACGAAAGGGAGCTAACATAATCAAACAAGGATTCCACGAACTAGAAATACAGATAATAAAGCTCAGAGGCGCTAGCAATATAAAACATAAACAGAAGACTGGAACTCAAACACAAAACTCATCGTACACTAAAATAAACCAAGAGACCTACATAGAACAACAACACAGAACTATATTGCAAAGACAATCAAAAACATCCCAGTTTAACATAGTTAGACCATATATTCAGTCTCCATGCCAAAACCATCCACCACACTGAGACACACACATTATGAAACAGCAGACCTCAACTGCGAGAAGTCGTGAGCACACCCTGAACTGTTATTCCAGACATCACATCTTTGACCATGGGTGTTTGATCTGGCATGTTAGGTTAAAGCTATGACATTTTGGCAGTGGGAGCAATTTCTGTACATGATGCCATCTCAACCTGTCACCTCAATGGTACAGAAACACTTTCACAAAAAGATTATGTTCTGCTTCCACTGTATTAACTACATAATGATTTGAGTTCATGCATCTTCAAATGGATTGTGCTTGCACACTTCAAGTGAATTTGAGAGTTTATTTTTTGTTTTTTAATGATTAAAACTTGCTTGTTAGTACAAGATGTCACTGTTTTAAAAAGAACTATGTCAAGGAGAAGTAAACAAGCTGTTCTGAATGAACCTTGAGAGAATTCAGTAAAGCCAACACAGTCATAAAAATTGCTCTACGCAGTGAAAGTTTGCTCAAAGCTTTCAGATTTATTGTGGTTTCTCGTCACCTGCGTGTCAGCCTTTCACAGTAACCTTTTCATCACTTTTCTGCAAATATTTACTTTTCAACTTAATCTTTGCGATAAACTCCTGGTACCATGTACTGCTGATTTTGGCAGTATAAGACAAATTGTTCTTTCTGTGCCAGACTGAGAAAAATATAAGGAAGCAACTGTTTCCTGACATGCTTGAATCTCAATGTAAAACCTTTGGAGCATGGATTGTCTGGTGCACCTCCCTAACCCCCGACAACAGTCAGTGTTTGTACCACTGAGGTCACATTGTTCAATAGTCATTGTCATGGGTTTGATTAAAAACAGATGAGATTGACTGTGCAGAAAGGTGTGTCGGGTATTTGCTTTCTACAGTTAAACTGGCATAATTAAATAATAATTAAAAGTAGCAATGTATTTAAGCATGAGCTTTTTCAACTTGTGTGTTTATTTGCATATAAAATGTACATATTTCAGTGCCCTCAATAGCTTTACTTTTACATTCCAGTCACTACTGTGTAATTTCATTTGTGTTTTTATGCATGACAAGTCAAAACAAACTAGTAAAATTAAAATACACACATTGTCTGCCTTTCCGCATCTTCCACTGCATCTGTGCCTCTGTTCAATCTCTTATTCTTCAAATATTTCATCTAGATTTCTCAAAAAAGATCCCATTCCCAAGGCTTGGAAATGTTTGAGAATGCACAACAAAAATGGCAGCGCTAGCCTTCAAAGGGTGAATGTTAGATTAGGTCATTTCCGGTAATTTCGCACATTTGTAGTAGGATATCAAATGTCTCAAAAAAGGAAAAGAAATGCTGTAAATCTGTTAGAATGTGTGAAAAAAATCTGAGTCCATTCGTGATGCTTGACACATTTGTCAACGTCTTACACACTTATCTCATCAACTATATGTGAAAGGTTTTCCTGTTTTGTCACAAGTGAGAAAACAATTACAAAGAACATCAAAGGGAATTCCTGTCTGTCTTCTAATTGTGTTCATCTAAATGTAAACGGTATATAGTGCTTTACTAGTCAGTTTGAGCACTTTACACTTACTTACTAAAGTCTGTGGTTCTGGTGGATACGTTGCTCACTGCATGCAAACTTGGAAAGTAATGTGATGTCAGAAATACCCCATATTGTATGTATAAAGAGAAAATAGTGTCATTATACTGACACTTGAAGCTATGCAGGACTCAGCGGGTTTTGCAACCTGTCAGTTGCACCATCAGCACTGGTATCTGAATAGAACAGAGAAGTTTTTCTCCAGAACATCTCAACTCTTTTAACTGTTACAGTCATCTCCCTTTTCATCATCTGGGACCCTCTGTGCATTCACATATCGCTGAAATGCCTTACTGTACAGCAAGCATGAACTGAGCCCTGTGATAGACAGGCAACCTTTCCAGGATGGACCCAGTGGTAGCTGGTGACTGACTCTAGCCCACAAGCAACCCTAAACTGGATGGATGGATAAAGAAATACAAGCTTATTAGCTTGATTTTACTTTATCAATGTTGCAAGCTAGGGCTGGTACAAAACAGTGATAATTATTTATCACAGAAAGTCTAAAACATGAATTTACTGCATAGTGAAACCACAATGACTGAAACTAACTATAATGGTTTACCTTTCTTCTTTCTAATAGTCTCTGTTTTGTCACCTTGGCTCAATCGGACCTTAGTCTTCAACAGCCTGACCAGTAATGTTTGGCCTTCTAGGGGAGAAAATACCTGCTGTAGAGGAAATGGGGTGTGCTCCATGTTTAAACACAAAACAAATAAGAAGACAATGGCAATAAAAGAATGCAGCACAATAATTGTTTTTATCTCCATTATGTTGTTGAATATAAGCAAAGCCCTGCTGTCTTTTGATGCACAGCACCTGTTTTAATGCAAACCATTATTAAAAAAAGTTTCAAGCAAACCACTACTCAATTGTTCCTGGGAACTATTCAAAGATCATCCTAGATCTGAAATCCCTGTGCATAGTTATAGCAAAATTGTGACATGCTAGCTTTACCCGGTATAGGGGATTAATCTAGCTTTTTTGGTCGCTGTTATTATCTTTGGCATTACAGGCGAGTCCTGTTTGTACCATTTTATCACCTGGGATTAAGTAATACATTCTTCTCCTGTTAAACAGTGACAGGGGAACAGCTCTGTTACGTAACCAAAGCTAAATTGGTGTAGAGCACTGAAATGGCTGGATTATACAGTGGATGTTAAGAAAACATCAATACAAGACCTGTGCTCATTAACAAAACATTTAACTCCAATGACACAACCATTTGAAAGGCAAAGATCCTGTCTAAGAGTCAGGTATGAGCCCTGTGGTAGAAGGATGACATCACCAAGAAAGCACTCCTTAATTGAAACCACCAGCTCCTCAAGCTATCCCATTACACTGGCCAGGTTGGGGTTGCCAGGTCAGAGTATGAGAAAGCTCCCGTGTGTAATTTATAGCACTCTTACCACAGATAATCCATACGTATAAGCTGTGAGGTTATGAAGCTGCAGACCCCCTACCCATCTGCAGCCAATTTGGCTCTCACACAATCCATCTTAAATCACAAAGGCTCAGACCATGCTGACTAGACTATAGAAATCGTTTCATTGCAATTCCCTCTGCATACTACTTTTGGCAAATTTGAGAGAGATAGAAAAAAAACCCCAAACCTCTGGTATTAACTACCTGAACTAGCAATCCTCTTTAAAAGCCCACACCCTCTGCGTTTTCCTCCCACAGCAGTAAATTTTCAAGGAATGTGGGCCAAAGATCAGATCAATAAAAATCTGCAATTTAACAAGAACAGATGCTGGCAGTGCTACTAGGTATGTCTCGCTACATTTTAAGTAAGATCTAAATGAATATGTGCATGTGGAAGTTCTTTCAAGTGTTTCAGGGACGAGAAAAAAAACGGTGGTGGGGGTGGGGTGTATTGTTGTACCCAGCCTGTTATCTCAACCATCAAGCGTGTGATCCCGTCTATCTGTGAGATTATAGGAGCTTAATCACTGTGAAGATTAACCTTATCAGAAATCACATTTCTTCACACAGTTTCAATTATCAGGACAAACTCGGTGTTGGGGACGGGGAGTTGGAACAGGGCGGCACTAACGATATAAACAGAGGATCGGTCCCGGTGAATAAAGATGCCTGCTGGCTGTTTTCCAGCTGTGTTTATCTGAAAATCGTGTTTGAAAAAGAACACTGCACTGTTTAATAATTGGGGAGCCTTCATCCTATTTTCAGTATTGTGCTACTGATGCCTCAAATCAAAAGCATTATCACACGGTTACAGCGGACAAATGCTCCTGGATCTACAGGGAGAAAAATAACTGCATTACAGTCTTCTAAATTTTGTTTTGCATCTGCAGGTTTCTATACAAAAACCCTCTGCAAGAAATCACTTAAAAACACTACGTATGTTTGGGGGGGATCACTGCAGCTGTCACAAACACCAAAACTTCTTTGTTTTCAAGTGTATGATAATTATTAGGGGCGCAACGATACACAAAATTCACGGTTCGGTTCGATACTTTGGTGTCCCGGTTCGATATTTTTTCGATACAAAAAAATGTTCATGCTTTTTTAATTTGTCATTTATTAAAATTATAAATATATATTTTAACTCAAAAGTACACTTTTTAAATTTAATGTTGCTGAAACAACAAAGTAATAAATAAATAAATCTATCTGATGGAGGAATCACTCATCTTTGGAAAAGAGAGTTTATTACAGAGAAATGTCTCTTTCAAAATAAAAGCTATACTATACGCTTCTTCTGGGCTATATTCTCAGCAGCATATTAAACATATCAGGTCCCCATAAGGAGAATCCTGTGCTGACGGCTGTCTAAATGACTCGGGTAAAGTTTGTAGCATGCGTGCTTGTTGTTTTTGTCTGCTTCCACTTGTCTTTGCACTAGGATGCTGTCGGAGTAAATGTGCAGTCATATTCGTTGTGTTCCCACTAGTGCTGTCAGCGTTAATCTGAAATGACGTTAACGCCACAACACGGCAAATCTCCGTTAACGAGCTACCGCGGATCGCCCCGTGCGTGGGGCTGGACGGCGTCAACACGTCAACAAGCAAACAGTTCCCACCCATGTAATTGAACATTGCGTGGCACATCCGACATAATGTTTTACTTTTGTCCATGACGCGCTTACCTTCAGGGTCATACGTCACATGAAGACCAAAATAGTTCCAAACGCCAGATCTGAATGAGGGTGGGGGAGGCTCAATTTGCCATGTTGCAACGAGCTTAGCTTCTGTCTTGCTAGCTTGTGCTGCGCTCAGTGGATCTGCGCTCGACAGTGCAGCCTAGGCTGTACTGTCGAGCGCAGATCCACTGAGCTCTCAACACAGACAGCATCGTCAGAAGGAAAGTTGATAAAATAAATAAAAAATGTTGTATTGTTCATACATATGCGTACCGAACCGAAAGCACTGTATTGAACGGTTCAATATCAATACGAGTATCGTTGCACCCCTAATAATTATAGTTGTTTTTCCACAATTTTACCCTTTAGTTCCAACATGGTCTCTAAAATGAGCACAAAAAAATGCTCTTGCACCTGCAAATCTGCTTTCCAAAGAGCTACAAATAACTTACAAAGCAGAAGCATTTTCTTATCCAGATGAGGCTGCAAAGGCTTTTGTTAGTAACAGTATGTACCTTGGTTTGGAAGCCTATGTGAGCTACATTTTGGTACATTTGTATCATTTATTTTCATAAATGTGAAAAACACTGAAGTGTCAAATTAGGAGTTGTGTCACTGAAATATTCCAGAAAAAGAACCAGCCATTAAATTCAGGATTAACATAAATTAAAGACAGCAGTATTGAGTACACACAAACTAGCTTGATTCTGTTTTCCTCTGGTTTCAGTTCTTTTTATTTCTAATTTCAAAACAAAGGCCACAAATGCTAAGGTAACCTGCGCTATTCCTGTTGCTCAGTTTTATGCATCTATAAACTGGCTAAAAAACTACCAAGAAGTTTAAAAAGCAGCTAAAGAAGCAGGTAAATGTTATGACTTACCATTTTGCTGTTCACCTAATATCTGCGCACTGATGTCCACTGATAAAAGCTAAGCTAAATTAATTACCATATGAAATTGAGGCCAGTTGCAAGTCAAGGCTTTCCCACTGGCACACACACACACACACACACACACACACACACACACACACACACACACACACACACACACTCACTGATTTCAATTCATGCTGGAAGTGGGAAATAACTCCTCAGTGTCTTTCTCTGTCACCCTCCTCATCGTGATTTGTTTTATAATAGCAGGTTGATAGCACTATATCAGTCAATCAACCCAACCCCTCACCGGGTCTAACACTTTCCTTAATGGAAATTCTGGTTCTTGCAGCTCCCATTAACTGTATACAATCAGGTTAATACATTCACGTAATGTAATTATATGTTGCATGGTGGTTGATGGGCTGGTCTGAGTATATCAGACACTGCTGATCTACTGGGATGTTCCCACATAACCCATCTCTAGAGTTTACAGAGAGTGTGCCCATCTTGTGATAACGACTCTAAAATTAAGCTTTGTGACAACATTCATTACCCTGCTTCAACTGGTTTCTTAATAATAATAATAATAATAATAAACCTTTGGGATGTGGTGGAACAGAGAATTTATACCAAGGATGTGCAGCTGACAAATCTGTAGCAAATGCGTAACATCATGTCAATATTGACCTTTGAGGAATGTTTTGAACACCTTGTTCGATCTATTTCATGAAGAATTGAGGCGATTTTAAAAGAGGTCCAACCTAATATTATCAATTGACCTATAAAAAGTAGTTGGTGTAAATTTGGGACAGTATAGAAGATTATGTAATCCTGGGGCAGACTGCAGTGTACCCATCTTATGATAACACCTCGCAGATGACAGTCTAATTTTATCGTTTTTATCATTGGCCAACTACATAGTAGGAAAGCTAGATACCACATTTCTGGAAGAACGAACAGAGCAACCTCCCAGGAAAAAAAGAAAAAGAAATCCACCAACACCTCACTGCAACATCCCAACTACCCAACCTGCCTTTATATCTGACCATTTTCACTGCTGGATTTACAGCTCAGCTAAAAATGTGTGATTAACACATCTTCTATTTTACTAGAACGGCACTCAAGGGTCTCCTCCACCATGGCCCATCTCACCTGTCTCACATTATTAAAGAAAGTGACCCAGATCAGTCACAAAATCATTTTGGATCTTCCGGTCACTCTGCTCCACTTTTGCACAAAGTCCAGTAAAATCCAGCCCAGTGATTTTCAGGTAATCTTGCTGACTTACAAACAGAAAAACAAACAGTTATGATCACATACCTGCACTCAGGCAGGAGCTTAAAAATGATTCAAAGTGCAGCTGCTGAGGAGGGACAATCTACAGAAAGAGGGAGAGTAAACAACAGCCAGGCAGAAGGAGCTGAACGAATCAATGCAACGAGCATAAGGTTTGCAATGAAATATGATTTTATCCATTTTAAATGGTAAAGAAATTGGAAATCAATATGCGGGGGTCAATATTTGTATTGTGGCAGGCTGTCACAAATAAGCCGATGCATAGGAAACATTTCAGTAACCATTTACAAGCTATAATGAAGCATGAGCAAAGCTAATTTTACAGTAATCTCAGCTTTATTGCAGCAGAACCGTCATAAAAGGCTCTGCTTTTTTAACTGTTATAACACCTTACAAATCTTCTGCCAAGAAATCCCAAGCTGTCTGAATTCTTAAAATTTCCACTGAGGTTTAATATTTATAGTATTAAAGTATACTTGAGCAAGGTTATGCACCCCTTGAGGTCTTTGAGATATGTGAAGAGGTTCCAAGGGGTAGAGCAGTAATTCAATTCAGCTCAATGAAAAGCACGCTGCATTCCTCACAGAGACTGCTGGAAACTTTCCATCTATTCTTCTACAGTTTATTAGATCCAGTTGTTGTAAATTACATTATGAAATTCTTGCTCAATGGATTTAAATTGACCACATGGGGAATGTTGACATTTTCTGTACAGGGTCAGTGGGCGTCCTTCCACCAATGACCTCACCGAGGGCCGGCTGTTTAGGACTGGATGAGAACTGGCATGCCGCTGCTACAGAGCACATTTTAAAGTTAGTGCATAAACATCATCAGGTGAGGTGAGACAGAGGAACAGGCTCACTAAACCTTGTCTGACAGCATTATCACGACCATTGGAAAAGAGTGGAGGCCACTATGTAAACAGCTTTCTCCCAGACGTCAATACAGCCAGAGCCATTACAGGAGTAAGGTGTCGGTTTGCATTCTAACATCAGGTTTCCACAGAGAAGCTCACACACAGAAAAACGTTCTCATGTGTGCATACACACATGCCCAACCGCACTGTAGAAAAGCACAGGCACACGCACACACACTATATACATAAACACACACGAGCACATTGTGTGACAGAACAAACAAAGTAGGGATATCTGCTTCTGTTGCTAGGATACCACTTCTTCTGGCTCCTAAGTAAATCAGGGTGACTGGTGGCACAGACAGCTGCAAAAACTTAACACAAGCTGGGGTAACAAAGTAAAAGTCACTTCCAAGCTGATGCTCATGGAAAACGTGTTCACATTCAGTTGTGTTTAGAGGATGGTTTTGCAATTTCTCTATCCTCAGGTGCCAAAAAGGATTTGCTTGATGTAATCATTCCTGCTGTTCACACTGTTTTTTCAGTGATGCTTTATCCACAAACTATCACTGCAAGATGTTGTAAGGCATTGTAGTGAAAAAAATAAAAACTGTGTTGTACAGCTCTCTCCATGCCCTTTCATATGACATATTAATCAATACGGTCTTATTTTTCTTTTCCAAGGTCAACTTTGACCTTGGGCGCTGACAGTGAAGGTCAAGGTCAAATGCTTAGACAGCCTGGGTACTCATGTTGCCAAAGGTGTCAGGCAGAGGTGTGGACTCGAGTCACATGACTTGGACTCGAGTCAGACTCGAGTCATTAATTTTATGACTTTAGACTTGACTTGAAAAAATGTTCTAAGACTTGTGACTTGACTTGGACTTTTACACCAATGACTTGGGACTTGAATTGGACTTGAACCGGTTTACTTGAAAAGACTTGATATTTTACCCCAAATATAAAATTTAACATGCATATTATATAGAGATTGAAAATGTGACGTCATTCACGGGTAGAACCGCAAAGGATTCTGGGAACTCGTGGCAAGCGGTACTAGCGCACGCAGGCTTTCAATTAAAATCAGTTATACAGCGATAAAAAGAAACACAAAAATGTCAAGAAGCCGTTGTATTATTAACTGCAATAGCCGGTCGCATGACAGCCACGGGAAGCCGACGGGTAAAGAGATCGGTTGTTATCGGATTACGTCGTTGAAGAGAAATTGTTCTAGCCATGTTTCCGAAGTAACAAAGAGGCGACGGATGGCCTGGATTGCAGCCATTCAAAGATCAAATATAACGTCCCAGAACCCTCCAGCTCACAGGTTAGTCTGCTCCAAGCATTTACACAAAGGTCAGTCTGCTGTTGTAGTTAATACGTCATTTTCATAACATAATTGGTGATATAGGTTACAAGCAAGTCTGGCGCTGAACAGAAATTGTGGCGCTATGCTCCTTTGTTTATTGTGCATAAATAGTGAATTGTCCTGACACAATATTGCGTTTCGCTTCTGTTATTATGGTACACTGACAAAAACATATACTTTTATTCACAGGATAAAACAGGTTTTTTGTATCACTAATTGCCCAGTACGATTACAGCATACAATATTATTGTCACTGCTACATTTCTGTGATGGGTACCAGAAATTATTTCCACTACTAATTAATTACCGTTGAGCTCAAAGGTCCTATTAATAAACGGTTAATGAATGTGTATTTATGACGACAATTTGTGAGACTGGTAAACTTATGATACGTACGATGGTCTTTCGTTCTACACGGTGCATTTCAAGGTCCTGCACCCATCCGTCGGTAAACTGTACCTGGGCTTGTTGCAGTGACCTGAAGTTACTAAACTTCATGAGTGTATGCACTCACTCCAAGAACCGTATGATTATAAATATGCATATAAATATGCTACGATGAGATAGCTGACTTCATCTAACTAGCAAATGTTGTCCAGGCTACGTTGGTGATACAGTTTTTTTTAATATGTATGATATTTTTGTCATGCGATTTTAAAGCTGGTCCTACAACCGCATCCAAGAATAACATGCAGCGTATCTCAGAACTGTCGGTGAAAATTATTCTTGGAGCTAAGTTTAATTGAGCTGCATTCTAAAGAGGTGCAATTTCACAATTTGTGTATATTTTCTAAGTTCACTATTTTGTCATGTGTTGAGAAAAACACAGATTTTAAAATTACATGGTCTAATATTTACATTTAGCATAACTGCAACATTATTTTTTCGTTTGTTTTTTTTAAAGACTCGAAAGGACTTGAAATTCAAAGTTTCAGACTTGTGACTTGACTCGGACTTTTACACCAGTGACTTGAGACTCGACTCTGACTTGCCTGACATTACTTGAGACTTGACTTGAGACTTGAGGATAAAGACTTGAGACTTACTTGAGACTTGCAAAACAATGACTTGGTCCCACCTCTGGTGTCAGGACCCTGGGTCGGAGCGACCCAGGGTCCCTGAGCAGTTAGGAATTATATTATTATATGTTATAGGTGATACTGTGCTGCTGTTCTGTGTCCACATTTCTGTATAGGCAGGTATGTGTGGGGGTGTGTGTATATATGTGTTTGGATGTCAAGCACCTGCAGGCCTGGTGGGTGTGGCCCTGCTAGGGGACTGGCCACACCCAAAGCTCCTGCCACACACCGGCTCATCGGGGGAGCTACATAGGAGAGTCTTGGAGCTCCCACCGGCGCGGGATCATTTCGTGAGACCCCCCGTCACGTCTCCAGCTGGTCTGTTTGTGTAGTTGAGGGTACTAACGGCTGCCTCTGTTTTTCCCAGGAGGATTGCTGGAACTAGAGGGCAGCAGACACAGAGTGCACTGGCACGAGGGAGACACTGGGAGAAGACATGGAGTGGAAGTCGGGAGCACACGGGGATGTATCATTGTGTGTACAGTTTTCACTGTAAATAAAGAGCACTGTTTGCATTGCAGAGTACCGCGGCTGGGTCCTCCTTTCCCCACATCCCCACGGTCTGCCAACACAGACCATGACAAAAGGCCTAGTATATAGTTATATTGTTACAGCATTTGAAGATATACCATAAAAAACTCATAACATAAAGTTTTTACTGATTTTCACATTTGTCGTGACCGTGAACCAATTTTAACCTGAATTAAATCAGTTACAAAAATGTAAATAAAAAAATGCAATGATTTAATAAAATGAATAAAGTCCTATTGTATTTCTGATAGAACAAAGAAAAAAAATCGAATGTTTGAAACCCTACAGTACTTTTTTTTTTTTGAAAGTAAGGTTATTTTGAAATTCATGCAGCAACACATCTAAAATAAACATTTGTGACAGGGCCATGTTTATTAGTGTGTGTAGTAACCCCTCTTCTTTTAACAACCGTCTGTAACATCTGGGAACAGAGGAGACCAGATGCTGGACTTTTCAGGAATATTGTCTTATTGTTGTCTGAAACAAAGTAGGGATCATCTTGTCTGTCTTGTCAGCCCTGCGTCTATGTCATTGTTTCTTATGAAACAGATAATACAGAGAGTGTACATAATTTAAGTGTGAAATTCCTTTTTGGTATTAATTTTCTCTGAAGAGACTAGAATTTGTTCATCTTCCTTAATCCACATTGGAACACAATAGGAAGAGGTCTTATAAGGGCTAGGGGAGGTGATACTTGTGTTGCAATGGACTTAAGGTAGAGGGGGAAGAAAATTATATATAGGCACCAATACACTGTGAGCAAATACATGTTTCTGTGTCTGCTGTGACCCGCGTCCCCTCTCCCTACACCTCTATCGTCAGACTGTTATTGAGCAATTATGGCCATTGATTTTCTCTCTCTTCTCGGTGCACCACTGTATGACAGCTGGCCTTTGTAAGTGGCCTCACTGGACTTCTAAGTGCTGCCACTGGTGGCCACACTATTTGCTTGAAGATTTGTCTGATCTAACACACTATCCCTGACTTGGTGAGACTCTTTCAAGCAATCATAGCTCCTGCTTATGTATGAGTTATTCACACAAAGCCATGAAAGAAGCCTGTCTTTATTTTCCCACATCTTTTACTTGGGCGGGCCACACAGATTATATGTGGCACAGCCACGAACGAGGCCGAGATTCATTTCTTTTTTAAATTAAAGGAATTCCAAACAGGAGACACAGCTGATCTCTTGGTTAAGTTTCCTGATGCAGTCCCAGCCTCCTTCCATGATCTCCTAACTGTTTTGAATGTAGTAGAGCGTCTCCCAGTTGTTAACAAAGTGTTGTACTACCTGGGTACGCTGATGTTTGATGGTTTGATAGACAAGCAATTATTAGTGTTACATAGTGTCTACAAACAATGATTGTTTGTCCTTTTTAAGACAATTAGGTAACAATGAATTATTGTTGTTTTCCAAATTATATGATGAGAACTGTAAATGAGAATGTCCACCAGTTAATAAAGGTCCCGTCTCATTACACGCCATCACACTTCCAGTTTCCAATACTTGTGTTTTGACCAGGTTTTTTATTGAAACATCAATCACCTGCCCCTGCCTCACCCCTGGACATATTCCAACTTTACTGTTTTGACCTGTAGCTAGTGATGGCAGTCTTTTACTGGATTGGAAAACCACTGCAAGCTGGAGGAAGGCTTTAACCAGAAGCTGCCGCTGATGGAGAGCTTCTTGCTAAACTGCTGCTTCGCCAAGGAGAACAGGGATTTCTGTCAATGGAAGGTTGTCTAAAATAAAGTTTTTTCCTAGGAAGATTCACTGGGCAAGCAGCTGATTACATCTTTCAGGTATTTTGTCACAGAGTACTTGGCAAATAATGACACATACACGCAGCCAGAAACTGATGTAAATCTGTGGAAACACTGTGTACCAATTTTGAAGACACTGGCATAAGTAACAATTTCAGCCCCTAATTTCAACCCAACTACATTGCATCATATTCAAGAACATCATAGGTCAAGTAATAATTATCTAGAGTAGCTTTTCAGTATTTAATCTAAATGCCAAACTGATGAATCAATTTTACAACAAGTCTGTAATTCATGTTTTAACAAATTGTAATGCTTTTTTTTTGCAAAATTACTTATTACTTCACTTAAGTAATACCTCGTCAAACTGAGAGCAAGCTCCAAGTGAAGTATAGTCTCAGTCAAAACACAGCATGCTAAAATTTTGCATGTGTGTGTGAGCTCAAGCTGATAGCCGTGAGCTTTAGCACATACTATGCAAGAAAGAACTACATAACGTTTTTCAAATAATGTGTGCTACATGTGTTGTTCTCAAGTTCACACAGCTTTAAGTACTTGTTCTTGTAAATGTAATTTTAGATGTATTTTTAGTGCAAACTGCACAACTTTTAACTAAACTTCCCACCTTGGCTGTTACCACCAGAATCAGAATCAGAATCAGAAACTTTATTGTCATTGTCATGAGAACAACGAAATTAAGAATGGTCCCCGATCATTGCATCATCCCTAGCAATATCAAAATATAAATAAAACAATAAAATTCAATAAATAAAATAGATAGAATACTTAAAATACTAATAAGATATAACAGTAAAACATTCACATACATTCCCACACACATGCTTCAGACCGTGCATAGATTAACACAAGAGTGGCGTGATGGACATTTTTTTGTAGTATTCAGATGTGTTATTGCAGTTGGATAACAGCTGTGTTTGAGTCTATTAGTCCTTGCACCAGTTGAGCGATTCAGGACGCCAAAGCAAACACAAAGAAACTATGCAAGTTTACCATCAAATTACCAGAGTGAGACTCAAGCTATCAGCACAGACGAGTGTGAAACAGCTTGATAGCATTATTGCAAGGTGGGAGGGTTATAGGAAAGCAAGCAGAATACTGCTTCTTACACTGCATGAATGTTGGACTCATCTTCATGAGTGTACCCTGCAAGCATCTAGCTGTTTCAAAGATTCCACATTAAACTGGCCATGCATTTGTGGGTATTTACTTCAGGGTTTATTTTTTCTGCATGCAAAAGGTTTACAAAAATCACAAAGGCCAAAGTGCATGTTAACACCAAACCACCAGACCAGCATAATACAGCCCCACTGTGTGATTTTACTTAACAATGCCACTGCTGCAAGAATTGTTCTTCAATGCGTTCAGCGTTTGAGGCTTTTACGCAGACACTGATTTGGGTTTCTGCGATGCACTAATACACTAGCACTTTTTGACTTTGACTGACTTCCATCAACCTACCAGGTATCATCAGCAACCGACAACAGTGACTGATGTTATCTGTTGTGTCAAATCAAGCTTTTGCTAGATAAATCTACAAATGAAGTGTGATGAAGAGCAAAAAGGTAGTTCAGTTCCTTTGTTATGTGAGATTTTTGTGCTTGCATGGCACAAAGTCATCATTGGCTATCTGCCAGATGGATTTTAAACATTCAAAACTAGTGCATTAACAATTATGACCTCAACTGCCAGCTTAAAAGCACAACCACTATGACCTCGTGATGACGTTATAAGCATTATTTCTGTTTAAAAAATTAAGGAATGGATGGATGGTTGGGTGGCTTGGTGGGTGGAAGAAACAGACCAACTTCCAATAATTACAGCAAGTCACGTGACATACAGTATTATTGCAGGGTCTTTACCTTGAAGTATAAAGCGCCTTGAGAGGATTGTTGTTGTGATTTGGCACTAAATAAAAACTGTGATAAATAAAATTGAGCTGAAAAAACAAACAAACAAACAAAAAAACAGCAGGAGTCATGAGAATTAATTCACAAGAATTCGGGGAGACGGACATGGCAACAAAAATGTTGACAAAAACCTTATAAGAAACAAAAATATTAGCTTTAGTTTGCTGGGAACAATTCATTTAAGTCAGTATTTAGTATAAACAACACAACATGATCAGATTGTCAAAATACTAGTCCGGATGGTAATATGTGATTTATGTGATTTATTCTCCGGCCTCTACAAGTGAATAGAATAGAATAGAATTCAACTTTATTGTCATTGCACAAGTACAAGGCAACGAAATGCAGTCCAGAAAGCGCTTTAGCCATAATATAGATATATTACAAAATATATATTAGCAATAATATAGATATATAGATATATTACATAAATGGGTACAAAATATGGGTCTATTATGGGTATGTTACAATGTACAGGCTATGAACAGGATATAAATATGAAAACTATACAGAAATATGAACTATGCAAGTTATAAACAGTTGTAAGTAAGTAAGTAAGTAAGTGAGCAATATTACCAAAAATCTCCACAGTATCTGTAGTTTTCTGCTTTGAGTCAATCAGCTGAAACTAATGGAGTCCAACGTAAGAGTCCTGCTGTATTTCTCCTTTCTAATGATGATGATAATGATTACATTCTAATATTAGAAATCTGCAGCTTGTGGAGTTGATGAGCGGTATCGCATGAGACAGAGAGGTGTTTCTGTTACTCTGCCTGTCGTCTGTGGTGCAAATGAGGTGACAAAATATTAGACACATCTGTCAAGCATAATATATTAATATAGATTTCTCAAAATGATTACTGATGGACACCGGTTTAAAGAAAATAAACAACATAAACCGAAAAATTAAGGCCCACACACCTCAAAACAAGATGTTTTATTCATTGTGTGCCGTAGTGTGAGTTAGCCTTCATTTCTTTATATTTTGCTTGATTTACTGACGCATAAACATATATGGGAATTAAGTATACAAGTCAAAAAGCAGACTTTGACTTGACCAAAATTATCCTAAATTGCTTAAATAATGCTGAGGTCTGGGCTCTGGGGAGGCCAACCCATGACTGGTAGTGTCCAGCTGAGTGTTTTTCTATCCAGGTATGGGATCATTGTCATCATCGTCAATAATAAAGCGGGAGCAAATCACATGCTTTCCTGATGGTACTGCATGGTAGATCAAAGTCTGACATCTGGTAAACTGTGAAGTTAGAATCTGTTGTCACTCATTTCCAGTCCAATTCTTGTGTAATTCGGTATACCTAAGCTGCTGCTCCCAGTTTCCCTTTCTAAAGATGGCTTCTTCTTAACTTTGGCTCGATGCATCTAATAAACTAGAACTTTGTGACGATTACAGTCATTCATTGCTGATTAATCAAAGCAATTCAAAATTCACTGCCAGATTTCCCGACCCTACAGGCTTATCTGAATAAAGTCATGTTTACATCACATGCTTACAAAGTTTCATTATACACTCATCTCAAGTCAAACGATGAAGAGTGTGACCCATCTTATTATCATTATCATTATTATCGGGCGATCATGGCTCAAGAGTTGGGTGTTTGTCTTGTAATCGGAAGGTTGCCGGTTCGAGCCCCGGCTCGGACAGGCTTGGTCGTTGTGTCCTTGGGCAAGACACTTCACCTACCGCCTACTGGTGATGGCCAGAGGGGCCGATGGCGCGATATGGCAGCCTCGCCTCTGTCAGTCTGCCCCAGGGCAGCTGTGGCTACACCTGTAGCTGCCTCCACCAGTGTGTGAGAGTGAATGAATAGTGGCATTGTAAAGCACTTTGAGGGGTCCTGAAAAGCGCTATATAAATGCATTCCATTATTATTATCATCTTATTCTTATCCAATTTAGCGTCGTGGGGGGACTAAAGTCTATCCCAGCTGTCGGCAGGGCGCACCCTGGCCAGTCTGTCTCAGGGCCAACACAGAGGGACAGACAACAATTCGCACTTAGATTCATACTAAGGGCAATTTAGAATCAGCAGTTAACCTAATCCCACTAACTACATTTTCACTCAGCTGTATAGCATCATTAGCTCTGCATACACATTGAAACGTGACGGCAATCATATTAGCAGCAGACCTGATTTCTTACCTGTGTAAAGTGAAGCAGGAGTCGTATCAGGTGTGTTTGGATACTGTAGCAAAAAAGTCCTGTTCCGGTCAGTAGCTCCCAAAGCTAGCCGGATACACCACCCTCTATCTGCTCCATACAGGTGTGCAGATTGATACTAACTGACAGAGAGTCAGCGAAAGGTGTGCCTGAATCCCAACAACCATTAACGTGTATGGCAGGGAAAAAAGCAATGTTGTTTTCTCTGTGACGTTCTCCGAAAGCAGTACAAAAGTCTTAAAAGAAAGCAAGCTTGATTAGAAAATGAATGCCCCAACAGTTGGAGCATTAACAGAAAAAGGGGACTTACGCATTCCTGTTTTGATCGACTGATAATGTATTTAAACTTTGTCAGGTGATTTTTTTATCTAGTTTATTGCTATAATTTGAATATATCTACAATATTTTTTATGGAACAGAATCTGTCTTCAATAAACTACAAGTAGCAACGGCAGCAGCAGCAGTTGTAAAGGATCAAAGCAGTGGGCAGATCATTTACTATTTATGGCAATCCTGTAACAGCAGCAAGGCTGCAGGAGTTATTCACTTCAATTAAATACATATTTATAGGTAATCACTAGTGGCATTATTCTGAGCCTACATATCTGAATAAAACAGAGTTGGCTTCATGGTTGATATTTTAACTCTCTTCAAGAGAAGTTTACAAATCTAGGGTCACAATGCTATAATAATACATGGAATCTGGGGTATTGTCCCTGTTAGGCATCAGACATTTCATTTTCTGTGTTCTGGTGAATTGTTAAGTAGCAATGTTTCACTTTTCTGCACTGACATATGGTAGAAATGTCTTCATTTATGTAGCACCACAAAAGTAAATGAGGACAGACTGTGCTGCCAATGGCTGAGATCGCCACACTGTGTGTTGTGGGGTCTTGAATAGTTTGGGAAAATTAAATGTATCATAGGAGACTCAGGCCACAAATTCACAGGTGATTTCTTTCATGTTTTTATTTTATTTGTCGCTTGTGATTGAAATTTTGGGAGATCCTTGAAATCTACCTCCAAAACTACTTCTGACTTCACTGGACCACATAATACACTAGTGCAGTTCAACAGTTTAACAGAAACATGTCTTCAGCATGGTTGTAACAGCTGTTGTTCATGAGGTGGTCTGTATAAAAGGCTACAAATTTAAACCATCTGCCTATTGGTGCCATTTCGGGCACCTACACCAAGTACCAAAATCTGCAATTCCTCAAGCAACCACTAGAGGCTATCTCCAAAAACCTGTCAGTTTATAAATGACCAAATTTATAGCAGAGAAAAGACAGTTTTCTGCCTGGTCCAAAAAAAAGCTTTATCTCAGTTGCTATTTTCCCTTTCATAATAGCTGTATGGGGTAGGTGTGGCACAAAAAGGCAGGAAGCAAGACAATGGATGGAAGTACAACAAACTGAAGTGTACAGTAATACAAAACACAGATTTTAAAATAATAATAATACAGCAAGTAACTAACACAACACAGGCTAGACTAACCGGTTTTGGTGAATAAATAGATCTCAACTGAAATTAGCAAGTATCTGTTCCCGTGTGATGCATTCATGCAGTCTATAGATTATACCATAAGGTTTTTACAGCAGCACATTTTAAAGAGCATCCACACTCCCTCCAGTGACTTACATCATGCTACCACATATCATCACAGCAAACAACATTTGTACACCCAGCTTTCATCATTATTTAAAAGACCAGCCCATCTTCGTCCACTGACCTACTGCCCAGAAAATATACTCCATACACCACATCCCATGGAAATTTCAGGAAAATAAATGTGATACATATTAATGTTTAGTTTAATAGTTATTTTGCTTTATATCCGTGAAGAGGTTTAGATTTCTTTTCATATGCAAAGAGAAATACTATAACTTTTCTTTGCTGATCGAGAAGCTGATATTTGTAAGGTTCTGTTTCTAAGTTCATGAAGTTTAGCTGAGGTAATTATTTTGAATTAGTCTAACATTTTTTTAACTGCCTCCTGTGCACATACGATCCAATTTCCACTTTCACATACCTCCACAGAGGTCCTTGTGTTTACAGCAGATGAGTCCTTTTGATGTGATAACTGTAATTATAGCAAGCGGATGATACTTTTGGGAGAAAAAAACCATATTGCTCTCTACATCTGCTTCCATTTTACACATATCTGTGCTGCTATGTGAAAATTTTATTTCATCAAACTGGTGTTCTCAGTTTTGAACATCTGTGCTTTCAGCGTTTGTTTGGTTTTTTTCTGTATTTTATATATTTTTATGGTATCTGTGGCAAATAGCCACACTATCAACTGTATACAACAGAAGGTTTGAAAAAATCATTCAGATCTGAGTTTCAAACTTTCTGCAGGTCACCTTGTAGGCCATCTGACACATCCATGGATAAAACTATTAAATGGACTTTTGATAAAAGATTATTTTGCAGCGTTTTGCTTTTCTCAAGATCTGGAATAAACCCACAAGCTCACATAGATGTTTACATTGATTTGTGACAGAATAAGGTGAAGTGTGTTTCTACTCCAGACAGGCGCTCTTTCAAGTTCAGTATTTATCTACAAAAGTACACAGATACAAACAGAAAGGAAAAAAACATTTTCTTTATAACAAATAAACACACTAAATAAAGAAAAACACCAACATTTCAAACATCGCTCAGTGTGCCAATTTAAAGACAACATTCTTGAAATTGTAATCCCCACAAATTATTAAAATTTGTTTTGCACTGCCTAGTTATTCGACTAAAAGGTTGAAAATTGTAAACATATGGTGTGTTCTGCATTGCGTCTACCTAAACATCTGCCCTAAGATCTCAACATCTGCTGGGGCTTCAACTTGACAAGTCCATTCTTGTTGTCCTGTCGTCACTGTGCACCAAAACACAAACACATTTCCAGAGCACTTTATCTGTCCTTTTTCAGTAGACCCAGTTGAGCATTTTGTTTGTTTCAGTGGCTATGCTTACATAACATCGAATTATAGTAATGATAATAAATAATAATAAGGCCAAAAAATAAATAAAACGCTTCTGGAGACCTGTGCTAGCCAACATACCGAGTCACATATACAATCTGAGTCTGAAGCAAGACAACAAAACATAATGGTAATGGCCTGCATTTGTATAGCGCTTTTCTAGTCCATAGGACCCCAAAGCGCTTTACACTACATTCAGTCATCCACCCATTCACACACACATTCACACACTGGCGATAGCAAGCTACATCGTAGCCACAGCTGCCCTGGGGCGCACTGACAGAGGCGAGGCTGCCGGACACAGGCGCCACCGGGCCCTCTGACCACCACCAGTAGGCAAACACGGGGTTAGTATCTTGCCCAAGGATATTTGACATGCAGCCAGGGTGCAGCCTGGGATCGAACCACCGACCTTCTGATTAGTGGCTGACCTGCTCTGCCACCTGAGCTACAGCCACCCACATCCTGTCTGGTTTCTGGTGCTTGGTTATTCAAGTCACTTATAGCCCTTTTCCATTAGTTTCTACTGGCCTCGACTCCACACTACTCTACTCAGTTTATGTCATTTTCGATTGAGTACAACTGAATGATGTGTGTGGGCTCATTGCAGCAACTTGGCCGAAAGTTCCATGATGTCATCTGTATGTGACATAAACAACCCAACAATTGAGGATGTCAGTGTGATGATATGGCTGCTCGGTCTATGGCTTTTTGTCAGACTCAGGGACCACGGTGTTAGGTTTTGTGCAGCCATTTCCAATGTTATCAGGTTTCAAAATTTTTTATGAAGGAGTCGCTCTCATGACTCATCTAGTGACGCTACTGACTGGCCAGTCGGTGGCATTCAGTCTGTTGACATCACATTTTCAGACTGAGTCAGAGGGCTTGGAAGCAAGGCTTGTAACCTTGGAGGTGGTCCTGAAGGTCATTCACCCACTATCATTTGAGTTGTCACATGAGCCAAGTTGTGGAAATAAAACAAAAGGTGCAGATCATAACTATGACCCAGTCCACCATCATGTCAGCTACTGTGGTCACTTGAGGTAAGGTTTGAGTGAGGGTTGATATATGCATTTTTTTTTCTCTGCCCGTTCTGCTGGTTTTTGGTTTTTGCCCTTCTCCCCCGTCCCTCTTCTCAGCTGTTTCTCTTTCCCTCTTTCTTTCTCCCCTTCTTTCCTCCAGTCAAGTCTGTCCCGTATTCAGTAAGTGAAAATAAAATAAACAATAAAAGGTGAATCAAATGGACCATTACGGCAAGGCTGGGATGGTCAATTTGGTAAAGTAAATCCGTTGGGCATCTTTCTTTGCCTTTAGACAACAATTCTGATGCAAAAGAGCCAAACGGGACAGGAAAAAAAAAAAAAAAGGTTTGAGTGAGGGTTGAAACACCTAGCAAGCAATGTCAAGACTGCATTGTACATGGCTGATAGCTAGTATGATAAGCCACCGCCTCCTTTGAACAATGGTTGCTTGCAGTGGACGTAAATGGCCTCCGTTATTCCGCTGTCTTCTTGGTCCAAATGTTAACACTGACACCCTTGAGTGTCTTTTCTCCTGGCTGGTTCCTGTACCAAAGAAGTTGACACGATCAGAGGTTATTGACTATCAACCAGATGCCCTCACATCACATCTGATGAAGGTGCTGGAGAGACCTTGTTGACCCATTTGACTCACAGGTGAAAAAATTGATCGACCCTCTACAGTTCACCTTTCAGCCTGATCTGGGAGTGGATGATGCAATTATCTGTGTGCTGCAGAGAGCATGAGGATCACCTTCTTTGATTTCTCGAGTGCATTTAAAAAATGACTCTGTGGAGTAGTCTGGGAGAAATCATCTCCTTCTATATGAATAAAACTAGTGAAATAGTGAAAGACTTTATATAGAAGAGGATGTCTGTATGACCTCGGTCTATATATGGACAGGGACACAGAGAGCACAGAGAGGATGAACTGGCTTTATTTCCTAAGGAAGCTGAGACCATTCAATGTGCACAGGAAAATGTTGGAGATTTTTCTATCACTTTGTTGTGGAAAATGTACTTTGCTCTGGCCTGCTGGGCGAGCAGCATCTGAATACTGTATCTGAACACTTTATACAGCATACTATATAAAGTGATTAGGAAGGATAGCTCTGTGACTGTCTGCAAACAGTCACAGAAAAATTCCTAAATATTAAAAAAGGAAGCGTTCAAACACTTCAATCAGTATAACCAGACCTAAACCCACTGGTTTGGGTGCAGAGGTTAATTAACTTCAGAGGGGTGAACCTAACCTTTCTATAAAGTGAAATAAGGAAAACAATTACAACTACTAATTACTACTACTAAGGAAATTGTTTAAACTGATTACTTTTGGATCTGTTCTTCCCTCTGTTACCCTCTGCTCTGTTCTTTAACCCATGCGTTCTATCTTTACCTAAATGCACAGAGCTGTGCTCTCCAAGAGGAAGACAAACCCCCTTTCTCATTTCTCAAGTTGAACATCCTTGATCCCTTCCCTAAATACCACTCCTCACTTTTTAGCCCTTGCACCAGAGATCTGATCAGAGGCGACAAGGAAGAGACAACGGAGGAGAGGAGTCAAGGCAGCAAGCATTTTACAAAGTGACACATCCATGCCTTGGAGTCTTATTTTAAAGGAATACAAATTAATAATGATCTTTAACACCACTGCATGATAAAGAGTTTTGTTATAGCCAAGCTACAACTGTTTGTGTAAGAGTACTCATGACACTTTTATATACATGTATACTATCTCTATCCTAAAGGTGGATTTGAAACATCCTTCAGTGTGGCATTCTGAGTCTGAAGCAAGAGGAAGGAGGACAAGGGGGCAAATTAGAGCCCACTACTGTCAACAGCAGACAATAGAAATCCATCTTCTGTGTGCAGATCAAGCACATAACGAAGAGAAAGGAGAGTTGTTGAGGAAGATGAATGCAGTCATCACTTTTCAGACAACAAAAACTCATTGAAAAGACGAGGTGTGTCTGTGTCACGGCGGGGTGCGCCGATGTGTATGGAAACAGGACCCAAAAGCAGATGATGACGAGGAGTAGTAAGTTTAAACAGAAAAGTGATCCTTTATTGAGATGACGGCAGGGAACCAAGAAACCAAAGCAACATTGTCTTTATCGCGGATGCTGTCCAAGATAAAGACAATGTTGGATAACACCTCCCACCCACTCCATGACATGTTGGTCAGTCACAGGAGCTCGTTCAGTGAGAGACTGAGATTACCGAAAAGCACCACTGAACGACACAGGAAATCATTCCTGCCTGTGGCCATCTCCCTGTACAACGCATCCACTTAACACACTGTTTGCTGCTACAGCTACACATGTTTCTTTTCCAACTATTTATTTATGAGTGACTTATGTATGTATGTATGTATGTATGTATGTATGTATGTATGTATGTATGTATGTATGTATGTATGTATGTATTGTACTATTCTTAGTTAGCGTATTGTCTGTCTTGTCTTAATGTTGGTTTAAAATGGAGCACTGTAACAAAAAATAATTTCCCCCAGGGATCAATAAAGTATTCTGATTCTGATTCTGATTCAAACTGTCAAAACACTACGAAACAAAACACTAAGAGGTACTAAGACCAAAAACTATAACTATAACTGTGGAGAACATGAACATGAACATGAACATGAACAGGCAAAGACGAAAACTAAGGCTAAGGTCAAAATAACAGACGACCCGACAATAGCATGCAGAAAACAAAGGGCTTAAATACATACAAGAGGTGATCAGGGGAAGTGGAGACACATGGGGGAACAGCTGACTGACATAAACCTAAATGACAGGACCAGGAGAGGAAAGCTAAATACAATGAACAAAGAACACATGACACTGTCAGAATAAAATAGGAAATACTAAAACTAAACATGACAACACAAACTTAACAGACCTAATACGTGATGAATAATACAAAACCCCAAAACATCGAAAACCCAGGAACAATAACCAATAACTGCCCAAACTAAAGGCAAATAGGAAATAACACAAAAACTAATAACATATCAAAAATGAGAAAAATACAAAAAGAACTCAGAGCGCTGGGTCGGAGACCCAGCCTGTGACAGTCTGCTAATTGATGTGTCCAGGTACCAGGTGGTGATTGGTGAGTCTTGATGGCAGTGTCATTCTGAATCATGCATTTCCTTCTTCTCCCACAAACCACACCTGAGTTCAGATGTCCACCTGTAGCTTTAGTCACACAGCTTGCTTTGTGAGTCTGCATGAGTTCATAGAGGTTTGCAGCCATTTCATTTATTCTGCTGTTCATCTGTTTATGTTAGACAGTGAGGTAACTTGCTGTATTCTCCTTTCTTCATTTAAGGTTAGGCTTCTTCAGACAGATTTGTTAAGACTGGTTTTCTGTGACAACAGGCACAATGCAACTCTTCATACTGACTGACTATAATTGTGACAGCATATAGATGCAGGTCAGGGGTTTTTTGTTTGTTTGTTTTGGGGGGATGCTTCTTTCTAAGGTCACATTTTGTCTTATATTTGGGCTAGTGTTGCTGTACATGATTCATAATCCTCATTACCTTATACTGGGCTTGGTGCAGCCCAACAGTTCATGCACCGTCTGAACCCGCCCTTTAAGTCAAAGTTATTTTGATAGGTTGCGTGCTCACAGCCAGAACTGAGTATCTGAGAGGTGGGAGGTAGATAGGAATTTCCATTCTCATTGACATCATACAGGGCTGAGTAGAAAAGGAAAGCCTGAAACTGAATGTTTATAGCACTCTGAAGCTAGGAAGGATTGTTTGTTTGTCTGCTGACCACAACTTATTTGGCCATTTATATTATCAGAGTCCACCACTGTAATATATGAAAATTAAAAAGGGTTACCATTTTAATGCATACATACATGCTCAGTAGGAATATGAAAAATAAATGCTCTTTTGAATCACAAAATACTCAGATGCATGCCCCCTTTATTGGAATTTCCTTCCTTGTGATAGTGGAGAGTTTTAAAATGCATTCAAGTGGATTTTTCAAAAACGTTTTCACACTAAATAATCACTAATCCCTCTTTTCATATGCTTGAAAACTTACTTTAAAATAGAAAAGGCTGGCTGAATCAGAAGCCGTAGTAAACCTTGGCCTGACTTTGAGAGGAGGGGTTAGGGGGGGGCATAAGTAGCAGTAAAATGTGAGAGAAGATGGAAAACACTTTTAAAAAAGCACACGCATGCACAAGCTCCACTCTCATTCACATACAAACACATTCAAGCATCTGGTTCTCTTTTGAAGGTAGAGATACAGGTAAAGGCTGGTTGCCATGTAGTAAAGTATTTCAGCTGCAGCTGCGTCAGAAGTTTTTCCACTAATCTCTGGAGTTGAGGCTCTTTGAGTGGGAAACTAAATATCTGTATCTGAGGCCTGTCACACAGCGTCGCATCACAGGATGATCAAAACCCCCTTCGGCAAGCTTTTGCATTGTCAGAGACGGGCCTCCTTTGAGAAGCAAGAGAGAAGAGTTTGGCTGCTGTGGAGGGAAGAGGAGTAAAGAGAGCTGGAAGCAGGGTTAATCCCACACTGTCATTATCCTCACTTCTCAGCCACAGTGTGCGAGCATCCTCGTAATGAAGGCCATTTCCAAGGATTTACACCTGGCACAGGCACCAAATTCTGCAGTAATTACCAGCACAGAGATTCCTCTTACCTTTAGCATTTACTTAGGGCTATAAATAGCAACCCCTCGACGTTCTGCACAACTGTAAACCTGCAGAAAATGCAGCATCTACAGCACTTCTGCTTCTGACGGATAATGATGTTTACTGTTACAGAACAACCACTTCCTCTCCTCCTCTGTGGAGAAATGTCGACAAGAGGCTTGTTTCGACTCATTTCACAATCTGTTTGTTTAATTGGTAATGATTTGCCCCAGGAGATAAAATAATAATGGAGATACCGTGTTATCTAATAAATAAAGTAAACGTCAGCAGCGGCTCTCTTCTTTCATGAAAGTTTTAAAGCCATTGTGTACTTCAGTGACAAGTGGAGTGACAGGAAAAGACCTGCTATGTTCAAAAGGCATGTCAAAGATGTCAAAGAACACAAACCAAGCAGATTTCAATAGAGAACATTTATCCTGATAATATCAGCTCTTCTGTCTATTGCAACTTCTATTTTCTGTAACTTGCTTACGAACGGAGATCCCACTGCATGTTAACTGCAGCCTGCAGTCTCCTGCAACTGTTTATACAAAAACCCAGATTAGTCATTATGAAACACTCCTGTTTCCCATGTGGCACTAGCACTGCTTTCCCATGACTTAACGTCACCAAGCATGCCCGAGCATGATGATTGAGCCCCGACCTCTCCCCTCTTCCCTTCCGCTTGCCTCATCTTACAAACGCTGACGTTTTACACATTGTGATGCACGAACTGACAGTAAAAACGGTAAAACACACTTTCTAAATGTCATGTGTGAGACATGGTGCTCACATTTTTCATTACTTTGTTATATTTGCTAGTTGAGCTCATTAAATGTGGAAATATATTTCTCAGATAAAAGTTACATCACATGCTTCTCAAGCTTATACGTAGTTTATTTGGCAACTTTATAGAAGTGAAAATGTCATCTTTTTCTACTGTGAGATTCCACTGTATTTACTTTTCCAGTGAACCTCTCCCACTCACACAGATGTGTAGACTGTTTTTAATTAAGTTTCATTTCGTAATGTCAAACTTCCCGAACCATTATTTACATGTCTGTGATGAATATAGTAATTAGAAAGTGCCAACTAATTTACATCTTTGCATTCACCAGACACTTTATTAGGTACACACAACTCAAATATGTAGTTGGCTAATCATATCACCAACTAAATGCATTTAAGCATATAAGACATGTTCAAGGTGACCTGCCCAAGATCAAACTGAGCCTCAAAATGAGGAAAAAAAGGGACTGAAGTCACTCTAAATGTGGTATGATGCCACATGGGCAGAAACTGCTGATCTCCTGGGATTTTCCCACATAGCCATCTCTGGGGTTTACAGAAACTGTCCAAAAAAGAGAAAATATCCAGAGAGCGGCAGTTCTCTGGGTAAAAAAATGCCTTTTTGATGCCAGAGATCAAAATGGCAAGGCTTATTCACGCAGAGAGACAGCAGGTAGACAACAGTAACTGACATCACCACCCGTTCCATGCAAGTAATGCAAAAAATCATTTCTGAATGCAAAACAGCAGAAGATCACTCTGGTGCCGCTTCTGTCTGTTAAGAACAGGCAACTGAGTCTGTCGTTTGCACAGGCTCACTAAAACTGGACAAAAGAAAACAGGAAAAATATCTTGATTTCAACTATGACGTTTGAATGGTAGAGTCAGAATTTTGCATACGCAGCATGAAAGCATTGATCCATCCTGGATTCTTAGCTGGTGGTGCTATAGGGCAGCGGTCCCCAACCCCCGGGCCTCGGACCGGTACTGGTCCACGAGTCGTTTGGTACCGGGCCGCGAGAGTTGAGGCTCAGGTGTGAAATGTCTGGTTTTCAGGGTTTTTATCGGTTTCCAGCATTATTTTGTTATCGTTTTTATCGTTTACTCAGTTTTCCTGGGTCTTTTCGCGTGTGTTATGAATAAATCTTCTCTTTTTCGGTACCAGTACTGGTTTTATTTTGTTATATTTATCCGCGACACCTTAAAGGCCGGTCCGTGAATCTATTGTCGGGCAAAAACCGGGCATAAAAAAAAAGGTGGAATGGGAGACTCACACCATGGATGTGCAGATGAAAAATCAGCAGCAATTGTGTGATGCTATCGTGCCAATGTGAACCCAGATGAGGAATGTTTGTGGAACCCTGTTAAACTGATGCATGGGGTAATTCTGAAGGCAAAAATGGGATCAGCAACAGTGCCATCAAGGTGTTACTGATAAACTGTGCACTTAGTGTATATAAAACATGAATATCAGACTGTTCCCAGAGTTTCTCAGCCTTGAATGTTGATTTTTCTACTTTGCTAGAAGACAAACATCAAGTGTCCTTGAGCAACAAACTGAGTTCTGGGCAGCTACAGGGGATCTTATTTGTTATATATACCAACAAGGATAGAGACAGAAAGAAAGGAAGGTTAGCTGTACTTACAGAGCTAGTCTATATGTACATCGAGTATGACACTAGAAGAAGTACTTCTGGAAGCTCGAGCAAAGCAAAGAGCTTTGGAGATGGCTGAAGAGCTGAAAAAAGACGAAATATGACCAAGTAAAAGAATTCAGGAATGCAAATATGTTTATATAATTATTTAATTAAATACAATGGATAAAATAAATAAAAGACATAATAAAAATAAGCATAATAAGAGAAAATGAAACAATTTAAAGTACAGGTGTAGTAAAAATAAATAATTAAAATACAAATGGTTGGTTTTCAGTCCCGTCAAAGGACCCAAGAGACAATCTTCGTTCAAAGGCTGGAAGAGTGTCAGACACGTAGGCTGGTGCAACTCAGTGTAACGTGTTCCCTACTTCTGGTCCTGGTGAGCACACGAGGGGCAAAGTTATGAATCAGTCGCAAGTGATTTGTAATTTTTTTGCTTAGTCTAAATGGGACAGCATTGCACTAGTCTAACCTGCAGGATATAAAAGTGCATGTTAGTCCCTTTGAGTTGCCCAGAGAGTGAAATCGCCTTGAAGATGCCATGTTTTTCAGAGGTAAGTGTTTGAAGTGCGTTTTCACTCAAATATCGGAAGGATCCTCTCTTGTTCGACCAACCTACCTCGGCCTTCATGTGAGAACTGTTTTCAACCACAGATAACATAACATTGGTGTAAAATTGTACATAGGCATGAAAAGACTGAAGAGATCAGTCACTTAATTATTCGCCATTTTTGTTTTTAAAATCAGAAAAATCTGCAGGTAAATGAGAGGATTGGGGCTTTGCTTTGCAGACTAAATGGTTCTGACAGTGTTATTGTTGATTAGCTACAACATGATAGCTTTTCCCATACGGTGAAATTTCTCAATCCGTGCACTTCAGACAACTTTTCACAACAAGGCGGCTTGTTTAATTTGCAGGTGTTTCTCTGAATTTCTCTGAACCGGCCTTTAAAAGCTCGCACCTCTCTGCTTTAATGAGCTTCCTTTCGGTTATTGTGATTTGTGTCATTCGTCATCATCTCATATTGCCAGCAGAAGTAATTGCAGTAATTATCCACATGGTGAACCCACTTGAACAAAGAAAAGCATTTCAATAAAGAGATGAAGCTTTCGAGCAAGCTGATGACCTGCGCTGTGTGTTTGCGCTCGCACAAGTGTGGGTTTTGATTCAACGCATATAGAATTAAAACTATGCAATCAGACGATAGAAAATAATAGCTGTTGAGTGGTGAAATAGACATTGTGCCTCCTTAGGTGTTTAGAATTACAAAGAAGTGGGATATTGTGCACTGAATGAATTTCCACTTCACAAATTGAATAAGAAAAATAATTAAATGAACATTTTAAAATATTCTAATTTCCTCTGTAGAATCAAAATGATCGTAAGGACAATGCAATTCAAATAGCATTACCAATTATAGCCTGAGGGCATAGCTATAATGTATTATATTATGATGTGAACATAAAATAAACAGTGTAATGTTTCATCACTTACAGAGCCTGTAGGAGCACTGACACTCTACATCTGCGTCCATTATAACAGATCATCAGTGATAGTTTTCTAAATTTAACAAATTTCAAGTCATGAACTCTTACAGGCGTTACAGCATTCCTGCAATACTTGTTGTCCAGCAACAAATTTCAGTGAAGCTCAGTTATAATTCTGTGCTAATTATAGAAACTTCTTTCCTTTCTGGATCTTTAAAAGAATCGTGCAGAACATCACATGCAGCAGTGGCATTGCCGTGTTTAACATTTCCTTGTGTGGGTAACTTAAGAATAACTTGATTTCTTACGGATACGTTTTGATCAGAGTCATGAAACATTCAGAGCATGCACATCGCATATGATCCATAAAAGTGTGGTATCTGTTAAGCCCGCGAGAGCCAGATGAAACCTGTTTTTATGCCCCACACAGTTGGCACAAGCGCTAAAGAAAATATTTTCAAGTGTGCTGATCGTGTAGCAACACTGCAAGAATGACATCAGGAGTAAAAGCGTGCTGTTTGTGACATGCAGCTCTTAATTCCTCTGCGATTTTCTTCCACCTTATTGAATGAGGTGCTTTTACATGGCATTTTTCTGGGCTTACTGACCACTCAAAGCAAGGACACTTCAATATGTGGACTGGAGGAGCCATGGATCTTTTGATTGAAGTGCAGCACGCTCTGTTTCCTGAGCCACAGCACCCCACCCCCTCACAACACACCCCCAGCTTCCTTGCAAATAGTTACTGGGCTTCAAGACTTTAATATGCACTATAGAGAACACCGCTGAAATAATTAATCGACCCTGGACTTTGGAGTAATTTTGAGGTATTTGACTGAACACTTGCATTTTTACAAAGTAACTGATTCAGGTCAACAAAGCAAAACTTTTCTTATTAATTTCTTATAAATTGATCCTTTAAGTATATTTTACAAGTAATGCTTGTGATCTTTTACTCAACTGTACAAAACTTCTGCCTTTTTGTCAAGCATGTATTTTTGTCATACTTGATTAGTGTGAGCTGAGGTTGAGGGAAGTCACAGAGGAAGCTCTGAGGGTGTTTATGCTCTGTGAATACGTACTATTGCCATGTTAATGTGCCTGGTAGCCTCTGATGATCCTCAAGGCGGGATTATATTGTACAACTGAACGCTGAATTCACACTTTCTCAGGAGAGCCAAGGGCAGAATCTGAGGATTACTAAACTGCATCTAAAAATCAATGTGGGGAAACTCTTGGCTATATCAGCACCTACACTTTACACACTGGAGGCACGTGTGTTTGCATTCTTTTTACAAAGAAAGGGTGCGTTTAAGAAGCAGAAGCAAGCTTTTGTTGTGGCACCAAAGCTTCTGCTGCTGTAGCCCTTCAGTCTGCTTTATGTCCTCGATGCCTTTTCACTTAAATAACCTACACAGCAGAAAAATTTCCCAAACATGGGTAAAATCAGAAGCATCCCTATTCAGCAGCAAAGCCCTTAATCTCTTTCCATGCTTCAAGGCATAATGTCAGCATGGGAAACAGTTAGCATTAAAGATTGCAAGCAAAAAACAGTTCTGAATTACCCAACTCATTGGAATTTATCATTTCCTTGTACCAGTGCTGTTGTGTCTCGATGACAGTAGTATTGCATAAAACAGTGATGAGAAAGAAGAAGGATGAGAGAAGGATGAGTTTATGCTGAAAACCTGTGCATCAGGAAGCAGGAAGGGATTCATAAATAGTCAGGGATAAAACCAAAATCGATAAGTAGAATCAACAAACTGATATCAAGCTTCACCTGTAGTTACCATCTAGTTAAAGCAAATATCTGATTTAAAAAAGCAAGCATTACACAATATACACAAGTGTATTAACAGCGTTTTTTCCTATCACACTGCGTCTTTTACTGCTTTCTCATCTCTGCAAGTCCAATATGACACAACCTATCAAGGTATTTGACGTTAATGACGTGCCACTTATTCATCGCCACTTTGAAGTCACTCAGTCTTTCTCACACTGACTGTACATCCAAAGGTGAGTCAGGGGACATTGTGAAATCCTCCAATGACTCAGTTAAATACGAGTAAATACGAAGCTTGGAAAGACACTTTGGACTCATTGCTAAAGTGATGGGAGAACGATTTAAATATGTCAGAAGAAAAAGAAATACAGCTCAACAGGTGGTGAGATTGTGCAACTTGGACTCAGTGACTACCCACAGATGCAGTTGCATTGTGGGCAAAGGAGGAGAAGAATGCCAGGGATGAATAACTGGCCTGTCTCTTTCATTGATTTCCCCTGAAAGCAACAGTGAAGAGGGAACTCCTGGAGGCTCAGCTGAATAGTCTTTTTCAATCCCAATCCTGAGAAGGCTCAGCCTCTCTATGGGCAACAAATTCACTGAGTAGAGCATCTCAGTCTGCTTGAATTTAATGTTTGGCTTAAAAAAAATCATAAATAGTCTTAAATCAAAGCTAGAACACCCATCAAGACTGGAGCGATTTTCTGCTCTGTGGCGCAATTATATTGTCGCTTTCTTTTTTGCTTTGTTCCTTCTACATGATGCATAGATCACCTGCTTCAGTTCTCCGTCACATATCACACATACCAGCGGCGGTATAGCTGACAAATATGATAACATTTTAACAACCTGAGTCAGTAGGGGGAGTGGTCCTGCAGGCGTGAGGTAGGCGTAGACTTCTACACAACAGCTGACACTCAAAAAACGGGAGGACAGCGTCGGTCTGAGGCTCAGAGGAGGCGCTCCGGTGAAGTTGTGCCCCGCGCAGCGCAAGTTTATACGCGCTCGGAAAATTCCCAGACGATACAGAGGTGGATCCTACATAATTGCTGGTGTGGAAGCGGCGGTGCTGTGAGCGGAGAGCCTCCAGCTGCAAGGCATGAAATCTTTGTCGAGTGGACGATTGTAGTTAAAAAGGTAAGAGATAAACGGCGTTTCCTGGATTGGCACCCAATGCAACCGTCATATGGAAAATATAACGAGCAAAAAACCCAGCTTGTCTGCATGATTTCTTTGTTTTTTCTTTTAGCGGTGCAGAATTTAATTTGCAGAACAAACCGCACCTGCTTTTCTGTTTGTTTCCTGTCGCATTAAAAGCAACATCTACCGTGAGAGCGTTTGACCTCTTTAGCGCATATTTATTATTTTAGTTCTGATTTCTAAATTAATAAATTGTTGATCAGTAGTTGCAGAGAATAAAACCAGGTGAGTCTCGGCTCATCGACGTTTCACTTCGTCTTTTGATGCCATCAGTTGACTGTACATAAATCATTAGCACGGTTATATAAATGACAGCATGTTTATTATAGGGGCAGACACAGTTCCTGTTTGACGTGAAGGTGATTCGTGTTTGCGGACGTTAAACGGCAGAAAGTTTAAGGACACTGATTATGTTAAAGGAAGTATCGTTTGCTAGTTTAACTTCCTTCTAGGATTTGGAGTTGTGAAACTTAATATTTGTCTTTCTGCCAAAAGATTAACCTGTTATTGGTCTGCTCACAGCTGTTGTCTTTCCTTGTAGTTGCTGCTGCTGGCAGAGAAGAGGCTGTTTTGGGTTTTTCTTCTTCTTGCTTTTCAATCAGACCGTTGTCCACAAGCAGCTGCTCTTTCAATGTGGGATACAGTTTTAGTGCTTTCGCCAGGCTGAAATCCTCCAGGGTCAGGACCTCACTCATGGCAGCTTTGCTCCTTGGGCTGCTGCTTTTTGCAATGCAGTCCCCGCCAATCCCCTCCAGGCCAGTGGCCGATGGCGACGGGGGGCCACCTTTACCTCCAACCTCATCACCCGCTGACAACGGGACCACCAGCCATCCAAATGGGACACTCCAGCAACTTCCTCATATTCTAATTGTTGGCGTGAGGAAGGGAGGAACACGGGCGCTGATTGAGATGCTCAGCCTGCACAGCTCAGTGGCTGCAGCTCAGAACGAGGTGCACTTCTTTGATTGGGAAAGTCACTTTCAGAGGGGCTTGCCTTGGTATCTCAGCCAGATGCCCTACGCTTTCCCCGACCAGCTGACGGTAGAGAAGACGCCGGCCTACTTCACCTCCAGCAAAGTCCCTAAACGCATCCATCAGATGAACCCTGACATCAAGCTGCTGCTTATCCTCAGAGACCCCACAGAGCGGGTGCTCTCGGACTACACCCAGGTCTTTTACAACCGCCTCCAGAAACACAAGCGCTACCAGCCCATCGAATCTGTGCTGGTGAAGGACGGTGAGATCAATCTGGGATACAAGGCTCTCAATCGCAGCCTTTACTATGTCCACATGCAAAACTGGCTGCAATACTTCCCACTGGAGAGCATTCACATCGTGGATGGGGATGAATTAATCAGAGACCCCTTACCTGAGATGAAAAAGGTGGAGAGGTTCTTAAAGCTGGAGCCTCAAATAAACGCTTCAAATTTTTACTTCAATAAAACTAAAGGATTCTACTGTTTGAGAGACCACGGGCGAGAGCGGTGTTTACATGATTCGAAAGGCAGGGCTCACCCTCACGTGGCTCCTGCCATCCTGCAAAAACTCTACCAGTTCTTTCATGAACCCAACAAGAAGTTCTTTGAGCTGGTGGGTCGAACATTCAACTGGAAATGAACGTCAGAGTGTCTGTAGCTGGTTGTAGAGTTTCTTGGGGAAATGCGTGGTTTTTCCACACTAACAATGTAGACAGTGAGTCAAAGCTAATGTAAAATTAAAGTAAATCTATTTTTGTACTAGTGTGTTTGCTACAGAAGTATGATCCAGCCAAATATCAGGGCAGACTGCATTTGAAGACATGCTTTTAGTGCATGTCTTGTTTTTCTTTCCTAAACACACGTTCTCTGTGTTTCTGTGCTGTTACACACTCACTCTGCTGTTCAGCCCCTCTGAACAAAGACAACTTACTATGACGTCGATAATGATATTCAGACTGTAGACTGTGATAATGTGTTGCATCAAAATTAGTACTGAGCAGTTTAATATTGTCATACCCTCTTTTTCTCACTTCATATGACATTATTAATGTTTAACTGCATTTTTAGTGCTACGAAGGACCTTTATCTGCTGCTATTTTTTCCCTCCTTTTTCAGTCACTTTCAGGCAAACGCCACACTGAATATGTATTTGTTCTCCTTGCTACTCACGTTTCCTCATGTAAGAGTCAAAAATATGCTGTATGCACATCATCTATTGCTGATTATTACTGTAATTATTGTTTTTTTAAGTGAAGAATTAATACCATAATAAAGATGTATTTTATTTTTAGCATGTCTGATGCTTTTGCTCACATATTGAATTATTTTTATTCATTTATTATGTATTTGTGTGTTGTGTCATTTGTCTACACTAACAGGTGCATACGTGTGCTGCAAAACTGTTTTGTGGATTGTAAGTTCCTTCAGAACATTCACACAAAAAATGCTTTAAACATGCTGGTACATGCTAGCAGCAATGGTGGAACTTATCGTTTTCAATCACAACTGTGTTGAATTTCCTGTTTGGCTGCTCTGCGCCTGCTGGGGGGGGGGGGGGGGGTCTTGTTTATGAAGCTAAGTTCTGCTTCTCTGGTGATTTTAATTCTCCAGTTATAAACAGCTGCATTCATTTGCAGGTAATTGACTTTTACCTTAATAAATTAGGACTACTGTGGCATGAGTGGGCAGGCAGGTGAAGTCAGAATTGAGCACAGTCTTTTCCATGAGAAATCTAAAGAGGAGTTGTTTATGCTCAAGGGTGTGATCTTACTCAGTTTTTTAAAGCGGCATGGCATTATTTATTCAAATCGTATTGCTACTTTGAAAACATCAGCAGCGCAGTATTGAAGACATTAAGCTCTAAAAATCCACAGTAGCTGTTTCATATTTGAATGTGGCCTAGATTTACTTGGGGGCTTACTGGGACTGTGCAGACAGGAGGTTAACCTCAATGCCCCTGAAATGCGGACCACAGCAATATTTATTTCTTGCTTTTTTCTTTTTTTTGCCCTCAGAGAGCAGGAATAGTACTGCAGTAACATGTGTTTTTTTTAGTGTTAGTACTGAGTAAGACTGTCTATGGTTTTTAAACAGAACAAGTTTGGCTACAGGCATTGGGAGGAGGGGGGAGTCAAAAACAGAGAAATGGTGCGAGGTAGAGTCTGATCCGCTGCGCTGTAAGATTATCAGACATCAGCATGCGTCATTTGGTGTGTACAGCAATAACACCAGATCTAGCACGTTCTGCTGATAGTGTTGTTTTTAAAACTTTAACTCTCCAAATGGTCTTTTGCAATAGCAACACCTGGAGAAACTTTCAGGAATGCTGTTGAAATTCGTGAAGTTAAGAACAAAACAACAGCAATGTCAGCGTCACCGTCCTTCGGGTCAAAGCAGGACTGATGCATTTTCCAGATTGACCTGTTTTCCTCTCCACCTCGCAGTCTGCAAAAGTACTCATTTAAGGAGAATCATGTGGAGAAGTAATGTTAAGCTTTTTTTTACCTCTACTTGGGCAAAGTACATTTCAGGCCTTGTTCTCTACGCTCTCAGTATCCTGCTGCTTTATAATTCTGCTTTCACATAAGCTGACAAGCCATAAATTGAGCTAATAAAATGCATTACAATTGTTTTTGGCAAGTAGTCCCACACGGGAAAACAGCTGTCACTGGTCACTGCTGGCACTTCCACCAAAGAGGATTTTCACTTCTCAAATTCTCAGGAATTAATTTTAAATTTAACAAGCTGAAACCTTTAAATTGAGAGAATAATAATTTACATAGAAAATCACAATTTGTGTGGTAGGAGTTTGTTTTTTCTCATTTCCAGCAATATTAATCATCGCATGTCTCCTGAGATTTAAAGGGGGTTGCTAGTTAAATGCCGTGTTTGTTAAATCATCTTACAGACAGTCAGTATGTCAGTTGCTTTTACTTCTGAAATTTTGCAGACACCTCACACATTATCTTGGGTAGAATTTTAAATGCAGAGTTTATTGTTGGGGTATTTTTGCATTTATGTATAGTACTTTTTGTCCTTTTTCCTGGATAAAGTTAGTAAAAAGTTGATCCTGGAAAACATTTCTGTGACAGCAAAGTTGCCCCAGCCAAAAATGGTTGCAGTTCCATGGCTACAATTGCAGGGCAGTAATGAGGCGGGTTAATTCACGTCTAATAGCGGTTGAGTCAGACCCTCTCTTCAAAAGCAAAAGGCCTGTGTGTGGTTTTCTTATTACAACATATGATTTACAGCTGAATTGGTTATGAAGTGGTTGTCATCAAACAGACCCACAACATCCACTTCGCATACACAAAATACACATGGACGCCCATGTATTGAATATAAAATCATTTTGATGACATTTATCTATATCCCTGTTTCATAATGTGTTATTTGTTCAGGTCTGTATACTCTCACAACCTTTCTGATGTCACCAGTATAAGCCTCTGGTGTATATTTCTCAAAGTACAGAAGGATGTCATGCAGAAAATGAGAGGTCATGATCACAATCTCATCTCACGGTCCACCTTTTCTTTATCTTCCTCTTCCTGCATGCCGGATTGTTTTTAAGCAGTCAGAGAAGACGTCCAGCTGATATTGATGAAGGACACTTTTTTGTCAGCCGTTAACTTATGTGTTGAGTGGACATTCAAACAGCAGTCATTCAGCTAAAGAAACTGAAGAGCAAAACGGGATTCAAATATGAGTTTTGTCTTGTTTTTAAAAAAGGTCCCTCTTTTTTCTCATGGTCTGCTTTTGTTTGTCCAGCAACAGAAAACCTGTTTTACATACAAGCCTTCATCAGGGAGTTGATCAGATTTCATGGACACAAGTGAATTTATTCCGCTTTCACCGAAAGGGGGAGTGGAATATTCCGCTTTTCGCACTTGAAGAATCAGGAAAATACTCATATTTTAATGGTCATTAAGCCCTAAAAATATTCACAGGAATAATTGAGTGTTTCTGGAGCACTGGTGATAATTCCCTCTGAGTTTGTCACCGTGGAAGGTTATAAACTCTGCTCCTCTAGGCACTCAATAGCTTTCTGAAGCTTTCTGAGTTCTTTCTGGTGACAATGCTTTGTGCAAAGACACATATTTTTTTCCCGCTGCCTCTCCTTCTGCTTTGCTCATATTCGACATCGGAGTAGCATCTATTAAGAGTTCATGAACGCCTCATTAGTCTAGTCAGCTGTACAGACCTCTAAAGTTTTACAGTCACAAATTTCCCTTAACGTCACCTAATTAATCTCCGCCACACTATTAATTTGCCTCCTCGCCCCACATGCAGTAAGAGTGGTAAACCAGCGCTACAAGCAGGATTAATAGCCTTGCCCTCTTCCCAGCAGCTCCCACTGCTCCAGTACTTCCACCATAACGTTATTTGCTGTGGAACTTTCTAGACTAACTTGGAACCAGTCGTCCCCACCCCCACAGCCAGCCCACACTAGTTGTTCTTGAAGGGGCCTGTTTCCTCCGAATCACAATCGGCTATTCTAGGGTTTTTCAAAGGATGATGTGATGCGATGGAGCATAGCTTCTTCTGCACTCTCCAGGGCTGCAGCTCGCTTTAATTGGAATAGATTGTTTGTCCACTCGGTGTGTGAAACTCGGCAGAAATATCACATGCACCCACTCTTTCTCTATTTTCCACAAGAACAGTGGAATGCATACATCCAAACACACACATGCAGACTTGCATTGTGTGCTTGCCAGCCCTGTATTAAGCTCTGCCTGTCATGTATACACTTCCTGAGCTAAGCTTCCAGATTTCACAGAGATATACACAGGAAGCGATTTCAAAACAGCTCATGTTTTAAAGGTCATTTAAGAATTGCTGCTTTTTTTTTTTTTTCTCTTTTCAAATTCTCCAAGTACTTTTCTAACTCACAGAATGAAAAAATAACTCTTCTACTGCTTGATAAGAAAGCTTTTTAACCTGCTTCTTAAATCGGCTCTTAATTTCAAAGCAAATTCGTCTTTTAAATATATTTTCATGCTGAAAATAGACAGAGATATATAAAAATTTAAATACAAATATAAGAGATATATGCCACTTCCGGCCAACTGGATTAAGAAATACAGTCAAAGCATAAGAAATTGATTTGGAAACTGTTTTGTAAAGCAATAGAGACTCTTGAGCTTTTTGAAATAACTTCAAAACAGCTGTAAGTTTTGTTAAATGTCCCTCTGTTTTTTTATTTTCACAAGGAAGGTAATTATTTTTATGAAAAGCCGATGCTTAGCTCTGAGACTAGAATGTAACACAAATTAATGTGAGGCGTGACAGGTAGAATTACTAAGTAGCATTTGAGTCTTTGTGAAGAGAAAACAACAGTAATATGATATGAAAAACAAAATACCAGACAGACAGACCTATTTTTCATTTAAGTATGTGAAAGCTTTTCTAGGTAGCTTTCATTCAGTGAGACGTGCTCAAACAGCCTGAGGTAACGTTTCTTCCTTTTGAACCAGGTAACCTTGAAATCAGGACACACCAGGCAAATGAAAAGATTCTCACAAAACTGTGCCTCTTCTTTGCAGTCTCGGCGATCAGCTTTGATTAAAACAACCAAAACACAGACAACAGTGAATCAAAGTAATTGTATGTTGATTTATGTCAATTTAATTCATGAATAAAGAGGGCGTCCATGTACTTAGGCATGGTTTTTTTAGGCGGCAAACGAGGGGTTTCTCTGTGCTGTCATGAAACATCATCAAATGTCAATACGAACTGTCTTCTCTTGTTAGTATTGACATTTCTACTAAGTATATATTCTAAAGAGTTGCTCAGCAAGCTTCCTCACTTGTTTCACGTTGAATGTCGTGAAATATACATTAAAAAAAAAAGAAGTTAAAACGCTCTGGTCAGAGTTGGGTGGCCCAGTTATCCCAGCCCTCAGCTTAAGGTGGGGGCCTGGGACATTGTGCAAATTTTCAAAAAATGTGCTGTTTGAGACCCACCGTTCACGGGAAATAAGGTTTCGTTTTTATTCTCAACTCACCATCTGAGAGGCTGTGACTCAGGAGGTAGAGTGGGTTGTCTACTAATTGGTTGGTAGTTTGATGTCTGGTTCATCTAGGCAGGGATCAAACTACATCAAAGTATGTTTTGGAAACCCTGAGTTGCCCCTGCTGCATCCACTGGAGTGTGAGTGTGTGTTAAGCTTAAAAAGTGCTATAAGGGTAACACTCCATTGACTTTTTTTGGCACAATGGTTCAAACTTTAAGGTTCCGACAGCTCTAGAAGCACCAGCGTGTGGCACTGATTCTTTTCAAACCCCAAAGCTGGCAGATCACAGGGTGGTCCATGTGTGCCACTACCGCTCCTCTCTTACTTGGCAGAGGTATAATTAGTAGGTTTCCCAAGTTTAGTAGCTGCTAGTTTAGCTTTTACTCCTTTTAGTGTTTTTTTTACTATTACCACAGGGTCTTTGTCAGAGACATATTTAATAATTAAAACTGAATAATTACAAGTTCAGAATAGATATAGATTCAAGATGACACTTTTCCAAGTCAATGGACTCACAACCATTGCAGACATTCCAGTTCTCTATTCATCAATCTGCAGGTTATGATAACAAAGGCTGAAACTATGCATAGGACAGATCCTATGCATTTTTACATTATTTTGGTTGGTTTTAGGAACGCACAGAAGATTTTCCCAAAGTAATTGTTTTATTTTTTATACTTAACATGTTATTAACGTTAACATGTAGTTTGAGTTTTTAGTTCAGCTTAGGGTTTTTTCTGTATTAAGGGTGTGATTAGTTCCTGATTGAAAAGCTTGTCTAAATGTGCCTGGGTTCTGTCACACAGGGAGTCGTCAAATTTTGGTTGTTACGTCTCAGTTTTAGCTCATCCAGCTTTAATCAAACAGAACAGCACAGCAGGTATAGGACCACACCCTGTGACAGGCATGGCAGCAAGATTCATGCCAAGGATATCGCATCAAGCATCATGAAGACAACTGTTTGTTCCCCAAGTCCCACCCCCCCCTTTGGCAAGATTATCTGCATTCTGGGCACGCACACATGTAGCTGATGGCCCCACCATGTGGCAAACTTTACAAATTCTTTCTATTGAAATTTAGAGCTTAGTTTAATATACAAAAGCGAAAAAAGAAATAACAGGTGAATGAAAGGCTGCAGCATTTTTTTGGCTTTGCTTTGTTTGACACAGTCAAATGAAAACACTGTGGTTAGCTTTAAAGCTGTTGAGAAAAATGTTCAGTAAAATGACTAGATGTAGCTGCAGCTCACAATCACAGCAGGTTTAAGATTTATATGAAGGGAAAATGCATTTCATTTTAATTGCTACTGGGAATATTTTTTGCTTTGCCAGCAGGTTGGGGTTTTTTATATTTATTTTTTTTAATTACAAATGAAGCTCCTAGTGCTTTGCATGTATCTGCGGGCTCGCTCCAAGCATGAACGTCGGTTGGACACTACTTCTACAAAGCCAGATGACTTGCAAACTAAGCCGAACTATGGCAAGTTTGAAGTCAGGATTTTCTGTGTCAAGAAAGTCGCTCTGTGTTTACCTGGCTAAATCACCATGGCAACTTGTGTTTAAAAATATCAACTTAGATAAGATAAGATAAGATAAGATAGAACTTTATTAATCCCTCGGGTGGGTTCCTCTGGGAAATTCGATTTCCAAAAAAAGCACAGCAACGACCGAAGTTACAGTTACAGAATTGTTATATATATATATATATATATATATATATATATATATATATATATATATATATATATATATATATATATATATATATATATATATATATATATATATATATATATATATATATATATACACACACACACACACACACACACACACACACACACACACACACACACACACACATATATAAATACAGAAACAAATATAAATAAAATATACAAAGGGGATAAATAGAATAAATAGGAATAAAAAATAAAAATACAAGTGAATTGCACATTTCAAGTATTGAGTCTATTGCACTGTTGACTATTTACAAAAAGTATTGCACAAGGTATTGTACAGTGAGGTGCAGAGGCACTACAGCTTAGTTGTTCCCCCCTCCTTTGTCCTCCTGTCTCCCCTCCCTCTCCCCTCCAGAGAGGAGTTAAACAGTTTGATGGCGTGTGGGACAAAGGAGTTTTTAAGTCTGTTAGTTCTTGTCTTGGGGAGAAGCAACCTGTCACTGAACAGACTCTTCTGGTTGTTTATGGCCGTGTGCAGAGGATGCCTGGCATTGTCCATAATGTCCAGCAGTTTCTTTAGTGTCCTTTTCTCTGCCACTGTCACCAGAGTGTCCAGCTTCATGCCGACCACAGAGCTAGCCCTCCTGATCAGTTTCTCCAGCCAACTTCTCTATCGTGCAGCCGCCATCTTGGGGGGGAAAAACAGTGGCACCGAGCAGCAAAATTATACATTTGAATTCAAATGTACAATAAATCCCAAGATAATGATTTTCTTCAGCATTAATCGCTTGTCCTATTTGCAGCAGTCTTGCAGGATACTGTTAAAATGTTTGTGTTCCATAGAGACTTTTAATCACCATTTTCATCATCATCATCTGAGTAAGTGGCACTCATGGGAATCATTTTATGCAGAAGAAGGTTCACATGACCTCCAGAAACGTAATTTTTTTAATGTGAACACGCATAGAGCCTGAAGCAGAAGGACTGCTGTTGTGATACACATTATGGAGATTTAGATTTTTTAAAGCCAGCTAAGGGAAAGACACCCTGTCTATGCTAAACATTGTTCATAATATATCACTCAGGATTGAAAATGTTAGGATAGAACAACAGAGAGAGGTCCGGTGCCGGCAGGAGACACTAAAAGTAGGAAGAACAGGAAGAGACTGTAGAGCAGGGGTGTCAAACTCAAACACACAGTGGGCCAAAATTCAAAACTGGAACAAAGTCGCGGGCTAACATTAATATTTATTGAAAAAAAAAAAATCTTCCTCCAGATATAACAGACTCAAATAAGTTTTGCTGGAAAACTGAATATGGAACAAGCAAAGCTTAATACTAAACAATATATATATTAGCTGTATAATACCAGTAGGCCAGCTCTGATAGTAATTTGGTATGGCTTCACGGGCCAAATGTAATTAGGCTGCGGGCCAAATTTGACACCTATGCTGTAGAGCACACAGACAGATTGACAACCACATGGAGTGCAGACGAGGAGAAAGAGAGAGACAACAACTGCAAAACCAAAGGGCACTCCTTACTCAAACGTAGCAACTCAGTAATAATAGGGAGTGGATCCTGCTTTGCCCTTCTTTTGACTCAAAAGAAAAACACACACAAAAAATAAATGATAATAATAATAATCATTTGTATCCATTTAGACTTAAAAGTATGGATCGAAAACCCATCAGAAATATGTTTTCTTGGGTCTTAGATTAAATTATTAAATTCTGTCTGACTTCGAAACAACTGGACAACTAGAGTAGTCGCCCCCTGCTGGTGATTGTTGTATATTTAGTATCTAGGTTTGTTGCACATTAACAATTGTGGCAGAAATTTAAAATAAAATAAAATAAAGCAACTTTGTTACACCTTACCTGGCTGCTTTTGCAAGCTAAAGTGACAGCTGTTGCTATAGCTTGCAGATTAAGCTAGTGTTAGCCTGCTAGTGAGGTAAAAATTCTGGCCTTGTGTTTTTGATCATTTTTTTGTTGTTGCTAACTTATTGCTTTGAAATCCGTAATGATCAGCGAGGGGCTGATTTGATGGTGAAACTGAGGGACAGTGGTCGCTCATAAGATAGCAACTTGTAAATCCACAAGGTAGGTAGGTTGGTACAGTACAGTATCATGGTGAAGAGAAAGCTGAGCCTAAAGCAAGGTTATCAAAATACAAGTCACTTATCACCATAAGCTGTGGGTAATGACCGAAGCAGATACACATGGTGTACATAAACTTTCTCTGAAGGGTGTCTGCTCTCTCCCCTGGAGATATGGTGAGAGGTGTGGTCACTCTGGAGGGGCTGAGAGTAGCTGTACTCCTGCTATCACTTTGGGCATTTGGCTACGATGCCCCCTGAATCCATTCTGGCTGAGGTTTTCCGGGCAGATCCTATTGGGCGAGGACCCCAGGGTAATTCCAGGGCATGCAGGGAACAGTAAAGTTTTCCCTTAGCTCAAGGGTCTTCCATTCAATTAGACTTCTTTTTAAAAAAACAAAACATTGGCCCCCTCCTGTTATCATTAGAAGGACAACAACCATGTGTTACGTCCCCACATGAAAGCTAGGCGAAGAAGGTGGGGGACAGTAACAGTTGGATGAAATGAAAAGGATGCCAGGCAGAGGTGTTTAACACAAAATAAATCTTTATTATAATTAATTAACCCAATAATCATATAAGCAGTAACAACAGAAAGAGAGCAACGCTGCTTTAATGATAAATCGGACAGGCCAACCCAAAGAGATGGTGACCGCTTCAATTAAGAAAACAACTATAAGGCTTCAACAGAAAAAAGACAGCAACGCTGCTCTTAGCAATAACCAAGAAATGGAGGCCGCCGTCAAGTTGAGTTACAACAAGCCACACACAGCAGGCCTTTTCCACACCTAGACCAGACTCACACACTGACCAGCACAGAGGAAATCCACCGCTTGCACTTTTGAGACTGTCTAGCTTTTATATACAGTCTATGTCTTTAGAGTAACTAAAATTACAGTTTTTTAGAGTGGATATAAAAAAAACACACCAGCTGAGAAGGCTTAAAAAAGGCACCTCTTCTTCAAATGTTTACTCCCATTTTATACTGTAGAGATTTGCAGCTCTGCAGCCATTTCATAATTTTTCATATTGCTTATCTGTCACAGCCTGATCTGGGATCTGTATTTCATCTTGTTCTTGCACATTTTAAATATTAACTGGAAAGAGTCCTCGTTACATGTTGCATTCTCTTGAGTATGTCCGGTGAAAAAAGAAAGCTTTTCGCCCCTATTCCTCAGCAGTCAGGACACGTGAATGGTTTCATAACCTTTCTCATTCTCCCTGCACAAACAGAAAGGGATTTTGGCAGTAAATGACAACATTACAGTAAATATATTAAATCACCTAAATTAAATACCACTGTTTATGACTCAAAGTTATGATTTCTTCTCAGGCTATCACGCAAATCATCAATTTCCCTCCATGCTTATTACATCTATGAGTGTTTTCATTTTGCAGCTTGACATTGTAACAAATAACGTTTAGATATTAGATCAGAAAAATGCGCTTTTACCTCTGAGTGAGCTGCTTCCTCAATCCTGTTTACCCTTTCAGAGCTAATGGGTCATAAATATACATGTCATTAGGAAAGAGGGGAAGGCAGAGAAGGCCCGTGCTCTCCTGTATGATGTATGTGCACATATTGCCATCTTTCCCTCATCTTGCTCAGGTTCTACATGTGTTGCTGCTGTGAGCCGGCAGTCATTGCTGTGCACTGTTATCAGTCATTTCCTGGCATGGTGTCTTCTGGCAGAGGAATAAGCCTCCATGGCCAGTGATAACTCCCACTGCCAACAGATACCTCTGCATGGGTAAAGCATGACTGGGCCTACTGATAGTCCTCACTCCCCATGTGTGTGTGAGAGAGAGAGAGAGAGATGCACAGTGGCTTCATGGCTTGCATGAGTTTTTGTTTACTCATGAAGGATATCGACCAGTTTCCATGCAAATGTGTATGTGTTGGATTAAGTACATGTGTGTGTCTGTCCATAGGGAGCAGGGAACCATATGGATTATGATGCCAAGCAGGATTTTTTAAAACTCTGGTCTCCAGATCCTCCCCACAGAGCAAAACTATAATAACTCCAAATGTGTGCTGTTACTGAGAATAGTGTCATTCGCACTTGACGTCACTGCTGAGCTTATTTGGACGCTTCCGACGCTCAAATTATTCTGCAGTGTTACCCTGCTTGTAAGAAAACATGGTCTCTAGTGTGCGGATATAATAACTCTGTTTGTTCTCCAGACACGCAAGAAATATTCTCTGTTAACATGCTGCATATGGTTTGAATCAAAGCTAAATGACATGCAAGTTCATTCAAGTATCACATTACAACATAACTAGGTTTTTTGTGTGTGTTGTTTTGACGCTGGGTATTGAAACCATGTGTTGGATTTTCCCTGGGTAGCTGTGTCATGCTCCTGAATATGCTGCAGTTCTAGATCAGTAGAGAAGAGACACAAAATAATGGTATTGTAATTAAACTGAGGCTCAATGTTTAGTGGCACTGAAAGGGGTGATCAGGTGTGGCACAGGATCCCTTTCTATAGGAGTAGAGGGTGATAGATAGTTGAACTGTTTATTTTCCAAAGGAGTGTCAGCATAGCATACACTTACCAGCCACTTCATTAGGTATAACAGTTCAACTTCTCCTAAAAATATATGTTTAATCATTCAGTTACATGGAACCAATCCGTTGCATGTAGGCATGTAGACACGGTTAAGAGGACCTGCTGAAATTCAAACCAAGCATTAGAATGGAAAAGAAAGGTGATTTGAGTGACTTTGAATGTGAAATGGTTGCTGGTGCCAGATGGGCTGGTGTAGGTATTTCAGAAACTGCTGATCCACTGAGATTCTCCCATAAAACTTCCACCAGAGTTCAAGAGAACGGTACAAAAAAAGTGAAAATATCAACTGAGCAGCAGTTCTCCAGGTGAAAATGCCTTGTTGATGTCAGAGATCAGAGGAAGATGGCCAGACTGCTTTGACTTGATAGGAAGGTTACAGAAATTCAAATAATTAGTCATTACCAGTGTTGGGCAAGTTACTTTGAAAAAGTAATTATTATAGTTACTAGTTACTTCTTCAAAAAAGTAAGAGTTAGTAACTGAGTTACAAGATTCTAAAAGTAATTTAATTACTTGAAAAAATCTATTCCGTTACTTTATAAAAAAAAAAAGGTTTAACCCTCTGGGCTCCAGGGTGTAATTGGCCATTTGACTACTTTTGATGTTTCCTCTATTTCACCGTTAAAAACTATTCACTTTGCCTTGTTTGGTCTCATCCTTTTCAGCACAACCTCACGTGTCTGAATTTACAGTCATGTTTTCATTGTGACAAACTGTATTAACACAATTGATCTAAAATCAGACAAAAAACATAAAATCCGAGGAGAAAAAGTTATATTTTTTACTGTAACAACCACAAACATGTTTAATGATTATATTTCATATTTTATTATATTTCATAAATGCAAATATAAATTGTCAATGTTAAAATCATATGCACAAGTTTTGCAAACAACAAAGTTATTTGCATCCATTTACCTTTTACCCTTTTTTTAAATAACCATTTCAAACTATTTACAGAACAATCAGTTGTTCTTCAATAAGATGCCACAAATTATTTGTGCCTCTCCAAAAACATAATTTCTGTCACAGCCTGATACCTGCAGGTCTGACAGCAGCAGGTGCATCACTCCTGTTTCTACCTGGAGACAGCAGCCGCCTCATTGTTCTGACACACAACACAAAACTATCCACAACACTACACACTAATTACACAAGACAGCACACTAACTACACAAGACAGCACACTAACTACACAAGACAGCACATTAACTACACAAGACAGCACATTAACTACACAAGACAGCACATTAACTACACAAGACAGCACATTAACTACACAAGACAGCACATTAACTACACAAGACAGCACATTAACTACACACTGCAAACAGGCTAAACGTCACAAATCTCTCACATCTCAAAACTCGCTCTCTTTTTCTGCTGTCTTTATCTCTCTCTCTCGCCGTCACTCCTAAAACTCCCCCCTCTTCCTAAATAACAAAATGTCATGTTGCCATATCATTTTTTGATTGTTTGACATGGTACATTTTTTCACCAACACCAAAGGGCTGTTTTTTGTTTTTTAATTTTTTGGTCATGTGCAGAGAGTGCTTGCTAGCGCTGTCCTTAGACAGCAAACATGACGAAACTATTGAGGAAAAAACACCACCTATCATGACTCTGGTGTTACGTGGCCTATTATAAACTGGTATATATCACCTTGTTGCTTTGTCATCTTAAAGTGGTCGTGTGATTGGCTTACCACGACTACTTTCACCTGGAGCTAGGGGGGGCAAAACATATGATTGTTTTGCCCCCCCTAGCTCCAGGTGTTGTGCCAAAAAGTGATCGTCTACCAGAAAGTGATTGCCGCCCGCGGGAGCGCGTGCAGCTGCTTAAAGCTGTAGCGCCCAGATTACAGCTACTTACGGTAAGCTGAACGCAGCTTCAACCGTCTATTTGTTGAAAAATAGTAACACAACCACACCGCATTTTCTTGTTAGTAACGGTAACGGCGTTGTAACGATAGAAATAGTAATTAGTTAGATTACTCGTTACTGAAAAAAGTAACGCTGTTAGTAACGCTGTTACTTGTAACACTGTTATTTCCATCACTCGTCATTACAAACAAGATATGCAGAAGAGCACCTCTGAATTAATTAAATCGGCAACAGGAGCAGAAGACACTCTGTGCCAGAAGACTGGAAAAGTGTCACCTGATCTGATTAGTCTGTGGCTGGTGATTGCTGTGTAATGGTGTAGTGGTACAGCATAGCTGAGTATTGTTGCTGATCATGTACCTTTATCACCAGAGTGTACCCATCTTGTGATGGCTGCTTCCAGCAGGAACATATGCATGTCACAAAGCTCAAATTATCTCAAACAGTTTTTTGAACATACTCAAAGGCCTCCAGAGACACCAGATCTGAGTTAAGCACCTTTGCATGTGGTGGAATGAAAAACTATGTCATGGATATGCAGCAACAGCATGTCTGAGTAATGTTTCCATCATCTTGTTGCTCTTAACGGCATCATCATCTTATTTACTCTTGATCAAGAATTGAGGCAGCTCTGAAGGCAATAGGGGGTCCAGCCTGGTAAGTAGTACCAGGGTGTACTTTATGAAGTGGCCAGTGAGTCTAGAGCCTAATTTGATCTCAAGAGAGAAAGATCAATAGCAATAACATGCACGCCTTTTATTTTTTCTTCTAGATTTAAGAAGTACATTCTGCTGAAATCACACTGAAGTGAAAAATGCTTGGATTTTACAATAAAAATTGCCAGACAACAGAAGGCATTATTTCTTGTTAAATCATTTTTACTCATTCAGTGAGTAACCCATTTACAAAACAGCCTGAGACGTCATCAGAAAAATAAGCGCTGATTACTCTACGTCTACATTAAAGTTTATAGCTCCGAGTGGAAAAGAAAGAAACTGTCACAGTCTTTAATGTCTTTTTGACTCACGACTTTTATAGATCCGGAAATACTTTTACTCACCCATTTTTACTCTTGTGTAATGTTAGCGCCACTCCCAAAAGGTTTTCTTTGTGTGTTTTTCTTACTGAAAACATTGAAGTAATTACTGAATTCAGTGCAATTTTTCATGCTTTGCAAAGCCATTCAGCTGGCTAAATTGGACCCTTTAGAATCAGGCTGGTTCTGGTATGAGATGGATTTGAACATTTCCTGATTCTTGAATACAACAACAGTCATAAAAAAGACTAACAACAACAGCAAATGTAACAAGATACAAAATGATCATCAAATATTGCAACAAAAACCCACAAAATGATGTAATTCAACTTCAAAGAGCTACCAAACCAAAAAAAAATGAAGTGCAAAATGACTATAAGAATCACATGATTGCGCCAATTATGAGATATTGAGATATTTGGTGCTACAAAACGCAGATTTTTTTTGATAGTCACAGAAGAATATGTAATGTTTATTTGACAGTTATTACACTGATGTGCATATTGTAACTATTTTTTAAAAAAATGATCAGCTTTTATGACTGTCTCCCCAGCGCCTCCTGCAGCTCACCCGACAGCATTCAAAAGTTTTTAAACCCACCCCTGGATGTTGCGCCTGAATTTCTGAGATTACAGAAAGAAAGACAGCCGAGCGCTTTATGAAAAGAAAAAAAGTTTCTTTATAAATAAAGTCTGTGTTGATTTGATTTGACATTTGGCACACTTCAAATATTTCTCCTTATAATCTCCTCCTAACATTCGTGCAACGCTTCTCAGAAGAAACACACGCTTCCCCAGTCAAACAAAACCTTTTCCTATACTATTTACAGTTGTTTTCTTATTTCAAACATTTAACAAAAAAATCTCATATTCCCCAAATGTCAGCCTGTGAAAAAGAAAACAGGTGGAGAGTGTGTTTGCTGTGTAAAGACCAAATTACATTCAATCAGCATGCTCGGGGAAAGAAATTTCCCCCGCCTCATGCCAACCTCTGCAAATAAAAACAACAAAAATCAATTGGCTGTTTCATGATTGACCAAATGCCCTCACCTGCGAGTCTTGAAATCCAATGACCTGCAAGGCTGATATATTGCGTCTCACCTAGAGAATGATAATGTATTCTTTTAACTAATTCTAACACAACCAATTAAAACCCATTAATACTGTGTATTGACATTGTGAGTTCCTGTTTTCTTTTGTGGTGAAAAAAAAGAAATTTTTTCTCTGGTGATTTAAAATGAAATTGTAATTTTATAGATTTTTATTTGCACATGCATGCCCTTTGGTCACACTTTGCTTTTTAGATAGCAAAGAATGGTCAACATTTAACATCAGCTGTAGAAATTCTCTCTGGCACATCATAGGAAGGTTTTTTGTTTTGTTATTTTAGCTCGGGAACCAGAGTGGGTTGTCTAGAGGAGAAAGAAAGATACTGAACCCCAAATTCCCCTTGTTGCACATCCACTGGTGTGTGAGTGTGTGCTTGATAACAGCATAGAATAAAGTGCTTTGTAAATTGGCGATTGTGGTGCTCAGAGAGAGTAGAAAAGCTCCGAGTACCAGTCCGTTCATCATTTTTAGCCACGGTATCTTCTGCATTTAGGCATGAAGGCATTGATCACCAATTTGGTCCAAAATGAAAGGATGCCAACAGGATGGCATGTAAGGTTTAGAATTATATCAACTGAGATTCATAAGGTTTGGGGTTATGCAATTGATTTTTGCTATGATTCGACATTTCATCAAAAAACTATTTAACATTTGACTTCAACTCTTTTCCAACAAACTGTAAAGCTGTAAAACTTTGACAGTTACTGATCAAACAAGAAACTGAAAGCAGATCAGACATGAGCTCAGATTACAGTTAATAAAACAGGCTTGACAGAGACCTTGAGAAGGGTAAAAAAAAGCAGTAAAGACACGAGGTCTTTAGTGAGAGGAGAGGATAACTTTAAGTTGCATTTCCACAGATGAAGGGCTTTCGATTCATTCAGTTGTATTTGCAGCTGTTAAATAAGCACATATTCTTTTTTTAACAATAGAATGAGAATAACTCAAAGCCTGCCTAGTCAAACTTCTCTATTGGTCTCAGCTTCAGGCGCGACATATTTCAAACTGCTGCCGACGTTAAACCCTGACATCATCTTTGTTGTGTCTGTTGTAAGTCAGAGATGTTGACCTGGCACGCGTGTCCTTAAAACTCTGAATCACAAATCAGCCAGACGGATTTAATCAGATATTTTCAACCGCTGACCTTGGTCACAGAACATAAAGGCAGCGCATCCACTGCATGAATACAAAATGTCTCTCAGAGCGGGAGAAGCATATGCAGCATCTGTGCAGTATCTTCCACATCACAGAATCTCTCTATTTCTTACATTCCCTCTGAAGTCAGAGGAGGAATATACAACAGCAGCTGAAACCTTGGCTTGCCATCCTTCAATCTCGCAGATCAAACGGTGTAGCCAACAATCCTGAGGAGCCTCAGAACATTTTCTCATACATCTGTCAACATTTTCAGGTGCTCCACCGCCCTCGCGATTCCAACCAGAGCAAGTTTGAGCATTAAAAGTCCCCCAGAGATGCAAACGGAGGAAAAAAGAGAGAGAGAGAGGACATTGATCTGGTTGTGTAACACTGTGCAGTTTGCCATAGGTCAATGAAATTCCATCAGCTTTTCTTCCCTTTGGTCAATATCTATCTGAAGAGTCTCTACACACATTGTCTTCTCTTAGCCCTCAGCCACTTGTATTCATCTTCAGCCGCCTGCCTTCAGTGATAGGACAGAATCAGACTGCAGGTTGGAGGAAAGAAAAAGTGGGCACATTGTACTACAGAGAAATAAGACACCTTTTCCCTGTATTTCTATACTCGTCTGCTTCAAAACCTGCTCAATGGAAAAAGTCTCCAGTCCATTAACTTTACGGAGGATGTAAGTAGGCAACTAATAATATCCAGAAAGCATCCCGACCTGCTCAAATGATAAAAGAATCAATTTGGAGTCTGTAAGCTGCACACAGAAGATGATATGAATCCTGACACTGTCTCAATACTTTGCGTTTGTTTGTTTATGCTCCCTCTAGTGGATTATTGAGTCTCCTCGGTCTTGAAGGTGAAAATGTGCCTGTGATGAAACAATTTGTTGCTCAGATTTTTTTACAAATTTACTTTAAAGTATCAGTACAACAATTTAATAAACACTCAATATAATGGTTGAATTTAGGGCTAAAAATCATTGCTGAAGGACTGATGAAGCCCTTACTAGCAACCTGTCTATGACAGCTGGGATAGACTCCCCCAGCGAGCCTGAAGGACGAAGGGTTGAGAAGATGGATGGATGGAAGAAAACCAGCAACACAGTCAGTGAAATTACACCCTGACAATATTAAACTAGTAAACCTTGATTACATTACCAGTTGGTTGCAAAAGCATGGGCAGAGGCATGATGGATGCCCATTTATATATTTTATTTGACAAATAAAGTATAAGATCGGCTCTGCAACAAAAGAAAATTTAAATGATGGTTAAATTAAACTTGGTTATAACAAAAAAAAAAATAACAGCTACAAACACTACATAGTTAAAAACAGCAGCTCTACTGTGTAGCTAGAAAATCAATACAACTGGGGGCCATTTGGGGAGGCAGTCTACACTGAGGAGTGTCCAGAGGTGCTACAAACTATTGATCTGATGCATCTCACTGCAATCCCTGTTTCAAATCTCACAACGGACCAAAATAGTGTCTCTTATACTCCCAGTGCTTTCATTCACCTGCATAAACGTGAGGAGGGACTTCAGCAAAGGTGCCCAGCCTCCCAACAAATATCCCTAAAAGAGAAAAAAACAGAAACAACTTAATAACTCTAAAGAAAGACAATAAAACAAAATAAAGATCACTCGTATGGTTAATGCTATAAAATTCACAACTTAATCTGAAATACTACAGAACAGGCCTAAGCAAAACAGAAGCACGAGAAATCTCTAGAAAAGGAGAAAACTACTGTTGTTGTAGTCTGAACTAGAGACTTCGTGATGTGGTCCTGCTCATCACTGTCAGGCATTGGGTAGCCAAACACAGTCACCAAGGGAAATAGCAGAGCTGGTCCACAAACACCAGGATCACACTGTAACAGAAAAACAGTTTCTAAATGTGCTCTAACAGTTAGTCTATCAGACACCATTTTCAAATTTCCAACAAACTATTAATCCTGATATATCAGTTAATATATTGATGTATAACATCACTGATGTACGCCATGGTCACAGGGTCACAAACATGCAGCCTCGAGGTCTAAACTGGGTTGTTTTGCAAGTCATACATTTTTAAATCTTTCTCAGTAAAATGCATTACTGCTCCTTTTGTGATGACTCTAGCTTTACTACACAGGAACATATGTAGATTTTTAAAATGTTGAATAATATTGTTGTTTCTAAGGGTTTGTGTTTTTCAGCTGTGATCCGTTAATAGGACACGTGCTCAGTGGATGTGGAAAAACTGAGATTTAATTCAGAAATGTCCTTATTTTTTCTTACTACATCATTGTATCATCTGTTTTGCAAATGGATTGCTCATTAAATGAAAAAAAAACGTAACCAGAACGAATACATGCTGATTTCTATTAATTTCATCTTATTTAATCTTGGCTCTGGCCCAGGTCTCTCAACCTGTCGTCTTTACACTGAAGAAAGGGGGAAAATATGGAGGAGTGTCTGATTACGCAATTAATTATCCATACTGGCTCCACTTGAGAGAAATGTGTGGCATATGCAGCACATGAGCCTAACAACTCTATTAGACTTTAAAGGGACATTTATTGGCCCGGGCTGGTTAATTGATCTGTATATGGTTGCTCATTTTTAACATGGCATATAATAAAACATGCATACACTGATCAACTATGTGCAACCTAAACATTGTTGCATACTCTCCTCTGTGGCATTCACACTCCACCCAAAGGCTTCTCACTACATTTCCTAGAACAGGCCCAATTCACAGAAACCCACAGGACCCACACAGACAGACACTACACTATACCTGCAGTGGTCACATATGCATGTCCTGGCAGGTCAAAGCTGTTTTGCTGTTTTAGCAATAGAGATACTCTAATAAAGCAGAAAAAAAATGTGCTTACTGCTCTGTGTTTAGTTACTTTGTTGCAATGACTTGTCCAAAAGCAGCACATGAAACATACAAGTTTACAGCATTTTGTTACTGTGTGATGATTAATGTTATGTAGCAGATCTTACTCCCCCCATCAGCAGTATTCAGTTCAACTCTCCAGCCTCGATGTTAGAGGCGGTTCTCATAGTTCAACTTGGAGTCAATGAGTCTATTTTGCATATTACCTTGGCAACTGCCTATTTTATCATTGGGCCACTGTTCAAAATTTCCTTAATAGTAGTTTCATTCTAACCCAGACATTTCGTATGGAAATGAGACTCCTCCCTGCTTTGAGAAAATGAGGCTCTCAGCAGAAAGGATTTTGTTTCGAACTCAAAAACAAGACCCATATTAACATATCAAGGAGCCGGAAGAAAAAGAGAAAAGATTGGGAGATATTCTCAACATCTTCCCAGTGGACTTCTGACAATAGACGTCTGGTTTTATTGGAGCAGCAGGTTTTTTTTTCCTGCCATGTGAATTTCAAACATAATATTCTGTATTTCTTTGATATTTCTCATTTATTTGAGCTTTTCTTGTTTTGCTTTTGTTTTATTTTTTATTCCTCAAGTGTCAGAAATTGAGGCTTTTTAGCTTTATGTCACAAACTGACTTCACGTCTTCACCATTTCCATATATAAACAAACAGCCGCCAAACAAAACCTCGTCAGCACGAAGCAGCTTTGAGCCTTCTGCCATCAAGAGATGTTCACACTACGTCTCTGCAGGTTTCATTAAACCTGTAACTCACAGAAACAGATGCTCATGAAATTTGTCTCAGTGTCATATTTACATTAATGCTCTGAAAGGAGGTCAGTGTAGCGTTTCTGCGTTTGGTGGGATTTTTTATTTATTTATTTTTTTGAGGAGCAGATGACAAGAAGTGGAGCGGGTGTGCTGCTGGTGTGTGATAGCAATGTGTGAGGGCTCTGGGGGGTTAGGGTGGTGGGGGGTGCGTGCATTAGCTGCTGTCTGGCGTCTGTGAGGGTGAAGGGAAGTGGGAGAGAGGCTTAATGTCTGTCTACTTCTATTTCCCTCTTAATTTCACACACTGTTGAGTCAGCCTATTGACTGACTGTTTATGGTGATGCTGGCGGTCCACCAACACTGCAGAGGAGGCAGTGCATATAACTCTTCCTCGCTGCTCCATTTCACCATGCAGGACCTCCACTTATCTAATAAGCTGGTATGAGGCCCATTCTCACCCATTCGTGCGTATATGTAACCTGCCTCTTACATGGGAGTGTGGCTGTTTGATGCACTTATCAGGTTGTAGCTGTGGGCATCCCAAGACTACGTGCATGCTTTGTGTGAGGAGAGAAGAGAAGAAAAGTAAGACTGATCCTGCATGCACTCTGAAGGCTCTTAGCACCTTTGTATCCCATGTGTACTCAGCCTTCAAATCAATACTCCTTTACTCTCTTTTTTTCTAAAGTTTCCAAACTTTAACATTTCATGCAGAAAGTCACAAGTAGAGAGGAACACGTTTCAGCCACCTGAATGCAGAATATAAGGTAAACAATATAAGTATTAATATATATCCAGACCTTTAATGTCCTAAAGGTCTGGATATATATTAATACATAAAGGTAAAATTTTTCTCTCTTGAACCGATTTGTCTATTTTTTTTTTTTGCCTGTCCCGTTTGGCTCTTTTGCATCAGAATTATTGTCTAAAGGCGAAGAAAGATGCCCAACGGATTTACTTTACCAAATGGACCATCCCAGCCTTGCCGTAATGGTCCATTTGATTCACCTTTTATTGTTTATTTTATTTTCACTTGCTAAATACGGGACAAATTTGACTGCGGAAAAGAAAGAAGGAAAAAAAAGCAACATAATAAACAACATCACGATGCTCTATGGGAATATAACAGTAAATATTAAACATTATTGTGCAGCACGTAAGATCAACAGCGCACAGTGTGCTTTGAGGTAGGAGCCAAAAAGGGTGTAGTTTGTGTGTGTGAGCACCCGTGTGTACACCTGTGAGCATGGACGCGCTTGTATTAAAAGGTTCCTTCATGTAATGATCTGCTAGAGGGGAACCGATTTGTCTTAACCTGGGTCTTAATTTCAAATGTCTTCATTTTTTTATTGTCACTATATGTTATGATTAATAACTAGATATGTTGTTCTATAGCATAGGTGTCAAACTGTGGCCCGCGGGCCAAATTTGGCCCGCAGCCTAATTACATTTGGCCCGCGAAGCCATACCAAATTACTATTAGAGCTGGCCTACTGGTATTATACAGCTAATATATATATTGTTTAGTATTAAGCTTTGCTTGTTCCATATTCAATTTTTCAGCAAAACGTGTTTGAATCCATAAGAAAAGATTCATTCTCATATCTGGAGGAATAAATATATTTCAATAAATATTAACGTTAGCCCGCGACTTTGTTCCAGTTTTGAATTTTGGCCCACTGTGTGTTTGAGTTTGACACCCCTGTTCTATAGCAATGTGCACTCCTGAAGCTAATTTTTTCCCTGTTATTTCACACATTAAACAAGATTAGATTTGGTCTGCTGGACAAACAAAGCGAGGAATTTCAAGTGTTACATTTGATCTGTGGTTTTAACTGTTTACTGGTCAGGATCAGGGTTTCTGCCACTGTATGTAACCCGGCAATGGGGGTGTTTCCATACTGGATTGTCCAGGCCCAGCATTAGCAATGACCTCCTCTGGTGCTGTTGACCAACAAAGTACCAGCAGAAACTCTGCTGCTGTTGGCAAAAGAAAAGGAGAGGGGAAAAGACCAATCAGCAAATCATGGATGTTGTGAAGGATGACATGCAGAGAGTTGGTATGACAGAGGATATTAGGGACAGGGTGAGATAGAGGAAGGTGGTCTGCTGCGAGGCATGCAGCCTGCTTTACCTAAAATGACCTGCAACAGGGAACTTATAGATATTTTAATCTTAAAGGTATCGCAAAGATTTTAGGTGATTACTAGGCAACAGGATGATATCATAATATAAAATTCATAATGTAGTTTAATGTACATAAATTATATGTTAGTGCAATGTATTAAAAATTTTTTGATGACTTAATAAAGGGCCATGGTGTAATAAATGTTACAAATGTATCATTTTGTCCAGTAGTACATGGTTACTTGGCAACATGATGACATCATAAGATCTGATAGAAATGATCCTTCGCAGTCCAAAGATCTATCTGTGTACTTAGCATGTTTGCCCAACTTCTGGTTGCACAGGACGAGTTTACAGATGATTTTGTGCATTATCTGTGGCTGGCTAATTCATACCAGAAACCTGACGTGTTCACCTTAGAATTGCCAGTGACTCACATATGATGATAAAATTTTTGTTCACAACCAATGCTGTGAATTTCCTCAGCAATTGTGCTACTTGATTATTGCCTCCTACCATGTGGACTCGCATAAATACATCCATAAATGAATAAATATGGATTAAAAAAAAGCAATGTGTATGCAGAATTTCAAACTTTTTAATGGCCTCCACTTTAAAAAAAATAAAAAATAAAAAAAAAAGTAAAATTGAAAAAAGAAAACCTGAAAAAACAAACAATCAAATTGACCTGTAAACTGACCTTTATAACTCTGAATGAACACATCTGTCTGAGGAGGAGAAGAGCAGAAACTGCAATTTACCATTTGACCAGTCCCGTCTCTGTCTCTCCAAATCTATCAGCAGTTATGAATAATTAAAGAAGTAACTATGCTTTTGCCACATGTGTAAATGCGTGCCAAAAACTGCCATTTCTCTTACCACAAAAAGCCCTTCAAAAGCTAGTTAATCCCTATGAACCCTCATGTTAAGATGGCCAGCTTCACAACAGAAATAAACTTGTTTACAGCTTGGATTTTGTTGAGGCTTAAAGTCTTCTAGAGTCCCTCTGAATCATGTTAGTGTTGTTGCTGGTTATTTGAGTATATCTGAAAATGCCATGTTCTGTCGTGTGGTGCAGCCCAGAAACATTTGCTGAAGTTCTGTTGAGTCAAATTATGTTTTTATTTGCCTGTCAGATGAGACTAATAAGCAGGTATATGCGTTTATGCAGTTTGCAGCTTGCAAACTAGGCTAACTGGCCTAAGATGATACTGCAGCATGCAATGCAACATGGCAAATATGGCAGCATCTGGATTGAAAAGCACAATATGTGGCCAAAACTTAATATTGTGGTTCAACTTCAGTCTTATCTGCTCACAACTTCTTTTTTTTTTTTACAATTTTGAAGGGTCAATTTCTTTGAATCAAAATATTGCATCAAACGGTATGGAAGTTTGTTCCCGCCACCGAACAAAAACATAAAAGAATAAAAACTTCATTCATAAGGTGAAACTTCAGGTCACAACCCTAAAAACTTCAACTTACCAGCTCAAAGGTTTTGAAACTAAGTAAATAACCCAAAAGTTTGATTTATGTATGGCCAAAAATTGGTTTTAATGGTGGATTCAATACAAAAAAGATGTAACAACCAAGTATGTATGCCAGATAAAATGGCAACAATTACATCATACAAGCGTATACATTTTTCTTCAGTATATACTGCACTTGATTTGCCTTGTTTCCATATAAGATAATGCCAAAAACATCTCACTCACACAGGCTCAAAAATAACATACCGGTGAAATGAAATGGTGTGTGCTGATTATTGTGATACTATGGTTAGCTCGCATGCTCCCCAGAAGTACATTTGTGATCTACATTATAGAGGCAGTTTCCATTTTTATTTTGTTTGTCAGACTCGGGAAAAATGAATAATAGGATTAAATCTGTACACTATGAAAACTTTACAGTGTTTCACTGCCACAGTAGCTTCTTCCAGGTTTTCACACTGTTGGTGCAGATAGCTGCAGTCACAATGGTGACAATTATGATGGCTTGATAACTTCAGTAAACATAGTTTTCTATAAGGCAACAAAAATGAAATTAGATGCAATTCACTTCAGACCACTTCCACAAGGATTCAAAAATTAGGTACCGCAAATGCTGTAAATAGTATCTCTTCCAATCTGCAGGGTAATCTCTTCTCAAATAAAAAGAAAGTTGCTTGAACGGTTCTTTGGAGGATTCAATAAAACACCACAGACAGTAAATCAAGTCTGTCTGCAAGGGAACAGCAGCGTCTACTGAAATTGGTCTTCTTTTCTAGGTCACAGAAATGAATAAGGTAAATCAGCAACTTGTAATCTGGCTGCTGTCACCTTACTCCACAACTAAAGGTGCTTATCAGTGTTGACAGTGGCTGAAGCCATTTTGTTTGCAAGGTGTAAATAACGTTACATTGGTCAGGAAGTGAGATAAGGTGCTTTGTGAAATGCGAGCCCTAACAGATTTTGACAGGTGGATGATATTTGGTTCACGGAGGAGCGCGTCGGAAATGAAATACAGAAACATGCAGAATGCGTGAGATATCAATGCAGAAATGGGAACGTGCATTTGACACTGAGGGTGTTGTCAGTATCATTGTGGGGTTTTTCTTAAATGTGTGAACTCCAGGGAGAAGCGAGAACTACATTTATTTATTTATATACAAGCCTTTATTGCTTTTTTTCACATGGTATGATGTGTAATTTACCAAGGCTATAATCAGCAGAGAAATGGAGGAGAAAGTGGACAAAAAGAAATGGTTGCAGGTATAGCTCCCGGGCTGCAGATTCTGTATTTGTCTACTCCCCTCTCGTTATAATAAACTCCTTACTCGCCCTGAGAAGGAAGCTTCTAGCAATGGGCTTCTTAACAGGAAAGAAAGCCACGTCTGCCCCGTGATTTGTTATTCAGTGAACCGCATCTCTGGAGAAATGGATTTACTGGCATGCCCTCTGCGGAGGGATGAAGGTCAGCCCCTACCTTGGAGATGCCATTTGCAGCACGATACAATTGTTAACACGCAGCTTTGAGAAAAGCGAGTAGAAAAACATTCATACCCGTTTGGAATTCTGGTGATGGAGAGAGATGAATACAGAAGGGTGGAGGGATTAGGAGGGCACAGGCAGAGCCGGCTTGTGGTTTCTTTCTTTCTCAGCAGTGCTCTGCAGTTTCTTACACTACCTCTACAACCTGCTGCTGTTTAGTGAGAGAAATATTAGAACCAAAGCTGCTGTCAAACCACATGCATTCGTGATTCTTCACCGAGCTTGAAGGAAAATTTCACTTTTGACCCCGACGATGTGTGAGGCCGCACGGCGAGGGGGTGGACATGTTTGGTTTTACACCTGGCAGTGCTTCACCTTTATTTGCATGTACATAGCCTACAGCCAGCAGGTTGCTGAGCAGCATTTCACTGAGATGTTACTGAGGGTTTGCTTTGTAAATCATTTATTTAATGTTGTAGCTTGTAAACAATAATTATTTATTTTAAAAAAGTCCATAGCAAGCAGATGTTAGCTTGAGTTAGCATACAGATAGAAAATGGGGATAAAATCGTAAAACTTCTACATGCATTCCACCTACACAAACCTCCAACGCATTATAATCGTGATGCGTATAAAGAGTCTTCCTTCTGACACAGGTTTTGCATTTTTGCATCTAAAACACACAAAACACAGAAACCTCTGAGATGACACTACAAGGTGTCCAAGAAAAAGTACATAATGATGAATATGCTTATGCTTCACTTATACTTCAGCCAACCCTAATTTCTTTATATTATACTCATAATATGGGAAATAATTATATAATTACAGAGATATTTTTATCATTTCTTTAAGTAGTCCTCAGGAACAGTTCTTCTTGCTTCCTGAAGGACATTTAAAAGCTCTTCTTTATATGTTGGCTACCTTTTGTTCACTTCTCTTGTTCTCTTGTTAAGATGATCCCGCTCCAGGCTCTGCGCAGTTTGATCCATGACTGATCGGCACTGTTCCACTGTGTGTTTTTCTATCCAGGTTTGCTTTTACAGCATTGACAGTGTTTTAAGGATCACTGTCACACTGAAAAATAAAGCCAATAAGATGGTTTTCCACGTGGAAGTACATGGTGGATCAAACTGATCATACTTTTCTGCATTCATAATTCCTCCAGTTTGACGAGTGGCAGAAATGCAGCCCCGATCCATCATGTTGTACAACCACTCTCACCGTGAATTATTTTTTATTTATTTTTAAACAGACTTCCACAGGTTGTGGGGACAAAGGACCTGTGGGACTAAGAGGCAGGTTAAAAAAACATTTAAATAAAATATCGTCTTTATTAATGCAAACAAAAATGCACAGAAAAAAGGATAATGAGACACAAAAGATTAGGAATAAAAGGCCAAAAGGCAATCAGACATCTGACACTATATCTGCACAGGGCCAACACACAGGGACAGAAAACCATTCGCACTCTCATTCACTCCCACATTCACACCTAGTGACAATTTGGATTATCCAATTAACCTATCCCCACAAGCTGCATGTCTTTGGACGGTGGGAGGAAGCCGGAGTACCCGGAGAGAACCCACGCAAACACGGGGAGAACATGCAAACTCCACACAGAAAGACCTGATGGTGGAATTGAACTCAGGACCTTCTTGCTGTGCGGCAACAGTGCTAACCACCGTGCTGCCACAATTCAGGAAGATTGGAAATGAAACACAGTTGGGAACAATTGCACACTAATGAGGCCAAGTACGACCAGGAACAAGAGCAAGACGGAAAACCCCAACAAAACATGAAATAACCAAAGAGGAAGAAAAATAAATAACTCAGTGATAACAATAATAATAATAATAATAGTAGGGACGGAAATGTAAATAAAATCACAAATGGGTTATAATAAAAGCAAGATGACAGCTATGCATGGTCCTTCAAATAAGGATGGGGATCCAAAACTGGGTTTGGTATAGAACTGGTTCACAGTAGTTCAGTTCCTTTGATTTGATGGTCTCCTTGCCTATTGATCCCTCTTATTCCTCTATTGGTTCCTCTTGCATTTGTGCTACAATCAGCTGATTTCAGTTCATGTGCTGGAGGAAGAAAATAGTGTAGTCTATGTCATGGATATTTCATTTATATTTTATTGAAGAAAGGTTGAGAGCATGATAGTAAAGTGGAAACTGTATCCAGGACCGAAACAACGGCATTATGTTGCTAATGCAACTTAAGCTCTTTGCAACCCCTGCACAGATAGTATGCTAATGCTAAGCTCGCCAAGAACCCAGAGTGATGTTAAAGCTAAGTGAGTGCAGACCCCAGCCCAGCAGCAAGACCCTACACCTCCACAGGTAACAAAAGTAGTAATGTACAGTCAGGCTGCAGCCTCTGTTTCTGCCTGTTCATGTTTCTAAAGTAGCATCACTGTGCCAATCACTTTAACGTCTCTTTTTGCTCGTTTTTATCTTTGCTTTGTTTTGTCGGCAAAGAATGACAAACAATTTTCATTATTTGTTAAAATATATATCACATTACCCGAAATTAAACCACAACAAGGACATAAAATATTTAAAATGAGTTCAACGGTAAATATTTGCAGTCAGGTTTTATTTTTATGCAGGTTGTTACAATCTAAAGTGCTTTACAGATGACGGACAAGCCAATACGTCATAAGCAATAGAACAAAACACATTATATGCAATAATAAGCGATTAAAGTGGCCAATAAGTACAAGAATTTAAAAAAAAAGAAAAAAAAGTGAAATAATAAACTAAACATACATAAAAACAAATAAATCCAAAATAAAGACAGAAACATTAAAAAGACAAATTGTTATGGTTTTCAGATTGGACCTGAAAACAGGATGCAATAGTTAAAAAGTAAACAGGCTTTACTGACAGTCACCAGAGAATATTGCATCAACAGGGGATTAACTGACAGGAGCCAGTAAGCAAACAATCCAGAATACGTGCAAAGAGGGGTTTTCCAGTTAGGGGGATTAAGGGGGTGGCAAAGGAGAGACAAGGATAAGGGTGACGGCAAACAACAGATAAGTATGCAAACACGTTCACATTGCAATAAAAGGCCTGAGCAATGATACTCCATGATGTAGGACAACAGTCTGGAAAAGAGCAAAGGAGAGGACCAGGCCTAAATAATAATAATAATAATAATAATAATAATAATAATAATAATAATGGATTGGATTTATATAGCACTTTTCAAGGCACCCAAAGCGCTTTACGATACCACTATTCATTCACTCTCACATTCACACACTGGTGGAGGCAGCTACAGTTGTAGCCACAGCTGCCCTGGGGCAGACTGACAGAAGCGAGGCTGCCATATCGCACCATCGGCCCCTCTGGCCAACACCAGTAGGCGGTAGGGTAAAGTGTCTTGCCCAAGGACACAACGACCAGGACAGAGAGCCCAGGGATCGAACCAGTGACCTTCCAGTTACAGATGCGATTCCCAACCCCCTGAGCCACGCTCGCCCCAAATACTGCTGTTGAGTGAAGATCAGAGACAGTTGTGCTAACTGAGAGCCCTCCAGGTGTCCACCTCCTCTGTGTATCTATCCATCTATCTGACATATATGTCATCATGATGTCCTGCTGAAGTTCAAACTGAGAATCACATGAGGAAGGTGATTTAAGTAACTTTGACATGCTTGTCGGTGCCAGATGGGCTGGTCTAAGTATTTAAGAAACTGCTGATCTACTGATTTTTCCAGAAAACCATTTCTATGGATTATAAAGAATTGTCAGAAAAAGACAAAATATCTGTGGAACAGCAGTTCTTTGAGCAAAAATGCCTTGCTGATGTCAGAGGTCAGAGCACTTCTTTAAGCTGATAGGAAGAAAATGAAAACTCAAATAACCACTCATTAAAATCATGAACCTTAATGGGTGCCATCAGCAGTAGACCGCACCAGAAACCCTTCCTATCAGCGTAAAACAAAGTCGAGGTTATCATTTGGATTGGATTAATAGAATTGGAAAAAAGAAGATTTGAACAACGTTGCCTGTTGTGATGAGTCACAATTTCTGCTGATGTATTTCAATATGGTCAAAAATTGTCATAAACAACATAGAAGCATGGATTCATACTGTGCTGTATTAATGGTTCAGCTAGTGATACATAATGGTTGAGGGAGGCATGTTCCTGGCACACTATGGGCCCCTTAGTTAAAGCTGACCATCATTTAAACACCACAGCCCATCTGAGCATTGCTGATGACAACGTCGATCCCTTTATGACCGTTGTGCATCCAGTTTATGATAACTGCTTCACGCCATGTCACAAGGCTCAGGTCAACTCAAACTGGATTCTTGAGCATGGCAGTGAGTTCAGTGTACTCAAATACTCCAAAGTCACCAGATCTCAATCCAATAGAGCACCTTTGGGATGTGGTGTAACAGGAATTTCACATCATAGATGTGCAGCTGACAAATCTGCAGCACCTGTGTGACGCTGCTATGTCAGATCAGAATCTCTGAGGAATATTTCCAGCACCCTGCTGAATTTATGCTGTGAAGAATTAAGGCAGTTCTGGGGGCAAAAAGAGGTCCAACCTGGTATTAGAACAGTGTATCTATCAAAGTAACTGGTGAGCAGAAGAGGAAGACAGATGGGGACTACAACAGAAACATCAAAAAATAGAATTAAAAGTACGATAATCAGAAACCTCCAGTCAATTATTTAACACAAGTAATTCTGGAGTGTTACGACCCGGCTCAAAGCCGCAACATAAAAAAGGAGACGAATACCAGAGTATGGGTGAGAAGGTTTCATCTTAAAATGGAAAACCAGGTTGGCTAAAGGGGCTGATGCCACCAAGGCAACGACAGGTGAGCTCTCTGGGAAGCTTGCCTCAGGTATGCTTTTATCCACACCTGACTAGGCGTGGCCAATTAGCACCAGCTGAAAACATTGAGGACATTAGGGGCTGCAGAGGGACGTAACAGGAGTAAAGTGCATTATGCACATCCCAAAATGCCACAGTAAAATCAATAAGCATCACATATAACAATAAAACACCGACATGGAATATTCTTCTTCTTCTACAGAATAAGTTATGCTTCAGTAAAAAAAACAATGAATAGCACATAATTTTAATAGTAGTGGGCCATTTTACACCCATCCTTCCATTTTCTTCCACTTGTCCAATTGACAGTCCTGGGAGGACTTCAGCCTGTCCCAGCTACTATGAGGTGACCACCAGGGACAGGTTCACCAGTCTGTGAAGGGGAGTTTTCACCGAGTGCTGTTGCTACTTTTACTCCAGGAAATCAATTAGCATCTCTGCTCGCCTTCCTCTAAAGATCACTACAAGTCGTCGCTACATATTTAGTGTATTGGTATGCAGGGTTGTTTCAATGTCCTCATCTAGCTCCTCTGTTTAAGAGAATAGGCAGCAGAAGACCACAGAAGACCACACCCAGGAACATTGTTCTGCAGCAACATTTGCTAATAGCAAACAGTTTTACTTGTAGTGCAGCGTTTTCACAGTGTGGTATTGCTTTTTTTTACTACAGGAAATCGACTCTGCTCACCTTTCTGTAAAAGTAACCACAAGACACCGACGTATATTTAGTGATCAGATATGAGAGTTTTTCAGCATCCTCATCTGACTTGGTACAAGACAGAAAGAAAATCGTAGAAAATAAGCATATTTCCAGAAGTTCTGAATTAGTTCTTTAACGAAAGTTCCTCCCCTAATATACAAGCTGAACTAAGAAAAAGGGCACTGTCTCAGTTTGATGTAATAATTTCATCGCCTTGCTCGGAGCTGTTTTGAATATGTAGGACAAGGTTTTGCATGGAAGACGTCTATATGCAGTCAGCTTCAAAAACTCTTCTTTAGCCTGTCATATGCCAATGAAGCCATTGTAACACAATGTGTTTTATATGATTGCTGCACTGTTGCTGCACTTTTACTTTACTCCCTGGAGAAGCAGTTTGGAAACTCATAAAGTATTAATTCATCTGAGATGTACTGTAAGATGCTGGAGCCTCTCAAACTGTGTGAGTGACTGACTGTTTTCATAAATGCCAAAGTGTACAGTTTAAGCAATTTTATACAAAACAAAAACATGCACAAAATACCTACCAGAAAGAAGAGTTTAAGACACTGGTGCATATTCTGTATCTTCTCGTCATCCTTTTTCATTTTGATCCATAAATTTACCTCTATCTAGTCTATGCCTCTCTTTACTCAAGAGTCTTCCATGGGACACACATTAATCTGGTGTCTCATGTGGCCTCTCTAAGTATCATGATGGTCTCAACAGCTCAGTTTCTAATTATCAATAAGATAAAGACAAGATGCGTTTCCACAATTGTCTGTTTAAAAAAGATAATCCTTCACTGAAGCTGTGGGAGTGTTGGAGACAGCCCTGTGTGGCACGCACTCGCAGAAGCTGAACCTTTCTAGACTTTACTTGACAAGCGTGCATGTGAGGATTGAAATGTCTGAGGCAGCCAGATGAGACATTAAACAATCTTTAACCCGCGTCCTCCATGCTCTGCTCAAGCAGCACCTTAACAAACGCCAAACTGAATATCCAGAGTCATGTGAGTGCTGCTCACACAAAATTTATGCCGTGTTACATGTAAGAAAAATCAACTTTGGAAAGCGTTCCAAGCTTGAGTCATTAAACAATTTCCAGTATTTGTATGTGGAAAAAAAACTAAATAAAAACAAAGCCAACTGCTGTTGGGCATTATAAGGGCATTGTAACAGTGGTCACACTGTGGTAATTCCTGCATGCATCCAGTGATTTTCCTTGTTATTGTCATGGAAATATCTGAATGAAGCCAGCAGGAACATACCTGCAAGAGAGTTCTGATTGAGAGAACAACATCTCAACACATAATGGCAGTAGTGTTACATATCTTCAGTACCTATTAAACTGAAATTGTGGTTCAGCAGCGGCAGTCCATGGACAGCCCATCTATCTGCAGAGAGCGTCTGTAGTCGATGAAGGCAGTGCACAAAGTATGCGATACAGCCAGTCTGTGGTCTATTCTCGCTTGAGCTGTTGTCGGTCCATCATCCAGCCATGGAGAAGAGCAAAGTCGTAACATATAAAGAGCTGAAGTGAGACTGAGTGTTAAAAATAATGAGAAGTGTCCACTGCAGTCACTGTGTGTGCTTTTCATGCTGTGTTTTTGATCACATTCTCCTGCTCCTTCACTGTCACTCTCTTTCCTGTTCTGGAGCCTTATCAATTAATCAGCATCCACGTCGAGTGATGTCCATTTGGGATTTCGGAGTACTGCATCGGAGCACGGTGTTTGAAAATCTCACAAAAACAGCGTCAATGCAAAAGGGACGCTGTCTTTTTGTTTATGCGTTCAGAAAATTATCCAAAATCTCCACTCAACTCGAACAAGCTACAGGTTTGTCCACCCGCAAAACAAACAAAAATCAAAAACAAAATAAGAAAAATACAACAATCAAGCAACTTTAGCTTTTTCCACTGATTTTAAGAAAAAGATCAATCTTCCATGTTTTTTAGCTTGTCAGGACAGTAGTTTTTAAGTGGTTGCTTTTTGGTGTGCTTCGCTTTAGAAGGCCTTAAAAGGTTAGCACCCACACTCCACACTTTTTATTAATCATTTAAAAAATTGACCTGTATAATACTAAGATGAAGGTCACCACGACAGATGCACAATCACTAGTTTATTTACTTTCCCAAAAGGTTGATTTTGTTGAGGAAACCTGCAGTCAGCTGAGACTGAAGACGTCGCTTGGACGAGTAACACAACGTTTCTCCCACTGGAAGCTCTACGTCCAGATCAACAGAATCAACCTTTTGGGATTTACTTACATGGATGATTTAACACGCATCGAGACGTTCATTTACTTTCCCCACAACAATTCAATTAATCTGACTTACTTTCACTCTTTATTTTTTCCCTGGTCTTAGGTCCCACTAGTGAGGCATAAAGTTTGAGAACCACTGATCAAGTGCACTGTGCTGTATCCCCCTGCAAAGCCTTCAGTTACCTACAAACCTCTCACCAAACCCCTAATCATATGTCCCCTGTGTGCATTTCTGCTAGGATTCGAGTCGATCATCAAACCTGACCCTGCAGATGGGCACAAAAAACAGGCAGTCACGAGGTCATCCAGGCGAACCCTCAAGGTCACCATCACAAAATTAATGTTACTTGATTTAATCAAGACTTAAGTCACCCATTTTGCCCCGAAATGCTGGGACTCTAACGTTCCATATACAGCATTTTCTAACACGTGAAATATTTTTTTCACATCTGTGGAGTAAATTTTTGCAGCCAATATCCAATTAGCCCAGCTGAGCACAAACATTTAGAAAAGGGGAAAAGTGAGCTGGTGATTGTGTGAGACAGATGAGCTTATTCAGTTGCTTCTAATCTTTATGCTACGCTAAGATAGCCAAATGCTGTAAGTATCATGGTTACTGTGTTAGTGAATGGCATCACTTGTCTCATCTAGTAGGGTTTTTCCATTAGCCCAGGCTGGAGAGCTTTATCTGTGCGGTGCTCTGCCAAAGGTATGATGATATTTGTTTTCACAACACCTATTTAGCACACGACAAGAACGACCAAACCATGCTGCCGATGGCCTCCACCCCCATCCTCAGTGACTAAACTGAACTTTAGAAACCTTTTTGTTTACTGAAATCTCCACTGAAAGGAAAAGTTTAACCTTCATGTTCAGTGGATTGTTTCTGTTGTCAAGCAAGCTAGTCTGATAAGACCCGCAAACATTCAGGTAACAGAAAAATGGGGTTTGTTTTTTCCCCAACAAATGATAAAACCAGTTTCAAAAACTCCAAAGTTCTTCTAATTAATACCCAGTATAAGCAAAGTATGAACAGAAACTGCGATTAAAATATATATAAAAATCAGCTTACATAGGTTACATCCCCCAACCCCACCCTTGCCACATTATTTCCACATGTTTACATTTAGGAAGAAGTTTTGCTTGAATTTCGCTCACCATTTGTCCCTAGATAGACATTTTTTGCATAAAGGAAAATCCCTGCACTGACTTCTTTTTCAGAATAGAAATGCTCATTGTGACTGCTTAAATTAAGAGTTGCAGTTAGCGACTTGATAATAAAACGAGACAGGCCAGTCACGGCTTGTTTCCATTCTCAGCCCAGAGTCGTTAAATTGTCCCACAAGGGGCTCGGGTGAACAAAATAACTGTAACACTGCGACCTTTCCAATTTAGAAGCACCGGACCTGAAATACCAAACCTGCTTCAAATTTGACAAAATGGCTCTGTCTTTGAGGCCAGCCAGTGTGTGCGTGTGTTTGCGCACGCATGTGTGTGTTGGATGGGGAAGCGAAGCCTCATCTGGTCTCTGCAGGAGAGTAAAAAGATGGTCTCATCTTTAGAGGTGAAGGAGTCTCGCAGCTGCTCTGTCTCAGAGACGAGACGACACAAACCTTTCTGCTGAAACTCTCAATAAAGGTTTTATTTTTCTGCCTTTAATCTACTGCAGAGGAAAAAGAAAATGTATAACCTCAGCAATACACATGCTACCATTCATTGTGTGCATTCTCTAAACCAAATATGTATTTTAAAGAGAAAACACCAGTTTTATTTTATTTTTTCTTACACTGTGTTTCTCCATGACATCCAAATGACTCCATATTTCTCATTGTCTGTTGATGAAGTCACTCACGCACGGGGAAATGAAAGATGTGTGATTACTGGCACCACCAAGTGGTGGCTTTAAAAAGAAAACCTGTACATGAAGAGAAACTGACACACTCCTTTACTTCTTTACTTTAGTAAGTAAATGAGACCCACAGTTAGAGGAACCATAGAAGCTGCATTTTTAATCACAATTTCAACATTCATACACAGTCTGTTTTTACACATATGTTATGGGTTTGTGAGATATTTTGAAGCGAACCAAGGGATTGAAACACTTGTAGATAGTAGTTTCCTTTATGACTTCCTCTTTCAGTTGAATGAACACCTCAAGGTAATGCAATACGTCACGGCGAGTATGATAAAACAGAGATAAATAGGATGAGTCTTGATCGCAAGCTGTTTGCATGTTCCGCAAGGAAACCACAGCGAAGATTGAGGCATGCATCTCTCTCCCTGCTCCGCATGCTATACTCTGATATGATTTTGCATTTGAAGCAAACATAGCTGAATTCGATCAAGCAAATGCTACAGGAAAAGGATGTCGTGGTTGAAAAGATTATTTTTAAATGCATCTTATTAGGAGAAATTATTAGTTGCCGTGAATTAATTTAAAAAAGAGGTTTAAAGATATTCTGGTTTCTTTGGTTTTTTATGGTTGTCTGTGAGAGGATTTTTATGAAATCAAGTATAATCAAGTGTGCCTTATAATCGAGTGTTCATATATTTTCACATAACCAAGTTTATTGTTAAAGAGAACATAATGCATTCCTTACTTTAGTGTCTGAGATGTTTGACAAGTATACAAGTATGTATTCTTTAACCCAGTGTGTGTGATGTCAGATAAGTGTGATATACTTCTATGTTTTTATTCTTAGTTTGTGTGCAGAGGTCAGATAAGCTTAGGTAATGTCTGGCCTTTTCCCTTTCGGTTAAAAGAGGAAGAAGAAGTGTACATTATTGTACTTTATTGAGCCCCGTGGGGAAATTGCTCTCTGCATTTAACCCATTCACTCAGTGAAGCAGTGGGCAGCCATTGGGCGCCCGGGGAGCAGTGTGTAGGGACGGTACCTTGCTCAGGGGTACCTCAGGGTAGCTGTTAAGGGGAATCGAACCCCCGACCTTCCGATCATGGGGCAACCACTCTACCTACTGAGCTATCCCTGCCCTGCCTGAAGTACTATGTAACCCATTTTGCCTTATAAATAAAGCAACCAGCCTGCGCTGAGTGTGTGTGATTTTGCTGAGAGGCACACACCCATGCGCATGTCTTAATACTCTCTGAGTCGGTCTGCAGTGTCTTATTTCTCTTACTTGTGAACAAATGTCTTAACCCCTGACATTGTCCTTAATACATATGTGTGTGTGTGTGTGTGGGTCCATGAATACTGCATAACTATATAAAGACTGTGTTGTGTAAGTGTGGCTGAAAACAGTGCTTTACCATCCTGGCTCGAGACACTCGATGAGAGGCGCAGGAGTCTATTTTAGGAGATGATTTTCCTTTCATAAATCTGTTTTAATTTGGAGTAATTTGTGCCAAATTCCAAAAGGTTTTGTCTTCAATAGTCATTGTTGGTCTCAGTCTTTTTCATGAAGTTTCTTGGAAATTACAAAAGTGTCAACTTTTTTTTTTAAACAGGCGGCATTATCCTTTTTTCAAGTGTGTAATGCAACAAGTTCAAGTTCAACATACATTTGACTGGTTAACATAATAGAAATTTATGACAAACGAAGGATTTCTGAGTTTCATACCATGGTTGTTTTCAGTTTTTTCCATTAAAATAAGTATGGTATTGTTTTCTTTGCTTTTAAATTCATTTATTTATATTTTTTAACAAATTTCTGCATATTGTAAATCAAGGATCCCTCCACTGTTGCTAATTTCTTGCTTTAGAGTCCAGCGATTATCCCTCTCCACACAACTAAATGTAAACCAACTATTTCTTCTTCAGTGTGTGAATGTGTGTGTGAATGGGTGGATGACTGGATATGTAAAGCGCTTTGGGGTCCTTAGGGACTAGTAAGGCGCTATATAAATACAGGCCATTTACAGGCCATTCACCATTCTTATTTTATGGCTTTAATCCCGCAGTGACACCCTTTAGCCCTCTCATGGCAGGCGTTGCCGATTTGCAACAGTTAAAAACTAACAACCTGATTACCCCACATACATGTTTTATGAGTTTTTTTACTCAGAAGTACCACTGCAGGACTTGGTTGTGCATTAGCAACAAAAAGTTTAATTTGAGCCTGAGAGGGTTAATAGCACTAACACCATTTACGATGTCATCTTCTTATAAACAATTAAAAAAGAATTCCTCAAGCATCCATATTAATTTACTTTTTTATCCACTGAGCATTACATAAAACTCTTACTATATACAGTACAAGTTGATGTACTTCTACATAGCTGTCATACTTTTTGGCCTGCACAGCAATTTAAGTAGTCTCAGCCTGGCCCCGCTTCTAAAAATTGTCTGGCTGTAGTGCTGCTTTCAGGTCCATTTCAGATTTTAGGTTATATAAGAAAAACTGAAAAGCAGGGCATGTGGTACACAAGGTTCAAAATTATGGCAATAATATTTAATATACAGCTGTTTGAAAAACCGCAATCAATCTTCCGTGTGGGGCACCTTTATTATATATGACTTAATCCTCACCAGTATAACAAACAACTGGAATGAGGGCATCCTGTTTATATAACACATTTCCTTTCAGCCGCAGTGATAAATACTGTTAGCTAATTCCAGCTGTGGACAGTCACAGTCTGCAGAGACTCATGATGGTTTTCACACTCAGGCTGGGATCAAATCATTACAGTCATCGCACAGTCAATTAATTTCCATTCTCTGCCCCGCCGTGCCCTTTAAACCACTTGAACCTCATGAGCACATTGAGATCTTTGGCTGATATGAATGAAGTAGCTGTCGGATGTAGACACTGTAGCCAATGAGGATGAAAAAGGCTCCTCCTGCTCAAAGTTAATGTGGATGGATTGCGTCCGAGGTGATGTACTGCCACATTTACTGGAAGCTGCAGCTGGGGTGAGGACCTGAACTGATAGCCTGCTAAAGTGCAGTGTCACAATATGACTGAAACCTGCTCTCCCAAAAAGGTATTACACACACGACCAGACGAGAGGTGGCCAGGAGAGTAAAGACCAGGTTTCAGTGGTCACAAGACTGCAGGATTTAGACTCCACCGTGCTACTGCTTATGCATTATTCTTGGACTCACGGTTGCTTATTTATAATTGCTAGAGCAACGCCTTCCTCCCAAGTGAATGGTGGTATGTGTCTATGTGTGCATATCATTTCTGAGTAGTTCAACAGTCCACAGTGTTTGCAAACTAAAGTCTGAAGAATTATTTCAATCACACAATTGCATAAACTTTACATTAAAAAAGCAGTTTTTGAATCCAGTTATTATGGATTTGATTTCATTCATTATGTATTCAGGGATAAGATTCCCCCTACGATTCAAGTAATTTCTTGAATCGGTGTTAATGTCATCCCTACTACCTGCGAGCTTTGTTTCCAGCTATGATCAGCCACATACATGTGGTATAAACATACGAACCACATGATGACATCTGCAGTTTTTCAGTCAACACAACCCACCCACTTTAAACCAAAACACATCTTACCTTAGCTAGAAGCAATTTTAAACCTGTTTTAGGTGGTGCATTGCTGGTGCATTGTTATTCATTAATAATAATGAATAACAATGCACCAGCATTGAAGCAATAAATGCCTGAACTGTTCAGCATCCCTCTGAGACAGGATATTTCTGATTTTGGAGATATGGAAGTGTTCCTGGACCAGCGTGTCATGGTCCCAAGGTCTTTGTGGTTTTGATTGATTGATTGATTGATTGATTGATTGATAATACTTTAACTAGGTTAAGGCTGCCAGCCATGCCAGCGCCATCTTTGTGTAGTTGGAGATCTTAGTGGGGGTTTTTTAAGTATTAAAACCATTTTTGTTGTCGTTGTTGTTGTTTTTAGTTATTTTCATGTGTTTGTGTTTATTCAATGTTACGTACTTCCTTTTTTATTTTGTAACATTTGTTTCCTGCGTTGTTTATCTGGTTGTACTTTCCCCCATCTTGTTATCAAGATTCTCTTCAGATAACAAGATGGCCTCGTTTCCCCCCGGCTGCCTGCACTGCCTCCCCTTTGTTCTTCGTCAGAGCGTCTGTGATCCTTAAGCGTTCCTCCCTCCGTGTTCATATTGATTTTGTCTTTCTCTGGCTTTCCTGCCTTTTTGGCTTCATGTTATGGATTTTACAAACAACTTCAATAAACAGGCACACCTTTTGATTAATCCAGCCTGCCTCCCACGTCTGCATTTCAGAATCAGAATCAGAATCAGAAAGGGGTTTATTGCCAAATGTTGTGCAGGTTTACAACATTAGGAAATTGCTGCGGTGCTTCAGTGCAAACATACTGTCATAATTGCGATTAAATAGACATGAAAAAAAATAAAAGTAGGAATAAGAATTAAAAGTGCTATGTAGAAAGATATGTGCATGAGATATACATGAGATATATACATAAGAATAAGAATTAAAAGTGCTGCGTAGAAAGATATATACATGATATATACATGAGTGCAGGTGGTGATCAGTGCAAACATAGAATGATGCAGTGAACACAGCGTAGGGTCATGTGTTTGTGGCGGGGACAGTCATACGGTTATTGTTCATGTGTCCAACAGCAGAGGGGAAGAAACTGTTCTTATGGCGAGAGGTTCTGGTGCGAATGGACCGGAGCCTCCTGCCTGAGGGGAGCACGTCAAACAGACTGTGTCCAGGGTGAGAAGGGTCAGCTGAGATCCGAGCTGCACGCCGCAATGTCCTGGAGGTGTACAGGTCCTGCAAAGATGGGAGTCTGCAGCCAATCACCTTCTCAGCAGAGCGCACAACACGCTGCAGTCTCTGTTTGTCCCTGATAGTGGCTCCAGCGTACCACACGGTGATGGAGGAGGTGAGGATGGACTCGATGATTGCAGTGTAGAATTGCATCATCGTCCGTGTTGGCAGGTTGAATTTCTTCAGCTGCCTCAGGAAGTACATCCTCTGCTGGGCTTTCTTGATGACGGAGGTGATGGTGGGCTCCCACTTCAGGTCCTGGGTGATGGTGGTACCCAGGAAGCGGAATGAGTCCACAGAGGTGATGGGGGTGTCAGTCAGGATGATGGGGGGGAGTGGGGCTGTGTGCTTCCTGAAGTCCACAATAATCTCCACTGTCTTCTGGGCATTTAGCACCAGGTTGTTGTGGCTGCACCAAGACACCAGACGTTCAACCTCCCTCCTGTAGGCAGACTCGTCCCCGTCCGAGATGAGCCCAATAACGGTGGTGTCATCTGCAAACTTGATTAGCTTGACAGACTGGTGGGTGGAGGTGCAGCAGTTGGTGTACAGGGAGAAGAGCAGAGGAGAAAGAACACAGCCCTGAGGGGAGCCGGTGCTGATGGTCCGGGAGTCCGAGACATTCTTTCCCAGCCTCACATGCTGCTTCCTGTCCGTCAGGAAGTCAGTGATCCACCGGCAGATGGGATCAGGCACATTCATCTGGGAAAGCTTGCCTCGGAGATGGTCTGGAAGGATGGTGTTGAAGGCAGAGCTGAAGTCCACAAACAGGATCCTGGCGTAGGTTCCTGGGGAGTCCAGATGCTGCAGGATGAAGTGTAGGGCCATGTTGATGGCGTCGTCTACAGACCTGTTGGCTCTGTATGCAAACTGCAGGGGGTCCAGAAGGGGGGCCGTGAGGGTCTTGAGATGGGAGAGAACTAGGCGCTCAAAGGACTTCATGACCACAGATGTCAGAGCCACGGGTCTGTAGTCATTTAGTCCAGTGATCCTAGGTTTCTTGGGGACAGGGATTATGGTGGAGGACTTGAAGCAGGCAGGCACATGACATGCCTGCAGTGAGGAGTTGAAAATGCCAGAAAACACTGGGGCCAGCTCGTTTGCACAGTGTCTGAGGGTGGCAGGAGACACACCGTCTGGGCCGGGAGCTTTCTGAGCATTCAGGTTCTTAAACTGCTTCCTCACATCTGCTTCATGAATATGAAGAGTTGTGGTGGGAGGAGGTGGTGTGAAATCCTCTTTTGTGTGGGGTGAGGAGGGGGGTGTTGTAGGTGAACAGTTTGAAGGTGGTGATGGCTCTATGGAGGGGGGAGAGGTGGGGGAATTAGTGTCCAAAGTGTCTCTATTGTTGGGGCCGTTGAGTGCTTAATTGTACTTCATGACCCCATGCAGTGTTTTTCATGAAGAATCACGCCTGTATTTAATGCAGTGTTGCCCAAATGCCCAATAATCACCGACATCAATGCTGATTGTTGGGCTTGTCCTTTGCTTACAGAGATTTCTCTAAATTCTGTACTGTACTGTAGAGCATAGGTGTCAAACTCTGGCCCGCGGGCCAAATTTGGCCTGCAGCCTAATTACATTTGGCCCGCAAAGCCATACCAGATTACTATCAGAGCTGGCCTACTGGTATTACACAGCTAATATATATTGTTTAGTATTAAGCTTTGCTTGTTCCATATTCAGTTTTCCAGCAAAACTTGTTTGAGTCCATAAGAAAAGATTCATTCTTAAATCTGGAGGAAGATTTTTTTTTCAATAAATATTAAAGTTAGCCCTCAACTTTGTTCCAGTTTTGAATTTTGGCCCACTGTGTGTTTGAGTTTGACACCCCTGCTGTAGATTAAGAGATATTCACAGTCTTTACATTTTTATGTTGAGGAGAAATTCATCTACAATTTGTAGATAAAGTTTGGGGGGGGGGGTTTATTATTTTTTTGTTTGTTTGTTTGTTTGTTTGTTTGTTTGTTTTCTTCACATTGGTGAACTTATACCTGTTTTTGCTTCTGAGAGTCTTTGCTGCTCTAAGATGCTCTTTTTATGCCCAACCATATTACTGACCTGGTGCCAATGAACCTAATTAGCTGCAAAATGTTCCTCCAGTGGTTTATTTTAGCACCACTAACTTTTCCAGCCTATTTGCTAAGATAGCCCAAACTTGTTTTAGATATGTTCCTGCCATCAAATGTTTTTCCCCACAATGGTATATTTTAGACATTAAATGCCTTTAATGTCTTCAATTTTAAATAAAATAATGCACCGTATTACGGGGTTTTTTTGAAAGTTTTTGAAATGTTTTCACCGTTTGAAATTTGTGATGGCAGCATAGATATTGCTGAAATAAGTTCTGCTATATTGTGGTTTTGATATCATTTGTAACAAAAATCTGGGCGACAGGAAATGAGACACAAATCATGTAAAAGATAAGATAAAGTCACTCTTTGTGTAAAAGATGAAGTAAGTTTACCTAAGAAGCTAGGCAATGATAAGCAACTATCTTGTGTTACATTTATATGAGGCAAAATTGAACTTAACACTATAGAGTTATGTATACTGACAACAATAACGTGTCTTACTGAGGCGTTGGGTCAGTGATTGACTGCAATGATTCACATCAGGTTTAGATCTCTGGAGGAATGAATGCCTTTAATATTGATGGAGAGAGATCTAAAAACAGACTGTGCTGGTATTCAAAAAACCAACAGACATTACAATTGCAAACTTAACAGCACTCCAAACATAAATTTAAAACTGAAGCATATTTTTAAAATGGTTCGACAACGACCAGAAATAAAATGGAAAACAAAGAAAAAACCGTCTCAAATCGTGGCTCTGAAACACAGCTCATAATAGTTAAGATGATTTGTAATTTTTCCTCACAGGGTAAGTGGTGAACATGTTTACTTGTTTTATTTTAACAGGAAAAAAACACATGCTGATGCTATCAATGTTTCTCGCCACAGGCAGATGATGAGAAACGTACAGCTGTTTGCCAGGTGCACCACATCAATAGGAAATGAATGCGTGAGCTATGATGCTTCCAGAAATGAGCAGCTTTTATCAGTCAGGCTTTTGGTAGCGTGCTTTATACGAAACGTTAAAGAAATTGAGATTTGTCAGGGGTTTGTTCTTTTCTGATTAAAGCAAATGCATTTGCTGTAACTTAACTTTCTACAACTAATAATTAGTAAATTACTTTCTAGTTAAGACAGTAAATTAAATTGACTTTAACATCACAACACATAAATGTATAATTTGCACAGTTTGCAGACACGGATGTGCTAAATTCCTAAACTTCTCAACAGCTTCTTGAATGCATTTTCACTAATGTAGTTATCTGAATGTTATACCTACTTCAGTACTACCGTGTATGAACTATACCGTTTTTTAATAAATATATGTTACTAAAAAAATATATATAGCTAGTTTTTTGGTGGGGTGTGTGTGGGCAGTACCAGTGCATATTTTATTTTATACAAAATCAAATTAAACACTGAACACAAAAGCTCATCATATGTATTTTTTTAAATACTTTAGCAGAAAAAAAAGTATCACCTCTCTTAAATATGTATGTACAGAAGCTATTGGTTTCATACAAGCTAATCTTAGAAAGTTAAAAATAACACGTTACATTACAGCTTAACTGCAAAAAGTAAGAGAGAGACTAATCTATTTTTGTCTTGTACTGTAATCCAACACTTGGATAGGCACCTTATAGCAAGAGGCAGGTACACCTTGTACCGGTTGCCAATTAAACTAGAGCTAACACAGAGAGACAGACAGACAATTGCATGCACATTCACAGTTTTGGGCAATTTAGAATCACCAATTAACCTGACCCCACAAACTGCTTGTGTCTGGACATTAGGAGGAAGGAGAAATTCAGTGGACAGTGGACTCGGAACCTGCTAAACACCTGACTTTCCCTTCAATGTCTCAGCACAAACTTTATGATTTTGAGTTAAATATGCTAACAAGTATTGGCTGTAACTTCATGGCATCTGGTACAAGAATGATCACTGCTGTGTATTTATGTCAGTGCTATATTTTTCCAGTGAATATGAATCAAACACCCAGAGGAAACAACTATCTCAACAACCACCACAGCCACCTCCATCATACAGTCTCTTAGCCTTTACATCTAGGGTTGTTATTTGGTGAAAGTGTGTATATCTCCATTTTTACTACAAAATGAATAACAAACTCCAGTCAGCTTTATCTTACCTTTGCAGTCAGTGCCAATTAGCAAATAGCATGCTAACATGCTAATCTGAGCTTTGTAAATCAAAGCAACCCTGTGCCTAAAGCCTCACAGAACTGATAGCATGGCTGCAGATTGTATGTGACAGTACTGGAATGTTTTTGTCTAAGTGCTGTTGATATAGCCATTTTTTTCCCTTGTCAGATTTTGAATCACCTCTCCAGTGGAACAACCTCGAGTTACATGCATATTGAGTGTTTTTATCACCATAAAACAAGGCAGTAAACACCTACACATTTGCATTACTGACTTGCGTCACTGGCCTGCATCAATCTCAATGCAGGGTTGGCCTTCTGATGATTTGAATGTGCTTTCTGAGTGGGTTGTAGCACAGCTCCTAGCCTACTAACAATCAGCAGGCCAGCTCTCAGCTCATTAGCCCTGGCTCCACTCACTCAGACACACATCTTCCAGAGACTCCACACCACAGCAGGGGGAATGACTGGGATAAATAAGGAATAATCAAGGAATCGTTCTGACTGTGAGTTGACCTGAATATGGGGTTCCTTCCTGGAGGCTCTGCTGACACACTGCTACCATTATAATGAATGGAGCGTTGCATGGATGCAAGATTGAGAGAAAAAGACTGAGTACAGTCACACTGATGCTCAGGGTGGAGGAGGACGCTCTTTTGTGGTTAGGTTCATACAGATGCTTGTTTCAGAACAACTTTTGCATGCTGTGACATCTACCCACAAGCTAAATTTAGAGTAGCTTCATTTGCAAGCCAAACAATATTAGTTTCTATAAACATGCAAACAATCAGTGAGTGGGCAGTTGTGCCTTTTGCAGTAGACTAAACAAAAAAAAAACTCTTAGTAAAGTTTACGCTAACAGTTGACTGTGTCTCTGTGCAGCTTACATGAAAGACATCTGGCTCAGAGAAAGCAGCAAGATAAGAGAGAGGAAAATGAAAAATCACTATGTAGGAGGGGAGAAAAACAAATCTGTCACTATGGCCCTTCAAATTCAGCTCACAGACACAGATCAGGCAGTACATCCTTTAATCTGTAGTTATGATGAAGAATTTAATGACTTAATATAGCAAGATGAATGTCTAACGAATCATTTTCATGACAATCTGAAAGCGTTCTTATGTGAATTAACATCACCTTTATGCATTTCTGAATAATCAACACAATACATTTATCCGTCTTTCCACATTTTTCAGTTGAAGCTGATGAACCACAGTCTTTCACAAAGTTCACATAACCATGACACATCGCTGCAGTATCAGATCAGGTATCTTCCTCCATGAGGATAATATTTCATGTACAGGACATTCGTTTTCTAGTCAACTTCAGCGACGAGCCACCGCCGGTGTCTGTCCATCCATCATCTTCTGACCTTCAGCACTGTACCCTGACGGCTGCCCAGGGCACACTGGAGAGTGACTAATGTCATCTCAGCTGCCACCTCCCCGCACCAAAGGCCCCTGATATCCGTCCAGTATTATCCGAGCCTGGCGTCTACAGATTCCTATCTCTGCTCCCAGCTTTAATTATTCACGCCACTGAATCACACGCTCATCGGAGAGATAGCCAAACTGGTCAGACTGCCTGCCCTCTCTCTCTCGGCGATCTTATCTGACTGTTTGAAATTATCTCATCCTTCTCCTCTATCTAACTAAAGGAACGATTCTCTGCATGTATCTCTGTATGTGTACACCACACTTAGTGGGTGTATTGTTGGGGATCAAAAGAGGAGAAATGTGTGAAGTTATTTGGATGAACCGTCTTCATATTTTATGTTCTGCCAACATATTTTCTGTGATGTCCTTGCTGGCCTTCATCATCAATGGGCACTGACAGCGTGTTTACAACCATTTTCAATCACACTGTCAGCAGGCTCAGAACTCACTGACTGCAGGTCATTCAATCTTTTCCAGATAACATGTGTCTTCTTTGCATAAAGGCCATCTACTGCTAAATCTAGAGCTTTTAATGTCAACTAAATAACGCGTGGCGATAAAAGTAAGTTTGTTTCCATAGTGACAAATAATGCAACAAAGAAAGAGTCACATGGTGTCATTTTTGTATCATTAAAGATTGAAGCATAATTCAAGCTAAGTGCTTATTATGGTGAACACTGACCTTTATTGACAACTTTTGAAACTTTGAAAAATGACTGTTCTAAAAGCATGCAGTCAAATGTGGAATAGGTGAGAATCCAGACTGAAATGAAGACTTTTCACTTCTATCTCACTATTAGTTTATTGGGAAATACCTAAAGGAACTGAACATATGAAAATAAAGAGGCTCTAAAATAGATCACAAATAGCAAGCCAAAATGCAACAACAACAACAACAACAACAATAATAATAATAATAATAATAATAATAATAATAATAATAATAATAATAATAATAATAATATTTGCATAGCACTTTTTCAAACTCATACACTCATATAATTATAGGTAGTTTCAGTTCCAGCACACAGACACAGTCAAGCAAATGGTCTTACATTCTTCACACATATAAACTTCCCTACATGCATTAGATCTAAAATGGTGAAAATTAATGGAATAAAGATGAAGCAAAAGCTAATGTAGAAACATTTGTTTTCAACACTTGTTTAAAACAAACAACAGATACACGTCTATTAATTAGCAGCCAGGTGCTCCTGTACTTGATTAATCGTCTGAAAAGTGACCACCTCTATTAAAGCAGAAGTGTTGGTGCTGTACAGGTCTGGAACATTCGGGTGTTAACACAATGCAATGGAGGAAAAACAGCAACTCTTGCTGTCCATTAATCTGGGAAGGGTTGTAAAGGCGTTCCAAACCATTTGACATTCATCATTCTACAGTAGGAAAGTGGAAAACATTCGAGAAACGTGCCAGTCTCCTAGCAGTGGATGCAAATTCACCAGCAAATTCACCAAAGGTCAGATGGAGAAATGCTTAGAGAAATTGCAAAAACCCCAAGAGCTACATCTACAGGCCTCATTTATCATTTCAGTAGCTACCTGGGGACTGCAGATATATGTTAAATTTTCACGACAGGAAGTGTTGCCAGGAGAAATGCTCTTCTCAGAACATGGCAGCACAGCTTAGGTCTGTGAAAAATTGCATCTGACCAAACAACAAAGTCCTTTCGGCAGATAAGACCAAAGTTGCCATATTTGGTGAAACCAAAGACACCACGCCAGCACAAATATGTCATACCCACTGTCAGCACACGGGTTGAGGTTTTACTTTTTGTTTTGCAGCCATAGGACTTGTGCACCTTCCAGTCAAACATGAGGCCATCTGTCCCACAGCTAAAGCTTTGGCTGAAACCGGCCAATGAAAGAGGAAAGTAAATCCAAGCACAGCATCAAATCTACAGCCAAAGGGCTAAAGAAGAAAAGAATCAAGGTCTTGCAAACAGGCAAAATCAACGTCCAGACCTCAGCTGTGGTGTGACTTTAAGAGATCTGTGCTAAAATGAATGCCCACAAACCTCAATGAACTGAACGCTGAAAAAGAAGGATGCCCCAAAACTCCTCCGCAACGATGGAGGAGACTGATAAGGTCACACACAAAATGTCATGCTTCGTACTTAACTTAAGTTGTTCTGCTAAATAGAGTTCTATTAGATCAGGTTTAGTTATATTTAGGTTTCCACACTGCGTTGGCATTTTTAGCTTCATTTTTGTTAAATGCTTGAACTTATTTTTTGTGGGGGGTTTTATACAACAGGGCTTCAGTGAGTTGCTATTACAAAGTGCAGCATTGCCTAAGCCTCGCAGTTCCGCTAAGACGGCTTTACACACCGAGTCTTGTCTGTTTTCTTTTTTATTCTTTCAGCTTTTGAGACATAAAAAAGCTAAATAAATCTTTTGATTGGTCAGAAAAAAAACCCAAATATAAATATCTATTGGGAAATATGTTTAAACCAATCCATTTGTGAATGTTAGGTAATTTCTTTGCAGGAAATGTCAGCCCACAGTTACTGTCACTTTGTGGTTCTTCTGTGTAGAGGAGGGCCTCCTGATACAGACTACTTCTGCAGCTGTTCAATGATGCTTCTTTACGTGATGTGGTTTATCAGCGCACTCACATGCATCCTTCCTGTGGAGCTAGGAATTCAACATCTGTAACTCAAGCAAGACAACTATAAATACACTGAAGCTTAGGTGATATTAACCCTCTCAAGGCAGGCGTTGCAGATTTGCAACAGTTAAAAGCTAACAACCTGATTCCCCCACATACATATTTTATGAGTTTTTTGTACTCAGAAGTACCACTGCAGGTATTCTTTTGTGCATTAGCAACAAAAACTCAATTTGAGCCTGAGAGGGTTAAACTGAAACTTTGATCATACACGTACACAAATCTCTCCCATATTCAGCCTTTGTGTTCATCACACCCCAGACTGGGACTCTGGATCTTATTTCTTGATGACAGGTCCAGGATAGAGGAGGCTCATTTTTGGGCTGCTGGGATGAGGATGAGGGGGGGGGTTGAGGACACAGGATGGACTGCCAGATTGACAGGCCAGTGGAGCTGTCACTGGGGGCCAAGGTGTAGAGATGTTCAGGGAGTTGGCATTTGTGGCTCAAAAGATAAGCATCAGTGAGAATACGAGAGGCTTGATGGTAATCTTTCACAGGAAGTCAGGCTATACCATTGCAGAAGAAACCACAGGAGAGAGACTGACCTTGTGCGCTCGTGCTCTGCTGCATTGCTTTTTAGAGGGGACCAGGCCTCTTACCCTCTGCAGACAGGAAGACACTTTGCTGTAGCATTACTCTGTTTAAACAGACAGGCAGGTCAGCTCTAGAATGGATTTGCTGATCGCTGAGAAGTCGTCTGAAACTTCAGTATTTCAGTTTTTCATAACGGCAGCATTAAAAGCATTTAAATCCCCAATAATGTATGATGTAATTTATTTTTTACTCAGTTGCTCTAGGTGGCTTCTTTAACCTAAGCAACTAAAATAAACAGTACAAAGGTTAGCAGTAAGGTTACTATGTGCCCACAGACTATGTGAACTACTGTGAATGTGGGTGTTCAGCTCAGCCACTGACAGCTTATTAACCGAACTCACCAGAAACAAAAAAAATAAGTTTTTCTTTCATGTTTTTCTTTCCTTTTGTGTTTACTTAAAAAACAAAAACAAATTATATTCATAAATTATGTGTAACCTGATCTGTTTTGTTAAAATTGCACTGATCATGGCCAAGTTTTCTTTAGCATGACCCAGTGACTGACAGGATGGTAAATATGACTAGAATTATTATACACAGAGGAAGAACATGGGATCAGGAGTCAGGTGAGAAGCTCAGGGTAGAACACAGAGAAGGATAAAAATGGATTCATGAATACAAAAGGAAAAGGATCGAATGACTAAAGCAAACACATGAAACTCTTCAAAATGTAACAGGAAGTAACTTTAAAAAGACACAAAAACTACTTGCTCGCATGAACAGGAAGAACAGAAGAAGCTGGCCCGGAAAAGAAAAACATGTGAAAAAATATTTACGCTTTTATATTACATCTTTTAATATAACTACTTTCTTTTAAAAAGTATTTATTTTGTAGAAGTCTTGGTTCTATTGCTTGTATTATCATAATAGTTTGCAAGTTAACTACTTAGATCCCTATAAAAAAATATTTACTTGGATCAAAGTACATGAAAGTCACAATTAACAGAAAAATAGCAGTTATCATCTAAGAATGAAGCAGAATTACATGTCAGCAGTGCATTGATTCCAGGCTTTACCATTTACAGATGGCCAAAGCAATAAAAGCGAAGCTCTAATAATGTGTGCAATCTTGGGACTGAAGGACCAAAAAGTTTTCCATTTCTCTTGAGCTAAAAGGTCATCTTAAGTGCGTGCACAGGTCACCACTTTCTGAATGTGAGAAAATGAGGCATTTAAAGAGAACATTCGTTAAATACCTTCCTGGATTTGTTCCAGATCAAGTTTTTTTAAAAAAGAAGAAAACAATAAGTACTGTCTGCACGTTTATCGTGAGCTATCCTCAGTGAGCATTGGAGCTTCACTCCAATGTCACTTCATGGCCAACAATGACGCATTTAAAACACGATTCAGCAGATTTCCTTCATTTGAGCTATTACATTAGTAATATTAGTTAGTTACATGTTTACAGCTGTCCAGTTTGGGTTTCTGGGTTTATAACTATCACATTAAATGCTAAAGGGTTGAATGTGTGAACAAAAGCTTTTCTTTTAGCAGTGCTTCCTAAGTATATCCTCAATACTTTATTAGGTGCTATAAAATGAGTAAATATTGCACTGAAGTCAAATTTCGTGCTAAAATATTTACTCAGATTACAATTTGGGCTCACCCATATGGTTGTTACATAAATGAAGCCAGTTGAAGAATGGGTAAATGTCACCGTGCTTCCTTTACCGCTTGGCAGAGCAGATGTCGAAATGTCATCATGTTCCTTTTAAAATCAACAGAAAAACCTACTTTAGTAAAGATTCGTTCGACCCTGATTTACTGAGCATCTGGTGTAGTGTTTAGCTTTATGCATGCTTTTAAAATAGTGTCAAACAATAAGCTGTCAAAATCACAGGGCGAAACAACACAGGAAATAATTCGCACAGAGCTAAAAGTTGCCACAGAAGTAATAAAGAAACTTAAACGAAGACTCGTGTTTGAAAGGATGCGTCTGCAAAATATTTTGTTCATTTTCTGAATTGACAATTTAGTGTCAGTAAAGTCAGGGCACAGATGCACAAGTAGAAACTGTCTGCAAAGAACCATTTTATTGTCTAAAACAGAGAAGACCTTGAGTTATAGGCCAGTTACTCACCACACAGGAAGTTATTTTAGGTTACAGTGGGCTGCTTAACTCTGAGACTTAGAGACTTGATGCAACCTCAGTGTCTCTGCGCGTACACCGGGAAGGAAGACATACTGCAGACACTTTCTCTCTATAACCATACACAAACCAAAGAAGCACAAAACTGCTGGTCACTTACTGATGAAGGTGTGCTTGCTGTATAATCTTCAGAAAAGGTGGGTTCACTTTGAGTTGAATGTTGAAATTCTGCATTTGTGAGTGTGTAAATGCTACAAAAGAACAAAGCGCAGATGTTTCTCTGTGCTAAAAATAGATGAAAATGTGTGAATAGGAAAGGGGGTCTTTAAAAGGCAAGAGCTGCTGCAAAAGATGAGAAACTCACTTTGATTAAAATTCAAGAACAAGATTTCAGTTGGTTTAAATTTGATTAAAAAGTCGTTTTATTATTATTTATTATGAACATTGAACTTCCTAAAACTGAAGTGTGATTGAAACCGTGTCAAGTTAATTATGGTCAATTCTAAAAATACATATATATGTATGTTAGAAATATAAGGTGCCTCTAATTTTGATTCACAAAAATAATTACACAGAGCAAAATTGAAATATTTCACACTGCGTAACCAAATTACAGTCATAAAATGAAAACTGTCAACGAGCGCTTTTATTGCACAACCTAAAAAGTCAAGTGTGCTAAGTGAGTTTGATAAAAGATGCACAAAGAGCGAACCAATCTACTTGCTTCTAACTACCTGCAAATCGATACAAATCGATTAACGTGTGTCAACAGAGGGAAATAACTTTTAATGATAATCATCATAATTTGTTGATGGCGCTTCCTCACACTGAGCTTATTCTCGCTCTCTGCAGTTGATACGTTCTTGATCTCCATAGCAAAGCCAGGTCACAAATCCTTAAGTAGTCTGGTGGTTTGAGTTGCCACAATCCTCTGCACCCAATTTCCATGGGGCACAAGTTTATTTTCCAGACTAACTGCTTAACCTCAGATGCTAGCTCCATGTATCTAATCTCCTTTTTCATATGTCTCGCCCCACCCCACTTCCCGTGGCCCAGTAAGCTCTGCAAAGCAGTCAGGCAACCCCACAGAGTGTTAGACCACAGTGCCAAATCCAATACTGAGTTTGCTGCTTCTTGAGTCGGTAGCCTCTAATGTCAGCTGGCATTTTCACAATCCCTCAAATTGCTGAAATGTCCTAAATCCTATTTTGGGCAGGTTTCCTTCCTGCTTTCTGTTTTGTTTTCCTTCATGGCCAAAGAAAACTATCAAAAGCTGTCAATCAAAGACTGGTGGATAACTCGTGAGGATGTGGTTCTTTTCCTCTTTGTGCCCTTTTTGAAAACAGGATTTTAAAATTCATGGAATATTTTTAACCTCCTAAGACCCGAACTCTTCCACGGCAGCATTTTTAATTTCTCTTTGATATTTGGGCTGATTGGGACACGATGAATGTAAACACAAAGAATTACCAGATTTTTTTATTTTTACCTTATTTTTGTTTTTAGGAAAAATGAGAGCCACATCTGAGGATATTCGTTCACAATTTTGATAGAACGGTAGCAGAATAATGTCCTCGTAAGTGGATGTCAGGCCCTTGTAGAGCAAAATTTAGTATTTTGGTCTAAATATCCCAAAATGTGATGTCCACATATGTGGACGCAGGTCCTAGGAGGTTAAAATTTGAAAATTACACAAGTGAAGGAACTGTGACTGCACGAGTCTGTCTCAGTGCAGCGTGCTAATGCAAAAGCATAACAACTGTCTTTGTGCCCTTCAGCTGTTTCACTGTGAGATTGGATTTCAGTTCATTTGATCTGAGTGATCTAATGTGATCAAATTTAAAACGATTTCACAGCCACCTTTGTGATATTCACGAACTTGTGGACCACGTAAAATCTGCTCACTTTTATTCACTTTAACCCCCGTTTTTTGGCATTAAGAAAGACTGAAACCTCTGGAGCACCTAATTATTGAACTGTTAATGAGAAAACCGTCTGTGGCACATTGTGATTCAACAAGTATGTGCCTCTAAATTACAGAAGAAGTAAGACTTTTACTTTGGACATACTCTCGCTAGTGATGTGTTAACCATTTGAAATACAGTGTATTTCAAACAGTGTAAAGTTAATCAGATTTAACGTATATTAAGTTTATTTGATTCAAAATACACCAGCACCAGCATGTTTGGGGTAAGGAGTGTTGACCGGTTAAATTATTCATGGATTAAATTCTGACATTGTATACGGTTGTGAGTTTAAATTTTATGGATTTTTCATGAATTAATTGTTAGATTTTTAAGACAAAACTGTAAACAAAATTGTAAAAATCAGCAACATTATCTTGACCATACAGAGAGATACTTTTAGACACATGCAGTGATATTACCGAGTTGCAGGGAAGGCTCACGTTTGATCGTGTTTGATCTGGTCTTATTTGGGTGATCTACAACTTGTTCGGGATGCTAATTACTTTGCGTATTTAACCAAAATCTAATATCACGTTTCCTCTGCCTCCCATAATCCGCCAATACAGCCTTATTGCTCATTATGCTGATGACACTTGACCGAACCTTTTAGAAAAGAAAGTTATATAAAACAGTCATCACTGAAGTTTAGGTAAACTCATCTGTATGATTGAGCCAAGAGTGAAGGCAAGAGTGTGTAGCACTGACGCTGGTCTAGAAAAGTTATAAACTGAGTGTCCTCAGTTATTAATATGAGTTACCTCCATAAGCACCTCCATAAATCTAAACCAGGTCACGTCTCTTCCTTCAAATCCTGCAGAACCTCATTTTAAGTAGGAATAATGTTAATATGTGAACAATTATATTTAAAAAGTCAAATATAATCATTAGCAAACTTGATCATCGTCATGAATTTTAACTAATACAAGTTTTTTTGGTTTGTTTCTTAGATTTTTGGGTGTTGGGGGGGGGGGGGGGGTCAGAACTGTTGACCATAATTCAGCTATGACCAAGAAAAACTCGTCAGTGTTAATTTCAATGACACTTTGTTACATGTAAACTCAGCGTGCTTAACATAAGATAAGAATAATTGAATAGTTCTGGTATTTTTGTTTTGCTTGGTTTTTTGTTTTTGTTTTTGTTTGTTTGATTGTTTGTTTTTTGCTTTTTGCTTTTTGGCATCATCAGTCCTTCCATTTGAAGAACAAACTCCAAAGCCAGGTGATAATGGAGGTGGGAATCACCATACATCCCACGATACGATATTATCACAATACATAACGCACAATACGGTATTATTGCAATTTTAAAAAATATTTTGCGATATTCAGATTCTGTACATAAAGGTAAACTTTATCAATATTCATTTTATCTAATATCAAAGTCTCGCACTCAGTCTTTCTCTCATTTCAGTTTTATTGTTGACAAACTGAACGGTTTGTATTACAGTCTAGTCCAACTGAACTGAATGCAACCATCTGGTACAATTACAGCTATTCTGAACTATGCAATATGAAAACTATGCAGCCCCTTCAGCAACTGAAGAATTTGAAAGTAAATTAAAACAAAACATAATTTTGCGTTAAATAAAAAAGTTTTAAACTTAATTAAAATAAAACATGTCTTAAATTAAAATAAGTAAACTGTCATGTTTATTGCTGCCAAAAACCAGTTAAACACATTTGGACAGTGAAGGGATGTCAGGATTGTTGCTCAGAAAAAGGATCAACATGCTCTGAAGTCAGAGCACAAAAACCTTTTTTGTAACAAAATATCGATTTCTGCTGTCCCTGTATCGATACATCATTAGCAAACAAAATATCACGATACTACACAGTATCGATTTTTTTCCCCACCCCTAGGTGGTAATGTCAAATGTCAAATGATCAACCTTCAATGGATGGATGGATTGAGTTAACATTTTTTTAAAAAGTGTTAAAAAAAATAGCTGAACAGTTTCTGTTATGTTAAAAATATAATTCACACCCGAAAGAAAACATCGTGGCTCCAAGTGACAGCAGCAGGAGGCCACAAACGGCTCTGTTTTGTTGTATATAATGACCTCATTCCTCTGCATGTGTAACTGTTGAGTAAGAAAAGTCCAAGGACAAACTGTATTGGAAGGCCACATTCTTTTGCTGAACACCCAACTAATGATGTTTTTCATTTTTGTTTCACCCCCTCGTTAGCTGCAGAGAGAGGGAACAGCCATGAGTCTGCTGTGATAATGGTGAGTTATGGCGGCCGTATCCACAGCGTTTCGCTGCTGGTTCCACATGAATGTTCCCAGGGGATACGCTGGGAGTCTGCAGCCCCCTGTGTAATTACCTTTTAGCACAGAAATGACTGAAGTGAGATTCTGCTCTGTCATTGTTAGTGCATTGTAAAAACAACACATTGTAGGCGACAAGGATTGTTCTCTGTGATTTAGTAATATCATTTCTAAACTGAAATTGTGAAATATTTTATATTAGTGTCACCAATTATACAATAATTTTCTCATAAGTTTACATGCACTCTGCTGACATGTGTTGGTTACTATTAATAATACTTGTTAATGAATTAATACATTATACGTCTATCATTTAAAAACATAAGAGGTTTAAAGAAATTAAAATAGTTGTTATATATTCTAGGTAAACGTATTGTTTGGGCGATTACTATGTAATGTCAGCACCAAGGTATTACAAGGAAATGCTCTGTGTTTAGAGGAAAGCTTCTTCTGTACTTTCCTAAGCGCTTAGGTTCACGATGCTTCTCAGAAGTGCAGAGCAGAACGACGTTGCATGGCGCAAAGTGCTAACACTCAAACGTAATGACCAAAGTCCTCTGGAAAGAGGAAACGGCTTGCATGTACATCAGAAAGGGACGAAATCTGATCTTAACTTAAAAACCTAAACGTATGTTTTTGTTCTTTTCTCATTCATCTGGATAACTCTATTGAACTCTATTGAACTCTATGATCTATATGATGATTCAAAGACTGAAAATGTCGAGTTAGAGTTGATTTCTACAACAAAAACATTATAGTTCAATCATATTCTGAAAAACTATTTTGAACATTGTATCATGAACTACAGCAAACTACAAAAATGTGTAACAGACCTGAAGTAAAATCTAATGTTGCATATCTCAAATGTTTTCTTTTCATAAAAGTGTTTTTAGCTGAGGAGGACTAATATCTGTTTAAAAACCTATACTGTTACTTTTTTTTATTTGGTTTAAATGTCGATTAAGGATTGCTTGCAATTTAATTTTCTCATTAAGACTGCGTTAGTCAGGTAGTTTAGATAGATTAGTTTAATAAATGGGGAATTAAAAAAATACATTTCCAGCCCAGTATTTTTAAAATAAAGTCTCAGGGTGCATCATTAGAGACAGAAAACATGGACACATGGTTTCCACAAAATATTCAGGTTGGGTGGTGCACAAATGTCTAATGGTGACACTGCACCTGCTGGACACAAACATCAATTTCCTTGTGGAAAAGTCAGTCTTGACTTCTCCTCATTAAAAGCAAAGGAGTTCTGACGTGGAGGTTTTTAACTAAAGGAGAGGAACAGGTTTGATTCGGCACGATCAATGCACCCGTTAACTGTGTATTCACCGTAATCTCACCCATCTTTCCAAATTTGCAACAGCAGGAACAAAATACCAAACATGGTCACAATGCACTTTGTGTCATATGTCATTAACTCCCAGAAATAGACGCTGCTGATTTTTAACACTGTGTCACAAGCTATCACCTCTTTTTCTATGATGTGTTGGCTTTGGTGCCTGTGTAATTGTAAATGAGGAAATCCCTGGGGGACAAGCAGCGGGTTATATCACCATAGTTGCTTCCTGTGCTTAGTGTAGTGTATGTGCATCGAAACTGCAAAGAGTTGCCTGCTCAGAATATGTTACTTTATACTGATGTTGAGGGCAAGAAAAGGCAAGTTAAAAAAACTACAACAAAAAACAAAAATAATGGCAATAATAACAGCAGGCCAGTGTCATTTCCCACTCTAAAGAAGCTGCAATTTTCTTTTCACAGGATCGCAGCAGAGCAGAAAGGAACAGAACTCAAAGATATGCTAACGACGTAGAGGAACCAGAGTACGACGTGGTGGATAACCAGGAAGAAGTGCTTAGTGTACGCATTCTTCCTGCGAGGCCCATAAATGATGACCAAGAGTATGCAGGTAGAAAGAAAGTCTTTCATTTCTATTTTAATGTTAGTTTTGTTCATACTAACATCTAGTACTGCTACTACCTCAGCTATAGCTTGATTTTAATTTCATGAGTTGAAAATGTATTTAAAGCGTCTTTAATGAGACCACTGAGAAAAGTTGTTTATTTGGTCCTAATAAAGCACATTAAAACATGAAAGTAAGAGGAGCTTAGTGATTATTATTATTATTATGTTTAATAGTGTTTTATTATTTCCTTTTTTCATTATTTCTTAAATGTATACATATACAGTGGATTAAGGACATACGTCCACAAGTAATTATTAAATGAATTGTTAAGCAGTTATCTTAATCTAAAACCACTAAAATGATTTTAATAATTCCCAAACTTCTTCAAACTTGACTTAAAGTACTATTTGTATTTGACACAGGGACACTGAGTCTATTTTACCTTCCTACACAGAAATGCTCTCATGAATGTAATTAGAATGAAGCTGAATGAGGTGCAGGGGAAAAAACAGATCTACCACAAACTGTGGTGAGAATGAAAGCAGCCTGGATCTGAGAAAGAGCTCATGCTGAGTGAGCATGATCTGCCAGTGGGTCTCCAGGGCCATCTGTTGGCTGAGTCAGACTGCGGGAGATTACAATTATCCAGCAGCTGAGGGGGAAGAGAGGGAAATGTGCAGTGCGAACAAGCTCGCTTTACTCTCCTGCTTGGATGTGGCCCGCAGCCAGGGGCCTCACAGCTGCATGTCTACAACTTTATAGTGAATGTGGCTTTTAAATTTGTTCACACTTGGAGCATTCTCCCTCTGTAATCAATACAGTCTGCTGCTGCAGTGCACTACTGGGACCGACATCGACCGACTTACAGGAATGATACAAACTCACAGGGTGTTTAAACTGTCAGCTTACACTGGAACTTCTTAAAGTACTATCATCACAGTCATTGATGAGAGTGTTTCTTTGGCTCTTAAGACAGGGATCTCCCAAGGTCATCATCAGCTCACAACCTTTCATCACTCTCCCCTGTAAGGTTTCTTTTTTGGTCTTCATTAATGAATATACAATTTGAATGCAACTACCTTACTGACCGTACTCCACATTTCGTTGTGCTCTTCAATCAATCAGGGAAACTCAAACATCCTCCCAAGATGTCCATCCAGAGAAACACCATTTTCAACAGGTAAACCTACAACGCATTTAAAATTGAGTGATTATTGTGGTAAAGATACTAAACAGTAACAGTGAAATTCAAATCAGAGACATCTTTGTTTACCTTGAAAAACAAAACTATTAAATCACAGTTAATTAACAGTTAAAATAACTTAATTACATAATCGCGCACATCCATACTTTGCCTGGTAACAGCAGCTTGTGCTGGCAAATATGATCAATGAAAATGAGAAAACATTGGATAAATATTGAAGGTAACTTAGTCTTTGCAATGGCTTAATAATTTCTCTCTTCTTGGTTGCTGCTCATCAAAGCACAGAGTCACTTAGACGGCATTACTCATGCTGAAAACCCATATGATGCAACTAACTTCATTAATTAGTTGCTGCCTGCCCTTGCACCTTTGCACTGCCAGAGTGGGCAGCGACTAGCTAATGAACATAGTGAAGCAAATACTAGCTCTAATTGTCGCTTAAAATCAAAGAAGAATGAAAAGAAAGTACTTCAAAAGAAATCTGAAGTTGTGTTTTACACTTGACTGACAAAGTAGGAAAGTCAACTCCACCTAAACAACTTGGGGATTTAGTGGTAGCTGTCGATATTCAGCTAGTTTTTAACTCAACCAGATAACATGAAGTTATGTAGTTCATTTCATCAGTCTGTATATCTTTTTGTTGTATTGTTTGTGGTAATGCTCAGAAACGAATGGATAGGTTGACATGAAAAGTTTACCAGAGATGGCACAGAGGGCGGCATAGAGGTGACTGCACCACTGGGAAGGGCAAACATTTAAAATTAATAAACATTTCAAAAATGGGAGACATTGTCTTGAAATTCTTAAGAATATTTTTTAACTAAGCAGGATCTAGATATACCTCTCATCCATGCATGGTGTGGTGAGAAATATTCAGCCTCTAGTGATGTGCAGTCTTTGGCGACTCTTTTTTTCTGTTTAATTTAATGCAGCTTAACATAAAATACTTTTTTCTCATAGATTTACAGCTTCTGATCTCAGTAGATTTGGCATCCTCTAATACTAAAGCTGATTATTACAGATTAATTGAAGGATGCTGGTTGTCTTTAGTTAAATGTACTGTAATGTTTTCCGTAAACTGAGTAAAAGCTGATTCTGTCCCAGAAGAAGAACCTTTTCACCTTTGTCTTCTGTGTTTGAAACACAGCACCTGTGATAAATAGAGATCTGAAGCCTGGCCGACAAAAGATAAAAACAGGTAACATCTCAGCTGACTGAAATTGTTTTGCCTTTCTGGGTCACAGTTTAAATCTCATATTGTATATTCACGTGGTGTAGTTACAGATAGGAGGATTCCACCTGTGCCAAAAGGAGAACAGGTAACTTCACCTGCCAAACAATACAGTTTACTGTACTACTGTTTGTTTGCTTTTTTATCTTTCAATAAATTGTAATGCTGACAAACTATCAAAAAGGTGACCAACTTTTTCTCTTTCTAACATTACAGCACTCACAAAGGTAATTTGCTAAATTATTGTTTAAGTTACTCATTGTTGTATTTATCTGCCTTATGGACGCACTTACTGTTTGATTCTTTGTTCCTGCAGGAGTTTGCAATCACCGTCACCTTTTACCCTGGAGTTGGTCAATGTCTTGTCTGGAAAGGCTCCACAGCAAGGTTGCAGGAGAGAGTGAGTACTGTTTTATTTTACATATAGAACCTGACACTTGTCCCAGTTCCCTGTGGTTTTAATTTGCTGGAGTTGACGATAACCCAGTGTGACGTTTTCCCTGCAATAATGGTGTAAAGCAAAAACAACACCCCACAGTTTGTACAGTGTAGCGATGACACCATCTGCTGGTTGGAAAGATTATCACAGAAAATGCTGGAGGCTCTTCTGACATGTTATTTAATGTCATTTGATTTCAGCAGAGAGCACGGGACCACTAGAAATGTAAGTAGCTGAAAATGCTGAACCTATTAGAAGGTGTTGTTTGTGTTTTATTCACCATCTCTTAACAAACTAAGTCCTATGAGAAATACTGTAAAATAAACATGCTTTCCTTATTCATATATACATTTGATTTTATTCTACAAATTTCACCAAGCATTGTCGTTTAACTCTCTTTTTATACTTTTAACAGGCAGAGTTTAGTTCACATATGAAAGGTAAGATAAAAATCACAGCCTCTTGTGATAAAGTGTTACCAATAATTGTTTACAACTGTATTAACACATAAAGGGTTTTTATTTTTAGGTCCACTCAGTTCTGAAAGTCTTACACCTGGCAGTTACAGGCATTCACTGGATTTGGAGTCTCACTTAGAAAGAAGGTCTGACTTTATATTTTCAGGCTTCTCAAGATGCTCTTTTAAATGTCTTATTTACATGCATCTTTTTTATCTTTTATTTAGGACCCATCAAAGTCTAGGTAAGTATCTTTGAGCTCGTCATTATCAGTCATTATACAGTTACTGACTTAATAAGTCCCCCCTGACATCTACTTAAAGAAAGGGTCCCATCAAAACGCCATCACCATGAATGGCCTCAGACGAAAGAAGACTTTGACCAGCACGACTTTGTCCCAATGGAAAAGCCTCAACAGGTACATGTGCTGCTACAGTCATGTGAAAAAGAAAGTTTTTGTTGAAGTATGTCTGTAAAGGTTCTCAGTCATCCAGGTCATCGTACTCTAAGGAGCTTGGAAAGAAGCGTCTGGACTTCTTTAAGAGACTTTCCCCCTCTCATCCAAGAAGCTTCTTCAGTTCTAAGAGCAGTTGGTGGATAGTCCCAGATTCCCAGCCCTATGGGAGTGTCCCCAAGAGGGTCATGTGCCCCCTATGGATCCTCTACCTAATCACATGAAGCCAAGGTGTGAAAGTGTGTGTGAGTCACAATCAGCCAAGGTTTCAGGTGAACCCACTGTGAAAACTAGCCCAATGGGTTCACAACATGGAAGAGCCACCTCCACGGGACACAACTCGCATGCATCTAAAGGACAAAGGTCATTGCTTCAAGGACGCCAATGTTCACATTTTGGACAGAGAAGACAGACGGTTTGAAAGAGGAGTGAAAGAAGCATCTATGTCCACTGTGAACGACCATCTTTGAACAGAGAAGGTGGCTTACGACACCAACTGACATCTATAATCCAGTTTTGAGTTCCCTCCCCAGACACCTTAACACCCACTCACATCCTGGGCCATTTAACCTCAGTAAATCACATGACAGTGTGGGGATAGGTTTGACAGTGGGTTCACCTGAAACCTTGGCTGATTGTGACCCACACCCACTTTCACACCTTGGCTCGTGTGATTCGGTAGAGGATCAAGAGGGGGTCCATGACCCTCTTGGGGACACTCCCATAGGGCTTAAAATCTGGGACTCTCCACCAACTGCTCTTAGAACTGCAGAAGCTTCTTGGATGAGAGGAGAAACATCTTCAAGGAAACTTAAAGAAGTCCAGACGCTTTTCTTTCCAAACTTAAAATTTTCATAGAACTCTAAAAAAGACATTTGAAAGGTTAAGTGATTCAGGATTCAAGAATGACTTTAAAGGACTTTACCAGTCCCTTGTGTCATTGTGGAGGGATTTTGGCCCACTCTTCTTTACAACATTGCTTCAGTTCATTGAGGTTTGCAGGCATTTGTTCATGTGCAGCTTTCTTAGGGTCCCACCGTCTATTTTAATCAGGTTGAGGTCTGGACTTTGACTGGGTCATTCGTTGTAGATTTGCTGCTGTACTTGGGATGATTTTCCCGGTTGCATGATCCAGTTTCAGTCATGCTTTAGCTGTTGGACAGATGGCCATAGACTTCACTTAAGAGTACTTTGGTATGCAGCGGAGTTTATGATCAACTGCACAGGTCCTGTGTCTGCAAAACAAGACCCAGCCATCATACCTCCACCACCAGTTGGTAAGAGGTGTTTGCACTGACATGCTATGTTTAGCATGTGGCAGCAGCAAGTATCTTTGCTACTATGAGTCACTTCAGTATTGCATAGACACAGTTTTTAACACCTATTATTCAGTAGGAGAGCTTAATTAGCAGATGCACTATTCTCTTCAGCTGGCACTTCTCCTCAACCACTTTGCTCCACCTTTCCCTCCAGCAGCTGAGCCAAGAAATTACACTTCGCCACGCCAAATATCTCCACTTTGGTCTCATCAGTCCAAAGGAGACTGTTCCTGAGATGTTGTGGTTTGTTAAGATGCAACTTTGCAGACTTGCAGCCATGCTACTACGTTTCTTCAGAAAGAAGTAGCTTTCTACTGGTAACCCTTTCAAAAAAAGCCAAACATGTTCATTCTTTTTCTAATTGTACATTCAAGAGCTTTAAGGTTCAGCATGTTAACTGAGGCCTGTAGAGTCTAAGATGTAGCTCTTGGGTATTTTTCACTTATTTTGCAGCACCTAGCAATGCACAGTTTGACCTTGGGGTGAATTTCTTGGGGGAATCCACTCCTGGGAAAACTGTAGTATTGTGTTAACAAACACCTGAATAATCATTTCCAGCAAAATGCCAAAGCTTCTGTGTTTTAGAGATGATCACATGTGCTGATGATCAGGTAATCAAGTGTATTGGCATCACCTGGCTGCTAATTATCCCTTTAATTCCTATGGAAACAGTGGAGGTGTATTTAATTTTTCACAGCTATCCATAATTAACCCAAACTAATCCTGTAATCAAGAATGATATCCATCACAACGTGATATTAACTAGCTTTGAATCCACTGATCAATGAACTTTTCTGGCAGACCTGTGAGGAAGATTGGTACATCGGGACATGTAATCGAGCAGATGCTGAGCACGCTTTGCACCTGGTGAACAAGGTATATGAATAAGGACTCTAAATATAAAAATATAACTGAACATGTCTTAAGCTTGGGCAGATGTTAAACATAGTTATTTGGATCTATATCAGTTGAAAGTGTAAAAACAACACACCAAAAGCACAGTTTAACAGGAGTATTCTTTTCTTTCTGTAACTCCTCCCATTAGGATGGTGCATTTTTGGTACGAGACTGCTCCACCAACAGCAACTTTGAACCCTTGGTATTGGTTGTGTATCATGAGAAGAAAGTTTACAATGTCAAAATTCGGTTTGTCGAGAGCACAAAAAAGTACGCATTGGGCACAGGATATCGTTCAAATGATGTGAGTGAACACATTTCAGAAAATGTTTCATTAAGAACCCTCAATCGCACTATATTTACTCTAATTCCCTTTATTTTTCCTCAGATGTTTGACTCTGTGGCAGACATCATCAAGTTCCACTCCATATTTCCAATAACACTTGTCAGTGGGAGAACCGCGATGGGAAACAAGTACCCAGACAACTGTGTGCTGACATTTCCTATAACAAAAGGGGATGTTGAACGGTTGCTACAATAACATGTGAACCTTGCCAACAAAGATTTGTCAATGTGCTTCTTGTGTCATGTGTGTTCACAGTTCCACAAAAACTGTAGCGCTGTCATTCTGAGCAAGTTGGGGTGGATGGATTTTGTAAAAGAAAAATATATACGTTGATCAGACATACCTATAATTTCTGGTTATTTTGATAATAATAATGTGCTAATGGTTTTTAAATTAATCCCATAGACAAGTGGTTCTCAAATTCTTTGGGTCCAGTGACACAAAACCTCCTATAATCAAAATATCGATTTGGCTGGTTCTGCCACAGCATTCGAAAATCTTCCCACACCTGCTAGCTACCAGGCTAATAAACTAGCAAGTGATTTCATTGTTGCAGTGAGTCACAATCATATCAGTTCCTCCATAATGTGGTAGCAATTACTGGATAAAATATGCTTTTGTTATTTTATCAAATGGTCCCCAATCTGTAAAATGCACTTTTTAATGATCTAGTGCAATTTAACAAATTATTTTACAGATTACAGATCCCTTGTCCCCCGGACCCTATTAGAGACCCACTTCTCTCTGACAGATAATAGTGATCTACCCTAATTATCCTAATTTAATGTCTTCAAATTGTATATTTTGTAGCAACAATCTAAAATAAAAAGTCTGTAACTGTACAATTATACAAACCAAAAAGCTAGAACCAAATAGTGTAATCTTTGGTCATTTTTTGCTTATATGAATATGTGTATAGACATATACACATATCTACTGAGAAATAAAAGAAATATTAAATATTAATCTCTTAAATACTAATCTGGTTTTTGGACAGTTGATTTGGAATTCAGTTAAACACTGATCATGAATCCACATAAAAAAAGTTAGCATTTTCATGTGTTTCACCTCCTTGTATACTTTTCTTGGCAGGAATGGACTTCCATACCTCCTTCACATTTTCCTTTCTTTTTCTTAAATCAGACTTACTTCCCTGTCCTTATTTTTAACCAGCACAATGCTGTTTTTCAGTCATGAACTGCATGAAATGTTATAAAGATTTTATTTTTATTTTATCACGATTTTATTTTAAATTATTACAAGAGTTAGGAAATTCCCAGTGCTAGGTTTCAGTTAGCTTGACTCAGTGCCATTCAGTGGCTCTGGCTTAAGGTCACTGTTGCTATGCCAGCAGTACCAGTGAATCGATTTAGAGAGTGCTCTGCAGGTAAGGTTTCTGTTGGTAACTTAACTAAAGATAGCAAGTGAAACCATTTATAACGTGGAACTAAAGTTTACTAATTTTTACAATATAAGTGGAAAAATGACAGATTGAAAGCCACTTTTACAAGCTAAATAGCAAATTTAAGGCTAAACAAACTACTTCAAGTCACATGATTGATTGATTGATTGATTGATTGAGTAACAATACTTTATTTATCCCGAGGGAAATTGTTTAAAAGGCTACCAGACAATCCGGTGTCATCATGAGCACCCTTTCTGACCATACATGGAATACACAAACATAACACTGGGAAGACAGGTAGGGGAGGTACGAAAAAAACAATGGAAATACACACGAGGAAAGAGGAGGAGAAAAAAGATATCCTCGCAGACTGAGCTCCTCGGGGAGAGCAGCTTGAGAACAGAAAAAAACACCTCAGCACAGAAAGCACATAAATCTTCACATCTTACAACCTAAAAGCACATGACTTGCAGCGGGGGGGGGTCAGGAGTTAGTCCATGTAGACAGCAGCCAGTCTTCCAGTGCTAGACAGATCCGCCTGCCTACTTCGGGTCGGAGTAAGCGTTTGGAGGCATGGGGGGGGGGGGGGGGGGGGGGGGTAAGTGCGTGTCTGTGTACATGGGAGATTTGTGTGTGTGTGTGTGTGTGTGCGTGTGCATGTGTGTGTGCGCTTGTGTGTATGTGTGTGTGTGTGTGTGTGTGTGTGTGTGTGTGTGTGTGTGTGTGTGTGTATCCTGTGTTCAACTTGAGAGAGAGTTTCTCCCAGTTAAGCAAAAGTCAACAGTCCTCCAGCTGACCCATGTGACCTTGAAGGATAGGAGCAGATGGTCAAAAATAATGAACTGGTATGCATAATTACAGCCATACCAGATAGTAAGCTCATGGAGAAATGCAGTCAAAGTTAAAAACATCGATTGATTGATAGATGGCAGAGTCAAAGGAGAGAAACAAAGGTGCAGAAGTGGCTCAGTAAACTTGTGAGAGCATAATATGAACAATTTTCCATTAGTTTTACAAAACCAGTGACGTCATTTAAACCTAAACCATGGAGCTCCCAGTGCACAGCATTTGTGCTGATGTTAAGGAGGGGGAGGTTTCGAGGCTCTGTGGTTATTGAGTCCGCGAACCCCGTTATGCATTGTATCCTTCAGCACTGCCCCCACCCTGGTCATGATTTGGGGGGGGGGGGGGTTCTAAACACTTCCCCTTTCCAATCCAGTTGTTCAGTCTGACGTCACTAGCCGTGTCTGGGCCTAAACTCTGCTGCAGGTCCATATATCAAACGATCACTATGGCATCACTGAGAGTTGAAAAACTGTCTAAAGTCTTTCATCTTTAATAAAATGATCAGCGTTCTGCTCTACCAGGTGTAACAATTGAGTTTAACATCCAGGCATCCATGAAAACGGAATTTATGACAATTAAAACGGAGTTAGAAGTTAGCAGGGAGTTAGCTCGCTAGCTTAGTAGTAGTAGTAGTATTTATTTATTGTCATTGTCGGAACAATGAAATTGCGTTTGGGGCTTCCATACAACCCAAAAAAAAAAAGAAAATAATAAATACCCCTTAAAACCCAAGTGTACATACAGTTGTGGTCAAAAGTTTACATACACTTGTAAAGAATATAATATAATGGCTCTACCGAGTGTCCCGTTATTTCTAAAACTCTGATTTTTCTCTGATAGAGTGATTGGAACCCATAATAAAGTCATTAAAGAACCAAACTTCATGAATGTTTTTTGTGACAAAGAAGTATCTGTTCCAATCAGTCTATCAGAGGAAAATCAGAGTTTTAGAAATAACGGGACACTCGGTAGAGCCATTATATTATATTGTTTACAAGTGTATGTAAACTTTTGACCACAACTGTATTTAACCCAGTGTGACTCCAATGCAATAAGACAATCCTTAGCAATAACATGAGAACATGACACGTAATGTTCGTAGAAATTCAGACAGAGACCTGAGAAACATGACAAAGTACAACAATGCAACCCATTCAATATTATTGTACTGTGAGATATGATATCAGATACAATAGTTATCTATTTAAGAAAGAGGGGGGGGGGGGGCAGGAGGGGGAAGAGAATAAAGATATGATGCACCAATGCAGACCAGTTCATTGCTATTAAGAAGTTGGATATGGTTATTGTCCGTGAGAGGGGGGCAGAGAGTTCAGGAGCCTCACAGCCTGTGGATACAGGCTGTTGGCCAGTCTGGATGTTCTGGCCTGTATAGACCTGTACCTTCTCCCTGAGGGCAGCAGATGGAAAAGGTGGCGTGCAGGGTGATGTTGGTCCCGCAGGATACTGTGCACCCTCCTCAGACAGCGAGTGGGGAAGATATTACTGATCTCTGGCAGACTTGTTCCAATAATTCTGCCAGCTTCTTTCACCACCCGCTGGAGTGCTTGCTGATCGGCTTTGGTGCAGCTGGGGAACCACACTAGAAATCCATTCGTCAGAACGCTGCTGATGGCACAGTTGTAGAAGTTCAACATCAGAGATCTGGGAATGTGTGCGCTCCGCAGTCTCCTCAGGTAGTAGAGGCGCTGTTGGGCCTTCCGTGCAACTGAGGTGATATGGTTGCCCCAGGACAGGTCCTCGGTCACAGTTACCCCCAAGAATTTAAAACTGCTCACCCTCTCCACCGCCTCACTGCCAATGAAGAGAGGCAGATGGTTGTTATGACCCTTCTTCCGGAAATCTACAATGATCTCCTTGGTCTTTTTGGTGTTTAAGACCAAGTTATTGTCGTGGCACCATGACTCTAGTTGTTGCACCTCTGTCCTATAGTTTGTCTCATCGTTGTTGGATATAAGTCCGAGCACTGTAGTGTCATCGGCAAACTTAACAATGAGATTGGACGCGCAGGAGGAAATACAGTCATGGGTGAAGAGAGTGTATAGCAGAGGGCTTAGAACACACCCCTGAGGGGCACCGGTGTTGACCACAAGGGTGGAAGAGGTGTTCTTACCCACTCTGACACTCTGTCTACGGTTAGTGAGGAAGTCCACAATCCAGTTGCACAGAGAGGAGTTAAGTCCCAGTTGGTGGAGTTTGGGACGGAGTTTGTATGGCCGGATGGTATTAAAAGCCGAGCTGTAGTCTACAAAGAGGAGCCGTGCATAGGTGTTCCTGTGTTCCAAGTGCTTCAGTAATGTGTGCAGCACTATGGCGATCGCATCCTCGGTTGACCGGTTCTCCCTGTATGCAAACTGGTGCGAGTCCAGGGATGGTGGAAAAGCAGCTCTGATGTGTTTAATGACCAGTCTCTCCAGGCATTTGGCGGGAATGGGGGTGAGTGCCACAGGTCTGAAATCGTTCAGACATGTGACATTTGACTGTTTTGGGATGGGAACGATGGTTGCTGCTTTGAAACAGGATGGTACCAGTGAACAGGACAGCGAGGTGTTATATATAGAGGTGAAGACGTCCGCCAGGTCCGCAGCACAGTCTTTTAGTACCCGGCTGTTACAGGAAAAATGATTCTATGTTTCTTTACCTTCTTTTAAATGTACAAAGCATTGTTTGGATGCCCTTCGTCTATGGTTAGATTAGTTTAGAATTATCCTTTTAGACTTTCTCAGCAAAGACATACTGTTTTGGGACATATTGTTTTAGATTGTTTTATCTCTCACAGCTTTCTCCCAGCTCTCTGCTGACGAGACTAGCGCCACATATGGAGTTGTTTATTTTATCTGTTTTGTATTTTCTTATCCTGTTCTCACTGTCTTTCCTATAAAAAGTGCCAAGCCTCTGTACACGGTGTGAGTTGTTTCTGGACAGCTTACCCGTGTGCACGTTAAAGCATAAAAAGTGATCTTGTCTCATTGTGTCTTTATTTCTCCTGGGTCTTTTACAGAGTTTTCCCCCAACATTTCTTGGTCCTTCGACAGCCGGGGCGCCTCCATCGTGTCCCATCTCCGTGACCAGTCCACGTTGTTCGTCTGTCGACAGCTCACACACCAGGTGTGTGATAAAAGTCCAAGAGCGTTTAAATTCGGGTCTTGGCCAACGTTCTAGAAAGCGACCCACGGTGGTGGGACCCGATCGAGGTGGACCAGACCCGGCGACACTGACCAGGTAGATACAGACACACTGACACAATCTTGCGTAAAAGCGCGTTTTGAATTCAGGGAATTTAAAATAGCGGAAGTGGCTCGTCGGCTGGTAGCTCTGGGAGCTCGTCGACTCGTAGCGTAGCTCGTCGGCTGGTAGCTCTGGGAGCTCGTCGACTCGTAGCTTTGGAGCTCTGGGTAGCTCCCCCAGCTGGGTCTAGACTGGGTCTAGGGAGTAAGTAGCTCTGGGAGCTCCCCTTATCTTAAGGGTTCCGGTCGCGCGCGCGTCAAAGCTGTGAATGTGAGTGTGTGTGTGTGTGTGTATTGTTTTAACTAACGGAGCAAGCTGAATTTTCACGGTCCAATAAGAGACTGAGCTGCTCCTACTGTGTTTTTCTTTTACTGCTGTTCACTGACGTGCTGGTGAGTTGAGAGAACGGTCGAGTTCCGTCTCGTAAAGTTCACACCGCTTTCGGAACTAGTCCGAAAGTCGAAGGGCGTGTGAGCAACCACTCTCGTCTCTAATACCAGCGAAGGTGATAGCAGCTGTATTGTGTATTACTTAAACAAAAAATAAGCAAATACATAAATAAGATGGGTAATCAAGCAAGTGAAATTAAAACTCACTCCTGCTGACGAGCAGTGGTGAGAAAAGAAAAGTCCAGACGCCGGACAAAAACAGTGTCTGTAAACTGAGAGATTTAAGAAAACAAAATATAAACAGTCAGAAGAACAGAATCCAACTGACAGTTTAGTAAAACCAGAAGACGAGACACTGCAGTTCCCACAATCCTTTTAGTAAACCATCACTCATTCCTGCAGCCGCATCTGCAGCAACACCCATATCAGGAAGAACTTAATAATCCCTTATTAAGTGAAAACTAGAGATCAAAGTAGTTTGAAGTAGTTTAGAAGGGTTGAAAACAGACCCCACTGAGTAGATATAAATATAAAGAGTACGAAATAAAGATAAACAAAGGGAAAATTACAGTAGAAATGATCTTTGGAGTATTTGAAATTAATAATAGCAAGGATAGCAACCTGTAAAGTGATATTAACAATGAAACACAGTTGGCATGATGACCATGCCCAGCATGTATAAAATGAATATAAAGCAAATAATTCACACGAAAATATTTTAATAACATAAATAATGTATATTAAGGCTGTGTCACTGTTCAGCCAAGGACAGTGTGTGAAAAAGTAACCGTCTCCAGCTTGGGAAAATGGTGATAACTGCAGATCACCTGAAGCCCTTGATGGATACAAAATAAAATATAAATAATATATTATAATAGACCTGCCTGGTCCGCCATGCAACAGAGAGAACAAATGTGACCGCAGATTGGATGAATTAAAAATTATCTGTTTGCTGAATAAGATGATCCTAACTATCAAATTGGCTCAGTAGTAGTATAATGGTACACACTAATAAAATATTATAATATGCTATTGCTGTTATATAAGACAAAGAGGATAATATTAACAATGACATAATATTAATATGAAGAGGCACCTTAATCGGTTATGATGTGAGGTGGATAATTGTTAAGCAGTAGTCTGCATCAAGCTTAAGGTTTGCTGAAACTCAGTGTAATGACGTGAGATGAAGACAATACAGAGAATAACTAAACTAATGAAGTGAATAGAGGCACTTGACCAGCTTGAAACCTATCATCCTAGAATGACACATTGCTGAGATATAGAGCACACCTATAATAACAACCAATAAGCAAAACCCTGTAGACAACAGCTAAAACTACAGGATTGAGAAGCTGAATTAAATATGTAGACACTGCTAAGCTGATGAGCATGTTCCACATTTTCTTTTCTTTTCTTTTTATTTATTTGTTTCTTTTAGAGCAGAAGCTGCTATTCTGCCCAAAGAAAGACTCTAGGTCTGACCAACCGTCTCAGTCGTGGGCAAAAAGATGTCAGTCAATAAAATTCTAAAAGATAATTTATTGACGAAAAATATATCCAGAGATAATAGATAAAACAGTCCAGTTTCCCACTTATGAATTGTATAAACACACACAGTCCAAAGGCAAGAGCCAGCTATGCCACACAGCCAAGTTGCACTCCACATGTTGCCTTTAACAGGGTTAGAAGTTGTCCTTGGAGACCCACCACCCTGCAAGCATGTAGTCAGTGGTCACTCAAGCCTCTGGAACCCAGCTGCCTTTAGGCTGTGGCATATAATAGGCCCTGGACCGCACAGAGAGACAAAACGACACACTTAATATAAAATTCATAGGGCAAAACCCATCCATCCCAAACATATCTGATTTCATCACATTACATACCTGCACAGAGAGACAAAACAAAACAGCAGTGGTTGTAGTGTGGGCTATAAGTAGACCAGTGTATCAGTGCAATCAAGTACACCTGCCTCTAATTAGTCCAACCTCATTCCAGCCATTGGCTCACCAAAAATGTGACAACCACAAAACCACTCCCAACCCAGTGCAACTTCACACAATAATATGGAGCTGAATTAACACAGGCACATTAGTCTACCATGTTACAAGCTGCATGCTATTAAAAGCCAACATATGCAGACTTCTGCCTTGTTCGGGTGGCAGCATTTTTTTTTTCTTTTTCTTTTGTGTCCTGACACGTTTATGTTTTTTTGTTTGATTATTTTGTTGGTTTTGGAAACGAATTTAAACGAACTTGTGACAATACTTGAGAATCACAGTGACACATGGTGATTAGGCATATGATTGAAAAATGCCTAGGTGTAGAGCTGTGAGCAATGAAAAGTTAAATATATATATATTTGTATAAATGGGAAACAACCTTATCTTGAAAGTTTGAAATGTGTGAGATCCATGAATTGTTTGAAGAACTACAAATTATCTAAAAATGCCTTAAGTGAAAATGTAGAGTTGCATCTATTCTCCCAGACCAAAAAAAAAGGGAGAAGAAGCATTCTGTAACTTAGAAATAAGGCTGACGTGTTGTCGTGTTGACAACAGACTAAAACACTAATCCACAGGTGGCTATCAGGAACAGAGAGGCGAGCAAAGTCACAAACACCAAGGCTGCAGACAGCCACGCAGAAACAGCAGATAACATAGAGACAACGCCTGCTAGAACCGTGGAGAGGAAGGTCACTTCACACGAGATTGTAGGGGTAGGCCACAGAGAAATAATGCAAAACAGTTCTGAGGCAGCCACTTACAGTTTTCAAAGGACAAATTAGTTGTAAAGTCAGCTTCAGGCCACACACCTGTACAACAATTAACTGCCCCTTTAGAACTAGTACATACAGCAAGTGGCCGCAGGTGCTTTATTAAATGCATATATGACCCGTCGTGTCCAGTAAAGTTGCTAGGTAGAGACGCTCTGACAAAACTTAAGATAGCAGTCATGCCATTCTTTTCTGGTATTACACCTGAGTGCATACTAAATGACACCCGCCACATCCACTTTCCAGAAACCGACCGAGTATCACAACATTCTGCAATTTAAACAAACCCCAGGCCCAGATCCACCTTATGATCAGCAAGTGTGGAAGCTAGGAGAACAGCATTTGACCTTACAGCACAGGCCTAAATTGTGTAGGTTACGCAGTAACCACAGATAGTAAAATAATAGAAGCAAAACCATTTTCTTCTTCATGTTCTGCACAGAGCGCTGAGCTGATAGCTGTGATACGCGAAAGCTAAATACAAAAAGACAAACTAATAAACATACATACAGACAGCCAGTATGTTTTCTCTGCTGTGCATCATTTTGCAAAAAATTTGGCATAAACTGACTCTTTCATTACTACAGGCAACAATTTTGCAGACAGAGCAGCAAAACAGGCGGCACAAAAGACAAACATAACATTGATGGCAGTAAACACACATCAGATTCCACTGGATGTGTTGCAAAATGAACAAAAAGAAAGCACAGCAGAGCAGGCAAAATGGCTAAAACACGGTGCAGTTCTGACAAACGACTTAATGATGTGTTATGGCAAGCCAGTGTTGCCAAAAATTCCTCCACAAAATGGCGGCATTAGTGACTCATGGCTGTACGCATTTGTCAACGGGGGGACTGACCAGTATTGTCAACTCTCATTTCTTCACTATAAATTTTGAAACCTCAGCAAAACAATTTGTCAGAACGTGCATGACGTGTCAAAAATATAATGCTCAGGGAAACCTGAGACCACACAATCCATATGGACTTTATTGAGCTAAAGGAATGCCAAGGGTAAAAATACGCCCTAGTGGTTATAGACGTGTTCTCAAAGTGGCCAGAAATCTACCCAGTGAAAAAGGCAGATACAATTTCAGTAGCAAAATGTATGTCTAAGTTGTAGGAAAATAAAGAGATGATTGTAAATGACGAAGAATGTAATGATGTCTATCAAGTGTCTTGCAGATCACAGCCCGGTGACTGGGTTCTGATCAAAGTGCTCCAAAGGAAAAACTGGAGCTTGCAAAATTGCGGAACAACCATCCTGCATCCATCAGAGTCACTGCAGGCGAGTAAGTGAAGCCATCTAAACACAGCTGACAGCAGGCGTGCCCACTTGTTGTGATCTCGCCCGGTGGAGGGGTCAGCTTTCCTGGCCGGGGGGAACTATTCGCGACAGGAGGGTGTGTCCCGTCGTCATGCGGTGGTGGCTTTTGATAACTGCAGCGGCCCTGACCATGGCCGGGCTCCTCATCTTTGTTTCCGTGAGGGACAATAAGTCACGCCATATGAAGAAAAGGCAGGCACTGTATGACAAAGGAAAGTACACCAAGTTTCCCCATGGCTATGCCACTAATTTCTGGTGGCAGTTTATGAACACTACAGCTTACTGGAATAATAAAACTGACTGCTATGCATGTACCCGGAAAGTACACCAAGTTTATGAACACTACAGCTTACTGGAATAATAAAACTGACTGCTATGCATGTACCCGGAAAGTACACCAAGTTTATGAACACTACAGCTTACTGGAATAATAAAACTGACTGCTATGGAAATACATATACACTTTCTGCCCACCGAGGAACGAGAGGAAGTGTATGGACTGTTCACTCAACGAAACCTGTGCCAGTAACGCGACACTGATGAGCCTCAACTGTCGCTCCAACTACAGCTACCGAATGATACTACAAACAAAGACTCAGTACCAGACAGGATGTGCACGGACGGCACCCAGCAGTAAAGGAACCAGAGTTTCGCATCTGAGGAGGAGTGAAATTCTTACAGAGCTTGATCCCCGGCATTGGAGTTGCCGAGGTGCGGGATCACGTAGAAATCAACCGATATGCTCTGCTACGACGCATCAACTTTGACAAAGACCCTGGGACCGGCTTTAGCAGGAGAACAGAAGGCCATCAGAACGATGGTGTTGCAGAACAGACTGACACTAGACCTGCTAACAGCATCACAAGGAGGAGTATGTAAGCGGAGACACTTATGAAGCTTTGCAGAATTTGACCATTCTGCAGAAATATGTCACTGACCACACATCTGGAGCAGCTACACCGCCATGTCTAAGACTAATTATTTCAAAGATGATAACAACTACAATGACTGCTTATGTTGCCGTGCCTCAAGAAGAACAGCATCCCGTTGCAATTCTGTTAGAGGAGAACTTGTAATAACTGCTAATGAATGACGTGGTGATTAAAAATGACTTCTGCCTTTTTCAAGTGATCCTGCACTGATTAACACATTAGTAGTTTATGCAGGTACAACATAAAGTTTTGATTTTAAAACATAAAGTTTTCATTTTAGATATAAGGTTTTGATCCTTTTATTTTTTGAAGTTTTCATTTTAAACATGAAGTTTTCATTTTACATATAAGGTTTTCATTCTTTTATTTGTTGAAGTTTTTCATTTAAAACATAAATTTTTTATTTTACATATAAGGTTTTCATTCTTTTATTTGTTGAAGTTTTCCATTTAAAACATAAAGTTTTTATTTTACATATAAGGTTTTCATTCTTTTATTTGTTGAAGTTTTTCATTTAAAACATAAAGTTTTTATTTTACATATAAGGTTTTCATTCTTTTATTTGTTGAAGTTTTTCATTTAAAACATAAAGTTTTTATTTTACATATAAGGTTTTCATTCTTTTATTTGTTGAAGTTTTTCATTTAAAACAAAGTTTTCATTTTACATATACGGTTTTCATCCTTTTATTTTTTTTGTAGTTTAGTTTTATTATTTTTTTCTTGTTTATTCCACTTATTATGATTCTCATTTACTATGATTTTCTTTGTTCTTTTTATTATTTTATTTTGTTTTATCCTTTAGACCAAATGATTTCCATTTCTGCTTTGCTGACATTTTGAAAATTAAAAAATTGCTTAATATACTTCATAAATAACCTTCACAGACAATTGTTGTATACATTTAAAATAAGTTAAAACAGGAGGGAATGTTACAGGAAAAATGATTCTATGTTTCTTTACCTTCTTTTAAATGTACAAAGCATTGTTTGGATGCCCTTCGTCTATGGTTAGATTAGTTTAGAATTATCCTTTTAGACTTTCTCAGCAAAGACATACTGTTTTGGGACATATTGTTTTAGATTGTTTTATCTCTCACAGCTTTCTCCCAGCTCTCTGCTGACGAGACTAGCGCCACATATGGAGTTGTTTATTTTATCTGTTTTGTATTTTCTTATCCTGTTCTCACTGTCTTTCCTATAAAAAGTGCCAAGCCTCTGTACACGGTGTGAGTTGTTTCTGGACAGCTTACCCGTGTGCACGTTAAAGCATAAAAAGTGATCTTGTCTCATTGTGTCTTTATTTCTCCTGGGTCTTTTACAGAGTTTTCCCCCAACACCGGCCCAGCACTCCATCTGGCCCGGCCGCCTTCCTGGTGTTAATGCTCCGGAACACACGCCTCAGCTCATGAGTGCTCAGGACTGGAGCAGGATCGGTTGAGGGGAGAGGGGACAGGACAGGGTCGGTGTTCTCCCTGTCAAAACGGGCATAAAAGAGATTTAGATTCTCAGCCAGAGTAGAACTGTCGGCTGAGGGTGATGGTGTTCTCCTTTTGTAGTCCGTGATAGCCCTGATGCCCTCCCAGACCTGCCTTGGGTTTGTGTTGTTCTCAAACCTGGCCTCGATACGCCTCCTGTGCTGCTGCTTGGCAGTCTTGATGCCTCTTCTCAGGTTGGCCCTGGCAACACCGAATGCCTCCTGGTCCCCGGATCTGAAAGCGTTGTTCCTCGTTCGAATAAGTTGTTGAACTCCGTGTGTCATCCAGGGTGGATTATTAGGGAACACACGGAATCGTTTCCAAGTTGTTACATTGTCCACACAGAAACAGATGTAGTCCAAGACAGCGGAGGTGTAACTGTCCAATGCGACACGATCGTCAGTGTCCTGCACCTTGAATACATCCCAGTCTGTGCAGTGGAAACAGTCCTGAAGCATCGGAATAGCATCCTGCGGCCATGTTCTCACGGTTTTGGTTGTAATCCCAGTGCTCTTGATCTTTTGTGTGTATATTGGGTGTAGCAGAAGGGAGAGATGGTCTGACAGACCCAGGTGGGGATAAGCCTGGGCTCTGTATGCATTCGCCATGTTGGTGTACACCTGGTCCAACGTTCTATCTCCTCTGGTAGCACACTTCACATTACGGTGGAAGTTGTGAAGTACAGATTTCAGGTCCGCATGGTTAAAATCCCCAGCCGCAATAAAGACACTGTCCGGGTGTGCTACCAGGCTGTTATTGATGCTGCTGCTCAATTGTGCTAACGCTAGCTTAGCATTAGCATCTGGTGGAATGTAAACAGCGCAGATGTAAACGGCAGAAAATTCCCGAGGGAGATAGAATGGACGGCACTTTAACACCAACAGTTCTACCTCTGTACTGCACAGTCTTTCCGTTACCGTGACGTTCGTGCACCAAAAGTTGTTAATATAGATGCACAGCCCCCCGCCAGTCTTCTTACCCGAGTCCGCAGACCTGTCGGCTCGATAGGCGGTGCGGCCTGCTAGATCAATAGCCGCATTGGGAATGGCGCTGTCCAGCCAGGTTTCAGTGAAGATCATGCACGAACAGTTATTAAAAGTCCGTCGAGTGGCGATCTGCAGTCGTATTTCATCCAGTTTGTAACGGATTGAACGGGCGTTGGAGAGGAATATGATCGGGAGTGGTGGTTTAAACGGACTAGTCTTTAGCCGTGCCCACAGGCCTCCCCGCCTGCCTCTCTTCTGCCTCCGCTCGCAACGTCTCCTCCTACGGCTTGCTGTTGCGGGTAGCCCCGGGGGTTGCTTAACGATCTCCGGGGGGATGAGATACTCGGATGTTAGTTGAAGATCTCCACGGCTTAGTTGTAGTAGATCATCTCTGTTGTATTGAAGTAACCCCAGACTGTGTGAAATAATACACAGTACCACCAAAAGTGCAAAAGTGTAGGAGCTCCGGGCCGCTGCGTCTGTGCGCGCCGCCATCTTTGTCAGTAAAACAAAATTTAGCTTATATCTAAATACAATATAGCATGTCCTGACTGCGGGGTTTTGGAAACAAATTCAAACGTACAGCTCTGTTATCACTTCCAGCATAAATGAAGACAGAAAACTAAACAGCAGTGACGTTTGTAGGGTTACTGAAGTTTGGCTAGCTGGTATATAATGATGTGTTACGTGACCGCTAGCGACACAGCTATGTTAGCATAATATAAACAAGCTAACTTTTTTTCCACTGGATAAAAGTTAACGTGAGTGTTCTCGGTGGTCAGGAACAAATGTAATTGCATGGCAGGATGCTGTAAAAGGACCAAACTTCAGCCAGGAGAGCAACTGAGATAATCCATCCACAATACGAGGTTAGTCGTTCATATACTGCTGCATGGGCTGGGCTGTAGTTACATCCTAAGGTTTTAAAAACTGAGCTTAAATAAATGATTAGCGGTAATAAAAGCCGAGGGAGGTCAACAGTGATCGCTGACTGTTTTAGGAGCTTTTTGAGATCAAATAGAAGAAAATACAAAACATTAAACATGTTAACAACACAAAAGCCATATTAAACGCAGACTACTTTTAGTAGGATTCGTCGTGTCTGTCACTACCCGATCCGTACCGGAAACCCGATCGGTACCCCGCATGCGCAAATCTTACGTCACTTCCTCTCTTTGCCAACATTGCGACATTCAATATATTTGAATGATACGGTTAGCGCCCAGTTAGCTCCTAGCATTTCTCAGCAGCTCTGCCTCCTTTTCGACTACCAGGACATTTAAACAATGAATAATCCGTATCCGCAACAAATTTTTGCTTTTCTCCTCAACAGAAAGCGTTCCCCGATTCAACAACAGCGCCGTAAAATAAGAAGAATGGTGCCTAATGACAGAGTTAATAATACAGACTTTATAATATGTCACGTGAAGATTCAGCAGCCAGATGAAGTGTTTACTGGCAATTGACAGTGATAGCGGACATTATCATCACTTTTCCAACAATCCTCTCCACACAGACGAGCATAAACACACTCGATTATCACTAAATCACATTTAACACACGTTTGTAATGACGCTAATTCAGTTTACAATAGGGTTCATTCGCTCAGTCAGCAGGTGGCGGTATCCTCGTACACTGGGGAGTAAACTGCCATTAAACGAACAGAAGAAGAAGAAAACCCCTGCACATGCGCGGTACAGATCGGGTAGACCCGATTTGTACGGTCTGACTTTGCACATGCGCAGTAAGGATCAGGAGTCCCGATCTGTCACTATCTTTTAATTTTTTTATTTTTGTTTACATTATATTAAATGTTTCATTATCGGAAACATGTTAAGAGATACTTTTTTTTTTTTTTTTTTTTTTTTATTAACAATTGGAACAATACAGTCACAAACAAAATAATACATTATAGTGCAAATGAACTCTCGTGGAGGATAAAAAAAAAAAAAAAAAAAGAACATAGTCAATACAACAAAACTACCAGCAAGGATATGGGGGGAGGGGGCTAGACAAAAGATCCACAGTATTAATGGGGAAGAAATTAAAAGGAGCACAGGTTGATACACAATATAGGTAATAATCAAAACAGTAGCAAATGGGAAATGTCATCATAGATTGCGGCAAATCTGCTTGACTTCAGTTTTTTAAGTGACATGAAATAATGTTTAAAGTCATTGATGAACCAAGTAAAGGATGGTTTTCTATTCCTCCATTTACAACAATGTATATGGTATTTACCTAACAGGATGACAATGTTAATCACAGTAGAGACAGATGGATGTTGTTTAGCCATATAGAAAATAATATCAGAAATACTAAACTGGGGAATATCGTTGATCTTGAGGGATAACCAGCTGTGTAGTTCTAACCAAAAGGCAGCTGACACAGGACATGAGAAAAACAAATGGTGTAATGTTTCACAGGCTGAATCACAAAATGCACACTGGTTAACCTCAAATTTAAACCTCCTCTTTAAAAATTCAGACACAGGATATATATTATTAATTATCTTGAAATGAGTTTCTTTTACTTTTGGGGAGACAGGCCACTGAATGAATTTTGAGAACGCCTTTTCCATGAGTGACTGGTCCCCATGAAGGGCCTGCAAATATCTACCTGAGTTAAACCCCTGGAAAAGAATAGATTTAAAATTCACACTGATAAATTTATTGTTACATTTACTATCATTTAGGATGCAGTTACCAATTTTTAGGTTTGGCAGCGCTGGATTGACCTCAGAGTGTAGCATTGTGTTGCGTATCAGCTGCCTTAGGGCCAAAGGGATAGCACAGCAAACTTTTCTGTATTCTTTTAATGGACAATTAAAGTTGTGTCTCTTTGAGAAAGACACGTAATCCAATAGAGCACCACTCAAATCCAGCAAGTCAGTTACAAACAAGATACCACTCTCAAACCAGTTCCTGATAAATAATGTCTTTTTGTTAGCAGTTATCACTCTATTGTTCCATAGGGTCGACATATGAGGAGAAAAGTTGTGTGTAAACATCATTTTCCAAAAATGAAGAATCTGTTTGTGAAAATTAGAGAGTGTAACAGGTATTTTACTAGTCTCAAAGTCACATTTTAATAGAAAATCAATTCCTCCTAGTTCCTTAAATAAAGATCTGGGTATATGAAACCACATGGAATCAGACTGAGATAAGCAAGCTCTGAGCCAGTTGATCTTAAAAGTTCCGATCATTGATTCAAAGTCTAAGGCTCTGACACCACCCTTCTCATAATCTTTAACCAACTGTGATCTCTTAATATAGTGGGTTTTGTTTTTCCATAGGAATTGAAAAATAATTGAGTTGGCTTTCCTAATATTTTGGGGAGAAACATAAAGAGAATGACATGGGTAAATTAATTTAGAGATACCTTCAGCTTTGGAAAGGATGACTCTGCCAAATATAGTGATATCCCTGGTCAACCAACGACTAAGGGATTTCTTCATGTCGACGATACGATTGCAGATGTTGTTGTCTTCTCTTCGGGACATATTTTTAGAAATCACTATACCTAAATATTTAACTTCCAGTTCAACTCTTATAGAAGCTATATTAGAATCAGAACACGTGTGAATAGGTAACAATTCACATTTGTTAATATTCAGACATAGTCCTGACGCCTGGGAGAATAATGAGATAGTGTTAAGCGCTTTAGCTACCATGGATTTATCTCTTAAAAACAGTGCAGTATCGTCAGCAAACTGGCTTATTTTGAATTCCTTGTCAAAAATGTTAATACCATACAAATCAGGGTCTTTTTGGATGATAAGTGCCAGCAGTTGAGTGGTTAATATGAACAATTTGGGGGAAATAGGGCATCCCTGACGGATACCTCTCTGCACTTCAAACCTAGGTGTCATTCCAGGGTTAAGCGAGACAGAGCTAGAAATGTTACTGTAAAACATTTTGATCACATTACAAAAGTTATCCCCAAAACCCAGGAAATTCAAGGCTTTAAGCAGGAAGGGATGTTCAACCGTGTCAAAAGCCTTATAAAAGTCCAAAAACAACACTAAGCTTTCTGTCTTTATATACTGGCGATAATCAAGCATATCAAAAATCAATCTAATGTGATTGTGTATATGTCTTCCTTTTATAAACGCCGACTGACATTCATCCACTAAATGTGTTAAACAATCATTTAATCGGTTCGCATATACATGAGCCAGTAATTTATAATCATTACACAGAAGGGTTATGGGTCTCCAATTATCCAGAAGTAGTTTGTCTTTGTTGGGTTTTGGAATTAAAGTGATTAAACCTTGTTTCATTGTAGGTGAAAGATTAGTTGATGAGATACATTCTAAGTAAGCACTGTAAAGAGTTAATCTAATGTCATGCCAGAAAAAGGAGTAAAATTCCACTGTTAGCCCATCAATACCTGGTGATTTGCCCCTGGGCATTTGTCCGATTGCCTTGTCCAGCTCTTCGATTGCAAGTTTACTCTCCATACGAACCTTTATATCCACATCCAATGTCCCATTAAGGCCTCTAAGACTTTCCAGAAACACAGTGCCATTCTCCGTTGAATAGGTTGACTTGTAAAGGTTACTGTAAAAATGAAGTATTTCCACGTTTATTTTGTCATGGTCCTCAGTCAAAACCCCCTTGATATTCAGTGATTGAATCTTCTTATTTGATTGTCTGTATTTTTCTAAATTAAAAAAGTAGGAAGAGTTTTTCTCACCCTCCTCAATCCACCGGGCTCTTGAACGAACATAGGCACCATTGGCTTTCTCTAAGAACATTTTGTCTAGTTGAGATTGAAAAGTGTTTAGTTGTATATGTTCGTCCAGAGATAAATCCTGTTTGCAGCATAGCCTGTTAATTCTTTCAATAATGCTTTGTTGCTCCTGTCTTTTCTGTTTAGCAATGGATTTGCTAATTTGAATTGCTACCTGTTTAACTTGGAATTTAAACCATTCCCATTTGCTCACATGTGACATATCTAGTTTATCAATTTCCACAATTAAATTTCTCACTTCAAGGCAGAAGTTGTCATTATGCAGAAGGTTGTTGTTGAATTTCCAAATAAGGGATTGATGTTTCACCTTGGTTAATGAGATGAATAAGGAAATCAAACAGTGATCAGTTAGAGGGGAAGCGGAGATTTCACACTTAGAAATGTTGTTGATCAAATTGTTAGAGACTAACCAGTAATCAATCCTGGAACACTGACCATTATTAGATGAATTAAACCAAGTAAATTGAGATACAGATGGATTTTTCAGCCTCCAAGCGTCACAGAGACTAACTTTGTTGACCAAATTAAGGATACTTTCATCGTAACTGTGGCATGAGGTCCTGGATGGAAGACGATCTACAGAGGGATCAGGAGCTATGTTAAAGTCTCCCCCCACAACAACTTTGTCAACAAGATAGCTCAATTTCCATTGCTCTAACTGTTCACAAAGGAAGGTTAGAAGTTTCTTATTCTGAGCTCTCTTAGTATAACCATATACACACAGCAGAATGTATTTTGAACCATTAATCTCTGACACTATCATCAGCCAATGACCATCAGAATCACTTTTACAGTCTATGACATTTCCCGGAAACCTATTAAATAAAATCATCACTCCAGCTGAGTGAGACGTACCATGACTAAAGAAAACAGATTCACCCCACTGTGTTTTCCAGAACTTTGTGTCTGCCTCTGCCGAATGGGTCTCTTGTAGAAAGACACAGTTAGCCTGTTGCTCCTTGCAAAAAAGAAAGATAGCCTTACGCTTCACAATGTTTCTTAGCCCCCTGACGTTCAAGGAAATAACAGATAACATATAACACTATTACAAAGGTATTGGGGAAAAGAAAAAGAAACTTAAGAAGACACGCAGGAACGAGCAGCCGTGTCCTGTATAAAATAACTATTCAGTGCAATAACCCTTAACAACCGGGAAATTTTAAATTAAATGACATGCTAAGCAATAGGCTTAATCAACAGCAGCATACCTGAGAGGTGTAAAAGGTCACACAAAAGAAAATCAGTTCGGGTCCACTCTTTGGTTATCAATCAGAGCGTAGCCGTCCTTCAAAAACGCTCTCTTTCCCTTACTCCTGGCATCCTGGACCAGCGGCCACAGCTTAACTCGAGCCTCCCGATCTTCCTTGGAGAAGTCTTCCTTGAAGTGGATGTTCATCTCCTTGCAAACCCTCGCATGCCTCGATTTCTTCCAGACGTCGTCCCGGACCGTTCTCATGCCAAACTGGATAATTATGGCTCTCGGGGACCCGGAAGATGCAGCGTTCCCCTTCTTTCCCAGCCGATGAACAGTATCAACAGTCTCTCTCAGTTTATCCACAGACAAGGGCACAACTCTGGTGAGAATCCCGATAACTGACTCTCTCGTGTTTTCATCATCTTTCTCAGGAAGACCAGTCAGCCTTAGGTTCCATCTCCTCTTATATCGAGCATGTTCCTCACAGGAGCTGCGCAGGGATTTGTTTTCTTTCTGCAGCTCACCAACTTTCTCCTGGAGTTCTACTATACTTTCTTTATGTTTTCTTATTTCCGCCGTGTTCATGTCAATGCGCTTTTCAAACTTACGCAGCAACGCCGTCTGTTCATCCATCTTTTGCGTTAACACATTGACTGCTTGCAAGATTGCTGCAGCGGTGTCCTCCTCCTCCAGCGGCTGCGCTCGCACCCCTCTTGCTTTCTTCGGGTTAGGGCTTTTCGTCGGAGTGTGAGCCCAGTTGATTCTGGAGTCCTTGGAAGTCATGTCAGTGATCTCCAAATCTTGAATATCCTCCTCGTCACACGCCTCCCTCAATACCGAAACGTTGTAGTCATGATCCATCGTGATCATAGGACAAGTATCAAAATTAACCCCGGACAAATTACAAATTAAAGCTGGTTTACAGTTAGTTCTCCAGTGGCTGGTTGAAGTGCACAAAAAGCGCAAAAAACGGGTTATTGCTTTTAATAAATTCAGAGTTTCAGGACAAAAAAAGCCAAAAAGTTCGGACGCCTGCAGTAAAGTTGCTGCTCACTCCGCCATCTTGTTTCCTCCTGTTAAGAGATACTTGTTATTCTTAACATCTTAACAGATACTCTGACCTGTAACTATCGTAAAATGCTTCGACCGGAAGTAGACACCTTTCGCGCATGCGGGGTACCGATCGGGTTTCCGGTACAGATCGACGGGGCATTTGGAGTATGCATTTGAAGTACACTTCGAATTGGGGGGGGGAGGCACCAAGATGGCGGCTTGAACAGTCGTGTTTTTTCAGGAGCTCCGAAAGACCGCAAAATTTACTAAGTAACTTCATTCTCTTTCCACTCGAACTATAACTATGGATGCCCAAAAGGTTATTAAGAATGCAAAGCTGCAATTTGTGCCGTCAAACCCCAATGTTAAGACGTCGTCGCATGCTAAAGTCAGTGACCATGGCTATGCTAACACTGAAGCTGCCAACGTGGGCTTAAACAAGCGAGAACGGGGAGCAGACTCGGCGCCGCCAAGTCCTTCAAAACAACCGCCAGAGGAGAAAAGAACAAAATCTTCAGAGAAGGAAGATGATATCTCCAATAAAACTATTTTTGAAGCCATTATGGGACTTGACAAAAAATTTGAAGCACAACTGGAGGATATCAAGGAACAAAACAGACAAAGTGCAGCTATGGTTGCCAGCTTGGCTAAGGCTGTAGAGTTTAATGCTGCAGAGATAGTTGATTGCAAACTGAAAGTTGTTAAACTGGCAAATGCGAATGAACAGCTGCTTAAAGACAATGAAGACTTGAAAAGAAGAGTGAGAGAACAGGAGCGCTACCGAATGAGGTGGTGCCTAAAACTGAAAGGGATGAAGGAAGACAAAGATGAAAACATTAGAGTGAAGGTTTTGCAAACGCTTCAGAAGATTGCCCCTGACTTGAACTTAGAAGAGGCCGTTGATATTGTCCACCGCTTAGGGAAACGAGTTGATGGCAGAAACAGAAACATCATTATTCTATTCACACAGAGGCGAATTAAAGAAGAGTTGTGGAGGCGCACCAAAGACTCTTCAACCTGCAAGCAAGAAGGCATCAGTTTCGCAGAGATGTTGCCGCAGGAGGACATACAAGATCGACAGCGCCTATGGCCTCTGGTGGAGGAAGCAAGACGTGCGGGTAAATGAGCCTACTTTCGTGGTCCACATGCCTTCATTGATGGACGCAAAGTTGAGGAAAGACAGGAGAACTAAAAATGACAAAAACTGAAATAGTGGAAACTTGTTAGCGGTCTAAGGAGCTCAGCATTTAGTACTTTTTTTCTTCTTTTTTCTCACGTGGTGAGTGATATTCTGTCTATAGTTCATGTTGAATGTTAACATTTGTTTTGGTTCTTTAAATGTTAGGGGTTTAAGAGAATCTGTTAAAAGAAAAGCCTTATTTTTGTACTGCAAAAGTAAAAAATCAAACTGTATTTTTCTACAAGAGACTCATTCATCTGATAGTGATGTATCTTTTTGGTCAAACCAATGGGGTAGCAAAATCCTGTTTAGCCATGGCTCAACGAGGTCGGGGGTGTAGCAATTTTATTCAATAACTTTCCTGGGGATCTTGTACTACAACGGACTGACTTGAATGGTCATTGGTTAATTGCTGTAATGAGAGTTGAAAGTTTGTTTTTCATTTTAGTCAACGTTTATGGATATAATAATGAAAGTCAGAATAAAATTATGTTAGAAGATATAACTTCAAATATTTTTGAACTTAAAGATCGATACCCTACAGAATACATTTTAATGGGTGGTGATTGGAATATGACTCCTGATGAATGGACTGATAGATGGCCCTCAAGGACAGGTAGACCACAAAAAAATAACCTAATTATAGATTTTTTGATAAATAACAACTTGACAGATATTTGAAGAGTAAGAAATCCAGGATTTAAGAGCTTTTCTTGGTTTAAACCAAATGGAGCTTGTAAATCTAGAATAGACTATTGGCTAGGAAGTGACATCATTCTTAGGCACACTGTAAAAGTTGTGATGTCAAATGCACCTCTATCTGATCATTGCTTTATTGAACTGTGCTTAGAATCGGAAATTAGACAATCAAATAAAAGAACTTATTGGAAGTTCAATGCCAAACTTTTACAAAATGAAGACTACTGCGACATAGTCAGAAAAATTATAAAAGATATTATGGCTGATCATCTAATTGTAGGCTATACCAGTAAATGGGAATTCATTAAATTCAAAATTAGAGAATTTAGTATTCAATTCAGTAAAACCATAAGTCAAAAGCAAAGAGAATATGAATGTAAATTATTCCAAGAAATTGCTTATTGCTGTAGTAAAGATGATCTAAATACCCAAGATAGGAGTAAACTTATGGAGTTGCAAACTAAATTAGATCAGCTCTACCTAAATAAAGCAGAAGGAGCTTTTGTGCGTTCACGGGCCAAGTGGATTGAGGAGGGGGAAAGAAATTCTTCATATTTTTTTAATTTAGAAAAGAGCAGACAGAAAAGAAATTTTATATCTTCTCTGTTAATTGATGGCATTGAATGTGACGACCCTAAAATTTTGGAGAATGAAACTTATACATTCTATTCCAATTTATACTCCTCACAGTTCTCCCAAGCAGATTGTGATGTCTTTTTTGATCAAATAGATAATCTGATCCCTAAAATTGATGAATCATTTAAGGAATTATGTGAATCTGACTTCAGAATTGAAGAGTTAGATGCATCTGTTAAGAAAATGGCACTTAATAAATCCCCTGGTCCAGATGGGCTTACAGTTAATTTCTTCCAATTTTTTTGGGAAGACTTACGGGAAATTTTATTCAAAGCTATACTGGCCAGTATTGAAAAAGGAGAATTGATGTCTAGCATGAAACAAGGATTAATTACATTAATTCCTAAACCAAACAAAGATAAACGACAATTGGATAACTTAAGGCCCATAACTTTATTAAATACAGATTATAAAATTTTCTCTAGCTCAGTTGCAACAAGGCTCAAACAAGGGGTTTCAAGTATAATTAGTGAGACACAATCAGGGTTTCTGAAAGACAGGAACATTCATAATAATATCAGATTGGTTTTAGACTTATTGGACTACAATGATCTAATTAGTGATGACAGTTTTATTCTTTTCTTGGACTTTTATAAAGCTTTCGATTCAGTAGAACATCCTTTTATTTTAGAAACACTAACTCGATTTGGATTTGGGGATAAATTTAGGAAGATAATAGATATACTGTATAATGATATAAATAGCTCTGTGTCATTAGGCTATGGCACTGGTAAAAGGTTTAGCGTTAAAAGAGGAATTAGGCAAGGGTGGAAGCTCTCCGTTGTTGTTCATAATGGTTGTGGAGATGCTCGCAATTCTAATTAAAAACAGCAGCGTTGTTGGAATTGAGATTATGGATAATCCTTTAATAATTAGTCAACTTGCGGATGACACTACTCTTTTCTTAAAAAATGAACATCAGATTCCCCTGGTAAAACAAATAATCACTACATTCTCAAAAGCTTCAGGCTTAAAGTTAAATTTAAATAAATGTGAATTATTGGCATTAAAAGAGTGTAATTCACAATTACTGTACGATATAAAGGTGAAGAAGGAGGTAAAATATTTGGGCATCACAATTTCAAAAGATCACAAAGTCTTAGAAAAAGTGAATATTTTAGATAATGTTGACAAATGTAAGACAATCTTAAATAAATGGTTACAGAGAGACATCACAATTTTTGGAAGAATATTATTAACCAAAATGGATAGTTTATCTAGATTTATATATCCAGCTTACTCTTTATCAATATCGAATAAAGTTATTAAGACAATTAATGGCTTGAATTTTAATTTTATTTGGAGGAATAAGTGCCATTATATATCTAAAGATGATTTGGTTAAACCATACATTGAAGGCGGTGGAAACGCAATTGATTTTGATGTAATGAATGGTGTTTTGAAACTTAAATGGTTAAAATCCTTCCTAAATAATCCACACTCCATTTGGTTTTTTTATACCAAATAAGGTCTTTAACACACTGGGGGGTATCGACTTTCTCCTAAAGTGTGACTTTGAAATTACTAAGCTACCTGCTAAACTCTCTGAATTCCATAAACAGGTCCTTCTTTAAATCAAATCAAATCAAATCAAATCACTTTTATTGTCACATCACATGTGCAGGCACACTGGCACAGCACATGCGAGTGAAATTCTTGTGTGCGAGCCCCACAAGCAACAGAGATGTGCAAAACACAACAACACAAACGAGCAAAATACAAGAATGGCTACATCTGAAACTAATAAATATATGTACAATATATAATAGTGTATGCATTTCTGGATGTGTATACTAAATATTATCCTACGTGTGTGTGTGTGTGTGTGTGTGTGTGTGTGTACACATTTTTACAAATTAAATAGTAAAAAAAATAATAATAGAATATATAAAATATACAGAGTTGAATATGTGCAAAACAAGTGGCATTTATATACAGTGTGTGGAGTGCATAGTGTTTATTGGAAAATGTTATTTAAACATAATTTCACTCCACATAATAGCCCAATTTGGAATAATAGATATATGCTGATAAACAGAAAATCTATTTTTATTCAAGATTGGTTATCAAAAGGTGTTTGGGCAATTGCCCATTTTGTAGATGAGGAAGGACATGTTCTAGGACATCAAGATTTTTGCCAGAAGTTTAATATCCAATGTTCTAAAGTAAATTTAATCGGGTTATAAAATCCATTCCATTGTCACTTAAAAACATAGTTGTAAATGATATAATATATTCTGACATCTCCCCCAAGTTAAGGCAATTATATATAGATGGTATTCGATTTTGTGATGTTAAATGCAACAATAAGTTTCTTAGATCTTCATTAAGGAGTCTTTATTCTCCAAATTTACTTAGGCGTAATTACATATTAAAAGATTTCCAAAGGAAAGAAATTGAAAAAATAAGAACTGATTATATCACCTTCCCTATCCCTCCTAAAGGGAAAGAAGTCCAATTTAAAATCTTGAATAAAATTTACCCGACAAATAGACTCCTTAGTGATAGATTCAAAATAGAAACGGGTAATTGTGCATTTTGTGAAACAGAAGAGGAGGATTTGGATCATCTATTCTTTTTGTGCAATTTTATACAAATATTTTGGTTGGATTTTCATACCTGGCTTTATTCCAGTGGGATTCAAATTACCCCGTTTACCTTAAATATGATAATGTTTGGAGTGTTTTTGAAAGAAAAGAAAGCTAATTATGGTGTTAATGTGTTATTAATCTTGTGCAAGCATTTTATACATAAATGTCGTTTTTTTAGAACTAAACCAACACTAGCTTACTGGAAAAACGACTTAAACCTGTTGGTTAAATCTTTGACTTTAGTTAAGAAGAAAAAGGCTGCTTCTTTTATTTCCTTTATAGAAGATTTTGATTTAGTGAGTTAATAATTTGTTGAATTATGTGACCCCATCTTTGTATTTTATTTTCACGAAAGTTCCTAATATGTAAGAAAGGTCTATTCTCTGAATCTGTAATATATGGTGCATTTTGTTTGTATGTTTATATTACTAATAAAAATTTTTTTTAAAAACACGTCGAATTGGGACAGCCGTCATCGCGTGGCGGTGACGTAACCGCACTTAAAATGCGTACTTCAAGCGTGCAGACCCTGAATTGGGACACAGCCGAGGTCCCCTGTTGCTCTGTTTTGTTTCCCAGTGTTCTCCTGGTGTTCCTACCTGCTCATCGCCTCCTTTTTTCATCACTTTATCCATTAAGGGTTCCTCTTTACCTGCCCTTGGGTCTGTATTTGGGTTTTTTGCCCTGAGTTCTTTCTGCAGCAGCAACAAGTTTCTGTCAGCTTTTCTCTGCTCCTGAATCCTTATTATTTCTCAGAATCAGACTTCACAACTCCTTCACATCTTTGACCTCAGGATGTTTTCCATCCAGATTGTGGATCAGGGGTTAAAGGAGAGTTTTGACTGTTTGACCTCAGTTCTGGTCCAATCATCCTCAGAGCCTAATTTTACGGGAACGTTTATGGAGTTGAAGTTAAAAATAGAAGAAGAAGATTGAAAGAATGGTAATGGAAACCTGTAAGTCTGAAATATCAATTAAAGAGAAATTAAGAAGAAATGTTCTCAGCTGGAGATGATTTTTAATAACATGACATCTGCTTCTTTTACAATCACAGACAAGAGCAAAGAAGTGGAGCACATAAAGATGATGATAATGATGATTTGTGATTGACTGTAAATCATAACTGATTTATTGATGTTTTATTCAGTTATTAATCTACATATTGATTTTCAGATGAGTCTGAGCTTTCTCTGGTTCCACATTTACAACCTGACAACCACACAAACTCTAACTTTGCCAGGTGAGTTAAAGTTAGAGTCTGCTCATCCCAGAAAAAAAATCCATTTGATTTTTGTGTGAAAATGATTCTCTTGTATACATATGTCATTTTTCCAATGAGGACAGGTTATTTTAAGGTTTGTTAACTTTGCAGCAATTCTAGTTTAGTATTTTGATGTTTTGTAAAGTCCGAGCTGATCCTTTTTACCGCCTTTTTTAAACTCCTGAGGGTGAAACATGTAAACAATCTAACATCGTCACCACACTGAGTAATAAGTTCTTCCTTTGGCTCAACTGTCTGAACACACAGCAGATCATTCCACATGTTGTTGTTGTGCAGCTGCAAAGATTTAACAGGACAATTCTCAAAATAACTCACAACATATGGATCCAAGATAATCACTTGTTGCAGTTTAAATTGATTTTATAAAGGATGTTTGCATGAGATCGTTGTGCACAACGTAGATCATGTTCATACAAAACATGTTTTTTTGAAAAGATGAATTTTTCTAAGCTAGATTTGGATTTTGTTAAAATAAGTTGTGTTCACAACATCTGGATCTTTGTACAAGAAATGTAACACTCACAAGGCTAAAAGGAAACTTCAGGACTTGAGTCTCAGATTTTCAGCTCTAGTGAATCTCATCTGTCAGTCATGTCACTGAACTGAAGATGTTCAGTTGCTTCCATCTTCATTTGCAGGTTGTCCGGAGATGATATTTGGACTGTTTAGTGCTGTTGTCAGGTGCTCAATCACTTGATGGGTGGTTGGTTTTTGAGGTTTATCTTCTACTGACGGGGACGTTGCTCTTTGATAGTTTTGAGAACCTCCTCCAGTTTGGACTCCATCTTGACCAGTTTGTTGTCAATGGTGCTGATGTCAGGCACAGGATGGTTTATATCAGCCACTGGAGTCTTGCTGATTTTAAATATTTTTTCACATTTGTCTCCATAGAAACCATCTGGGCAGTTACACAGCCATTCATTGGAGTCCAGCAGCTTCTCACACTTTCCGTTGTTCTCACAGGAATTAGGAGCGCAGAGGGGTAAGGTTCTGGAGTAATAGATGTGGATCTTACCCATCTTTGATATTGAGTTGCTAGAACGACAACTGAAAGACTGCAGGGCATCTGGGACTTTAGCAATTTCCTCTTTATAGCTGGCGTGCATCACTTTAACAAACTGGCTCACAGGAGCGTCATCAACATTTCCACTACATAGTGGTATTTTCTGTGCGATATCATCACACCGTGTCTCAATCGCCAGCTCGGCTAGTTTTATGAGTATTTCTTTTCCTTGTGGTTGCATGTGACACGAGCTCAACTGTGTTATTACTTCATTCTTTATTTCTTCTTTTCTTCTTTCTTCGTTTGTTTTCTGAGTGTAGCCCACAGCCACAGTGATTTTACCAACAGGGATATCCTGCATATTATAAAAGATGTGGTTTTTATTGTTGCCTGTCGTGTGCACCAGCACCACCCAGTTATACCAGTTGTATTTCTTGTCCAGAACCTTTTTTACCTGATCGGCGACAGCTTCTTTGTCATCAGGATTCATTGCTTTGCTGATCTCCTCCACATCCTTCTCCATGTACTCCTTATAGTTGTCCAGGCAGAACTTCACAGCTGATATCTGAGCTTCAGAGACGGTCTTCAAAGTCTTGGTTTGTTCAGCTTCTTTGCCTGATGGGTTAAAACCAACCAGATTCCAGTAGAGCTGGTTGAGTACCATCCCCCTCCACAGCAAGCTGCTAAAATATATGTTATATTTACCGATCTCTCTGATGCTACATTTAAACTTCTTCTTCAGCAGGTCATTGAGGTTTCCACTGAGAGACGTGCTGCTGACTGTCAGGTAATGGTAGAGGTTGGCCACACTGGCCTCAACTGCTGTGTTCTCATAGTAGTTGGTGAATATCTCTGCCAGTCGGAGTCTGTCTTCAGCAGTTTTTACCAACCCACTGTTCTCACGGAACTCTGTTAACTTCTTCCAGGCGTTGAGGATGCGGACCTCATCTTGAGAATAGACGCTGGCGTAGCTGAACCATTCTACATCTGTTGCCAGGTTGGAGATCTGGATGGAAAGAAGGTCCAGTTTCCTGTTCACCTCAGCAAACCCTTTATTCAACTCGTCATCCTGAGGGATAAAAACCAAGACCAACATAATGATTGAAGAGACAAGAGATCCGATGCCAGGTGCCAACGTGGCAATGCCAGAAATCCCCTTCAACACATCTGCTATTTTGTCAGTTCCAATGTAATCCACCACATCTTTCATTACACTTAGAGAGTCTTTTACAACACTTAGGCCTTTTTCTGTTTTGGCTTTGGTGTTTTCAGGCAGGATTCTCTTGAACCTTTCGAGGGCTGAGAGGTCGGTGGAGGTGGAGTCATGTGACCGAGCAGAGGAGGTCGTCCAGTAAAGGAGGAGGATCAGTGAAGCCAACAGCATGGAGGTAGACCACTGTGGAGACGCCATGACTGCAACACAGATAACATAACATGGGACATTTTCCTTAATGCTGTACATTGAAGAGTACCTCACCCTCCCTTCACAACCTGCTGTTTTCTAGAAGGTTTCCTTATTCAAACTGACGGACTGAGAGTTTTGTTTGGTGCACAGACTGTGATTCTGTCCAGGACAAATTTGTGAAACTGGGCCATAAAACCAGCTCAGTATCCTGCAAATGAAGCCCATATTGGACAGTTCATTAAAATTTACATCATGTCCTTTGATGGATGTGTACGTCTGACCTTCATACCAGAGACCAGAGTTCACATCCCATCACAGACCTGCAGGAACATTTGTCCCTTTATCAACTGAACCATGGCCACTCGTGTTTTTATTGTCTGAGCCTTCCCATAACTTACCTATAATTTATCTGATACGACCGTGATCTGTCCCTAATCTTCAGCTGTGATTTACAGATACTGTACAAAGTGGCAGTTTTTAAAACATTGTAAAATTGTTCCATATCGATGTTCTTGTCTGGTGAAATGGTTACATTAAAGTTAGCTCTTCTGCTCAGAGAAAAGTTTGTTTAAGACCATGTAACTTACATAATTTACTATATACATAACTGTGTACTCTGACAGTTTGTTAAAGTCACTCATTATGTTCAAAAGGAGGAAATGGACAGGTCTAATTTAGACGAATATATTAAAACATCATCTGCATATTGTCAGACTTTGAACTCTTGCTTTCCGATCTCACTTCTGTGTTGGAGCTGAAAGCAGCAGCAAAACATTCAATGGCCAGAGAAAAAAAGAACAAAGAATGGCCAGTCCCTCATTATTACTTCCAGGGTTACATATCTATGGCTTATTCAATTCTCCCTAACCTGAGTTAAGAGTTACATCTGCTCCATAACTTACCTATAATTTAGAGAGAGAGACATGGGGAGAGGGAGGGGAGGGAGAAACTAACCTGAACATGATCAATAATCTTTGGTAATATTTGGTCAGAATAATTTTTTGAACTTTATCAAAACAACATTTCAGAACAAAGTTTAAATGATGTGTTGTAGAAACGACTGGAAAATGTTTTTGTGAGAAAAACATTAACATTTTAAATATAGAACATTTTCACATCATTGGATGAACACTGTGAAGTAATGACACAGTTCATGACTGTGGACAGAGCCTGCACAGGTTAATAACATCACAGCCTCATTATACCGACCTCACTGGTGTGTTACATCTTTTCTCTGTAAGCTGACTGTATGAAGCAGCTGATGACAAATGTTTCTCTAACTATAACCAACATTAATATTCTATTGATTTTAAATGATCAAACAAAGATCAGGTTTTAGTTTCTGTCTCATGAAAACGAACCTTGAAGGACCAGAGACCAGTGATATGCAGCATTTTTACATCAAGTTCTCATTCAACAGTATTTAACATTTTCCCAGATATCAGAACAAAGGAGTCATGAACAGAAGGGCAACAAGTGGTAAAAGAAGTGAACAACCTGTGGTCAGTCATGTTTGTCAGTCAAAGACTCAGTCATGGAAACCCAGAATCAAAAAACCTGAACTTTCCACTACACAAGTGAAACAATGAGGTCGATCTGTGTCAAACCAGGCAGAATCCAGGAAAGAGATTTCAGCACATCTCAGGTTTGAATCACTGGAAGACAAACATATTCTCAGTTTGACTGAGCCATTAACAGATTGTACTGCAGCCTATTGATTTTCTATAGAGCCGCAGATTTGAGAGTGATACTGAAGGTATCATAAACCTGGACCTCTGTACATCATCTGTATGTAACTATGTTTAACTGTACGATCCCTGTTAGATAAATAAATGTTAAAGACTCAGACCTGGGAAGAGGCTTGGAGAGCTGGATACTGGTCCAGAAAGGTGTGGCTGGTGGAGCTGATCAGCAGGTAGTCTGGATGGTTGTTGGATGATGGTCTGTGACCACAGTCTGGAGGCTGTTGATCTCTGAGCTCCACACAGCACAACCAGCTATTCTTATAGGAGGCTGACTGACCACACCTTCCCTTCAACCACATGATTCTCATCCACTTTGGAGCAGGTGGAGCTGGAGGCACAGAGGTTTACCTTATATGGAGAAATTATAGGAAGACGACTGCTTTTTATGAAAAGTACAAAACCACAAAGAGATACTTTTCAACGGTCAGAACCACCTCGTCTTTACCAGTTAGAAAACACCACGTACAGGAAGGAGATGGCAGATGTGAATTGTAGCCATGAGACAGTGGTTTACCTCCCTTCTTCTCTCTCTTATACACTGAATTACACACTAATGTTAACAGAGTCTGATCCTGCACTTAGTTCAACAGGACAAAGAGAATCAGAATCAGGGCCTGGTGGTGGTACGCCTCCATAAACCAATCAAGTTTCAGGAAATACGGTCACAGTCTCCCCTTCTGTTCCTGAGGTATGGTGTTGAATAATGGACAGAAAGGTTATGATGTCACACTGAAGCTAACCTTTGACCTTTTGGATAGAAAATGTCATCACTTCATCATTTTAACCTCTTAGGCCTCTGGCAGAAATTAGTCATAATCAGTACATTAGTTATGACCTTCCACCTTTGACCAAAATCGAATCCGTTTATCTCTGAGACCAAGTGAACGTTTGTGTCAAATTACAGGAAATTCTCTCAAGATGTTCCTGAGATATTTTCTCCATGAGAACAGGACAGACAGACATCCTGAAAACATGATATCTCTGTCTGTTACTGGTGCAGAGGTTATCAGTAATCAGTATAACTGTAGGTGTCAGGCTCCTAACACAGCACAGTGTCTCTGTTTGTGATGATCTCCATCAACAGGCCCAGGACGACCCACCCTTCAAGTCAGGGATCATCACCGGTGATCAGAGTTGGGTCTATGGCTGCGACCCAGAGACCAGACAGCAGCCTTCACAGAGTTAGAGCTGCAGACCAAAGACAAAGGTCCAGTACACCTGCAGCTGGTGCACTGCTGTGGCTCGTATCAGAGGGTAGGGACTAACTAAGTATATGGTGGTTTAAGTTGGAGGACTCGTCGACTTCATCACGACTGGGAAACTCAGATTTGTCTAAAAGCTCCAATGAGTCCAACTTGACACTTAATGAGACAGAAGAGGCTGAAAACCAAACAAACATGGACACCTCTGGTCAGCCAAAGTCTGCTGGTCATGTGATTAAACACTAATGTCATGGATATGGTGTCACGTGTTGATCCTGACCAACGTCTGTCTCCACCGTCCATCACACAAGACAGAAGAAGTTCTTCCTGTTGAATCAAACAGACGAACACAGAGTGAGTCCTGATGGAACAGACCTGTGGATCCACAGTCACGTTCAGTCTGATAAAGAACATCCAGTAATGAAAGGACTCTAGAAACTCAGTATTTGAATAGAAAGCAGGTTCTGTTTGCTTAAATACACAGAGAGACGCTGATGGTGCAGCTGAGCAGCTGCCTCCATCTTTAAACAGACAGAGCAGCTCGGCTGCATCATTTGCATCCACTCAAACATCAGGAGACTACTACTACTGTTACTGCTACTGCTGCTGCTATTATTCCTGCGACTACTTTGTTTACTGCAAGTACTACTACATCCAGTGAAATATTAGGAGATGAAAACAACAACTACTACTGTTACTGCTGCTGCTACTTGTAGATTCAATGTGCTGATGCTCTGTCGTTATCTGAGCTGCAGTTTAAACCTGTTGTCTGGTTCAAAGTCACATGACCTCTGCTGCATCCTCAGAGCCTGTGGTTTGCATCCAGTCAAACATCATGAGACAAATTTTTGTGTGAGTTTGGAGTCTTGATTCATTGGTAAATGCACTTTATGGATATAAATTAATCTCAGTGACTCATGTTTTTACTATTCCTCAAACTGTTGACAGGACATCTCCATCTATAAACACAGTAAGTGTTAGGTGAGGCTGTGTGCAGACAGGAATAGGACCCAAGGTGCAGACTCCGGAGACAGAACTTAAACCAAAACAGCTTTAATGCTGAACGCAAACATAACATAACTGGGGAAAAAACTCAAAATAAACTTACACCGGTGGATGGGCAAAACACACAACAAAATAAACGGTAGATCACGACACAGACACAGAGAAACACAGGGCTTAAATACACAGAGGGAGCAATCAGGAAATGTGTAACAGGAGGGTAACACAGCTGGGGCAAATCAGAACTGACGAGACCAAAGAAGCGTAACCTGAACACACTGAGATAAGACACAGACCTTCAAAGTAAAACAGGAAACGCATAACACAGACTGAACAAAGACACAGGCTCATAAGCAGGCACTACAAAGGGAACAGAGACGTGGGACCAGGGCAGACACAAACACTGACTGAACACGGGGAAATAGGAACTTAGGATACACATAGACGCGAACTAGACAAGGGGATGCAGGTGATAGGGGAGACAGAGCAACTAAAGAAGACAGAGACATAAGCCATAAGACAGAACTCAAAGAAACCAAAAACTAGACAGTATAAATAATATCATAAACTCCAAAAACCCTGGGTCGACGACCCAGGCATCCTAACAGTAAGTTATTAGTCTTGGGATTGTGTATTTTTGAGCCATGGAGTTTTAATCTTTTCTTTCTTTCTTTCTTTTTTTTAAAAACTTGTCTAAAGCCCAGAAAAATCCTTTTCCTCTGATTAATGTCAGGGCTGTGCACAGTCATGTTGTGTTTTGGAAACAGGGATCATTGTTCGGTTACAGCAGATGCAGTGTAGATGTGGAAGATTAAAGAGAAAACTGAAGAAATGACACAAAGGGGAGACTTCATTTTCACACACTCAGATATTTGGATTTTGTGGTTTTGCCTTGTATTTGTTGATCACCTGTCAGACTTTGTTTTTGAATCATTAAATTTCATAAGTATTTCCTGATATGATGATCGGTGGTTTTTCCCTACTGCCCTGTAACAGTTGTTTTTAGGGTGTTGTAATTGACCTTATGTGTGTGAGAGAGAATACAGCACCTATAGAATATCTGCATCTTCTTCTTGTCTGTTATTACTGAAGCAGCTCTGTCTGGTGGGGGTGGGTATTAAAATATGTGAACACATTAGTTTAAAGTTATTGGAAGATATAATTTATATTATTTTACAATTGTATAATTATAATTTTAACATGTGCTTTTATTGATTGGTTTGTTAAACCAAAGCTGCATGAATTTCTCTGAATTTCTTTCCAAACAATAGAACTTAGTGACTGGTTGTGACAGAAGCTGAAGTGTGTTCTGTTTGTTTTCTGGCTGTTTGTGAGCAGTTTCAGCACTTTCTCTGCTTTGACAGTATCCACTGCATCAGCCGTTAGCAGCAGTGGCACATGAAGCGTGGTAATAGCTTATTAATAATGGTAAAGCTGGGTAATAGCAGTCGTTGTTGTCTCATGATGTTTGACTGGATGCAAACCACAGGCTCTGAGGACGCAGCAGAGGTCATGCGACTTTGAACCAGACAACAGGTTTAAACTGCAGCTCAGATAACGACAGAGCATCTGCACATTGAATCTACAAGTAGCAGCAGCAGTAACAGTAGTAGTTGTTGTTTTCATCTCCTAATATTTCACTGGATGTAGTAGTACTTGCAGTAAACAAAGTAGTCGCAGGAATAATAGCAGCAGTAGCGGTAATAGTAGTAGTAGTCTCCTGATGTTTGAGTGGATGCAAATGATGCAGCCGAGCTGCTCTGTCTGTTTAAAGATGGAGGCAGCTGCTCAGCTGCACCATCAGCGTCTCTCTGTGTATTTAAGCAAACAGAACCTGCTTTCTATTCAAATACTGAGTTTCTAGAGTCCTTTCATTACTGGATGTTCTTTGTCAGACTGAACGTGACTGTGGATCCACAGGTCTGTTCCATCAGGACTCACTCTGTGTTCGTCTGTTTGATTCAACAGGAAGAACTTCTTCTGTCTTGTGTGATGGACGGTGGAGACAGACGTTGGTCAGGATCAACACGTGACACCATATCCATGACATTAGTGTTTAATCACATGACCAGCAGACTTTGGCTGACCAGAGGTGTCCATGTTTGTTTGGTTTTCAGCCTCTTCTGTCTCATTAAGTGTCAAGTTGGACTCATTGGAGCTTTTAGACAAATCTGAGTTTCCCAGTCGTGATGAAGTCGACGAGTCCTCCAACTTAAACCACCATATACTTAGTTAGTCCCTACCCTCTGATACGAGCCACAGCAGTGCACCAGCTGCAGGTGTACTGGACCTTTGTCTTTGGTCTGCAGCTCTAACTCTGTGAAGGCTGCTGTCTGGTCTCTGGGTCGCAGCCATAGACCCAACTCTGATCACCGGTGATGATCCCTGACTTGAAGGGTGGGTCGTCCTGGGCCTGTTGATGGAGATCATCACAAACAGAGACACTGTGCTGTGTTAGGAGCCTGACACCTACAGTTATACTGATTACTGATAACCTCTGCACCAGTAACAGACAGAGATATCATGTTTTCAGGATGTCTGTCTGTCCTGTTCTCATGGAGAAAATATCTCAGGAACATCTTGAGAGAATTTCCTGTAATTTGACACAAACGTTCACTTGGTCTCAGAGATAAACGGATTCGATTTTGGTCAAAGGTGGAAGGTCATAACTAATGTACTGATTATGACTAATTTCTGCCAGAGGCCTAAGAGGTTAAAATGATGAAGTGATGACATTTTCTATCCAAAAGGTCAAAGGTTAGCTTCAGTGTGACATCATAACCTTTCTGTCCATTATTCAACACCATACCTCAGGAACAGAAGGGGAGACTGTGACCGTATTTCCTGAAACTTGATTGGTTTATGGAGGCGTACCACCACCAGGCCCTGATTCTGATTCTCTTTGTCCTGTTGAACTAAGTGCAGGATCAGACTCTGTTAACATTAGTGTGTAATTCAGTGTATAAGAGAGAGAAGAAGGGAGGTAAACCACTGTCTCATGGCTACAATTCACATCTGCCATCTCCTTCCTGTACGTGGTGTTTTCTAACTGGTAAAGACGAGGTGGTTCTGACCGTTGAAAAGTATCTCTTTGTGGTTTTGTACTTTTCATAAAAAGCAGTCGTCTTCCTATAATTTCTCCATATAAGGTAAACCTCTGTGCCTCCAGCTCCACCTGCTCCAAAGTGGATGAGAATCATGTGGTTGAAGGGAAGGTGTGGTCAGTCAGCCTCCTATAAGAATAGCTGGTTGTGCTGTGTGGAGCTCAGAGATCAACAGCCTCCAGACTGTGGTCACAGACCATCATCCAACAACCATCCAGACTACCTGCTGATCAGCTCCACCAGCCACACCTTTCTGGACCAGTATCCAGCTCTCCAAGCCTCTTCCCAGGTCTGAGTCTTTAACATTTATTTATCTAACAGGGATCGTACAGTTAAACATAGTTACATACAGATGATGTACAGAGGTCCAGGTTTATGATACCTTCAGTATCACTCTCAAATCTGCGGCTCTATAGAAAATCAATAGGCTGCAGTACAATCTGTTAATGGCTCAGTCAAACTGAGAATATGTTTGTCTTCCAGTGATTCAAACCTGAGATGTGCTGAAATCTCTTTCCTGGATTCTGCCTGGTTTGACACAGATCGACCTCATTGTTTCACTTGTGTAGTGGAAAGTTCAGGTTTTTTGATTCTGGGTTTCCATGACTGAGTCTTTGACTGACAAACATGACTGACCGCAGGTTGTTCACTTCTTTTACCACTTGTTGCCCTTCTGTTCATGACTCCTTTGTTCTGATATCTGGGAAAATGTTAAATACTGTTGAATGAGAACTTGATGTAAAAATGCTGCATATCACTGGTCTCTGGTCCTTCAAGGTTCGTTTTCATGAGACAGAAACTAAAACCTGATCTTTGTTTGATCATTTAAAATCAATAGAATATTAATGTTGGTTATAGTTAGAGAAACATTTGTCATCAGCTGCTTCATACAGTCAGCTTACAGAGAAAAGATGTAACACACCAGTGAGGTCGGTATAATGAGGCTGTGATGTTATTAACCTGTGCAGGCTCTGTCCACAGTCATGAACTGTGTCATTACTTCACAGTGTTCATCCAATGATGTGAAAATGTTCTATATTTAAAATGTTAATGTTTTTCTCACAAAAACATTTTCCAGTCGTTTCTACAACACATCATTTAAACTTTGTTCTGAAATGTTGTTTTGATAAAGTTCAAAAAATTATTCTGACCAAATATTACCAAAGATTATTGATCATGTTCAGGTTAGTTTCTCCCTCCCCTCCCTCTCCCCATGTCTCTCTCTCTAAATTATAGGTAAGTTATGGAGCAGATGTAACTCTTAACTCAGGTTAGGGAGAATTGAATAAGCCATAGATATGTGACCCTGGAAGTAATAATGAGGGACTGGCCATTCTTTGTTCTTTTTTTCTCTGGCCATTGAATGTTTTGCTGCTGCTTTCAGCTCCAACACAGAAGTGAGATCGGAAAGCAAGAGTTCAAAGTCTGACAATATGCAGATGATGTTTTAATATATTCGTCTAAATTAGACCTGTCCATTTCCTCCTTTTGAACATAATGAGTGACTTTAACAAACTGTCAGAGTACACAGTTATGTATATAGTAAATTATGTAAGTTACATGGTCTTAAACAAACTTTTCTCTGAGCAGAAGAGGTAACTTTAATGTAACCATTTCACCAGACAAGAACATCGATATGGAACAATTTTACAATGTTTTAAAAACTGCCACTTTGTACAGTATCTGTAAATCACAGCTGAAGATTAGGGACAGATCACGGTCGTATCAGATAAATTATAGGTAAGTTATGGGAAGGCTCAGACAATAAAAACACGAGTGGCCATGGTTCAGTTGATAAAGGGACAAATGTTCCTGCAGGTCTGTGATGGGATGTGAACTCTGGTCTCTGGTATGAAGGTCAGACGTACACATCCATCAAAGGACATGATGTAAATCTTAATGAACTGTCCAATATGGGCTTCATTTGCAGGATACTGAGCTGGTTTTATGGCCCAGTTTCACAAATTTGTCCTGGACAGAATCACAGTCTGTGCACCAAACAAAACTCTCAGTCCGTCAGTTTGAATAAGGAAACCTTCTAGAAAACAGCAGGTTGTGAAGGGAGGGTGAGGTACTCTTCAATGTACAGCATTAAGGAAAATGTCCCATGTTATGTTATCTGTGTTGCAGTCATGGCGTCTCCACAGTGGTCTACCTCCATGCTGTTGGCTTCACTGATCCTCCTTCTTTACTGGACGACCTCCTCTGCTCGGTCACATGACTCCACCGACCTGTCTCCACCACACAGGGTAAAAAGAGCCCTGCCTTTCCGTACCAGAGAGCAGGTCGCAGCATCTGTGCAATTTTCAAAAGACACTCTGACTATAATCAGTGAAGTGATTGGAAAGAAAAATCCTGATCAATTGTCAGGTGTGTTGAAGGGGCTCTCAGTATTCACCAAAGTTGCTCTTCAATTCATACGTCTGGCATCGCCGGTTGCAAATTTGGTCTTGGCATTTGTCCCTCAGGAAAACCCTGTGAAGGAGCTGAGGGAAGGGTTTGCTGAGGTGAACAGGAAACTGGACTCTCTCTCCCTCCAGATCTCCAACCTGGCAACAGATGTAGAATGGTTCAACTACGCCAGTGTCTATTCTCAAGATGAGGTCCGCATCCTCAACGCCTGGAAGAAGTTTGAAGAGTTCCGTGAGAACAGTGGGTTGGTAAACACTGCTGAAGACAAACTACGACAGGCAGAGATATTCACCAACTACTATGAGAACACAGCAGTTGAGGCCAGTGTGGCCAACCTCTACCATTATCTGACAGTCAGCAGCACATCTCTCAGTGGAAACCTCAACGACCTGCTGAAGAAGAAGTTTAAATGTAGCATCAGAGAGATCGGTAAATATAACATATATTTTAGCAGCTTGCTGGTGAAGGGAATGTTCCTCAACCAGCTCTACTGGAATCTGGTTGGTTTTAACCCATCAGACAAAGAAGCTGAACAAACCAAGATGTTCAAGACCGTCTCCAAGGCTCAGATATCAGCTCTGAAATTCTGCCTGGACAACTACAAGAAGTACATGAAGAAGGATGTGGAGGAGATCGGAAAAGCAATGAATCCTGACGACAAAACCTCCATCGCTGATCAGGTGAAAAAGGCTCTGGACAACAAGTACAACTGGTATAACTGGGTGGTCCTGGTGTACAACACAGACCAGGAGCAAAACTACATCTATAGATATAATATGACAAATGTCCCTGTGGGTAAGATCACTGTGGCTGTAGACTATACTCAGAAAACAAACGAAGAAAGAAAAGAAGAAGTTAAGAATCAGTTGATTTCTTGTTACAAGAAGAAATCGATTCCTAATATCCATGGTTCTATAACAGCAAGGGTGCTGTGTGAGGATATTAAACATAAAAAACTGTGCAGACATAAGGTGGCTGGTGTTCCTGTCACAGAGTATATCAAAGTGATGTACAGCAGCTATTCAACTGCTAATGACTTTGTTGGAAACCCAAATGCCCTGCAGAGTTTCAGCTGTAATTGGGGCAGTTTACAACCATACATCATCCACCTCTATTACTCCAAATCCTTACCCGTCTGTGACCCTGATCCCTGTAAGAACAAAGGAGTGTGTGAGAGGCTGCTGGACTCCAATGAATGGCTGTGTAACTGCCCAGATGGTTTCTATGGAGACAGATGTGAAAAGGATTCTGAAATCCGCAGGAGCCCAGTGGCCAAAGTAGAACATCCTGTGCCTGATATCAGCACCCTGAAAATCATGCTGGACAAGATTCTTAATTTGACATCTTCCAATCAGTAGCAGGATTCTGCAGGAAAGACAACGTGATGCAAACTCAGACACTGAGGAGAGATTCAACAAAACAGATGTGGAGTCACAGAAAGTTTAGAATAATCTGAAAACAGCTAAACAACTTATCAATCACACATCCAGGACAGTTTGATCTGTTCTTTAACTTCATTCAAACAGAACCAAAAACCTTTAGACTGGACTGACTCATCATCATCATCATCATCATCATTATCATCATATGTGCTTCACTTCTTTGCTCTTGTCTGTGATTGTAAAAGAAGCAGATGTCATGTTATTAAAAATCATCTCCAGCTTCATTCTGAGAGTTTTCATTGTTTGTTTGACTCTGAAGATAAAGTGAAGTTTGATTCCAACACATGAAAACAGGAAAAACTCTGACTCTTGTCATTAAAATGAGGAAGTTTTATAATGAGTCATCCTGTCAGTTTTCAGCTCAGTCTTGTTGACTCACTCACATTCTCATTCATACATCAAGACATCAGCAGCGCTAATTCATCTCAGTTCAGAAGAAAAAGTCCAGTTTACTGGTTGAGTTCAAGGTTTTAATGGTCAGAGACCTTGTGTTTAAGAGGACACAGCTCACAGGGGGAGGAGGTGTTTTTCTATTTTCTATTTAAGCAGGGAGAGTCCGGTGTCCGGTCCTGGTGTCTGTTGGTAATGTGAGCAGGGACTGGAGGAGGTCGGACAGCAGGGGGAGCTGTGTGGATACGGTGTGACAGGTAGGCGCGTGTGAGAGATGTAAACAGCCTGACACCGGCATCGGCCTCAACTGTTCATAACTCAAAATGTTTATAACATTTTTTTTCCATGTGCACATGAATGAACTTCATCAGCAGGTTCTGGATGGGTTAAACACAGAGAGATGAGAGTTAACAGACTCAGTAAACCAGCTCCGAAGGACTTGGCTCCATCTAGTGGACATTCTTAGAATAACTATCAGTTTCTAAAAATGGTCTTTGTATTCCAGGTTGCATTTAGCTGTCAGTTTACAGGCTGATCTGTTCTTTCATGTTGATATATTTTGTATTTAACTCCATCTAAAGCACAGAGAGCTCTGGTTTATATTTCTGTAATTCTAATGGCTCAGTTTTAAATGGTCTTTGTCTTCAAGGTAAAATATTTAATGATTCATTTTTGTGATGAACAGTAGCGATTTTAGATACGGTGGTGGGGGGCGGCATAACGGGCATCGGCAGAAAAAAAAATGCTCACGCTCCCCCGACGTCAACCAGCGCATATTGGGAATGGTCCAGGCACCGATCGGTTTTCTATCGCCCATTTGCTGGGAGTAAGGGCGCCCTTCGTTTGCGAGGTGCGCCTGCTGCTTGCGGCGCAGAGAGGAGAGGGCGGGGGATTTTCTGACCGGCTGGAGCAGCGTCTAATAACCAACTCGCAAAGTAAAACAAACACGAAAACACCAGACATTATAATACAGACTTATCATTTGCACCGATGTTTTTGCGAAATTCTATACACGAAAAGTGAGCGCGAGAGCCCTCGGTGCGCCTGCGCGCTGCTGAAGTCAAAGTAAACTTTATTGTCATCTCCGCTACAGACAGTCCAGCATATAGAGAGACGAGACGACGAGGCTCCAGCTACAGCAGTGCAAGTAAACAAACAATAAATATAAGAAGAGTAAGAAAATAAATATACACTTTAGGACTCGGGGTAAAGGATCAATAACAATTTAAAATTTAAAGTTTGATGATTTAAAGTCTCACACACAAGCCGTTGAAAGGGGAGGGGGGCGGCTGCTTCCAAATAGAGCACATTTCATTCATAATGTTGTAAATCCAAGCCCATTATGGATTCATGATTTGAATCCTGGGTTGTGTGAAATCTCAGAAATGCACCTTAGACGAAGTGAATCTGTGAACTAAGGTGTAGGTGTGTTAGGTTAAGTTGATCCTCGGGTTGAGGGATGGGTGTTCATACTGGAGTGCAAAATTAAAACCAATGTAAGATGGACAAGAAAAGTTCAAAGCTATCAGGTCCTCAGTTTAGAAAAAAGGGAAAAGAAGAGGAGGAGAAACGAGCAACAGATGCAGGTAAGCAGACGTGTGATTGGATAATGGCAGGTCATCCTGAACCAATCATAATCAGAATACTTTATTAATCCCTTAGGAAATTATGTGAGTTACAGTTGCTCCAAGACGAAATGGTAAAAATAGCAACAGTAACAGACTAAACTCCAAACAATACATTATGTTACAGATTTTAATATTAATTAGTCATTGTCAGTTGTTGATTCGTCCTGTTCTCATTGTATGACGAATTATGATGGCTGTTTGGTAGCTGTTTGCATACTATGCATACTCTCTCTTCGTGTGTGTGTGTGTGTGTGTGTGTCCTGTGTTCAACTTGAGAGAGTTTCACCCGGTTAAGCAAAAGTCAACAGTCCTCCAGCTGACCCATGTGACCTTGAAGGATAGGAGCAGATGGTCAAAAATAATGAACTGGTATGCATAATTACAGCCATACCAGATAGTAAGCTCATGGAGAAATGCAGTCAAAGTTAAAAACATCGATTGATTGATAGATGGCAGAGTCAAAGGAGAGAAACAAAGGTGCAGAAGTGGCTCAGTAAACTTGTGAGAGCATAATATGAACAATTTTCCATTAGTTTTACAAAACCAGAGTGACGTCATTTAAACCTAAACCATGGAGCTCCCAGTGCACAGCATTTGTGCTGATGTTAAGGAGGGGGAGGTTTCGAGGCTCTGTGGTTATTGAGTCAGTGAACCCCGTTATGCATTGTATCCTTCAGCACTGCCCCCACCCTCGTCATGATTTGGGGGGGGGGGGCTCTAAACACTTCCCCTTTCCGATAATAGTACTTACAGCTGTGGAATATCTAGGAAGTTAGGAATTTCACAAACTTATTGCAACAGTGATGTCCTATTACAATACCGATTTCAAATTCAGTGAGCTGTTTAGAAACAACCTATTATTTCACAAACGTTTGTGACACACTGCATGGCTGCGTGCTTGCTTTTATACACTTATACTAATGGGATAGAAAACAACTTTAAAGATTAAGAGTTGTGGCCTAATAGTGTAGATGCACAATTTAATGAATGACGTCTTTTTAGGTCATATACATATACAGTATGAGAGCTACTTCCCAAAATCTGACCTGCATAGGTCCGGTCCAGAGTCTTCCTTAGTCGTGATGGTTACATGATTGTTGCAGAACTATTGTTAACTGAATTAGTTTAAGCTTGAGCAGAAAAACTTCGCTGGCAATGTATGAGTTTAATTCTTCATTACCATACTTATAAATGGATCATATAGTTGTGCATCAGCAGAAGTCAGCTGAGGGTCACAGTGATCTCTTTGGATGGCCCTGGACCCCGTATGTCTGTCCAAAAAGCAGACACTGCATTATGTAGATGTCCTGGTCTGGGTGTGTCCCAGTGTGTCTCTCTCCGAGCCGGCATCTCCACCCCTGGGAGGGGCCTCAGTGTTTTGCCTGATCGCTCTCACCTGTGGGTAATCCAGCCGGGGACTCTTAAGGCCAGCGTATTCAACCTCTCTTCGCCGGATTCTCTGCTAACTTCAGTCAGTGTAGGCCACCACCATGATTCCGCATGCATTTTGTGAATCACCTCGCCTCACTGTATGTTTGTGTTTTTGTGCGCCTTTTTCATAGCCACACCGAACTGTCAAATCTCCGCCGAAGAGCTTCAACCTGGATATTGGACCATCTAACAGTCTTACAGGTTGTTTACCCGAATCACCTGCCTGCCTCCCTGCCTTTACGCCAGGAGTTTCGGACTACACACCCGGACCACTCACCCCTCCACGTTACTTCCGACCCCCCGCGGCAAGTACGCAGTACAAAGGAGGTTTTTGAACGAACAGTGTATTCATATGTCTCCTTATCCGTGTCTGAACGTCTGCACTCTGTTACAGTGACCCCGACCCCTTTTTCCTGGACCTAGTGTGACTCGCTCTCCAGCCCAATTCCCGGAACTGCTGTTCCCTCTGACCAGGACCAGATTGTTGTTTAGATTCTGTTAAGGCACCTTCGTACTTGTCAAATTCACTTTCCTGTTTATGTATTTTGTCAAAGTAATTAAACATCGTCTTTAAGAACTACTTACGTGCTGTTCAGTGTCCTGCATATGAGTCCTGTCACCCTTTTGAAACGGCCTCAGCCGTGACAGTAGATAGGAGATAACCCATTTAGGACTGTGATTATTAAGTGTACCAAGTGCCGTCAACTGCATGTGTCAGGAGTATCGGAACAGTTGAGACACATCTTTTCTAAACACCGCGTCTCTGTGGCTTTTAAACTACAAAATACAAAAATTGGTCCACCCCAAGGATCGGGTCCCCCGACACAAACAGAGTAACATAGTGTACGCTGTTAAGTGCAGAAGGATTGCCAGGATTTATACATCGGGGAAACCAAACAACCTCTGGCGAAGCGGATGGCACAACACAGAACAGCTACCTTGTCAGGCCAGGACTCTGCAGTCTATTCACACCTACAGGCCAGTGGACACTCTTTCAAGGATGAGGATGTAACATCCTGGACAGGGAGGAACGCTGGTTTGAGCGCAGAGTCACGGAGGCCATTTACGTGAAAAGGGAAAGACCATCTCTGAGTGGAGGAGGGGCCTAAGGGTACATCTGTCACCATCTTACAATGCTGTGATTGCAGCCATTCCCCAACTCTCTGTGAATGGGACTCATGGACATGGATCAGTGGTCTTTGATGAGTGAGCTTTGATCAGTGGTTGTTGATCAATGGTCATGAGAATTTGCATGTTAATGATCAAGGATCAGACCTCCCAGCCCATTGTTCCTTCAGTGGGCTGGTTTCAGTCATTATGCAAACGTACTGTTTATAAGATTGAAACCTGCAGTCAGCTGAGACTGAAGACGGCACTTGGATGATGATGAAACGTTTCTCCCACGGAAAACGTTACGTCCAGAATCAACTTTTGGGGATTTCCTTACCTGAATGATTGAGCATGCATCAATGATAATGGATTGGATTTATATAGCGCTTTTCAAGGCACCCAAAGTGCTTTACAATACCACTATTCATTCACTCTCACATTCACACACTGGTGGAGGCAGCTACAGTTGTAGCCACAGCTGCCCTGGGGCAGACTGACAGAAGCGAGGCTGCCATATCGCACCATCGGCCCCTCTGGCCAACACCAGTAGGCAGTAGGGTAAACGTGTCATTCCTATTTAGCTTTTAGATGAGGTTAAAGGCAATCATTGTTTTTTGTTTCCTTGGTTTCTGTATTTGGGTTCTTGTATCGTTCATCATGTGTTAGGTCTGTTAAGCTTGTGTTGTCATGTCTATTTTCAGTGTTTCCTGTTTTATTTTGTGTTCTTTGTTCATTGTATTTAGTTTTACTTCCCCTGTCCTGTCATTAGGCTCATGTCAGTCAGCTGGTCCCCCATGTGTTCCCACTTCCCCTCATCACCTCCTGTGTATTTAAGTCCTCTGTTTTCAGTGTGTCATTGTCAGATCGTTGGCGTTGTTTCCAGGCCAAGAGTGCATGTCACGTTGTTTCATGTTAGGGCCATGTTCCTGTTGTAGGTTTTTATTTAATTTAGCTCACCCAGTTTAGTTTTTTTATTAGTCTTCCTTTTTGTCTTTTGCTTGCAGTTATTTTCGCCAGCCTCAATAAACGGCTCATGTTTGGTTATTCAAGTCACGTTTCACGTTTTGTTCCGTCTGCATTTGGGTCCACCTTTCACTCTACACACAGTCAGCCCAGCTGATTGTGACAACAACAGTCTCCTCAAGGTGTTTTATATTGTAAATTAAAGACCCTACAATAATCCAATAATCTTATGGTTTTCCGTTATAAACAAACCTGATAAGTGCCAAGTGTACAGTGTAGCAGTCACAAGGCATTTGATTGCTTTAATACACATCTTAGAAGACTGATGCCTTCGATGCTTGTTGCCTCCTGGGAACACGAGGCGGGTCTGGGCCCGCGCTGGAGTGACGGCGCAGTGGCAGGATGGCTGCTGTGTTGCCTGGGATTACTCCTCACCCCCTACCCAACCCTGTTGCTGGTCACGTGCTCTATAATGTTGTACTGTGGCCATATATGTGCTTTCTGTGCAGAGGAGTTTTTGTTTCCTGTTCTCATTCTGTCCTGCTGTAGCCCAGCATGAGTAGAGGTCTTTTTTTTCCTCTTGTACTTTCCCATTGTAGTGTACATTTCAGTGGTTTTGTGTAATGCCACCGTTCTCTGACTTGTATCCCCATGTGATGTCTGTGTTGTGTGTGTGTAAGGTCGGGGGGCGGGTTCATTCCACTGCAGGGCAACCTGCCACTGCATGTGGCGAATAAAATTTGAACTTGAACTTGATTCTAATAGGAACCCCTGCTGTATTCATAAACTTCCCTTTTCTGTCAGTATTTTAGATGTCACCAGGGATCAACAGTTACATTTGGGCCTAGAGCGCTACTGAAGATCTGAAATGTGAACCACTAATGGAGAATTATACATAGACAATGTTTGTAGCCCACTTGATGCCAAAAATAGGTCCATAGGTATTTGGAAAGCCACAGTTTTTGTCATTTTTCCTCACTAGACCACCACGGTGAATTCAAGCAGTTTAACAAAGGCATTGCATTACATTTTTTTAGAAATTACAGCCATTTATATACATAGTCCACCATTTTCAGGCTCAAAAGTGAGCAATTGACTGACAAACAGTTTTATGGCCAGGTAAGACCTGCTTGTCAGTCAGTTCCAAGACAAACCAGATAAAAGGTCATCAAAGAAAACATTCATCATTTTTCTTCCCATGATTTCTGTAGATTAATCTTAGTTCATCTTAGTTAGTTCTTTTATATGTTTTCTGGCAAAGTCTGATCTTATCTGGCCTTCTAGCTCTAGAGTGTCAACAGTGAGTAGCACCTTGTTGTAAAACCTCTGTATTTAAATTCATGAAAGTACCTGTTGATTGTAAAAGTCTCACAGGAGGCAGCATGTGAAACTTGACACATTCTTGTCGAATTTTGGGGGAAGGGTTAGGCTTATATTTGATTAACTGCCTGAACCTTTTCCAGATCAGTCGTTAGCTGAAAAGTTTTTAAACCTAGCCTTGACTTAGCCTTGAACCAGGGCTCGGCATTATTATAACTCATCCTGCTGTGTGATGGTATGCAGCTGTCATCACGGAAGTTGGACGTCACAGCATTTGTATACTAAATCAGACTGTTGGATCGCAGTTCTCCCATTCAGTGAAGTCCAGACACGCCTGCATATTCTTTATAGCCTTATTAATCCACTCCTTAAATGTCTTTGCAGCAAGTTTAGAAAGTTTTTTAGTTCATGCCTGTATGCAGGGATCAGTCCACCAGTCCCATGATCCAGCCATAACTGTAAGCTTTATTAAAGTTTTTTAAATTTAAGTTTGTCACCCAAACCCAAACTAAGGCTCCACAAGAGAGGGGTTTGATAGTTGAACACTGCTTTTAGAATCTCTAGGAATCACAAAAGCCCTTTTCTATTACTCGGCACGGTCAGCAGGTACTTTTATGTACCGTTCGTGTTGCTTATTAATTACGTAAAGGGATGCTTAGACGTGTTGCTATGACGACAACCACACAGGTTAAGTAGTACTGGATTGTAATGGAAAATCAGTCGATCCGAGTCGAGTTATAGCAATCCATGGCGAGTCAATCCGAGTAGGAACTAATGGACGAGAGGGCTAAATAAACCTTCACTTAGACCAACGTGTTCTGTTGAGATAATAAAATACCGTAAGGTCTTTAGGATATGATGTACCCCGTTACGTACAACTTTGTATGCGACAAGATTGATTTTGAATTCAGCACTTGATAACCATGTCTGTCTGAACAAAACATTACTAACTCTTCAACAGAGTCACCATTGCCCCACCAGAGAAAACAGGCCCACTGTATGCAAATGGTGAATGCATAGTGTCACTCAGCTCCTGCCCCCTCCTTTGTTGGGAGATTGCAGTTGTTAACAGATTGTTAAATGGCATCCTCTCCCCAAGTGTTATTAAGAGGTGGAGTGACTTTACTTTTGACTGGCTACCATTACAAAATATATCAGATTTTGTGAGGCGAGGACTGTACATTGCTTTGTGAACAAACCACGGATCACTACTACCTGAAAAACTGTTTAATAAAAAAACAAAAGAAACCCTTCAGGTCAGAAAAAATGGAAAAAACTGAACATACAGCATACAAAAAAGGGGTGAGCCAACTCTGAAGCTGAAAGGCTTCAACATGAGGGCCAAAATGTTGAAGTTCTTCTTTTAGTTTGTGGTGAGCTCCTAAGGGACAAGAATAAAATCAGAAAGGGTTTTATTGCCAAATGTTGAGCGGGTTTACAACATTAAGAAATTGCTGCGATGCTTCAGTGCAAACATACTGTTATAAATTACGCTTAAATAGACATGAAAATAAGAATAAGAATTAAAAGTGCTAAGTAGATAGATATATATACATGAGTGCAGGTGGTGATCAGTGCCAAACATGGAATGATGCAGTGAACACAGCGTAGGGTCATGTGTTAGTGGTGGGAACAGTCATACGGTTATTGTTCATGAGTCCAACAGCAGAGGGGAAGAAACTGTTCTTATGGCGAGAGGTTCTGGTGCGAATGGACCGGAGCCTCCTGCCTGAGGGGAGCAGGGCAAACAGACTGTGTCCAGGGTGAGAAGGGTCAGCTGAGATCCGAGCTGCACGCCGCAATGTCCTGGAGGTGTACAGGTCCTGCAGAGATGGGAGTCTGCAGCCAACCACCTTCTCAGCAGAGCGCACAACACGCTGCAGTCTCTGTTTGTCCCTGATAGTGGCTCCAGACGTTCAACCTCCCTCCTGTAGGCAGACTCATCCCCGTCTGAGATGAGTCCAATAACGGTGGTGTCATCTGCAAACTTGATTAGCTTGACAGACTGGTGGGTGGAGGTGCAGCAGTTAGTGTACAGGGAGAAGAGCAGAGGAGAAAGAACACAGCCCTGAGGGGAGCCGGTGCTGATGGTCCGAGAGTCAGAGACATTCTTTCCCAGCCTCACATGCTGCTTCCTGTCCGTCAGGAAGTCAGTGATCCACCGGCAGATGGGATCAGGCACATTCATCTGGGAAAGCTTGTCTCGGAGATGGTCTGGAAGGATGGTGTTGAAGGCAGAGCTGAAGTCCACAAACAGGATCCTGGCGTAGGTTCCTGGGGAGTCCAGATGCTGCAGGATGAAGTGTAGGGCCATGTTGATGGCGTCATCTACAGACCTGTTGGCTCTGTATGCAAACTGCAGGGGGTCCAGGAGGGGGGCCGTGAGGGTCTTGAGATAGGAGAGAACCAGGCGCTCAAATGACTTCATGACCACAGATGTCAGAGCCACGGGTCTGTAGTCATTTAGTCCAGTGATCCTTGGTTTCTTGGGGACAGGGATTATGGTGGAGGACTTGAAGCAGGCAGGCACATGACATGCCTGCAGTGAGGAGTTGAAAATGCCAGAAAACACTGGGGCCAGCTCGTTTGCACAGTGTCTGCGGGTGGCAGGAGACACATCGTCTGGGCCGGGAGCTTTTCGAGCATTCAGACTCTTAAACTGCTTCCTCACATCTGCTTCATGAATATGAAGAGTTGTGGTGGGAGGAGGTGGTGTGAAATCCTCTTTTGTGTGGGGTGAGGAGGGGGGTGTTGTAGGTGAAGTGTATGAAGGTGGTGATGGCTCTATGGAGGGGGGAGAGGTGGGGGAATGAGTGTCCAAAGCTGGTGACACCACCATGATTACGTGACATCCTCTTTCTTTGTTTGCGTAACCTGTAGGGTTCAACAAGGTTCCGTCCTGGGTCCATTATTATTTTCCTTTTATACGTTTTTGCTAGCCAGTATCATTCAAACTTTTTCTGGCAATTCTTGTAATTTGTATGCTGACGACATTCAGCTGTACACATCTTTTAAGCCTGATCAGCTGGATAGGTTGTCCACTCCAGTTGATGGTTTATCCTGGATTTCTCCAATAACCTGATTATTTTGAACTCTGGCAAGATTGAGGCCATGTTTGGGATCTTTAGTGTCTTTCTTTGAACTATAAAACATTGCTTATGCATTTAGATCATTGCACCTCAATTACTCTACCACTGTTTTTCAGCTTAGACAAATCCTCTGTCACTCCTCCAGGCAATGCAAAATGCTGCAGAACTCTACAGAACGAGCTCACATTGCCCCTATTTTATTCTCTTTACATCGGCTCTCAAGTGTTTTTAGAATTCATTTTTAAAAGTCTGACACTTATAAACAGAGTCCTAAAGGGACAAGCTCCAGATCACCTATCTCAACTTGTTATTAAACACACTTCTTAAGCTCAAAATCTATTAGTTGTCTCTCATAGAAGACTGAAGACTCAGGGTAACAGCCTTTCAGTCTATTGTACCAAGATTAAGCTTTTCTGTTTAATCAGGCATTAGGGTTAGGGTTGCTAACATTTTTTGTTATTTACATTTTAATTTATTTTTATTCAGTTTTACCGTGGTTCTCTTTGCATATTGTGTTTTCAAATCAAATCAAATCACTTTTTATTGTCACATCACATGTGCAGGCACACTGGCACAGCACATGCGAGTGAAATTCTTGTGTGCGAGCCCCACAAGCAACAGAGATGTGCAAACACAACAACACAAACGAGCAAAATACAAGAATGGCCAACCTGAAACTAATAAATATATGTACAATATATAATAGTGTATGCATTTCTGGATGTGTATACTAAATATTTTCCTACGTGTGTCTGTGTGTGTGTGTGTGTGTGTGTGTATACACATTTTTACAAATTAAATAGTAAAAAAATAAAATAATAATAATAATAATAATAAAATATATAAAATATACAGAGTTGAATATGTGCAAAACAAGTGGCATTTATATACAGTGTGGAGTGCATAATGTTGAAGTTCCAGTAGTGAAGCTGAGGTGTCTATGACGTGTTCAGCAGTCTGATGGCCTGATGGAAGAAGCTGTCTCTCAGTCTGCTGGTACGGGACCGGATGCTGCAGAACCTCCTTCCTGATGGAAGCAGTCTGAACAGTTTATGGCTGGGGTGACTGGAGTCCTTGATGATCCTCCCCGCTTTCCTCAGGCACCGCTTCCTGTAGATGTCTTGGAGGGAGGGAAGCTCACCTCCAATTATCCGTTCAGAGCACCGCACTACTCGCTGGAGAGCTTTGCAGTTGTAGGCGGTGCTGTTTTAATTGTTGTGCAGCGTGACTTTAATCTCTGTGAAAATCACCATATAAAAAGATGGTACTAACTTCAAAAATAGCAGTCAGGTAAAATTACCTGCGACCTTCTTTTGCTAGTTACACGGATCAAGGAAAGGTGAGCAGGAGGATCCATAGGGATAAGGAAATGGAAGGCATGATGTACAGAGTCTGACTGCATTTGCACACTGCTCCTGAAAACATGACGATGGATGTCATTAACATGGATCTGCTTTAGTGAAACTGCACTGATCCAAACATGGACTACGAAAGGCCAAATTCAGATACTTTTTTTAAATATGTTTTTGTAATGGTTAATCCTCCAGTATGCACAAGCTCTTGAATTAAAATGATACTATCAATGCTTAAATAGAATTTTTGTAATTATCCATTTGACTTATTTTAATTTACTGAGAGTTTTATTTACTATTTTGCAAATAAACCTGGAAAAAATTGTGAGGCACATTTGATTAACACGCCAAATTACAGCTATTTACTTTCAGTTCTGAACATAAAAATTACTTTTAGTGACCAAAATGTTAATTAAACACACTGGACCTTAATTAAACCCAGTATACCAGCTCAAATTTGACTATAAAAGCATGAATTCACTTATTTTTGAAAATATTTATGATTTCTAAAGTGTTTATTTTCTTGTTTTTATGACAGGTGGTCTAATACATTTAGTAAGCACTGTATATATTCTTTACACAAGGCAACAAGTTCATACACTACCAGCCAAGAGTTTGCATACACCTCATTTAATGGTTTTTCTTTATTTTGACTTTTTTCTACATTATAGTTACAAACTGAAGACATCAAATATATGAAGCAAGATACATGGAATTTTGTAGCAAAGACAAATTGATAAATAACTCTAAATATGTCTTATATTTAGATTCCTGAAGGTAGCCACCGTTGCTTTGTTCACAGTGCTGCAAACCCTTGGCTTCTCTCAGTGAGCTTCATGATGTAGACATGGTTTTCACTTCACAGGTGTGCTTGTCAGGGTTCGTTTGTGGACTTTCTTGCCTTCTTAATGGGGATGGGATCAGTTGTGTTGTGCAGAAGTCAGGCTGGTACACAGCTGACAGCCCTATTTGACAACTGTTAGAATTCATATTATGGCAAGAACCAATCAGCTAAGTAAAGAGAAACAGCAGTCCATCATTGCTTTAGGAAGTGAAGGTCAGTCAGTCTGGAAAATTGCTAAACTTGTCTCTCTCTAAGTGCAGTTGCCAAAAACCATCAAGCACTACGACAAAACTGGCTCACGTGAGGTCTGCCCCAAGAAAGGAAGGTCAAGAGTCCCCCTGCTGCTGAGGATAAACTCATTTGAGTCAGCAGCCTCAGAAATTGCAAGTTAACAGCACCTCGAGCCCAGATAAATGCCACAGAGTTCCAGTGGCAGACGCATCTCTACATCAACTGTTCAGAGGAGACTGCACCAATCAGGTCTTTATGGTCAAACAGATGCTAAAAAAAAAACATTTAGGAAAAGCAACAAGTAGAAGAGATTTTTTTTGGACAAAGAAACACAGGGAATTTGAGTTCAAATTTGAGATCTTTGGCTCCACCCACCGTGTCTTTGTGCCACCCAGAAAAGGTGACTGGATGGTCTTTACATTTATGGTTCCCACTGTGAAGCATGGAGGAGGAGGTGTGATGGTGTGGGGGGTGCTTTGCTGGTGACACTGTTGGGGATTGATTCAAAATTGAAGGCTCACCAATCCAACATGGCTACCACATGCCATCCCATCCAGTCTGCATTTAGTTGACCATCATTTATTTTTCAACAGGACAATGACCCCCAAACACACCTCCACGCTCTGCAAGGGCTATTTGACCAAGAAGGAGAGTCCTCCACGGTCACCTGACCTAATCCCATGGACCACAGAGTGAAGGCAAAAGGGCTGAAAATTGCTCAGCATCTCTGGGAAAACCATTTCAGGTGACGACCTCATGAAGGTCATCGGGAGAATGCCAAGCAATAATCAAAGCAAAGGGTGGCTTTTTTTTGAAGAATCAAAAATATAAAACAGGTTTTCAGTTATTTCACTTTTTGTTTACTACATAATTTCATGTGTTCATTCAGTTTTGATGCCTTCAGTGAGAATCTACAATGTAAATAGTCATGAAAATAAAGAGAAAACATTAAATGAAAATCTGTGTCCAAACTTTAATGTGGTTTGGACACGCAGGTTTAATATAATCTGGTATAACCTTTTATAAAGGTTTATCAGATGGATCCTCTGCTAATTAGGGTAATAAAGAAAGCATTCAGTCATGTGTTTACGCTTGTTTAGCTCTTATTACTGATACCATCAATATACACCCAGGTAGCCAGGAGTGTTCCTAAGCAAATTTGACTATCTGAATGTTGCCCGGACCTTTGTACATTAAGATATTTGCAGAGATTAGTTTGATGTTGAGCATGGTGGCCCAATGTGACAAACAGGACAATACAGGGTGTCAAAAAACTGAAAAAGAATTATCACGTATGCTTTAATAGATTTAAACTACCGTTGATCTACAGTGAACTTTAAGTGATGGGTTTCAGTTGGTGGGAAAAAATATACAAGTCAAACCGTTGTCAATTATACTTTTTTTTAATAAAAGAGGAATTACACAATTGTTATTATAAAAGCATGGATCACAATGATAATGAACACTGAGAATGTAATAAAACTCAAACACTTGAACTGGAATATGACTAATTCCCACACAGATGAGGATTAAATTAAAAGGCAAAAGGAAAACAGCCATAAAGACATGTCAAACAACTTTAGGATAATGAATATATAACAGACTGCACAGCAGCTTTAGCTGCAATGTAAGGAAAGTAAGTGTTGGTGCTCCAGAAGGGGCCATTCCCTACTGAGTATGAACACCAGTTACCATGTTTTATATTTATAGGTCTATAAACCATAAAATCTGAGTGACCCAAAACATATATATGTATATATACATATACACACACGTGTAATAAAAACTGGGGCAACCAAAACCTACAAATGTGATCATAGGTCTAGCACCTTGTACACTGTGAACACATAATAAACAACACACATATGCTGTTGTAAAGTAAAACAGATCTGAGAAGTCTCAGGACAGAAGATTGCTTACGTTTGATTATTTTGAAAAATATACAACAGGTTTGAATTGTCTATGAGTCACCATTGTCATGGCAGGAAAATACTTCTATTACAGGAATTGACCAGTTTAGGTTGCTTCTACCTTCTCTAGATTACTCTCATAGGTGAAGCTTTAAACCTTGAGAGAAAAAAAGTCACACAAGAAAACTCAAGTCAATCACACAAAGAAAAGGAAAAAAAAGATCACATTACTAATTACAGAGCCAAATTGAATAAAAACCAAAAAATTATCTTGATTCTTCAGGACGTTCGTTTTGCGCTTTAAAGTAAAATGACACCGTAAAGTATTAGGGTACTTTTTTTAGTGCATCATCATCATCCTTACGTCTGGATTAGTAGATATACTCTAAATTTTAGCCTTAAGCTCTGTAACATTTCACTTCACACAGATGTACAACTGGCAGACTTTTGTATCTCTGCAAGACTCAGTGATTAATATCATATCTGAACTGATAACACAGCTGAGTGTATGCCCAGGTTCCATTATTTACACTTTACAGTAGTTTTTTGTTTTTTAAATTGGTTCACCAATCAAAGTTATCAATGATTAATTAAAAAATACAACATGGTTCTGTAACATGTTCCAAAGAGTAGATTTTGCAAAGAGTAGCTAAACGCAGAACTACAAAACCAGCTGCTGACATGAAAAGTAACATTTTTCCAGCTAAAATTTGGAGGAGCTTTTAAAACTGGACAAACCTTTTAGACGGCTATTAGTGTTGAAATGTTCATTTTTTTAGACACAGCACACAGTCATCTACACAGTCGGCCATGTTAACAAACATGAAGTGATTGGGGCGCCTTCAAAGATGCAAATTATTTTAAAAATACAAATAAATAATGACTCAACTGGAAACGTATTGCCCCAAATTTGACCTAATTAGAACTGTCAATTAGACATTTTCATTCTTTTCAGTCACAAGGAATGACATCTTACAAAATGTCATTATAAATATTTAATCATACTTAACACCAGCATATACAAAACATCTGGGTCCCACCAAAGAGGTTTTGGCTGGAAAATCACAAGGACTGTTTAACCAGTATTTTTTAACTGTTATTAAAGTGGGGTTTAATTCGCACAGGCATGAAATACATTTATGTGTCAAATAGCAGGAAATGCAAACTTTTCTGTTTAAAAAAAGGAAAACACTGCCTTAAATATGAACTTCTCTCCCCAAAGGCCAATTTTAAGGCAGGAAAAAGTCTGAATACCCATCACTGCACCTATTTCAGGTGGCAGCATGGAAGCCCATAAAATTTCACTGATGCAACGTAAAAAAAAAAATAAATAAAAACTTTATCCTTTTTTAAATAAACAGCATGCATTAATGACATATCCACTGGTCTCTCAACCTTCAGAAACAGTACTTAATATCTGTGTTTTTGACTGCAATCTATAACGGCATTCAGTCCATTTTCATTGACTCAAAGCAGTCAAACAGCATTGCACTTGAATAGTTCATATTATACATATAAGACAATGTTCAGTGATACTCAGACGTCCATATTTTTTACTCTTATTCTCCCATAAAGAAAATAATTGGCTTGAGATTTTGTCAGTTTTTGACCTTAAACATCTCTTTACTGTAATACTAACTGCTTCCTCATAGATGTATACTTCTTTCCATTGATGAATTGTCCAATACATTCATGGAAACACTCGGACGGTGCAACCCATCACCTCATATTTTTGACCCATCACTTTGCTCAGTCTCATTTTCAAGATTTGGCACTTTGGAACCACTTCAGAAGCTCCTGTGTTTGCAAAAGGATCAGCTCTCGTTCTCTGTGCAGAGCCGCGAGGCTTCGGATGATTGAGCACTACCACCGGCTGGTTTGGACCCGGTCGTTTCACTGGTTGGTCCACTTTCAGCGGCATTGGGTAAATGACTGTACAGTCAGTTACACTGTCCACAGGTACCTGAGTCTTATATTTGGATATTCTAAGTTTCAGTCCCTTCTTGGTTTGTTTCCACACGCCCACTTGCACCCTCTTCAGGGTGACAGTCAGAAACTTTGAGTCCTGCTCACTTTTGACCATTTGCTCAAGAGGTTCTTCAGTTTCAGATGCCTTTGCGTGTTCTGCAACATTAGATTCTTCGTGTGTTGAAGATTTTGAAGCAGGACTGTGACTGGATTTATTATCATCTGGTGGTAGAGGGATCTTTTTTTCCTCTTTGATATCAACATGGTTGTGGGTCAGTGCAGGAGAGTGATGAACCCCCTTATTGTGGTCTTTTGCTTCTACAGGCTCCGTCTGCTCCGTCAATAACGACTCACGGATGAAGGATTTGTTTTTTGTTTCCACCTGAGGGCTAGGCCCTAATGTCAGGGTCTTGTCCATGTGCTCAGTGTTTGTTATCTTAACTTGATCTTGAGTCGTACTGACAGAACTGCTACTTTTATCCATCACTATGCCTCGCAAAGCCATTACCAATGGCTGAATGGGACCTTGGGCGTCCTCTGGCTGCTGACTCAATGAAAACACAGAGGATATGATGGGGAAGCTCTCAGGTTCTGAAACGTCCCTCTCTTTTGCCAGCTCATTTAGTCTGACTTCCGGCATCCAAGTTGAGCTCTTTGACTTGGCATGATTTGAAAAAACAGGAGTTTTGACTGAAACAAGCTTGTTTATAGTCTTGGGTAATGAAAAAGACTGAGTTGGAACATTATCCTTACTGACGAGACATATTGGTGGTCTCACTTTGACAGTTGGAACAATGGAACTTCTTATGGAGGGAGAAGTTGATTTAATCCTGTCCTGGTTCGAGGGTGCCACTTCTTTGATTGGTTTTGAAGCAGTGCTACTCTTGAAGCAGATGTTCCCGGGTTCCACCTTCATAGCCACCGGCATATCCTGCATGTTTTTCGTGTCACCCGCTCTCCTGGATGGAACACTCTTGGGGTACTCTGGAAGTAAGGTCTTTCTCTCATCCATCACTCTCTGAGAAACCATGCTGCTTGGATGCAGGCTGGTGGTGTTCAACCTGCTGGTGACCCTGTTGGAGATAACTGGAAGAGGAGCTACGTGGCTCACCGGTGCTGTTTGCGTAACTCTGATCCCACTGTTTACCCCTTCTCTTACAGGACTGATGATATTTTTGGGAAACTTATTAGGAATGACTACGTTAGACTCCAAGTTGATTATTTCCGGTGATACCCTTTTCAGTCCACTCTTTTCTTTGCTCACTGGAGTCACTGGGAGATTGTTGGAAATACTGACCGGGACAACAGCGGGGCGCTCTACATTCACCATCTTTGTGTCACATGATTTCCTGTTAATAGTGCTCGTGCCCATACTCCCAGGCCGCACCGTGTTGGTGTGATTGATTAATGTAGATGACAATGGCTTCCCCAGCACTGTGTTTTGAGAAACTGTCATCCTCGTGTCCTTTATCACTGACTCGTTTTCTTGTTGGGAAACGAGCCTGAGCTTTAGTTCTTTTGTCCCATTTACAGTTTTCACCTCAACGAGTTCAACCAAGCAGCCAGCAGGAATTGTTACTTCTTCTGGCAGAGAAACTGTGAGAGCTCTATTGTGCTGAATGAGTCCATTCAAAGGGGAAAGACGTTCTGGGTTGCCATTAGTGACATTCGATACCTTCGTTTCCAGTGTTTTTGCTCTCTGTTCGTCTTTTCCCAGTCTGACAGCAGGTACACTCGGGCTAGGTACCGTCACCCGAACAACCGGCCGAAGCGACGACGGATCGGCAGCGTGCAGGCTTGTTAAGGCACTGGGGACGGGGTCCTGCGGATTTTTCGTCACACCAGGCTTAGCAGGTACCTGAATAATGCTTTTATTATGCAAACGTTCAATGTGCTTAAAAAGGCACAGCCTCCTCATGTAGCCCTGTCCACAGTGAGGACAATTGAATGGATACTTCGAAGTGTGTCGTTTCAGGTGCGCGTTTAACTCCGCCTCACTATAGGAAATATCGTTGCAATAAAAACAGTAAAACCGTGTCCCCATATGCTCAACCATATGCTTCTCCAACGCTGAGGCATCTGTAGACGCAAATCCACATTTCTCACAATACCTCACGTTTGAAGTGGTTAACACGCGATCCAGTGACAAATTTGGATGTCCACCATTCACAGAGGATGGCATGCTTTGATAGCTGACAGGCTTCATAATGAGAAGTGAGGTGTTCTGGCCATCTGGCAGTAATTCTCACAATTTCAGAGGCTGACGTGACACCCTGAAGTAAACATCCATCTTCACCTGATGTCCAGGGTTCATGTCCGGGGAAAGCAGACACTAATGCACCTGTCAACGATGTCTCTCCCTGTGAAAGGAACATAAGAAAAACAAAAACATTAACAAACAAATGATTGACCTAAGCTCACTGTGTACTATGCTTACACTAGGACGAGGCCTGTGAAGCCCCTCCTCTCACGCACAGCTCATGCAGCATTTTCAGCTCCTGCAAATATTTATTTGGCTGTGCGCGCGTGTAGGCAAATCAAAACAATACAGCAAAATAAAATGCAATTAATCAAACTCATTGCACTGGTCTGTATTTGCATTTTTCTCCGTGCGCGCTGAGCTTTCTTCCTTTGAACGTGACGAAAAGGCCCTACCTAACTACAACGGGGGGTTGCGGAGACGACGGCCAACATTACAACTGTTTATATTTGCAACAGAGTCAAATGCCTCATACGCACCTGATTGCCGTGTTACGAAACAGCGATTTGGTCGGTGATATCTTTTTCAATAAAATGAATTTTAAAAAATCCACTCTTTGAACGTGATACTAACGCTTGTCAACGCCACCAACCGAGCCGCTTTGGGTTAGCTTGTCGTTAGCCATCTGTAGCTACCAAAAACAATGGCGGAAGAAAGCTGTTCTGGTTTTCAAAATAAGAGCACGCTAAGTTAAAAATATAGCTGATTCAACATGTTTAGAAATCTTGGTGATGACAAATTCTGTGTCCTTCGTTTTCAGTCAGATCATCAGCAAATAATATTTAACACAACAAAGAAACTATTAATATTTTATTTATTGAACGTTTTTTAATGTAAACAATGTCTGTGAAGGTTCTCAGTAATGTAAACAATATAACACAGTGGCTGCCACAGTATAAGACCTGTATTAACAGGCAGATAACACTGATGATTTAAGTGCAATAAAGAAGAACAAAAACACCAGAGAGCTGAAAATAATATATGGCAGGAAAAACATCAGAACATCTTTTAGGTTCAATAAAAGACAAAATACAACAAATTTCAACCAATAAAAATAAATTAAGTTAAGAAAATATTGATCAATTTTGTGACAAATATGGTAAATTAGAAATAGAAAACCTGGCACCTATGTTAATGCATGGGATTGTTTAAAGATTCAAACCCTTTTGGATTGATTTTAAAAAATATGTTTTTGTGAACTCACAGTAAGACTGACATCATCTTACATGACAATGTCGAGGGATTTAATAACATGTAGCATCTAGTGGTGAAGATAGTTCATCCTGCTAGGCATGAATTTTTGTGCACTGTCTGATGTGGCTCACAATCTTACCACTGACTGAATGTACGAGGGCATTTTGGGTTATTGTGCAAATATATTAATTTGCTGGAAGCCTGCAAATAAAAATATGTGTTAAAACACAGCAAAGTTTGGTTTTCTGTCCAATTGCATGTTATTAATGTGCATGGAAATTATGTGCTAAACAGGTGAATAAACTGATTAAATGGCCAGTGATAAACAGGGACAGTCCTCGCTTGGTTTCCTTCCAAAAATGTCAGAAGTAAGGCTGATAAGCGCAAATACAAATTATATTACAGTAAAGTCATGGATGATTATTGGCTGTTAGAGCAACTCTCAAGGTTGTCAGCTGCCATAAAACTAAAATAAAGAGGAAGTAACGAGAGCATGTAATTGATCTGTCCAGCAGCATGTCAAAAGCAATTGCCAGGCAGAAACTGTGTTCGTGCTGCTTGTGCATGTATCCATTTTCAGCAGCTCAATATGAAGTGGACAAACTGACATAGTTTTAAATATATGGGGTTTTTTTAATCGTTGGATGGAAATCCTTTGCCTGCATTTGGTGATTGCAGAATCTCTTTCCCTTGGGAAATGCTCGGGTTGCTTTTTCAGCACGCTTTGGGTCACGATGTCCAACCGGTTTTGCAGCATCTGCAATATACACAAGTGAACTGGTTACACTGGGTCACTAGTACAGGCCAATACCATAATATTGTCTCCACCATATTTGACATGTGGTACGCTTCATACCTTTCTCATTCCATCATTTTGGTACAGTTTAATCTTGATTTCATCTGTCCAAAGAATCTTTTCAGAGCTGTGCAGGCTCTTCTGGCATTCGTGAAGTTGCCTTTTGATTGCAGACTTTGACAATCATACACATACCCCCTTGCTGGTATTCTTGGTTCTTTAGATGCTTTGAAGTTGTTTTTCTTAACCGTAGAAAAAAATATTGCAAATAATGAATATAATTAGAATAATGTATTTGTCTTGTGTGGTGTTGTGGGGTGTCTGAGTGGATTATTTGGCCACTACTAACATTTGTGCTATTTTTCTGAGAGATTTATTTGGGTTTTTGAGCCTGTAGATGGCCTTCTTGTTAAGCTATAAAAGAGTCAGTTGAAATGTATTAATTTGTCATGCACTGCCATGGTCTGCACTTCATTGGCATCTTGTGTAATTTAAAATCCATTAAAAATAAAGAAAAGAAAATGATATCACAGTCCAAAACATTATGGCCTCGACTGCTGTCTAATTCTTCGTTTCCTTTAGGCGTTATCTCACAAAGTAATATAATGCATGCTGCTACTCGAGTGTACTCTTGTTTTGAAAGGCCCTGTGAGAAGTGTAACTTCATCATTTGTTTTTCTTGACAGGCTGAGCGCAACGGACCTGTGATTCTGAAAGAAATACCACGCAAATCTGCCACATCTTCCCCTGTTATTTACGCCAAATCTCCCACAAAAACAACGCAAGGCTTTGGAGGATCTACGCTACTCTTCAAATTTGGCGTCTTCCACCATCACAGTTTTACGGTTTTTACCTGTCGGTTGGTTTTTCCATTATCTCGCACAAGGACTGATTATTTTAGACACGACCAGGCAGCAGTTTGCTAAATCGGGGCAATGTAGAGGGGAGGGGGCTCACCCAGTGACCCAGGAAATGCTTTGACGCTTTTGTGTGTGCTGTAATAAAGTCAAACAACACGCGTTTATCAGCTTGCAGTGGCTGTCAGAGAGAGGCAAAAGGCACCCCGAGGATAGCTCTGATTAAAATGCCATAAAAGCAGTTAGAAACATGCTGTTCACAAGAGTCTGCAGACTGTTTCCTAGTATGTCAGTATCACTGGCATTACCGAGGTGAGTACTCCAGTAAGTTTGTGGCAAACAACGGCTTTACTGATGTGTGTTTAGCGTTTCTGAATATTGTCACGATGCTCACTTTATATCCTTAAATCTGGAGTCGCCAGTGCCTGATCTCCTCAAATATCCTTAAATATTTCCATCAAACCCTCGATGCATGAAAATGCTCTGATTTATTCATGTTTTTGAAGCCACCATACTGTCGCTCATGGGAGGATCATCATGACTATTGTCAGAACAGTTTCTGGGATTTGCACACCATTGTTGCAGTTCACAATGACACAGCAGTGGCTTTCACTGACCCTCCCACTCCCCGGTCTGCCCGACACATAGGCCCTGCCTTCCTGCGCCCTTCCTGGTTATGGCACTATTAAAACAGCTGGCCCGGACTCGAGCTCCGTGCTGGTTTCTTCTCAGGAAACAGTTTTTCTTGTCACTTTGCAGACGCGGAGTTATCAGTAGCGGGATGGCCTCAGACCCGTCGGAGATAACCCGGTTCGACTTTCTGGTGGTCGGCGGCGGGTCTGGAGGTCTGGCCGGGGCTCGGCGGGCGGCGGAGCTCGGAGCAGCTACCGCCGTGATCGAGAGTCACAAACTCGGAGGTACCTGCGTGAGTAAAAATAATAATAAAAAATCAATCAGACATGCCTCCCTGCTGCTGTCACCTCTTCAGCATGTACACGCACACTCACACACACAGACACGTTAGTTACCAGATTCACTGCGAAACCTCCCGACTCCTTTTTTGTGTGTCTGACAAACATTGTGGGTTTGAGGTACAAAGCAGCCGATGAGGTTATAAACTGTAACTCATTCCTGTTGCCTTGAGCTGAATCTGTTGTAACGGAGGCATTTTGAAATGATCTGCACAAGGCCTCAATATGAGGAAGAAAGAAGTGGTTTTAAATGCGTTAGGCCTGTCTGTGCTGACTATTAGTTAAATCAGGCCTCTATAGTTTTTTTTTTTTTTCAGTTAAAACATCAGGGGAAGAAATGGCTACCAAAACCTTTCAGTCCAATGGTTTTGGCATAAACCACACAAAGCCACAGTGAAAAACAGTGTGGTTACATTTGCATATATTTTCCTTATTGATAAGTGAATGCTGGTGTTGTATTACTTTACAGCCATATGAATGCGCCTGACCTAATCTTTTACATCTTTTCCTTTTGTAAAATGTTGGTTTTATGAAACACACTGACACAGCATTGCATTTTTTGATACTGCAGTTCTTTTGCTTTGCACTACATAAATATTCTTCCTGTCACTGCAGCTTTAGTCTAAAATGTATCTCTTCCATAATCTATCTGTATCACTGCTACTTGACCAGCTTTCACTCAATTCATTTGTTCTGCTTTCTTTCCTTTTTTCAGGTCAATGTTGGTTGTGTCCCTAAGAAGGTACCTTTTTCTTTACACTTATTATAATAATATTATTATAATAAAAGGTTTTGCATGTACACTTCTCAAAGTTCAAGTTCTCAAAGCCAGCTCTTTTTGTTCTTCTTCTCAGGTGATGTGGAATGCAGCAGTTCATGCCGAATATCTGCACGATCATGGTGATTATGGCTTTGAAACTGGAGACGTTCGTTTCAGTTGGGAGTAAGTTACAGTTTCTGCTAGTGTCTACTTGATTTTTATCTTTTTTTTTTCTTTTTTCCTTTTTTGCAACTGCAATGAACTCTTTTAAAAGCTGTCTTGGTTTTTCCTGGTACAAAGAAGCATTCATTTCTCCCACAACCTCTCAGTCAGTTACTTTGTGTTGCTTAACTTTAGCCCACTTCTCTATCTCTGTGCACAATGAAGTTGGGCAAAAATGACTGTTGAAGATAAGCCTTCCTGAAGGGAGTGGTTGACTACATTTACAACATGAGGAAACCTTTTCAAAATATAACATTAGTGTGAGAGGAATGTGCTGGGATTGGGGTGTGCCTGCATGGATTACAGTAGAGTACTAAGTGCTCCACAAACATCTTCAGTGTGCAAAGAATCCCAGGGGTTAAAGTGGGATTTAGCAGGTGGGAGTTGTAGTGATGCAGTGTGGGGGAAAGAGTTACTTAGAAATAAGTCACAATTTGTATTGTGAGCTCCAATTTTCTTTTTGTACAGGCTGTGATCAGCTGACTTGTTGCTACTCTGAGATTCACTGCTGTTTATTTATTTAGCCAACTAAATACAACTGGATATAACCAGGTGTTAAATTTGTTTTTCTTCATCAAACTTGTATTTTTCTACCATCACAGAGACTATAGGAGAGGTCTAACAGTTTATGCTTTTTATGATTCATTTTCTAGAAATGGCAACACAAGGGTGATACAAGACAAGTATTCCTTGTGATGATGGTTTATTAACACAACATATTTTAGCTGGTTGAATAATTTATATTATGTTTTTGCAGAACCCTAAAAGCCAAGAGGGATGCGTACGTCAGTCACCTAAATCGCATTTATCGCAACAATCTTGACAAAGTAAGTGTCAGATGAATTCTGCTCTTTTGGTTTCTGTTCTTTTCAAATGTAATTGCTGTGCAAAAGAAAAAAAAACTCATATGTGCTCTATTTCAGGCTAAAATCCAAACCATTCAAGGTTATGCCAGGTTTATAAATGATGCTGAGCCGACTGTGGAAGTCAATGGAAGAAAATATACAGCACCTCACATCCTCATCGCCACTGGAGGGCAACCTTCTGTTCTGAGTGATGCAGAAGTTCCAGGTAAAACATGCTAAGATAAGATAAGAGATAAGATAGAACTTTATTAATCCCTCGGGTGGGTTCCTCTGGGAAATTCGACTTCCAAAAAAGCACAGCACCGACAGAAGTTACAGAGTTATACACACACACATATATATAAATACAGAGACAATATAAATAAAATATACGAAGGGGATAAATAGAATAAATAGGAATAAAAATAAAAATACAAGTGAATTGCACATTTCAAGTATTGAGTCTATTGCACTGTTGACTATTTACAAAAAGTATTGCACAAGGTATTGCACAGTGAGGTGAAGAGGCACTACAGCTTAGTTGTCCCCCCTCCTTTGTCCTCCTGTTTCCCCTCCCTCTCCCCTCCAGAGAGGAGTTAAACAGTCTGATGGCGTGTGGGACAAAGGAGTTTTTAAGTCTGTTAGTTCTTGTCTTTGGGAGAAGCAACCTGTCACTGAACAGACTCTTCTGGTTGTTTATGGCCGTGTGCAGAGGATGCCCAGCATTGTCCATAATGTCCATCAGTTTCTTTAATGTCCTTTTCTCTGCCACTGTCACCAGAGTGTCCAGCTTCATGCCGACCACAGAGCTAGCCCTCCTGATCAGTTTCTCCAGCCTGCATGAGTCCTTCTTTGCTGTGCTGCTCCCCCAGCACACCACAGCATAGAAAAGTACTCCAGCAACCACCGACTGGTAAAACATCCTCAGGAGCTTCCTGCAGATGTTAAAAGACCTCAGCCTCCTGAGGAAGTACAGTCGGCTTTGGGCTTTTTTATACAGGTACTCTGTGTTGCATGACCAGTCCAGTTTATTGTCCACCCACAGCCCGAGGTACTTGTACTTGTTGACCACCTCCACCTCCTCCCCCTCTATCTGAACCAGCAGTGGACCTGCTCTAGACCTCCCGAAGTCCACAACCAGTTCCTTAGTCTTTGAGGTGTTGAGTTGCAGGTGGTTTGTGTGACTCCATGCGACAAAGTTCCTCACCAGACTTCTGTACTCCTCTTCCTGATCATCCCAGATACACCCCATGATGGCCGTGTCGTCTGCAAACTTCTGAATGTGGCATAATTCAGAGTTGTAGCAGAAGTCAGAGGTGTACAGGGTGAAGAGAAGAGGGGACAGCACAGTTCCCTGTGGTGCTCCTGTGCTATACGTTGTTTTACCAGTGAGCATCAGTCAGATGTGTAGAAGATGACAGCTGTTGTGTTTGTTGACAATTTCAGGGGCAAGCCTGGGCATTACCAGTGATGGCTTCTTTGAACTTGAAACACTGCCAAAGTAAGCTTGTCATACATACTGATGTTAATGGGAGACCGTCAGAACCATGTAGGTCTGTGATTATAGTATTTGTTTTTTCCTACAGACGCAGTTTGGTTGTGGGTGCTGGTTATATTGCAGTGGAGATGGCGGGCATTCTTTCCACCTTAGGGTCCAAAACATCCCTCATTATTCGACAGACGGGAGTAAGAAAAATGACAACACAGAATCACAATATGACTGTTCTTAGAAGCGTGGAGCCATGTGGTCATATGTGTACTCTCGTATTCTGTCTGTAGGTTTTGAGGAACTTTGACGCCTTTATAAGTGCAAACTGCACCAAAGAACTGCAAAACTCTGGTATAGATTTGTGGAAGAACTCTCAGGTGAAGTCTGTGAGTAAAACGGACAAGGGGCTGGAGGTGACGGTGGTTACCAAAGACCCAGAGAAGAAGAATGACGAGGAGAAGATCAGTACCATCCAGGGAGTGGACTGCCTTCTCTGGGCCATCGGCAGGCAGCCCAATACAGGTGGACTGAACATCGGCGAGATGGTAACAGTTTACCTGTGATTTTTATCTGTAGATTGGATAGTGTAATGTGCAAATACTTATTATTATTATTGTTGTTATTTTATTTATTGGGAGATATTATGTGCTACTTACATGTAGCACTGAGCAGTAAGACACTACCGCTGCATAATTGTCCTTATAGATCATAACAGGACGGCAGATGTCTTTCGATAACTGTGTCTTAGGCACACATACCAACATGAAACTGCTTTCCACAAATAATAATAAAATATTTTATAATTTAAGGCTTGTATGCAAAAAACTGGTATCCCAAAAAAAGCTGACTTAAGCCTTAATAACAGATAATCTGGGAACACGGCTGGACAGCTTCCACATGCTACTACTTTGTTGAAGGTGATGCATGAAATTCTGGCATAAATACTTGATAAATGAAGGCGGGGCAGCAAAGTCTCAGTTACGCCAACGTCTTCTTTTGACTGTCTTTGATCCGTCTACCGAGCTTAGATTTGAGGGATGTGTAATAACATCGTTTGAATCATTTGTTATATGAAGGAAGAATGAATGACTTGTCAAAGCAGCAGTTTAACCAGCTCTTTTCAAAAACCTAAAAACATGTTGAATGTTCTCACGCTTTAAGACTTTGAGGCCCGTCTCTCTTTTGTCTGTTCTGCTTTACATTTAATCCTCCAGTTTAGCTGAGTCATCGTTATTTCTTGCCCCACACGGGATTTCTCTTCTCAGTCGCATGTCTCTTATTCACTGTCAGTATCATACATGAGGAAGCACACAGAAAGAGGCAAAACATGCACTACCTTTCCTTAAAACCATTATTCATCCGAACTGTGTTTCTCTACAATACTCTCTCTTAGAGAAGGATGGGAGTTTTGGGAGGTTTCTTTTGAGACGTTAATGTTAAGGGAAAGCTGAAGACAGTTCCAAGAATAATAACCAGTTCAAAGGGAACTAGGAGAAAACATGGGCCTAATCTGTTTTAATCTCCACGGTTCACATTTTTACTCGTTTCTAAGACGTGAAACAGTTTTTCTTTTCTTTCTTTGTCAGGGTGTGGATACAGATGAAAGAGGCCACATCATCGTGGATGAGTTTCAGAACACCAGTCGATCGGGGATCTACGCTGTCGGGGATGTTTGTGGCAGAGCTCTTCTCACACCTGGTAGAACCCAACTTTTCTTTATCCACTTTTTGTGTCTGTGTGTGTTCTTTCCAACCTGTTTCCCGATGTTGTAACTATTTTTCCATGTACTTAGTATTGCTGAGTGAAGCCTGGTGATATTAAAGGTTTCTGGGTCTATGTTTAATAGCTCTGAATGGATTTTATTGCTATATAGAGGATATTTGAATATCAAAGCTGTGAAGGCTGCAGATGAGTGCACTGACAGGACATTATCAGATCTTATGTGTAAGTCGCTTTGTGAGAATGGATAACGTCTCTCTGTGTCTATTAGAGGAAAGACCTACCTCAAGTTTAAAACCACACACACTTCATACACTGGTGACTCCAAATAACAGCACTGAAATGCCAGGTTTGCATTTTTGTGACCTCACCCATGGTTTTGGGTGATTACAGGGGATACATAATTTTGTGAAGTGGCTTTTTCAAGTGACTTGTGCATATTAAAAATATGTTTTTAAATAGGAAAACTTTAAATAACAAGTCTCCAGAAATTTGTCCTATACAAACGTGATCTTGGAGTCTGAGTCTGTTGTGTTTACAACCGTCGGGTTTCTTGCGCGTGGGAGGGTCAGGCGCTCAGACAGGAAGGCTTTTCAGGTGTGACTCAGGCTCACCGATTGCTCGTGTGGGTAAACAAAGAAAACAGTATTCAGACAAGGATTTGGTCCCAAATGTCCCCAGCTCTGAAATCCTTTTTGAGAGTCTATTATTTATCTATATTTAGTGGATCAATTGGTCTTTTTCAGTAACTTCTGAAGAGGGCAGGGTGAAATGATGAATGCTGATTAAAACCAAAAAAATCAATTCTTCATCTCTGTAGTTAACAAAAAACTCTTATTTGAGGTCAAAGCTTTAATACAAAAGAGTAAAAGAAAACTTTGAGTGACCAAGGTTTCTTGACAAAACATGTTGGTATCCTGGTGAAGTTCTTCTCCTGGTGCCTTTTTTCTACTTCTGTATTTTGAAGTGTTTGAGTTTGGTTTTTTTTTTAAACCTATTTTTAATATAAAATGCCCTTTTGTGGGCATTTTGAGTGTTAGCAGCATTCTGATGAGGTTTTCATGTGTTGGGACAGTTGCCATTGCTGCAGGCAGAAAGCTGGCGCACAGACTGTTTGAAGGAAAGAAGGACTCCAAGTTGGACTACACCTGTATTCCCACTGTGGTGTTCAGCCACCCACCAATCGGCACGGTGGGCCTCACAGAGGGTGAGTAGAACAATAAAAAACACATCTCGGTGGGTTTAACTCAGTTTCTGTGGCCGGCTTTCATTTAATCGTTTATCTTATGCGCTATTCCCATTTTTACTCAGCAAGATGTAAAACTGTCCTTACTTTTGATAATGTTCGTGTCACAGAGGAGGCCATTAAAACCAGAGGGAAGGAGAATGTGAAGATTTACAAGACTTCTTTCACACCAATGTATCACGCTATCACCAGCAGGAAGAGTCAGTGCATCATGAAGCTGGTGTGTGTGGGCAAAGAGGAGAAGGTAAGTGTCATCTCTTCTCCAGACAACAGGCTCTAAATAAATGTGACTCTAGCACATTATTACTGTCACCTAAATTTATGAAATAGTGAATATTTTAATGAATATCTTCTTGACGATTTATTTCTATTATTTAAACAACAAAAGGAGGTTCTTCTCTAAATCATCTTAACGTTGAAGTGCATTATTTTTATTCGTAAACAACCACATTTGGGCTAAGACATCACCAGTAAATGTTAGCGTATGGGGCCTTTTTCCCCCAACCAGTAATACAGGAGCTCTTCATATTAGGGCTGCCACAAACGATTATTTTGATAGTCGACTAGTCACCGATTATTTTTGCGATTAGTCGACTAATCACATCATCATCCATTGGACGTAAAAGTACAGCTTATTGCACCAGCAGCATCTGCTCTTATATAACTATCATTAGCTTACAGCTTTAAGTGTTTCAGGTCTGTGCTAACTAAAAATAAAGACAAGATGATAGTTTATTAAATTTGAATGAAATTTGCAGATTGTTTCGGTGAAGTTTAATAAACTCCTTGCTATCTAAAATATAACAGGACACCGGAGTAAATTCTGGAGCATCTCACACTTCTGATGATCAGCTGTCTGCTTGAAGTTTATTCAGCTGTGCAAAAACTATAACTTTAATCTTAGCCAAACCGATTTACTCAGGAACAAATAAAATACTGAAAAAAGCCAAACAATAACATTTTAAGCTAAGTGACGGCGGTGGGTTTGAAAACGATTTGCCGGGAGTCCGGTGTTCTCACAGGCTCTAGTGAGCCTTGCCCCCGGCTAGCTATCGAGCTAGTGGGTAACAGACGTCTCTGAAAACGTCGGAGCGCTTTTGAAAATATGCGGTGTCCTGATAAACTGAGCAGATATTTGAGGTTTACACAGCTACATTCTCGCCTGAAAATATGTTAAACGTTTATTTTGTGACCCAGAAAGAATAATAAGAGTAATATTAAAACTAACTAGCTGCCGCCATTGTTGACAACAGAGCTGGGCTGCGCTATGAATAGTTGGGTTGCGGTCACGTGGTTCTGATGACGTGCGGAGGCAGCGCGATTTTTGAGTGGAGGGCGGAAGTAAACATGGAGGACACTGTGGAGAGTCAGGAGAGCAGCTATTGTGCAACTTTAGACCCCGTTTCTCGGGAGAGATATAAACAGATAGTTAAAAAATATATCGGACGTGATCCGTATTCTTTGAAAATGTCCGAATACACCACAGAAGTAAAGGATTTGCCTACTATCGAGGCTGTGGATATCACCAACTACTTGGTCCTCCAGACTTCTTACTACACTAGGCAGCAAATGAAAGCTTTCAAGAGTCTGGAGGCGTACAATTTTTTTTGTCAGCGGGTGGGTCCACAACCTTGGAACAAAACGTCTCCGTGATGGATACAGTTTGGTGTTTGCAAGGGTGAGTGTTTGTTCTTATATTGCTTTATCTTAAACACGCTAACAGTTAGCGGTAGCGGCTTTAACGTCAACAAACATGCCACATCCTTAGGACTTCGTTAGAGTGACAGTTGTTTGTTTCAAGGTAAACCATTCTCAGCGGTCTAACGAGACACCTCTGAAGACTTGGGTAATTGCAAAGGAGGATGGAGAAGTGATTGCAGCTCATTGCAATTGTATGGCAGGGTTAGTAGCCTGTTCTCCACTGTCACTAGGCTCAAATCCGGGCTCTCAGCCGTCTGTTGCATATCCAAAATCGCCTCTGCACATCGATGCTGTTCTGCCTTAAGCTTCATTCTTTTCTCTCGTTTGAGAACTGATTCCGATCTGGGTTTTCGTTCGTAGCCGAGATTGACCGTCGGAGCCCAGTCCTCCGACTCTTCGTCATCCAAAGCACTTGGGCAGCCTATAGTCCCAATCAAGTCAATATTAGACTACTAACTTAAAAGCACTAAGTAAACGAGAATTTAACGACAACCTAATGCTAATAAGTTCGTTTGCAAACATAACATTACCTCTGACGAAGTGGTCGCTGCAGACACGGGCATTGGCAGACTCTGCTCCTCCCGACTGTAAACGTAAATTTAAAATCCATTTTTTCCTACGTTTTTCGGTTAGAATTTTCCATTTTTCTCCTCTTCGTTGGGCTATTTTTGGTACCCTAAAATACCGTTTATCAGTTTCTCTGGTCGACCTACTGGAGCATCCGTAAACACAACAGGACATAGGCATTTTGCGTACTGTCTGTCTGTGATTTTGCGCTTATCTTTTTCACTTCTGACCGCCAGTCAAATTTCGTGCTTTACGTCGACGTCACGTCTACGTCAAATGAAACCTAGCTATTCTGGGACACAGCTTCTTCTTCTTCGGGGTTTAACGGCAGCTGGCATCCTTGTACATGCAGTGCTGCCATCTTCTGTTTCAGTCCGTTATTACACTCTTAAATCCTGCTACTTATTCCTGCGTCTTTTGTGATCTTACAAAGCTTCAAACGACGCGTCGACTATTAAATTAGTCATCGACAATTTTAATAGTCGACGTAATCGTGACTAGTCGACTAATCGTGGCAGCCCTACGTCATATGTTGTAAGCAATTGTTTTCTACACTTTCACAGCTATATGTACCAGGATTGAAGAATAGATTTGAGACTTTCCAAAAAAATAACTTGGAAGTACTTAAACTAATACAGGAGGCAGTCCTGAAGCCATCTTTAAGTGTCATTAAAGCCTCTACTAAAATCTTTTAACAGTTTCTTTTCACTCTGCTGCAGTTCTTTAAAAAAAAAAAAAAAAAAAGACGACTGTATTTTTTACAATCTTCGCAGGTGGTAGGGCTGCACATGCAGGGCCTTGGCTGTGATGAAATGCTACAAGGATTTGCCGTGGCCATCAAGATGGGTGCTACCAAAGCAGACTTTGACAAGACAGTCGCCATTCACCCCACCTCATCCGAGGAGTTTGTCACGATGCGTTAATGCAAAAACAAACTCACCGAGGCATCCCCCACCCGCTACGCCTCTTGCTTCCCTGTACGACCAGCAACACAGACAAGCATACCAGGACAGAGTCACGCCTTCGAACTGCTCTCGCATCAGCTTGACGACTTGCTTTGTTAACCAGCCTACATGCTTCCATTTTTCTCTCATTTAAGTGACCTTATTTGTACGCAGTGTTTCACTTTTTTTTCTCATTTTTAACTAAATGGACCAAGACCAAGTTATGGTCTTCCTAGACTGTACTGTGGTTCCTGAGTATGGGTTGAAAACTCTGGATTCCATTTTAATGATTGTGAAATGGAAGTGATGCATCTGCAGGTATTTTTGTCAAGAGATTGCTGGGAAGTCAAAAGACCTCTCTCCTAGTGTATGTGTTTGATTTGTCAGTCATTCGTCACATGAATATAATAAGCACTGCTTGTTCTTTAAGGCACCTATTCCCTACCAATGCAGGGTCATGACATGTATCTACTGTACTGTTAAGAAAAAAAAAACAATAAACCTGCAGATTTTTTTTTTCTTAAATGTTGTGATTTTTATTTCTTATTCAGTGACTAAATTCTGTGGTTGATTGGGCAATAAATGAAGCGCTTCTCCTATTTGGGTAGAGGGAATAAATCCCCACTCAAACTAAAGAGAGATACTTCCTGTTTCAGGTTAAAAAGTGACTTTCAGAATTTAATTATTGTAAAAAGTATGATGAAACTGGATATTATTTGTCAACAAAATACCCTTGCTGTTTAGTTTATTCTACACTTAGTGGCCACTTTAGCTCACACTAGATATACCTGTTGAGCTACTTGTTAACACGCATATCTGTTCATCCAATTACACAGCAGCAAGTGACTTTGAGCATGACGTGGTTGGTGTCACAAGTTCTGATCTGACAACTGGGATTTTCTCAAGCAACCTCCAGGATTTCAAGAGAAATGCTCCAAAAAACAATATATTTAGTGAGTCCCATTCACTGTGGAAAATATACCTTGTTGATGCCAGAGATCAGAGCAGAAAGGCCAGGCTGCTTTGAGCTGGAAGGCAACACTAGTTAGTCACTCATTATAGCCATTGTATGCGGAAGAATATCCCTGGATACACAACATATCAAATCTTGAAGCAGACGAGATACTGAGGTGACAATTCGCACAGCTTCACCAAAATTGAACAACAGAAGATTTAGAAACGCATCGCCTGCCCTGACAAGGACTGATTTCTGCTGAGACATTAGGATATAGTACCATGTAAAAAATATATAAAAATTTATCTCTCAGATGATGTGAAAGAGGCTTTTTCTTCGTCTCTTTTTAAACTTTGTGGCACTTTTTCATAACCAGCCTTCCTTCACACAGCAAGCTTGCAGTGGGTATTGACATAATAAAATACAGCAAAGGAAAGTCTAATTTTGAAACCTGTTTCATCTGCAATCACTGTGGCTGAATATCCCCAATGGCCCAAGAAATATGTACTGGAGGACACTCTCTGTCCCCCAGATGCCCTCCTTTGTCAATTTAAGTGTTAAACACTCCGTTATTATAATAGTGGCTTCAACTTTAACTTGGAACTTTTTTATTTGACACAGACAACTTTTCCCACCATGTTTGCTGTTGCAGAATTGATCCATAAAGTGTTCTTTCCCATGCAGGAACAACCGGAGGAAAATAACAAAGTGGAAACAAAGTTATTGTTTACATGAGATGAATTGCAGAATGGGAGATAGAAACAAAATACTGTTACTGTTAATCTGACTGTCTTCAGGTTTTACACGCTTACACACGTTACTGTCCCTCCATTTAGAAAGGCAGAGGCGTCACGGTGTGATTATTTTACGTGTTGTTTTTTTCTTGTGCAATAATATTATTCAACATTGCTATAAATACATTTTTCAAAAAATGCCTCTTTGTGCAAAATGGGTTTAAAAACATAAACAACTATGAAATACTGTCTGTCATTTAGACAGGGGGAACAAATCGTGGCAGGATCAGCCTGATGTCAGGAGTAGTTAGTCATTACAAGTGTTTGTAAAGTAAAAATCAAGAATATGGGATACTGTTTGTCCGTGATTTTTTGTTTTGTTTTTGTTCCCTTTCCATAGGATCATGTTCTTTGATTTCTCCAGTGCTTTTAACACCATCCAGCCACGACTTCTGAGAGACAAGCTGGAGCTATCAGGAGTGGACCAACACATGTCCCAGATACTGGACTACCTCACAGGACGCCCACAGTATGTGAGGACACAGGGCTGTGTCTCTGACACGCTGGTCTGCAGTACGGGGGCCCCACACTGTGCTGGCACCGTTCCTCTTCACCCTCTACACTGCAGACGTCCAGGGAGTGGACATTGAGATAGTGGACTCCTATAGGTACCTGGGTGTTCACCTGAATAATAAACTGGACTGGAGCCACAACACTGATGCTCTTTACAGGAAGGGTCAGAGCAGACGCTACCTGCTGAGGCGGCTGAGGTCATTTGGAGTCCAGGGAGCGCTTTTAAAGACCTTCTATGACTCTGTGGTGACATCTGTCATTTTTTACAGTGTGGTGTGTTGGAGCAGCAGTTTATCTTCAGCTGAGAGGAAGAGGCTGGATAAACTCATCAGGAAGGCCAGCTCTGTTCTGGGATGCACCCTGGACCCAGTGCAGGTGGTGGGAGACAGAAGGACTCTGGCCAAAATAACATCTCTGATGGACAGAGTCTCCCAGCCCATGCATGTAAATGTTGCTGAACTGCAGAGCTGCTTCAGTGACAGACTGCTGCATCCTCGATGCATGAAGGAGCGTTTCTGCAGGTCCTTCCTCCCTGCAGCTGTCAGACTGTACAATCAGAACTGCTCCCAACAAACGTGGATGTTTACATCTGCGCTGTAACTGCAATAATTTAATCAACCGATTCGCACTACAACCTGGTTTGCCTCTTATCTGTAGTTATTTTTATTTTATTTAATAACTGTACTCTGTTTATAGTAACCATTATCCTTAATGTAAATATGTAAGAAAAATTGTGTATGTTTCTGTTCTGTGTCCTGTGTACTGTTTGTTTGTATATGTGTCTTTCTGGCTGCTGTTACAACCAAATTTCCCGTTGTGGGACAATTAAAGGATTATTCTATTCTATTCTTCTAAGACAAGCCTTTGTGTTCCTTTTCTCAACAGCTGACTGTGGCTAGTAAAACTGAACTCAGCTTTCCAAAAAATATGGTTAACCACAGTGAATTCATAATTTAACAAGTGGAGTTGGTGTATTTTTTCATATGGTAAGTTTTGATAGCTTTTTCTTCCCCTTGATAAATCAAGTCATGATTTATATGGGTCATCTTTTTGTAGTATAAAATAAATAAATGAACACTTTTTCACATAAAGCATATTTTTTCCTGCTGGTGAATTTACAAGACGAGCATCGAAACCAAAAACTGATAGAAGCATAGAAACTCTTCAAGAAGCATCAAATACTAGAGCAAACTACGGCTTCAAAGAAATTCCTGGTCAGATGTCAAAACGAATGGTCCAAACAACGGTTTGTAAAATATCGCGATATCTGTTAAAGCAACGCCGAATACTTCACGTCACAAGTCACGTGTGTGTTTGTGAAGCTACAGTGGCGTTCACATCATCAGTTTGGCCATAGATTCGCAAAATGGACACAGATTATGCTGAATAAACCTCACCACAGAAAGGTACTGGGTTCTATGAGCACTCCATTTAAATGTACGCTCTAGTCAGGTGTTTCTAAGTGAATTAAAATGTTATACGGCACTTGTTACCTACGAGGGCTCAGGGTTACTAGCTCACGGTGTTGGCTAGCAAGGTTAGCTTGTTTGGTACGTAACCGCCGGGTTATCTCTGTGAGTGCTTGCAAGCAGGTACGGGGTTTAACTGACATCCGTGTCAGTTAAACGCTTGTTTGCAGCCATGCTAACGTAGTTGCTTGGTGATACTGTGTGGACGTGAGAGGCCTTAATCTGTCAGAAGTGGGTTACGTTGACGTGCGGACTGTCTGTGACTCTTGCATAGAAAGTTCCTGTGCGTCAGTACCGATTCCCGCTACAGCGAGGATGTTTCCCAGCCTGGCCGCCCACAGACCGTGGCATGTTTTCCGCAGGGTCTCATTGCAACAGAGATCGTCCCTGTCACAGCGGCCCCCGAGGTTTCCGCAGCTGTGCCACGGTGAGCAGACTTTCACGTTAAGGTCATCTGTTCATTCTCTTAAGGCTTGGTGTTTGTTTGAGAGGGCATGAAAAGGCAAGTTGTGATTGTGTTGCACAGGTTGGCAAAGCGGAGGGCTACACAGCTTATGGTTCAGCCTCCCAGACTGCCGTGTAGTTTCTCTAGGGTTGGGCAAGGTCCAGTATTACTCTACCTCTGATACCGGTAAAGATGGTCCCCCAAAACCACCATCAGGTGATGCCCCCTCTGCAGCAAAGGTTGTATCTGGTGCTCCACAGGCCACCCCAGAATCACCAGGTAAGAAACTTGAAGATTTCCATAAGCTCCATAAATTGTAGCTGTTGAGAGACTTGATTTAAACCATTGTGATGTGCACAGGTTTTCCTTTATAATCAAGCATATTTTTGTATTTGTTGCTTCTCGTGTCAACACAAACAGTAGGAAACAGTTAAATGATAAATGTATGATGTGAGGAATGTGCAGTTAAGATACATTATTTGTTCTAATAGGTGCAACACCTCAGGGTCTGACTAAAGCAGAGACAATTCAAGTGAAAGGTAAAGAACAACATTTGTCATTCCATCACGTTAAACTCATTTAAAATAAGAATGTGGGTGTGATCGGGTAGCTTGAATTTAATTTCCCACTGTGGTCACATGCAGTTCGTGCTGTCCTGAAGAAAAGGGAATATGGAGCCAAATACACTCAGAACAACTTCATCACTGCAGTCAGAGCGATGAATGAGTTCTGCCTCAAACCAAGGTAACTCCTCGTCCTCAGTTGTTTAACATTCAATGTTTGATTTATACAACAGCACCAAATTGTAAATCATCAAAGCTAAGCTGAGTGTTTTCTGCTAACTTAGATGCTGGTAGACAAATTTCTTTTGGTTAATAAGGATGTGTGCTGCTGTGATTAACTAATGTAGGACTGCCTTGTGCAGCATGGGTCTAACTTAAGTCTTACCCTCACGTCTTCACAGTGATTTGGAACAACTCCGGAAGATCAGAAGGCGCAGCCCCCATGATGACACAGAGGCTTTCACTGTCTTCCTGCGCTCAGACGTTGAGGCCAAGTAAGTGTTAAACACCTCTGCTTTCCATCTTAAGCACAAATACGTTACAACACCTCCCAAACTATTACTGCTTAATCCAGAGACTTCACTGATATTTTTCTCTTAACCCCTGTTAATTCAGTTATTTCTCTTTGTTATTAGAGCACTAGATGTTTGGGGAAGCCATGAAGCTCTGGCCAGAGAGAGAAACCTCAGGAAAGAGGTGGAGAGAGAGTACCAAGAGAGTAGGTTTTTATCTTTGGTCTTAATCCAAAACAGTTCAACAGGCTTTGAAATTTCAAAACTTTTTGCTAATTTATAGAAAACATTGCAGTTGGAATACGTAGCCACAGTGTACTGAGTACACTCTTTTTGCTCACCATATTACTCTAAAACCTCTGACAAACGCTCACGTTGTTAGATCTAATGTACTGAAATATTCCAGTTCTTCGCACTCAAAGCCTGACACGGAAAATAAATATTTGTCGGGACACCCTAACACAATAAAGTTAACTTAACATGTTATAGATCATTTGTCATGTCAGCTGTGATATACAAACTAACTGTCTGGCCATCAGTGTTAAAGAAACTCAGAGACAAAGACAAGTGGCTTTGAAGCGTATACGGACTAAATCTTAACATTTAAAAATTATACCTAGCAGTCAACCTTGAGTTAGGCAAGTGTGGAGTTAACAGTGACAGCAGCCATGCTCACATGCACAAAAGTAACAAGATTAAAAGCCTGACCTGAATAAAAACGCTAGATATGAATGCACCAGTGGGAAGGTTCTGACCCATCTGTGCTCCTTTGGATCAAAATGTCCTGCCAGTTATCCTTACTGTGCATGTCTGTTTCGTCAACACAACAAGAATGCAGTGTAGGTCCTTTCAAAGATGAAAAATAAGTCACAAATGCGGCAGAGAGGAGAAACTGAAATCTACGCAGCAAGGTGAGGATAAAAGTAGAAAATCATCGGAAGCGCAGCTACTACTACTGTTTCCAGAAAGTCAGGCAATCCAGTGCATGTCAAAATGATTTACTCTATTCAAATGCTTCATGCATGTAAACACACACAACAGTGAAGTTCTAATCCGAAGCTCGATTTTTGGTGACAAAATGTTTAACAGCAGCCATGAAATAGCAGGTGGAAACATGTATTAATGATGACATTGTTGTTTTTTTTATTTATGTGAAATGATTCTGTCGTTTGTTGCTCTGTGAACTAATCAGCTTTGTTTTGCCCTTTTTTTCTTTATTTTAAGATATTTTTCGGAATCAGCGCTTGTTGCAAGAATATAAAGACTTTTGGGGAAACACTAAGGTGAGCTCTTTGCTTCTATTGCTGTAATTGTTTAGGGGTTAGAGCAGATCATCTACTAAATGAAAGGTTGATGGTTCGATCCCTTTCTGGTCCACTCTGCAGGCCAAATATCATTGGGCAAGATGCTAATCCCAAGTTGCTCCCTTGGTGTATGAATGTTAGATATAAAGCACTTTTTTTTGTGTGTGTGAATGAGACAAGTTGTATAAGGTCCTGTGAATGCTCAGGTAGAGTAGAAAAGCGCTATATAAGAACCAGTTCATTTACTATTTACATAATATTACCAGCTGTCCATAGCATGATAAGTAATGTTAATCTACCCACGTCCAAGTTCTTTGGATAAAATAGTATCAGTTGGTGTTTACCTGATCTTTGCCCCTGTTAGAGAGGTCACTGCATCTCTGACACATTCCTATTATCTGTTGGCATTCACACAGTCCCCCTTTTTAGTCTACGATGCTGACATTATTTCAGTGACTGCACTGTTCTCCATTTGTCTGGAGCGTCATGGTATTTTCTATACTCTACTGGTGTGTTACATCCTGACAACAACATACATACATCTTCTTATTTGCTTAGCAACCTAAACTAGGGTTTTTGGATACCTAGAGCATGTACTGCAGTGCAAGTTCAGCATACATAGGATAGCTTTTCCACATTACTCAAAGGTGGTTATTAATTCTCAAAGTCAACCCGGGGTTTCCCGGGGTAGACCCATCACAAACACAGATCTGCTGATTTGTTGTCTAGTGGTGTCTTTTACGAACAAAGAGTAGTTGGGTCACAGCTCCTCAGCCTTTAGTATCAAAAGGGACATTTTTGAGCACACAAAAATTTGCATGGAGCCACAAATCATATATGAGCCCAATAACGATCGTAGTAATATCATCCTCTCAAGTGGCCACGTAGCAGCGGGCCATTTATGATTATTTGGTATTTAACTGGTATTTATCTGATGCTTTTCTTTTTCTGTACAGTAATACATCTTGCATTTCAGAAATGAAAGAACTAAAAAAAAAGAATATAGTTGTATATGTGCTCTACTTTGAAATTGGTCACTTTGGTTTTTACCTGTGTTTGTGCAAATTAATCTGATTTAAAGTGGGCTGCCTAAAACAGGAAGCACCCCACAAGGTTTAAAATGGTAAAAGTAAAAAGTCCAATCCAGCAGCCTTGGTAGCAAAAGATGTTGGAACCACAGGTTCAAGACAAGTTAAATACATAAGGCATGTTATAGTGAACACAACTGCTGCTGCCAAACCAGTGTGTTTGTATGAATGTGAGCAGGTGTATCTAGATGAAGGCTGTAAATTATGACCAAAGATAATAATGATAATAACAAGAAAAACTGATAATGGTAATAATCAGTAGTAGTAAGTAGGTTGTTTTGTTTGTTTGTTTTTTTAAAGATGTTCAAGAGGTACAAACAAATTCAGATACCAAATTATTAATAAATTACTGATTTGTGTGTGAACTGTTCGTACGCAGGATTTATGCACAGATTGGTGCGTACACAGTATTTGTTTTTGAGGCCCAATCTGTGCTGCTTTGTACCCCTGTGTATCCCAACAGGACAGAATTGAAGGCCATAGGTTCCCTGCACTTAGAATGTGTTTATTTAAGGGAACTGTTTAGATGGTCTCTAAAAACTATAGACCCTCTTTTTCTTTTTTATCTGCACACTGTGGGCCACTGGATCTTCTAGGAATGGTGATGGTTTCGTATCTGCTGATCTCGAGTAAAACCTGCTCAGGTTAAGTTCCAGTGGTGGTGTAGCACCTTCATATGTTAACACTGAAGTCATCTCGTTAAGCCTGTAATCCTGCTTCGTAGTACAGGTCTTATTTCCTTTTAACTGCAGAGTAATAATGTCTCTTATCTTTCATAAAGCCACGATCAGGCCAGAGGACAACATTTCTACAAGGGCCAGGGAAGGTGGTCATGGTTGCTATTTGCATGTAAGTTGTTTCACCAGTCTCCCTCATTCATGAGTGCATTTTGGTCTTGTGGCCAAGTCTTTCTGCACTCAGCAGCTTTGCTGAGCTCTTGCACACACAGTGGGAGGTATTGGATTAGAGAGAGGAGCTACGGGTCTGTTCTCAGCAGGGTTACTACATACAGTATGCTGGATAAGTATCAGAAGGTGCAAAAATAATCAAACGGCAAAACAGAAATCGCTGCGGATGAATAAAAGTGCAAAACATTCATGTGAACTCAGATGAGAAGTAACTTGTAAAGACTCCCCGAGAAATGCACACATTTCTATTAGGAATTGCATGGAAACTGCATGCATCATGTGCAGTCCTGTGGCTTATTAAGTTAAGGTGATTGTGTTAGAGAACATGTGCAGTCACATGTAGCAAAATCAGTATGAAATAGGAGAGTGGTGAGAGGCTCACTGGACTGCATAGTGCACATGACAGTGATTGAGAGGCATTAGAATAGAAATTGGAACAATTTACACACAATGTTGGATTAAAACAGTTTTTAAGAAATGGGTTTCAGTGCAGGCAACCTGATAAATCTATAAACCAATTTAATCAGAACTGTTGTTGAGCTTGAAATGTGAAACTTTACATCTGTGTGCCCGGTGAGCTCTTCACTTATTTATGTTCTGTTCTCAGAAATGGGCTGAATTTCTTTTTCAAGCTCCTGGCTTGGGTCTACACTGGATCAGCTAGCATGTTCTCTGAAGCCATCCACTCTTTGGCCGACACGTGCAACCAGGCTCTGCTCGCTCTGGGAATCAGCCAGTCTGTCCGCAACCCAGATGCCGTGCACCCGTAAGTGTTACACCTTCCTGTACTAATTAAAAGAAGAGGTTCAGTGCTCGCCAGAAAAGGAATAAAAGCAGTAATGTGTCAAAGTCAGTTGCAGCATATTGTCAGCACCCAAATATTAAATTTTCTTGCACATTACTAACATTGGCACTACAGAAGTATAGAAATGTAGAAACATTAGATACATTGATGTGGATACTTGCTAATAAATAATTCATAGAAGGGAGAAAGGATTTGGAAAAGACACCCACACCATTTTTTTAAATTTTTGGAGATGAGGATGCACATAGTGAGTATAAGTAAGCCATTTTCTCCAGGTAGGTCTTTTGAACTTTCTTATGTAAATTTATAACTTTACTTTCAGTGGTAAAAAACATTTAAAAGGTTTTGTGTCCTTATGCAAAATAAATCTACAAGGCTTTTTTCCCACCTTCTAAGTTATCCGTTTTCTATCTATTTGTGAAGTTTCATGACATTGCAACTAATTATGAAGACAGTAAGAAAAAAAAAAGAGTTTTTTGCTATGATGGTGAGCAGATGTGCCCACAAAACGTCTTCTGTGGGTACCTCAGTGTCGCTCGGTGTGCCTGCTTCAGCTGATGATTGACTCTTTGAGGCTGCGGCGGGTGTCACATCTCTGTTATTGCTCTACATAAAAAATGGTGGAGTAAATGTTGGCTGTAATTGAGTGCCATTGCTCTGTATTTGCTTTTTTGTTCTGATTTTTAGATATGGCTTTTCCAACATGCGCTACATTGCCTCCCTCATCAGTGGGGTGGGCATTTTTATGATGGGAGCAGGCCTCTCTTGGTACCACGGCATCATGGGATTGCTGCACCCGGAACCCATCGAGTCTTTGTTATGGGTGAGTGTCTGTGTTGACTCAAATTATTCAAAACAAATTTAAAAAACATTTCCCGACATATTTTTTTCTTCATTGCAGGCTTACTGTATTTTGGCGGGCTCTCTGGTGTCTGAAGGAGGTAAGTTATAGTAATGAACCAACAGATCAGATCAGATATTGCTCTGCAGCTTGTTCTCAGACATCTGTTTCTTTCTCAGCCACATTACTGGTTGCCATCAATGAGATAAAGAGGAGCGCCCGCCAGCAAGGATTGTCTTTTTATGAATATGGTACGTACAGATCAGTTCATATCTGTCTTTACACCTGGCGCTACAATTTATTCCAGGTCAATGTGGCAAATATGTGCTCATTTTGTTTGGGACTACAATGTCCCAACTGCAAAAACGAAAGCATCTTATCTCAACATGAATAACTGAGCAAAAATATTCTTTGGATGAGATTATGCAGGTTAACTTGTCTTTGTGTGAATATAATCCAATGAAATTCTCGAATGAGATTAAATAAGTGCAAACTGAGTTACACATATTACAGTTATTGTAATATGTGTTGAGAAAAGTGCTCTGTATATAAATATTAGGATTAAAATGCTGTGTCCCACAGTTTCTGTTACATTAGCCCACGGTTCATAATTGCCTTTAGCATTCTTGTTTGAAAGGGTGAAAGTGTTAAAGAAAAGATCAAATGATATCAATATATTAGCAGTTTATGACTATTTGTGGAAAACATGGCAGTAATTTACATGATGATCATCTGTACTTGTCAGTGAATTATCTCCTTTCCTTTCATAGTGGATGCTAAAGTGTATCCTGTGCTAAAAGCATTAAAACAGCTGCTATTATGGCTGCCTCTTAGAGATTTCCATGTTAGGAACTGCTATTTGACAACACGCATGTTTTTGTGTTGGTAAGTAGCCACATGTATGATTGTGCCTTTTAACTTAAAGAAAATATGTATGGAAATAACTGGAGATTTTGTTGCGATTACACTTACAGCAGGATGAGGTGTAAAATGAAAATAGTGTGTTTTGTCTTGCTGTGTGTAGACGGCATCACTGAGGCAGAATTAATTTGCATATTGCAAAATAAAGTCAGAAATCTGAAAATTCAGCTATAAATAAGCTCGTATTATTTCATGTGTGCAGTGATGCAGAGCCGAGACCCCAGCACCAATGTGGTGCTGCTGGAGGATGCTGCTGCTGTACTGGGAGTTATCCTGGCTGCTGGTTGCATGGGGCTCACCTCACTTACAGGTAAATACATGAGTTGTCATGTCTCGGTTTTATAATGTTTCTGATCTTTTGGACTGGAGTCATTAACCTGAATGTTTACTCGCTGACCCCAGGTAACCCGGCCTATGATAGTTTGGGCTCTCTTGGCGTTGGCACATTGCTGGGCACAGTCTCCGCCTTCCTCATCTACACTAACACAGAGGCCCTGCTGGGACGCTCCATACAGGCTGAGCGCGTGCAGAAGCTCACAGAGTTTCTGGAGAACGATCCTGCTGTAAGGTCAGCAAACGCACACGCGAACCTCCTCGACTGCAAAACATGAACTCGGTCTCGATTAACTCCGAATCTGGATGATTCGTTTTGATAAATTGAATCCTCCCACAAACAAGTGGTCAAGATTAAATCAACATGCAGTGAACAGCAGTTCAAATTAAAAATGACCCTTTAACCAGTTTCACTGGTTTCTTTTATTTGTTGCATTTGCATTTGGATCGTTTTGTGTTGTAGCAGATTCCCTCCAGTAAGATCCGTAGTTTTTCTGTTTCTTCCATTGAGATGTTTTATTGTGTTGTTGGCAGGGCCATCCATGATGTGAAGGCCACTGATATGGGACTGAGTAAAGTGCGCTTCAAGGCTGAAGTTGACTTCGATGGCCGCGTGGTGACACGGTCTTATCTGGAAAAACAAGACATTGACCAAATCCTCAACGTAAGTTATCTTGTTTTAGTATTGATGTTTGTACTCAGAATGAGAGCAGTTTGTGGACTGGATGTTTGGCCACTGCTATTTTTAGTAGTTGCTTTAATAACTTATTAATAAAGTCAGGAACACTATGCAAATAGTTTTTTTCTGTATACAAGATTCTAATCTGTTCCCTGAAGTTATTTATCCTGTGAACACAGCTCATCGTGTTGAGCAAACAGTTCATGATCATTTGCTTCTCTAAAAACGTCAGATGTACACAGCCACCTTGAGTCCTGAAATATAAAAGAACTAATCCTGTTAAATGTCACATTCTTGTGTCTTCCACACATAAATGTGTAATTATCATCTGCAGGAGTTATTGTCCTTGCAGGCCATGAGCTATGCAGTGTGTCATACAGTTCTTCAGTATGAATTCCAGTGATTACTGATCTTTTTACACAGACATCAGTTGCTTCAAGTATGTTCTTGACATTCACTGGTGAAACAAAATCTTTAGTGCGGTGTGCATCTGACGTTGTTAAAGACACTTTTTTATTATTATTAATTATCGTATGGTGTTTTTGCTGTCACTACATTCCTCAAAGTTCAGACAGTAATTGGGAGACCACACCAGATTTAAATAAAATCTAAGTTTTATTTAAATCTGTTTTATTTAACACAAGCACCCAAGAGACAGACATCACATGACATCACATGGCTGAGCAGGTGGGCCATGTTTTATAGCCTTGAAGGCACAGATGAGCTGCATTAGCCAATGATCACTAATAGCAGGCTAGGACCGATGTCATGAATGTTGACCCGTATCTTTACTGACAAAACTACATGTTTGTGTTTGTGTCTCTGCAGGACATTCAGCGGGTGAAAACCCCGGAGGAGCTGGAGAACTTCATGCTGAAACACGGAGAGAACATCATCGACACCCTGGGAGCTGAGGTGGACCGGTTGGAGAAAGAGCTCAAAGTACTGAAATATACATTTCTTTGCTATTCTAGTTTGTTGTTTGTCTCATGCTGTTACAGAGTGCAGCAGGAAAAAGTCATAAAATCTGGGAATGACTTTATTTTTTCATGCATCACGAAACACTTTTGGTGCCCAAAGAGGTCATGGCCTTAGACCGGAGAAGGATCACCAGTATTGTGATGTTTAATACATTTTTTGTAAAGTTGGGTTTAATTTGCTCAAGTTTAAAATACATTTTTGTTACTTAAATGGCAAAAAGGGGAATGCTTAAAGTTCTCCTAAGGCAAAAGAATCTGTTGCATGAATTGAGAAGATGCAGACCCTTTGTGTTTGTATTTGTAGTCACTCCCTCCAGATTCCTGTTTTAAGCTGGGAAACACTCAGGATGAGCTCTCATATCTCAGTCACTGAGTTCATTATAATAATGTCCTTGTTAAAATAATTGCAGCAGCTTTTCAGATTTTGTAAAGAAATAAGAAATATCCCACTTGTGAATTTGACTAAGAGTGTTGTCTGGGAAATCGAACATGATCCCATCTCCCAAAAAAGATCCATTTCTGATCATCCAGCCATGGTGTCGTTCATTTAAAGCCTAACGTTGACAATGTTGCTTCTGGGAATTGCATTTACATATCAAAAACATAGATTTGGTGGCGGTTTGATAAAGAAAAATTATACGCTTTTTTTCACTCAGACATTATTTTCAGCAAAAAACATCCTGTTAGCTTTTTGTGAAGAGGATCGCAGTGATCCAGGCTTCCAACCTATCATAAGCCACAAACCTCCGTTTTCACCATAGAATGGTATTTTTAAATAAAAGTATTTGATTAAGAATTGCAAGTCAAGTTTGTGCGTAACTTTGGTTTTGTGCCTCTACAGCAACGCAACCCAGAGGTCCGTCATGTAGACTTGGAGATACTCTAACATCCCGAAATGCCATGAAGAAAAAGCTGGAAGGACGGCCACGCCTGCCTCTGCCTCTCTTTCTGACTACAAAACAAACACGGACAACAAACCCGCACAACTTCTCAAGTCTTACTGTAGAATAGTCCAGAAGGATGAGCACAGACAGTGTTCGAGCAGCTATGCCCGAACTTCAGTCTGGGACACTGTGAGTTCACCCTGCCAGAGATCCGCTTTCACATTCCAGTGCGAGTGTTTCTGGCAGAAGACTAACGGCTGTCATTAGGCTCCTTGAATTTCACTAGAAATTCGCACACAAACTACGACAGCGTAGTCCACTGGCTGGTTGCTTAGACTCACATTCCTCCATAAAAGTGTCATGATGTGGGCTCATGTCTGTGTCTAAAGCAAAACCGAGAACAGGACCAGTGTCGTTTACTAGACTTGTACCACAGTGACAGAGTTTCCTTTATTAGTGCAAAAGGAAACCAAAGAGCTACAATTTCAACCCAGACTTATTTAATGACCAGACAATGTTAGAGGGTTTTTCTTTCTGTTTCCTTTTAATGTCAAAACTGAAGACGGTGCGATGCCGCAGGTTCTCTAACGAAGACAGAATTTGTGATGAATAGATTTTTATTGCGATTATAGAAAGTCAAATGGTATTATTGAGATATTTAATAGGTAGAGTGAATATAGTAGGACTTGATGTTATGAATACAAGTTGTCTAACCTGGATTTGCAGAGTTTCCGCCAGAAAAGTTGACAGGCCTGACCAGCAGTGCTCGATAAGTCAGGGTTTAAAGTTTCATCACTTTTTTTTACATTAGATTGGCTTTACATGATTCACAGTTCAAAATAAGCCAGACTGTATCCTACACTGGGCCTTGGTGCAGGCCCTCATTGCATCCTCAGTCTCAAATGAGCTGTTTTATCCTGGTTATCTTTAAGCTAACAGTCTTTTGATTGGCTGCCCTTCAGCAGATGGCTTAAACGTGTGGGCGGGGCTTCTCTGCTCACAGAGCTGTGTTCCTGCGATGGCCATTTTGGGAATACTGGCTCGCTATGTCATCATACATAGCAAAACAAAAAAGAAAGCTTCTGGCACACAGGGGTTACTTGTACATATGCCGACCTCATTCTTTGAAAGCTTTGCCATGTTTAATATGATCCTCCACCATATATATAGGACAGAATGACAAGCATAGGAGCCTTTGTGACACTGAGGAACTGTGAACAGCTAGCACTACTTTTTCTCTCCAAACACAAGCAAGCAAACGGTGTGTATCAGCAGGAGAGCCCCAGATCAAGATGAAATATGCTCACATAATCAAATATCAGCTGAACAACATTGTATTAAGGCGTAACGTTTGTCCTAGTCTTTTTACTTTTTGTTTTTACTTCTTGATTCTGCTAACTCTGTTTTATATGTATAAAGCAGCTGGCAGAGCTGGTAGCCTAATAAGATACAGTAGCTAACCTAACAGTTGGCGCTGTTGCCTTTAAGAAAAATCTGAAATACTTGGTCTGGACCACTGGGCTTGAATACAGTGTTGGAAACCCTGCACTGTATTATTGTTTTCATTTAATGGGTTATAATCTTAAACGAGCTCTGATGACGACATCCTTCCAAGCCAATAATAGGCACTGACTTTACATCTCTAAACGCTGTTCTTAGGGTTAGAAATGCTCGTCTTGTCACGTGACTGATTGTATTGTTCCAAAGATAAAATGCAGAAGGAGTGGAAACGTCCTTGCCTCTTGTCCACCATGTATAAATAAGAGATCTTTAATGAAGACAAGTGGACCAGCTACCTTTTATTTCTTTTCTTTTTTTCTTGAAGTCCACCAACAGCTGAAAACTTACAGGCATCGTCACCCTGTGGAGCAAAAAAAGAAAAAGTTGTGAAGTTACTCCTTCATGATGTATCTGCTAATGTTCTGTATAAACCGGACTGTGACGTGTTTTTGCTTGTCATTCTTTGTTGCCGCTGACACATGATCGTCGTGCTGTCATGCTTCAGGAGGGGGGCCGGAGTCATTTCGCCTCGGTTGGGAAGGCAGATCTGTGTTTTTGAAGGGGATTGTGAACTGTTTCTTCCTGGGTCATAACGATGACGCTACTGTTGAAGGACATGGGACGAATATGAGATAATTTATTAAATTATTTTTGGTTTCCTTTTGTGTCGTTTGTTTGAATTCTCTTTTGTTTTGAATGCTGTGCCAATATTCATTGGTGTTGCTTGTAGAAGCTCCACACTTTCTTTCTCCACACTTACACACACACGGAAAAAACCTAAATAACTTTGTAGGTCTTGGAAAAGGCACCACCAGATATGTTTATCTTGCTTTTTAGAAACGTAGAATTTAAAGCATTGTTTTTCCCCGAACTGGATTCCTGTTTAAAGCTCAGATGGATGACTGGAATGTAAACCCAAGTCCATTAGATGGTGCAGTTGTGGGGATGAGAGAGGGGGGCACTAGCCTGTTCGCTGACGTCAATAAAAACAGTCATTTCCAACCAGTCTGCGCATTGACCGACCGTTCAAAACATTACGCACAGCATCGCGGCCGGACCACGCTAGACTGCTCGACTGAAATAATTTTTCGCCGAGCCTGGAGGGCGGACGATCTCCATTTGCAGGTTTTTCACCGTTAAATGTTGTCTTAAATTTTTGGGGTGTTGCGCGCATATCGGTGTCATGTCTCGTCATACCATTCCCAAGTCAGTTGTGCCACTGCCCATCCTGTTTCCTTCCATGTCTCCCCTCAAACAGAGAGAATCGCTTGTGCATGTGTAGCTAGAGAGAGAAAAATAGATCCTCGGGCTGAATCGGCTCATTTTTATTAAAAGGGAAAAGAAACCTGCGTCGAGGAGCGTCTTTCTTGTCTGGAGATCAGCACATAGATCTTCAGCCCTCTCGCAGCCTCCTGCACGCCACATCGCCGCTTTCAGTCATTTACAGACAGATCTTGTCGGCGCCTTTTTTTTTTTTAAACAAAAAGGTAAAGAAAAAAATGTAGCTGCTTTATGTTATTATTTCCGATGTATCCTGTTTCCCCCCCTCGCCTCCATCAACCCACAGATGGGGGCGCAGTTAACCTGCACAGTTGGGGTCTCGGATTTTCATGAAGCCTCTCCTCCATCACCACAAGTCTGTGGTTACAAAACCCCGAAACCCATTACTCTTCAGCGCGGGGTTGAATTCAACAAACGTAGCGTTGTAATCATCTCTCATCACTCCTGCAGAAAATCTCAACACTGTGTATTTGCTTTCACGCGGGCCCACTGTGTGTGCGTAAATGTGTGTTTTTTCTTTCTGACGCCCCCCCCCAAATGATCGATTTGGTTGCTGTTTCAATCACAGGTGAGGAGCATCTAGAATAATCCAGGTCGCGTATGATGGCACGAAAAGTCTTCATGGCGGATGAGCATCATCACCCTGCTCTACGCTTTTAGCCTCTTTACAGTGCTGCCTTGTCTAATCATGTTCAAGCAGCATTGTACAGGGCTATGACAGCATAGAGAGCTGTGCGGCTCGGGCACTGCGTTTCCCTGACCCCGTGGATGGCAGCCAACTAATGACATCATCCGTTTAAAAACACAAACTGCGAGGACTGCATGTGATCTGCCACTGAGCTGTGTCTTTTAGGTTCATGCTAATTTAGTTAAAGGCGTACATGCACTGCATTACGTCGGACTGTTAAAACGTGTGCACATCAAGAGCTCATTGGGTTGAATTATCCAGATTTCTTTGTTAGTACCATCTGATTGTGCTGCTTCTGCATGAACCCAAGTCTCTTAACATGTAGGCTCCAGTGCATCTGATTTACTGCCAAATAAACCTCATGCTCACAGCCAAATATATCAGGTTTTTAATATATATATATATAAACAGCAGGGTCTGTTCTCTAAACAACTTGAGGGTTTTGTAGATTTATCAGCACTGCACAAAAATGTAGTTAAAATGCTTTCATTGAATATGGGTGAGGTTTATGTCTACTTACATTTTGCCTGCCTAGTTTTACTGATATCATGACGGTGCCTGTGTGGAGCCAGTTCTGCTGTGGCGCCTTTTGAAAACCAGTCTATATTCTGAAAGATTTGAGAACCTTAAATTATGTGAGGAAAATTGCAGTAGTTACCATGGGCAGAAAATTATGGTAACCAGAACCAGCTTATCTATAATTTCTTGCCCCTCCCATAGCCTCCGACTTCAACAGTCTCTAACCCAGCAATCATGGGAAGGAAGCTTTTTTGGCACTGGGTGCTCTTTTCGTAAAAGGAAACGCCTGGAACTGGTTCTACATTGGCATCTACACTGAACTGATGCAAAATGATTATCTCATAAAATTCTGTTTTAATGTATGTAATATCATGGAATATAACACAAAAAAGATCACAGATCCCAAATTTCCAGCTATTTTTCATCAGTAAATATACAGAAACACCTTCAGATGGGCTATAAAAGTGCCCTCTTTAAACATTGATATTGATTTTTCCACTAATCATCTACTTAGCTCTGTGACTAGAATAGTAAAACCATGAGAAGCACAAACCCTGTTGCTACATAAGCTATTGTTTGTGATGGATCGCCAGAGCTTTAAATAATGAGGTCAGCATATGTAAAGGATCCACACAGAAATTCAAACTGCTCCAATCTTTTGTTTGTCATGGGCAGCCGATAAAATAAAGGTGGTTTAACATAAGGTTGAAGTGAAGCAGGAATTATTTTGATTTGTACACAATAACAGAATTATTTCTTAATATATAAAAATTACTAGGGTCAATATTATTGAAAAACTGACCCTTTTATTGAGCCATAGCACAAACTACTGTGTGTAATGTAATGTTAAAACCGAGGGTCAAGTCAGGTCAGTGTCAAGAACTAGAGTGAGTATCATCATCAAGAAATTCAGAGAGAACCACACAGTACAGAAGAAGCCTGGCAGAGGTGGGAAAGGAAAGACTTCAAAGACTCTGGGAATAAAACTAGTGAGAGATGTGTCTAAAGACCCCAGCGCAGCTGCCAAGATGCTGGTGTGTGACTTAGTCAAGTGGAATTGTAGTCTCAAAGAAGAGAATCGCTAGAATCCTGCACAGGGATTGACTCGCAGACCAAGAAAAACTCCATTTCTGCAGAAGAGATATCTTCAAGCCAGACTGAAGTATGCTAAGGACAACCAGAGAAAGGGTGTGCATACTGGAAGCACATCCTTTGGTCAGATGATCAGAAGAGCACTTTGGCCTTGCTATGTTTGGAGAAAGAAGGGAGATGTGTAGAACCCAAAGAACACTGTCCTCACAGTGAAACAGTGATAGGACACCGTGCTGTGGTGACACTGCATAGCATGTGGAACTAGGAATCTCATCAAGGTGGAAGGAATTATGAAGAAAGAAGGGTGTGTCAAGATTTTGTAAGATACAAACCTGAGTCTCAGTCGTCCTTTTGCTTGCCAGTATGACAATTACCCAAAATATATATATATATTGTTCTTGGTAAGAAACTCCATACCTGTAACTTCAAAGTATAGTACACAGGTAAACTGTGCTTCATGTCAACATACAGACTTCATGGCTGGGGCTGGAGCATCTTCTACAGAACTCCATGTTCTTAGTCGTTTAGGTAATTCTTTATGTTCGAGGTTGCCATGAGTACAAACATCTGAAGTGCCTGAAGCATTTGCACAGTACTGTGTATGAATTTTTAATGCTAGGTTTGAACAGTACTTGCCTGTAAACAACGTTCCAGTTTGCTGCCTTCTGCTGGCTGCAAACTGAGCGCTTGACTTTCACTCCTGGTGCTGAGTGTCTGTTATCCCGGACTCTGTCTGATATGGGATTATGTAATGAGAGCATTGTTAATGAAGGGGCCTCCTCACTAATTAACTAACAAGCTTAGGCTTGCAAGAGAGGAAGCAAGTTCATGACTCCTCAGTGGACCTATTTGACTGCCTGTTTAGAGATTCGAACAAAGATCTTTGAATGAGGATTTTGCAATAACCTAAACTTGTGACCTTCAAATGATGCTTCCACATGCACACACGAGCAAAACCAAAATCCATGAATTCACAGATTTTATTACAAATTCAAATCTTTGCTAACAATGGCCCTGGAGAAAGAGTCCTGCTGTATGGACTTTCACTGCCTGCGTATTATTACAGTCCCTTTGTAGGGTCCCAAGGAAAGAAGGAGTGATGTCGTTTCAGGCACTTAACACCCTCACTGGCTGCAGCTCGCACACGGATGTAGGCCGTTCTCATTGCACGAAGTACACTTCAGGGCTTTGAAGGAATCCGTGAAGCAGTTACGAAACACAGACATCTTGCTGCCATGGCACATCGGGCACGGGATGAAGGCGTAGCCCCCGCAGGTCTGGCACGTCTGGGGATGCTGTACCCTCTAAAACGGACAGACAGGTTCATTTAAATAATAAATACAAACAGGACTGACTACCACTAAAGAACTTACCCATTAATAAAATTACACCAGGCAGGCATAACATTAAACACACTGACATCTGACATAAATAACAATATTCATTTTAATACGATGCAACATTCTGCTAGGAGATTTTGGGCCTGCACACTTGCACTAAAACCCAAGTAGCCAGCTCAATAAGAAACAGCTTTAAGTGTTCGCATGCTTCAGATACCAATGTGATTGAGCATCTGCAGAAGAAGTTTTGACTCCTACCTAATGTTAGGTCTGGTGCATGTCCTTTTTGTCTAACTTGTACAAAACCTGAGCTTTTAGCAATGACTGATAGATCAACATGAAACCAAAAGGTCTCTGAAGTCACTAATAAGTGCTTGTCAGGAGTACCTCGATCCAGGTTAAGAGCAAAACGAGACTGTGCTTTTTAGGTTGTGACTCCTAAGCTGTCAAACTCTCTTCCATTGGATGTTTCTTCTTGAAAAGCAACATATGAATACAGTTTGCTTTTTTTACCCAGCAACATGCCCCCTTGGGCCCGCGTGAGAGCACTGTGGGCAGACCCACACAGCCCAGAAGAATTTCCTTTTGGCTGTCCAAAAGAGCAGAACTACTACGGGCCCCACAAGGACTGGACTACATGGGGCCCACATGGGTTTTCTGTGGGCAACCCATAGTGGATTTACATATAGAAAATTTATGCAGGAGCCCCAGAAAGTGTGGGTTTAGCCTGCCCCATAGTTCACCCACAGATGCCAACTCTGTGCCCACACAGGCATGTTTGCTGGGTATTTTCTCCTATGCAGGAGAGTTTTTGCCAATTTATTCCTGCTTTTAGTTTTATATTTAATGGGCTTGCGTGAGAGCTAACAACCTTCTTTTCTCAATGTGTGATAGAAGGAAAATAAGCATAATAATATTATTTTAAACACAGCTTCCTTTCCAAATTGCTCAGCTGCAGAGCTGCAGATATGAATCAAGCCATGTCAGTGGTCAGTTCTGGACAGATTTTTGCATGCATGACCTTTCGGAGCTGCATACTTTTGTTTAATACCATGCAGTGACTGTATCCATGGCTTAAATGTCACGATACTGCTTTGTATTCACTTGTTTGTGGTTTGTACTCTGAAAAAAGCCCAGTGAATGTGCTGCAGCTCAGTGTGAAGCAGTAATGGTTGGTACATGTTCAGTTTGTGCTACAAATCCATCTGCTCAGTGTTGATGTGTTTGAAAGAATCAATAACAGGACCTCCATTATTAATGGTTGCCTATTGATGTGCACGCATGTTTTACAATGCAGTTTACTTGTGTTTTATTTATGGCATTGCTAGTTAGGGAACTTTGTGCTGCTGTTTGCATCTGTATGTGTTCACCTCAGTGGCTTTCAACCAAAGAAATCCAGTCATTCATTATAAATGTGATTACCTTAAGATTTAATATTATACGTATTCAGGCAAATCTAAAATGCAGCATTTAAATAATGTAACATCTGTGTGGGCCAAATGAAGCAGTTCACTTCACAGTCAAATCTGTTATGCACATTGTGATTTCTGAGGCACACTGAGAGGAACTAACCTCAATTTTTGTCAGAAGATCTTGCAGCTCTCCTGATTCATTCATGCCAAGTATCTTCTCAGCACCCTGCCGATTAAAAAGAGTAATCCTCCGTCTTTAATTAAGTCATTGCAGATGTATCATACATTGATCTCAGGTAATATTATGCAGGAGCGGAGAGAACTGACCCCAAGGTAGTGTCCATCAATGAACACGACTGGTAACGAAGGAGGTTCTCCCACACGTTTGCAACGCGCCTCCAGTTCCTTCCCGTACTCACTGTCCAGCGCGATGTTCTTTTCCATGAACTTCACTCTGTGGTTCTGAAAGATCTTTCTAACCAGCTCGCAGCGCTCGAACGTCGTCCTAACCACACGGAAACTCGTAGTGTAGATGACTATCCGCCCAAACTCCAGGGATAAATCCATCTACGAGGAAGCACAAATAAAGTTAAAGGATTCATAGTTTTTATTCAAACCATGTGTGGATTAAGTCATCCATCCCACTCTGAACACTCTGTATCTGTACTGTATCTCATGTAGTGGTATTTCCTGTGTTGTGTAGATATATATACATGAGTATTTAGCATACTTGGCGCCATTTTCCAAGAATCTTTCACGAAATTAACAGCAGCTACACTTACCATTTTATTTGTTGCTATTAAATAAGGAAGAATAATATGAAGAGGAAACAAATGAGGCATTTTCAAGGAGTTTTAATCCCAAAATGAGGTTTTTTTACTTAATAGTGGTACATGTTTCAGAAAGCTATATATTACAGTCTTTTTACAGCCTTGAAATAAATTTACACTTCGGAGACTTGAAACTTGTCCAATATAGCAATTTTATTTTATCAGCATTAACTTTTTTGGTCAAAGTTTATTTTAATTCTCCTCTGTTGAACTTGAAATTATAAATTATATAGTTACAAAGTCTTGTACTTGTACGTGTACTTGTTGAACCCTTTCCTTTGGGCTCAGATCAGGCTGTTCTGCCTTGATTCACGTTTAAACCACACTCTACGAGAAAGATAATCTCACTTAAGAGGGATAAGCAACATAATCTAGTCTGGTCACGCTGTGTCTTCACCTCATACTACTTTACAGAGAATAGTTTGGTAGAGATGACCTTCTTTCTTTCACTTTTGCATCAATATACGGGCCAGGTGTTACCTCAGAATAACAAACAGTCCAGTAATACTAGAAAGCAAAGTTCTGAGAATTCATTAATCTGATTAGTTTCTCTTGAAACAGATAATGAAATGCATCATCAATCTTTCATTGTTCTGTGACCTTGTCCTCTATTCTAAGCTTTCATCCTGGTCACACATGTTGCCCCTTCCTGTAACTAGACTTGACACCGACGGGAACTCGTGTAAAAACCGTCCGAGTAAAAATGCAACAAGTTAAATCAATTCGATTAACCCAGGCTCGTTCACATGTACTTACACTGTTGGAATTAGGAAGATTTTCAAACAGCGTCTGACCTGCGCTGACTTTGTGCTTGACACCTCTCACAGTCCCATTTTTGCTGAGTATGTTGACCCTTTTGGTGGTGAACATCCAGTCCTTGGTGGCCCCTGCATACACGAGCAAGTCGTCGGGCTCATTCTCACTGTCCAGCTCGGAGCCCAGGTATCCAAACACGTGTCCATGTGCATCTCCACTTGTAGAGGGGGTGCTGGCTCGTTCAGCATCAGAGCTGCTGGTGCAGTCTGAATCCAGGGAGTCTGAAGGCCCCTCATCTTTGAACATCTCCTTTAGCACCCGGCCACTGTTCCCCGAAGCCACGCGGAACCTCACCCGCTTCTGTGGCTTCTCCTGTCCCGCCGTCACCATTGTCCCCTCCATCGTAAACCCTCTGCCACATCACATGGTCCACAACACTGTAGTCCAGCTCTTTCGTACTCATGCGGAGGTGAATGTAGGCCTCAGACACACTGTTTTGTTTCCCGTGGATTACTACCACGTTTAATCCTCGCAGCTTGAACAGATCTAAAAACAACTGAGCGCCTGTAAGCTGCCTAACAGTCACACAACCTGTAAATAATACATGCATTTCTACCATGGCAACCTACCAGGCTAGTCTCAGGTAAAATGATCGTAGTCTCTGAATTATTCATTGCAATTTACACAGTTTTCAACAGCACATTGACAGAAAACCTCATATGCTTTAATCAAACAAACATTTCCCCCTCTTGAGATGAAATGACAGCTGACACTGTCTGCATCAGATAAGCCAATATTTCAACATTTATTACAGTTATCTCGTTACTTTCTTCCCACAAGCTTGTGTTACGTCCCTCTGCAGCTTCTAATCGTCTCAGTGTTTTCAGCTGGTGCTAATTGGCCACACCTAGTCAGGTGTGGATAAAAGCATACCTGAGGCAAGCTTTCCGGCAGTGCACTAGTCTTTGCCTTGGTGGCACCAGCCATTTTAGCCAACCTGGTTTTCCATTTTAGGATGAAACCGCTTCTCACCCACACTCTGTTATTCATCTCCTTTTTTTTATGTTGCGGCTTTTGAGCCGGGTCGTAACAGCTTGTAATGAGGGTTGTGTTCTGGTTTTATACACATGCAAAACATGTAAAACAACTACAAGTACCCAGCAAAAAAGCCCAAACACACATTTGATTGAGTCTTTCACACCTTTTGTCCAGAGAGTGACATCTTAACTGCTGGATAAATTGATTCGGGGTTCCCAGAGGATTAATCTCTCTGACTTTTGTGATGTCCCAGCAGTTATTCTTATGCCAATATTATGTAAATTTGTTTAAAAAAATAAAATGTTTTTTTAATGGGAAAAAGAGAAAAGAAGATAAAAATTCTTTCAGAGTAACCTTTCGCGTGCTTAAACAAACACTAAGTCATTAAACTAACACAACAGTACATTCCTTAAAAACTTTAGCAAACATTCCTAATCAGCAGATGCTGCAAGCATGTTGACATTATTAGCGGATCCGAAGCCTCGCAGTCGTTCTGGTTTCTCTGAACTCCTTTAACACTGAACTGTGTTAACAGTAAATCCACAATGCACTTTATTCAAGCATACCTTTTTACTTTTACTTTATATGTTTGTGTATAGTTTAAACTTAATGTTTTACAGTGGAAATGCCGAATAGACTCAGAACAAGTTGCCAAAGTTGCATATAGTAGACTAAATCAAACAGTATTCTAAAAGTAACAACTGTAAATGTATATGTGAAGATAAACCAGTGAAGTGGTGAAGGATTCAAATGCACACAGTAGTTCTGCAAGTATTCACAATTTTACAGGCCAGGTTCTACTCTTATTCTGAAAAATGCGTCACTCCAGTTTCAGTAACATACTGGAGCTTTTCTGCCATCTTAAAGTGAGGTGAAGTGACACCGAGGTGGATATTCCTCGTGCACTGAGCGCCTGCAGAGAGAAGAGGAAGACCGATAAAGTGTCACGGTGACTCAATACAGCAACATGTCCTCTGAGATGTCTCGGCCAGTTTTTCTGTGTCACAGGTGATGAAGCGGGTCCCTGGAGATGTGACGCATCAGCTTGCAGCGGTGACAGCACCACTCTGTTTGAGTGCTCCAGTTTGGCCCCTCAGGTGAGAGCTACAACCACACACACAAATACACTCTATGCCACCTCATTTCAATCACTGGAGAAAATCCATCTGTGAAAGTCCAATGTGTCAAACTAATATTTAGTGGCATCCCGAGGCTGGGGCTGCTTTATGGGTCTGGCTCTGGTTCCAGCTTTTATTGACTCTCCCTTAAACTGTCTTTTATTAAAAGCACATCACTGCAGCTATTACAGTGTGGCCTGTGTAGGTGTATTGTAAATTATTGCTGCTAACAGATAAAGATTTTCTGATCATTACCTTTCCTGGACTTTCACCCGTAAGTGTCTTGAAAACCTGCATTTCTCATGGTGGCTTTCGATCACGTTTTCTTTCCAAGTTAGGCCGGTTTGATATTTCACTCGAGGCATCTGTGTGAACCGTTTTAGTCAGTTTTAGTTTTTCTCACTGCTAATGAGTACAGGTGGTAAAAGCAGCCCTTGCAACAGCTTGGATTTAGCGTCATTTGACTCCAGACTCGTGAAGATGTCAGTTAAAGGAACCCTGCGATGTTTTCTTGGAGACAAAGGCTTTGTCCACATGTAGGATTACTTACCAGACTGCTCTCTGTGTATCATAGTGGTCCAAACATGTATTATTAAATCTGTTTTTATTTAGTCACAGACATCTTTTTAACTGAGGTAACTTTTTTTTTTTCATTTTAGGATCTTATTGTCCCACGTAAACAGTGTTAAACAATTATTAGGAAAATATTCACAGTGCATTTAACTACAGCCCAAAACATACACAGCACTGATTAAGCAGAGGACAAACTTTACAGAATATTTTACAGTTCCAGGTTCAGCAATAAAAACTGGATTTGAACTTCATTTTGGGGACATAATCCAAACGTTGAATGCTTTGGGAAAAGTAGGTCATGGTTCAGATGAGAGTTTTTGTCTAAATTCATAATTTTCAACAAAATCTGAGTTTTATGATTACGATCATTAAATAGGTCAAATTTATTGTCCTCTGTCTCTCTTCCACAGCATGTCTTTTATCCTGTCTTCCTTCTCTCACCCGAAATGGCCGCACCTCCCTGAGCCTGGTTCTGTCGGAGGTTTCTTCCTGTTAACGGGGAGTTTTTTCCTTCCTATTGTCAACAAAGCGCTTGCTGGGTTTTTCTCTGTATGTGTGATTGTAGGGTCGACCTTACAATACAAAGCGCCTTGAGGCGACTGCTGTTGTGATTTGGTGCTGTGTAAATAATATTGAATTGAATTTACTTAAACACTATTCTTTTAATTGTAATAAAAGGCCCATTTACATATAGTTTTCATTTGAATTGGTTTGTTTGCGCCTTTAAGCACCACTATGTCTACACACCAGCTTTTCACCTGAAACAAAAGAGTCCTCTGTGGGTTCCTGCCAACAAAAGAGGCACTACAATATTAGATGATTCAAGATTAATTAAACACATTACCATGTTTTTTGCCTCCTTAAAGGCAGGGAGGGGGCATGCCTATCTGAAATTCAGTTAAATATGCCCACGCCATGTTGTGTCAAGCAGCCATTTTATCACACTTTGCCACATTTAGACAGGAGAGCACTGTGATAGTGATAGGCTATTCAACTTGAAGAGCTTATCTCTCAGCCTGGCTCATCAGCAGCACTAATATAACCTCAGCAGCCACCTCTACTGCCATTAAAAAAGTCATTTGAAAGGATTAATACTGTAACGCTCTCTAATTTCACTGCTGATTGTCGGCTCGCCTGCTACTAAGTGGGAAAAGTCAAACGGCGCGGGGTGAAAAATGGCTTCCATGCGTCCTGAATAAACATGAATATTCAGCATGATTTCCTTTCATGTTTACCTCAGTCTATGGCTGGTCTGCAGTACTGAGCTCTCATGCCAGAGAGAAAAACTACGTTGGAGATTGTCTGTAAGTTACTCCTACAGTTCGTTAAACGTATCGTTTGACAGGATGTACGCCAGATATCATCAGTTATAGTGAGCAGGTCAAATGACTATGCAGTGACTCACCACTTGTGAGTGGTTGGCCAATGAACCGTTTCCCCCTTCCCCGACTAGAGATCAACATCCACAAGGGGGCAGAGTGCAATTTAATTACAGCTAAATGTCACTCTGCCCAATCACGCCCTCAAGAGCTGTAGGCAAGGAATGAAAGATAGAGCTGCAGGTTGCAGCTGCATCCATCCTCCTGGTTTGATTAGTCTTCACACAGGGACCGGTAATTCGTGATAGAAAGTGATGAAAAAACTGATCCAGACCAGCTGTGTAGGTGTTGGACTGATGTAACCTGGGAAGGCAGACGTTTAACTTTAACTTTTAACAAACAAAAAAGAGAGAAATCAGTGGATCCCAACTTTCTTTTTATTGCTTCAGAGCACAAAATTTTAATTAAAGTGTACCTGAAAGACAGTTCGTTCAACGAGTTTTCTTTGTGTAAGGATGTAACTCTTATAAAGATTTAAATTTCCTCCTAATTTGGGTTACTTACACAAATATAGTGAAGATACCAGTGAGGAAAATATCCTCTTTTTTATCCTCCACTGTAAGCACCGATACCTTTTTAATACCTTCTGGGATAGGATCCAGTGAAGTTGTTGTAGGGTTTAAGCGGCCTTAGTATTTTCTCTCTAGGCAGCAGCAAAGTGGCTCAAAGTATTTTCCTGCAGAAGCAAAGAGCCCCCAGATAGGGGCTTACACACATCATCATTTATAAGCTGGTTATTCAGGATGATTTTTGTGAGCTATCTCTGGAGGACACTACAAATTCATTTTAGTTTGATGCAGGGAAAGTGACAGCGAGGCTTTTAGAGACAGGTTACTGGGGCTTATCAGGTGCTTCTGATTTAAGTTAAAGCGAGGACTTGTATAGTTGTCATGTTATATTCAGCAGCAGCCAGAGACAGCCCTGTTTCTGCATGTTTTTTTAATGCATTTGCTCAACATTTCTCTGAACAGTTTGTAGTGTTGTAGCAGAATTTTGTCAGTTAGCCAAACTCCAGATAGCTGGCTGTGCATCATCTTTACGTGGCCATGTTTATCTTGCAAAGTCTTCACTTCAGAGTCACCAAAAAGCATGCTGGAAGCTGATGTCTATCAAAATAGGTTCACCAAACTGTTATTCTAAGGGGCATCGATGACTTTTACTATATCTCATCGCATATTTTCCAATATTTGTAGAGGTATTTCAATCTGGATCAAAGTGGTCTGCTGGTAGAGCAACACTGCAAGTCTTTAAGCCATGCAACTACCTCAGCCAGAAAAAGGCTTTTAAAGTAAACTGAAAATTTCCACTGATCAGAGTGTATGACCTTCAGCAAAAAGAAAAATTATGAAAACTTAAAAGCTAAAACCTGAGATTAAGTCCCTGTTAAATTTTTAAGTTTGCTCAATTTAAAAAAAAAAAAATGAACAAGCTCTAATTTTGTTAAGAGACAAAATATCAACCAAGGATCCAGAAAAAACACATCGCAGTAATAAATTGATTTATATGTCACTGAGTGAAATAAGGATTTAAACCCCTACAAACCAGCCAGAATTCTAGTTGTGTGCCCATGTGGTGCACAGATGATAGTCAATCAACCAATCTATTACAGATAAACCTTTTAACCACCATAGGCAAGACCATAGAGCTGTCAGAGGACGTCAAGGACAAGTTTATAGACCTTCCACAAGAATGCAAGTACAGGACTTTGCCAGTGAACATGTTAATGATTCAGAGAAGGCTTGGGAGAAAGTGATGTGGCCAGATGAAACCAAAATCGAGCTCTTTGACATTAACTCAGCCTGGTGTGTTAGAAGGTAAAGAAGTGCTGAGTATGATCCAAAGAACGTGATCCATGCATGGAGGTGGAAAAGTTAGGCTTTGGGGACGACTTCACCGCATTGACGTGCCAATAGATGGGTCCATATAGTGTAAAATCTCAGACAAGAACCTCCTTCCTTCAGCCAGAACACTGAAGATGGTTTTCCAGCATGATGATGACACAAAACACATACTCAAGACAACAAAGGAGGGGCTAAAGAAGAAGCCCATTAAGATCATGGAGTGGCCTTTTCAGTCTCCAGACTGGTGGCTGAAGAAAGTGACAGCCAAGAAATGTGAAGGACTTAGAGAGTTTCTTTAAAGACTAATGGGCCAGAATCTCTCCTGATATGTGTGCAAATCTGGTGACCAACTACACCATTTGCCAACAAGGGTTTCTCCAACAAGTACTACTTCATTTTTTGTTTGGGAATCAAATGCTTATTTCACTCAATGACAGCAACTCAATTTATGACCTTTTGTTTGTAACATGCTTTTTCATGATTTTTAGTTGATATTCTGTCTCTCAAAATGAAACTACAATAAAAACGAGAAACTGCTCATTTCTTTGTAGTTGAGCAAACTGACCAATTCAGCCGCTGATCAGATAATCGTTCCCCCACTGTATTAGAGCATGTTGGTGACAGTTTCCATAGAGCACTTAGGCTACAGTGGATCTACCTTTACTTCACTGTAGGCTGGTTTACCATGGCGCCCATATGCAATCGTGCTAGTTGCAATAATACATTTAAATTAGTGGGTAACTTATAGCTGATTTAAAATATTAATTCTATGATTTTCTGAAGTCCCACTGATTCTTTACTTTAATTTTGATCACAGACACTCTCATTGTAGGTATATTTACACTTCTATATTTGATCAAAAGAGTAAAGAAGTCTTTTTAGGTCACTCTGATAAAGATATAAATAAACGGATAAAAACACTCTTTCCGTTTGAAACTGACACAGATTTCGACGGTGGTACAAATTTGGACGGCTGCTTGAATGATTCATTGTTTGGACTGGATGTGCTATAAGACAGAAAACCAGAGCAACTCGCACATAATCGAAGAGGCAGGCTTCTTGTCACTGTTGCTTAGCAACCATGGGAGCTACAGAGCCAAATCCCTATGGTGGCGAGCTGATGTTGAATTAGGAGTGGGGGGAGAGAAAGGAAATCTTTGGGAGAGATGTGTCTCTCTAGTAAGAGGAGGAGGAGGTGAAGATGTTCAGGTATTTTGGATGCAGTTCATCTTGACCTCATGCAAAACATTGTGTGTTTTGTTTTTCCTCTTTTCCTGCTGAGAAGAGGACTTACAGTGCCACTGAAGGTGACACCCCCCCCCCCCCCCCCCCCCCCAAGAACACAGTCTGCAGACTTTGTGTGGAAGATGTGCAGCCGAACATGTAGAAGTATAATCTCATTTCCCTCTAATCCCCACCACAGTGAAATGATTTTAATTTATACAGGAATATGGATAAAAATAGGAGGAGAGCCTCCTAAATCATTCCCATCAAAGAGTTTTAGATCAGATGAAAATATGCACTGAATCTCTCAGCTGGAACAAAAAGAACTGTGGAAATACTGTTGGTGAGAAATAGACATCAGACAGCTGTAGTGTATCTGCAGTTCTCTCAAGCAACTGCAGTGGTGCTGGTGCTGTACAAATGCTGTCTCCAGTGTGATTTGCATTCCAACTGCAGAGGGAAAGAGGACCCACTTTGATTTGCTGTATGCACAGCAGACAGGCAGCACAGCCTCGTTCTTTTGCATGTATATTGTCCTTTAAGTCCTATTTCAGGTTCCCGATCGTCCAAGTTAGAGCAGATTCATGACAGGCGAGTGACACTGATGAGAGCTAGAGTAAGTCACCCTGGATTAGATCTTCTGCTGAGCTCATCTCTAGACAATAATCACATAATAACACGGTGACTTATACTACAGTCTGTTTACAACTGTTTGATCCTGTTATTTTTGACAGTGTTTTCACCAATCTGTCACTTCAAAACTCTTTCATTTGTTGCTTTTTTGCATGAGTTTATTTTTACATCTTCCCAGAACTGCTTATTGTGGAGATGACTGATAATTTATTTCATTAGTTTGGGTACTTGTAAAGAAAAATGCACTGTTCTATTGATCAGAGACATTAGTTTTGACACAACACCCGTGTGCCAGAGTGGCCAATCCATACAGACATTTTTGTCAGTTTCTTTTTCTCTGCAAAAGATTATGCTGAAGGTAAAGCCTCAGGACTTGTTAAAGTCTCTGTATAGATGAACCATGTGTATTTTTGTTGTGCGTACATATTGAATGCTGGTGAATAATGGTAACTGTTGCAGCATCAGAGTGACTTGCAGATTGATTGCAGTTCTCTATCAGTGCATTTTTTTCCTGCGTTTAACGGAAAGTACAGTGCAGTAATTCAAACACGTCCTTTACTTCATACATGTGTGGTACAATATATTAACATCTTATTTCTGTCACTATAAGACAGTTTTTATTGCTTTAGCGATTCAAAGGTTAACACTTCCTGGATATCAGTGTTTCATCACTATTTGAATAGGATTAGGGTCATTTTTGCAAGAGCAAAATCCACAAAATCATCACACACATTGAATAAAATGGCCATAAATGGAATTAATGACACTGTAAAGCTTATGTGTCACTTGAGTGCCTCTAATTGAGAAAAACAAAGCAAGAGTAAAAGGAGAAAACCAACTTTTATGAGCACATGATTTTTGTTAAATATTAACCACTGATAAAATCTAACAATGTGTAATCTTGTAAAATGATACTTAACGGCATGGGGGTAAGCTTTAACCCCAGCTATTAATGTTGGCAGTGCTTTTGTAACCAACTCTCTTTCTCAAAATGTCAGTATTCAGTGTTCATCTTTATTTGCCACGATTTATACTTATTAAATAATAACCACTGTGCTATGAATTACGCTTATCTGAGAAGTGACACATTAACAACAGCAATGAAAACCAAGAAGTAATTAGGAAAAAATATGTGCTTTTTGTAATATACTCACCTATGTTTGAATAGGTGAGTTGTACCGACAGATGTACAGATATAGTGGCGTGTATTGCAATAAATAAATAGATAATAGAGATGAACGGGGACTTTCCATGAATGGAAATGAATTTTGTTTTATAAAACAAAATCTCCTACTGTAGTTTTATGCATACCGGTCCATTAAATAGTGATTTCTATTTGCTGATGGTGCACAAAGCACGTTTGATACACGAAAACATGATTCTGTTCTAATAAGCCAACTCCCAACATGTGTATGTCTACCGCGAAGGGGGGATGTGCTTACGCCAACCAGCAGTTTCAAGGCCATTTTAAAACAATAATCTAGCATTTTAATGATTATGGGCGACGGGGATTGAAGTACAGCACTTTAGCCTCTCGATATTATCAGATAAATATTATTTCTATCACTTCTTTTAATTCTAGCCAAGGCGTAATTACGGTTATGTTAATGTGTTAACCCCTCCCGCTATTTCTGCAAATGGTACAGTCCATAATGTGAAGCGGCAACGTCCCCCTCACTTCAGTTCATGGTTAGTCCGTGTCCACTCTTACTATACCAGGGGGGCGTCTGACGGCTTCAGTCCGCCGTGCGAACCGAGATGCTGGGCGATGCATGAAGCGGTGGGCTCCTGAGCATGGTTCTGTCACCAACCGGGAAATGAAAGTTGGCAATTCCTTATGTAAATCTCTCATCAGCAGTGAACACGCATCAGCTCAATCCGCATGAGAGAGATTTTGATTTTTTAGCCGTAATTTTGAAATTCTTTGACGGTTGAGGAGCAGCAGCCAGAACACACGGGGCAGAACCAACACCGCGGCCACTTGACAGGTGCCGTTGCCCGGCTCTGCGTGGAGAGATGCCGCCCGTCCAGAGAACGATGTCTGATCTTCGTACTCGGGCGGAGGGTACGTAGGAATGTTTTTATCTGTTTTATATTTTCGAGACCAGGCGAAGAAAAAATATCTTGTACATTATTACCTTCTTCCTTGCTAGAAGGCCGGCCGACAGCTCTGTGGAAGTGCAGTAACTCGCTAGCTAAAGCCGTGATTAACGGTCCCCCCGAATTGGCGTAAATAAGACCCGAGGGAAGAGAGGGTCGGGCGGTTTGGAAGTTTTCTATGAGACGTTCAAGGGAAAGAACTCTTTCAAGTTAAATGTTAAAAATAATAAGTTAGCCTAAAGTGAAAGTGATAGAGGAGAAGGGGTTTCGAGACAAAGGCGTTGTCACAGTGAAGCCGCTGAAGATTGCACCTGACCCCGGGACAAGCCATATCCTACCTCTTAGGAATCACCCCATCATCTCAGAAAACAGATTAAGTTGTAGCTTACTCAAAGTATCCACAAGTGTCCAGCAAATGGCATCTACAACTGTGTGGGTCTAATAATGCAGCCATTGTGGTTCAGCTGGGGCCCCCCACTCCTTCCCTGCACCAAGAACTTTCCACTGCATCTCTATTGTGTTTGGCAGGGAATGAAGATGCAGACACATAGGCATTACCTAAGTGATTTCCAAACACAGAAGTCTACCTACCTGCTGCAGGTGTGCAGACTTGTGCACCTGCAGCCAGTCTTTAAATCCCTGCAGTCACTCATGTGAGGCTGACATTGACCTCTGACTACTCAGGGCTTTGACTGGATTTATCTGCAGACATCAATAACAAAAACCCATTTTTTATGATGCCTGCTGAAGTTTCTGTTTCTCTTCACAGTAAATGTAGCAGCGCTGTTGCCACTTGATTTTGAAAGGCTTGGGCTTGATTTATAGCTGCAGAGGTCTGGGTAATATCTCAGTCTGAGTTATTGCTGTTGAGTATATAATTTTGGCCCCTAAGGCAGGCGGGCTGGTCTTGTAAAGTGAATTAAAATGAACCTTTTCTAATTTGTTTTTGTGTGCATCTAGATGAAGTCGTTGCGTAATGTCTAGGCCACCTTATTATACATATTATCTGCTTTGTAATTTACCAGCAGTGTTTTGGTGTAAGTTTAATGTGTTTTTCACTCCTTTTTTTTCAAAAAGTGACCTTGTTTAACAGCACATTAAACATGCATATGGGGGGCCAGAACTAGACCATCAAAGGATCTACCTGGCTTTGCATAGTGTGGAAGTCTTTAATACTACAGTTTCTTGATGAAGCGCATTGTTAATCCTTTTGAGTAACATGTAGAGTTCGTGAAGGTTTTGTACCTTTCTGCTGTGAAGGTACATGTGCTGATATTAGACTCAATGAATGTGGAAAACCGAAATACAGTTTTAAACTTCATTTATATTTCTTAAGATATCTCAGGCTGTTTTCTGAATGGATTACTCATTGAATTAGAAAAAATATTTAACACGGAATTATGCCTTTTGTTCTATGAGACGTTTTTAAAGGGTTCACCGTTTCTTTAAAATCCCATTTGTGGCCTGGGTGAAGGCTTTAAAAATTAATTTGTTTACACCAAAGAAAGGGAAAAATTTGGAGTGACGCTTTCTTGTGCGGTGGTTTTACCTTTCTGGCCCACATGAGATCAGTTTGGACTGCATGTTGCCCATGAACTAAAGTGAGTTTGACAGTCTGACTCTAAATAGACTGAGCTGTAAAGATACAAGCAATGTGACTTAAAAATTTAGATGCTACAGATGAGTTAAATAAAACGTTGATCGACTTGTGAATTTCTTGAAATGTTATCATCAGTTCATGATGGTTAAGCTTGGCTTTCAAAGTTTCGTGTACCTATAAAACCGTGCTAATAAAGCAGCAAATTATATTATACGATATTGCAGCAGAATACACTGGGGGTAATATTGGGAAAGAAAGCATCTTTTCCTAATGGTTTTCTGAAGATTTAATTATTGAGTGTCTCTCCACTATCCAGATACAAAGCTGCACTGGAAGTAATCGGTCCACACACTGTATGCCAGTCCATACTCCCAACAGATGGTCTTGAATCGTAGAGGTTATTTGCTTGTTCAGAGATTTGTCATGACTGTGTTTGGGTTCAAGAGTCTCCTTCGTTGGATGAGGCTCTCGTCTGTTTTGCTTGATTTTTATCTTTTATTTTCTATTTTATTTTACTTTTTAGCCCCTTGAACAATGTTTGGTTGTCAGTTTCAACCTCTACACCTTCTTATAAGCATTGTTCAAGTGTAGCATGTCTTCAGGCTACATTTATAAAAACTCACTCCGTACACTCCAGCCTCAGACACCTAATATTGGAACACTTCAGGAAAGAATCGCTTTCAGCTTGCATTAAGCTTATGATCAGCCCTGTGCAGCAACATACGAATGACTAACCTCTTGCTACTGATAGGTTCATCTCAGATGTTCTCTTGGCTGAAGCTTTGTTCGTTTTCCACAGCTTCCTTCCTTCCTTCCTTCTTTCCTTCCTTCCTTCCTTCCTTCCAACATCATTAGATTTGTCTCTGGGGAATTGCATGCACTTCTATTGAGAACAATTTCACCCTCATATTACACATTGCTTGTACTAAAGTGTATTACTCAGTAGTTAGACATAAGGTAGCGCATTACTGTATGCCAGCCAGCCCTTTGGACGTCTTTGTTTACATCCAAAGGTACAGCGGTGTTGTAAATTCCAGTTTGTTAGAAATACTTAAGTGAGAACATTGCATGTCATTTTTAGTTTTTAACTGTCAATCCAACACAGTGTCAACTTGAAACTTTGCTAAACCGCAAAAATCCTCTTTTTCATGGATGCCTGGACATACACCTTATTGTAACACTTATGAGAACACACACACTAATCATTTTAATGGAGATGGAAGGCTTTGGATACAGGGCCTCAGTGTTTGTTTGCTGAACTGAAGGAACGTTTAGGCCTGGCTAATGATGTCAGCCTTAACAAGCAGATTTGGGGCAGACAGTTACAATTAAGTAAATATAAATTCACGACTGCTTACAAAGCAAAAGACGACCGCCGATAACAAAAATCGAACTAAAAACGATGTGACTTTGAGTCAGCGTCCTTCACAAAATGTTGCACTGAAACTAACTGAAACTGAACATTTTCAAAAAAGAGTGGGTTTGCAGATATGAGCAACTCCACCCTGGAAACTAACTGAAAAGCAAATTAAAAACTCTAAAGAAAATACAAATAAAAAGTAAAACTGTAATAGCTCTCAGACTGGAATTTGAATATCCTCTTGCTGAAAGGTGATTTGCTTGGCGGTAGTTTTGTCTGTTGGTCCTAAAATGCCACTTGAGGGCTGGTAACTGTAACGCAATTTGTCATCCTGCGCAGCACAACAGAAATGATGGATTTTCGCTGACGAGCTTGTGCATTATAGTGGTAGAAATCTAAATAATTAAATACGACGAGACTGTATAAAAGTGTTGACCAATGCGGAGCCTGCTGCAGTCAGAGGAACAAACAGATGAATTATGCAGCAGCTATTGCTGTCACCATTACACCACCTTTTTAGGTTACAAAGAGCAAACAATTAAGCTTTTCAAATCAAATCAAATCACTTTTATTGTCACATCACATGTGCAGGTACATTGGTACAGTACATGTGAGTGAAATTCTTGTGTGCGAGCTTTCACTTCACTTGGCTTTGTGTACACTCTTATCCGCCTGCTTCGGGGGAAATTTCTTTCAAGCATCCATCTCAGTGTTGGATTGGATCACCTTCCGTGCTTCCAGGTTGATGGCCTGTGCTGCTGCTGCTCTTGGATCAAGTATTTTCCAGCCTCATGGCTCCATATCCACTTCCACTGTTTTGCTCAGTCATGCGTCTGCTCAGCAGCGTTTCTTTCAGTTGTTTTTATGAGAGCCTGAGCACACTCCCCACCCTTCAGTTTTATATTTTAATCACCACTGTGCATCAGGCAGGCTTCCATCTAGAAAGGGCAGCCCTCTGCCAGGCTTACCACCTAATCCATCAGCAGCCTGTCCGTCAGCCCCCTCTGTGCTGCACACTCGCCAGTCTTGGCCACCACGTGCAGCCCCACTCCTTGTCACTCTTCTCCGCTGTGCTGTGGAAACATCCGAGATCCCTGCCAGCCTGTTCCTCGTGTGTTGCCAAAACAACCTTATCTAAGACAGTTGGGATGCAGGTGACATTAGTGCTTATCAGCACGTTTAATGTATGATTCTACAGAGACAGACAGCCACTGGCAAGGCAGCCAGGGAATACTTAATTATATATAGAAAAGCCAGCACTTTCTATAAGCCCAGATAAGTGACATTAATATTTGTGAGGATTTACTTTCAAGTTCTTTCCTAATTTGTTTAGTGTTAATAACCATGTCAATAATAAATCTGTGTCTATGGAAGAGACAGCTAAAAACATTCATCAAAATGTAATTTTATTATTTATGAGCTTTTGTCTTAAAATCTCAGAAAATCCTGCATCATGTAGTGCCCATGAGGGGCAGCACAAAATTTGTTGGAGCTTTTATTTTGAAGGTCGAACAAAGCTTCCTGTAAAGCTCGATGGTCATCAAAACTTTGATATTTGTATAATAAAGCATCAATTCTAAGGCTATTAAGGTGTGCTGAATGGGTTCACAGCTGCTGTTTGAATGGCCTCTGACTCCACGCACTGACCCCGATACACAACCACAGGTTCAACCATTATGAGGTTTACTGAATATTTATGTTCTGTCACGAAACTATGTTGTTAGCACAAACCCCTCTGAAACCCTACGATGTAACCTGACCTTTACCGCTGTAGAAATGTAACTGCATGTCATGTTGATGCAGCCTGTAACCATAGTGATTGCCATTTTCAGTACTAGCAATTCCTCCTGTGCATCTCCTGCTACTTTCTCAATATTTTTTATATTTGTTGGAAAGACAAGAACAACGATTGTCTCAATATAAGGAGCCTGGCATCCTTAGAAGTCAGCAACATCCTGTAGGAACATTGCCAAAACTGTCTGAATGGATGTGAGGGAATGTACAAAGGAGTGGAAAAAATTGAAAGACTCTGGGGGGGGGGGGAGACCACAACAAAGAATGGAGACCCAGAAGTGAGTTTCTATCGGCTGGCACTGCGTATAAAATGCTGGGACATGACCACAAGGTAACACATAATGCACCACGCACAAGCATAAATGCCGGTAGTGACATCGGCCACTTGGTAGGCTCTACAAAGATTCACAGCAGAAGTCTAAATCAGGCCTTAACCAAGATTTATGGTCCAGCAGAAGTAGCAGGTTCGCTGACGGTTTGTTGTCAGACGGAGGCAGTGCACAAAGTTGTACAGCTGGTCTGTGGGCCACTCCTGCTTGTGCTGTTGGTTTCTCGACCAGCTGTGCAGAGGTGCGAAGTTTTAACATACAAAGAGGTGAAGTGAAATCAGGTGTTAGAAACAATAAGAAGTGTCCACTGCAGCCACTGCTGTGCATTTCATGGTGTATTTTTTTGATCTTTAAAGGGTTTTTGGCAGTTCTGCTGCCTCTTTTTTATTTGAGCCATTTGTCAGTATGTTGACATTCTGAAGATGTTTACATCATCCACTTCCAGCAACGTGCAGTCAGGAATTTTTTCATTAAATTCGCCGCGAGTGGCAGGAGCTTCCCAAGTAAAAATGCTCATTTGAAATGTTAGTAGGTGAAATTCAACATTCGTTTCAAGGTATTTATCACACACACAGAACAAAAGGTGATTTTGTGGTTGTTTTTGTTGTATTTTGTTTTTTTAGCAAAACAAACATAAACCTTTTTTTTTTAATGTGTTCCAGGCTCAGAATTCAGAGTGATGTGATCACTGATGGTAACATTTCCAGGAAAAAATCAAAGTGCAAAAACTGTAAAACATGAAGACGTGGATGAGCTGATGTAAGTTTTGTGGGGATTTCCCCAAAGCTGTGAGTCAAGTAACTCATCAAAATTTTGGGGGGAGAAGGAGAATAATAGTTCTTCAACTCTCATTACCTTAGTAACTACTAGGTAAGAGTGAGACATTATAGCCTACTTCTTCTATAATCAAGCTATCTCTACCTCACTGGCATTATCCACATTTTTTTCAAGCATATGTGGAGCAGGCTGTGCGCCCTGTAGCATTTTAATAAGACTAGCTGAACCTCGGTCTGTCTGAATAGTTGTAATAGCATGGGGAGGGAGACTGGAGGGATTGAAAGCTGCCAGTGTGCCTGGTGAATCACTGGCTGATAATAATGTGGCACAACACGCCACTAAATCCCCTTCCTGGGTTTGCTGGTGTGTCATATCAAGTTCCCTCTGGCTTCTCTACCCTATGTGACTTCACGGGACACATCCCGTTCTCCATTTTCCACTTCACGTCCTGCCTCCATCACTAACCTGCAGCCAGCCTAATATGTGTTTCTTCAGATACTCAATTTCCCTCACCTCAATGATTCCTCTCTGTCTGCAAGGCAAAGTGGATGTGGCAGGTCACCGTGAGGAGGAACGTGCAAATGCATGTTCCCACTAAGAGATAGATTCAGAGACTAAGAACTTAGAGTTGGGTCTTCATGCAGAGACGCAGACTGTTGTACTGTTTGCTATATTTGTTGTTATGTTGATGTCAGGCAAGGGAAACTCATGATCATGATTTTGGTGTGAAGGCTATCAAAACCGTGGCTCTATGCAATGCAGTAAACTAGTGTTTTTTCTACTTGGCATAGAAACATGTGAATGTGACGGTCTTTATTCAGGTAGAAAAATTCAATAAACTCAGTTGTGCATTTTAAAAGCAAAAATCAATGCAGTACTGACCAAACTAAATATTTAGTTTAATGTTTTGTGCTTATATTACCCTTGGACTCTGTCAGAGTACCTTGGTGTGATAGACCAAAATAATGTTTATTTATCTTCTCATCTTATTCTAAAATTAAAGCCTCTGTTCACCAAGCTACTGACTTTAAACAGCAGGTGGGTGGAGCTTCTGTGCTCACAGCTGTGTACTTTAGATGACAGGGATTACTTGCACATACACTGACCTCATAATTTGAAAATGGTCATTTTTGATGTGAACGTCCACCACCGTAATAGTATTTGTATGACTAAAAATAATAAAAAAGCACAATAGGTTCAATTATAAGACCAACTTGGATTCAGTGTAAAAGCCACTAAATCCTTGATTTTATGGTCCCTAATCGAACCATCTGCTGAAATTGATTAGATCATTTGATGAGCAGGTTAGCTGACATCCTGGTTGAGTCTTATTTACAACCCACTGCAAGCCTGCATTGTAAATTTATGCTTGTAGAGATCCTCCATTCGTCTCAATTTTTCCATCAGCTATAGATGGGCAGCAAATCCTGAAACATGAAATAATCTCAGATACCTAAAAAAAGGAAAAAAAGAAGAAGAACCCATAAACTGTGTCTGTTTTTCTGTCATCGTAAGTTTTTGCTGCTGAGCAGAATTTTGTGCCCCCGGTGTGTGAAAGTGTGATGCACACTCAGCTGAAACAGCAGGAAAATTGCAGCTAGCGTGCGTGTGCCAGGAGACAGCCAGTGTGACAGTGTCACAGTGGGATGACGAGGTCAGATGAAGAGGTGTCAGCGGGCACTCCACAGGAAAGCAACACCATCAGTGGCTGGGAAGATGAAATTCTCGCTGCCCTTGCGCCCCGCTCAACCATCCCCCACACCCTCCTCCCATCCCCGAGAGCGCGTTCATTATACGACAATGATCCCGTCTCAGCTAGGTTTACGTTCAGCTAGGTCACAGTCATGCATTTGCACATTTATGGTCAGTTTTAAAAGTATATGTAAAAATGTACTGTTTTATAATGCATCTGACGGATCCATCAAGGTTATCCTTGAAATCAGCCCAAAGACAATCACTGCTCATATTATTGGACTGTGGTGCGAATAATGCATGAAGTCATCGTTTCATGAATTTAATAAAAGCAGTGAGATGTGAATAAATAACAGACAATAACTTGCATCTACCTACGTTATCATTTCCTCAGTCAGACTGAGAACAGTTGATATGTTTTGGACATGCGTGACTTACTCTGTGCACTCGATGATGGAGGTGCCGGTTTAGGCCCATCTCACTGGCACATCAAACATGTCACATCAGGTCAAATGGCAGCGCTGAAACACTGGCACAGATTAGTTGTCATTACTCAGCCATTTGTAGATTAAAGCTATTTTTAGAGAACATGTGGCAGAAATTGTGTGGTTGTTGTTGCCTGTTTTAAAATCTGAGCCATGAACTAAATGTCTCATTATTTTGTAGGAGTTTCATTAAAATTTAAGATTGATTTTACATTTGTTCAACTTTCATGTTTGGGCCCCTGAAATCACATTCAGTCTGTGAACACAAAGCTTAAAGTGTGTCTTTGGATAATGCTAACTGCGCTGAGAGTCGTAATAAGCAGCCATTCACGTTGTTTATCTTTAAGGAGTGTCCCATTAAACCTGACATACGACCCATGACACTACAGCTGTCGACTAATCCATCTGGTTTTGCAACATTAACATGAGCCAAAACTTGCCAGATCCCATTACAGCTTGTTGTTCCTGTTCTTGCAAAAAACCAAAAGGTTGAAGTACAGAAGAGCTCTAGTTAAGAATATGTAAAGTGTTTTAGCCCTTACAATTGATCAGACTACAAAAGGAAATATTAGGTTTATGCTTTCACTGTTTACCATTAAGTTTTGGCATCCGCCCCTAAAGAACAGGCTGTCATGTTTTTAACCATTTAATTGAGTTCAAGTTGAGTTACTCAAGCATACGACACCGTTTATTTGTCAAATAGCCAGAAATACCACAAAAAAGGCATCGACACACTCTTTTTTGAATTTCCTAAATAAGTGGCCCACTCATGCTTACACGGACAGCCATTTTGAGCTTGTTAGTGTGTTAATGTTCACACTTTGCTTAATACACCAAAGAGAGAGAGATGGCACACAAAATCAGCAACAAGAGTGAAAACCTTTTTGTTTCCGCCTTAATCAACAACGAGTATAATAGGCATATCTACCCACCAGCAAATGGTGGTTAGATTGTTATCATATTTAGTTGGAGACCCTACTGTAAATGCATTCTTTATGCATTGGCCACTGAAATTTAAGTCTTTCCAAAGTATAAGTCTAGACTCTCCAAATAACTGTTTTGTTGCTTGCAGAGATGACAAAAAGGAAAAACGTTTAACCTGTGTGTGTTAACATTTTACAGTTATTCATTGTGATATTGGTTTATTGTCAAATGCCTGAATATAACTTTGGTTATTTGCTAGCGGTTGTTCAGTGAAGGTCTAAATCAGGGGTGGGGAACTCCAGGCCTTGAGGGCCGGTGTCCTGCAGGTTTTAGATGTGTCCTTGAAGAATACTGTAACTGAGTGACTGACATTCACAAAGTCTGTTTCCTGTGTCCATTCCTTTAAATTTCATGGCATATGCCTCTCTCTTTTATCATTCATAAAGTCATACACAGTGGAAAGGTTTCTCTCTCTGCAGATCCTCGCTAAGCCGAGCAGGGCCAGCCCTCTGATGTCAGTGCAAGCCCCAGCTGCCTCTGTTGTCCCTGCACTATCCGCCCTACTGTAGCCCTCCTGAGCCTATGAGGAGCCAGACGGAGCCAAACAGGGAGGGGGGATTAAATCTGCAGCTGCCCTGTTGTTGTTGTGAGTGCCGGTTACAGCATTGTGATCTGATAAGCGACTTATGGATGTTGCTGTTGCTTAGATTGAGGCAGTATCTATATTCCCCTCCAGCTCTTCTCCTCATTCACAAATGGCAGGTGATCGGGAGGGAGGGGGGCTTTCATCTCGGGGGCCTTGGTTCCCATGAATAGACTGTAGCCGCTCTGTCTGCTGAAATATTTATGTGGCATAAATGAATCATGTTGAGATCTGTCTTTGGTGGCGATGAGCTGATATAAATGGCGCATTAGGCTCACTGAGTTATGAGACTGAGACATCCTGAAGTCCAGCGGTTTGGAACTAATTTGAGCCTAATAACAATGGTAAATAGCCTCAGGTTAAGGTGAACAACGTGCAGACTGAGAAGGCTGAATGTTCTGCCTCACTCCTCTAGCTGACTTATTTGGGTACTTGTTAACACGGTAGTTCTGCATGTGTAAAGACAGAAGCAAACAGAAGCAAAGCCAGTCATTTGTGTGTATCCTGTGCTGCTTTTCTTAACAGAGTTTCTTGACTGTTTAGCTGCTATTTGTCTGTCTGTATGGGATCAATATCCGTAGCCCCCAGCTGCCTGCCCCCACCTACCCCGGGTGTGATTGAATATTTGCTTGGGAGCCGTGTTCTGGCCAGGTCACGTGCCTTCTCGGCTACACTTTATTGACAAGCCTTCAAGTCTCTTGCGCTCATTATTCTTTTAGAAGCTATTTCTGGACGAACAAAAAGCCTTTTTACGTTTTCATTTACCTCTAGACTTGCAGTGCACTCTAGCTGATTGACTAATGGGCCTTTCTGAAGAATAAGTCATGGATCCTCGTGAGTCATCACTGTGTAATTAAGTATATAATAGATGCTGGCCCAAAGAAGTTCCACGATGTAGCAAAACTGTGATATGATATCTTGATAATATCTGGGCTACAAGAGATTCGTTTGACGTCAAACATTAATAAGATACTGTTGCTAAAAATACATTTACTCCACAATAACTATTTCCATTTGATCATCTACTTGAAAACATGGATTAGTGCTATTTCTGTGCTATAATGTGCCTGACTGTCACAAGATGCAGTACTGGCTAATATACTTGACTATCAGGTCATTATGGTTCCTGTCACTGGGGCCATTATGTGCATTTTATCTTTTTTTTGTGTTGACAGTCATGCCAGGAATAATTTTCCACGCCCAGCACTCTTGCCTGACCTGAGCTAATATAGTACCATCGGGAGGATGGTAAATCAGCAGGGGTTGGGCTTATCGTTAACCTATCGTTAACAATGAGCTTCATTTGAAAAGACCCGGGATAAAAATGAGCTCATATTCAAGTGTGAAAGTTGTATAGACGTATAGAAAATAATTAGTCTTTCCATGCTTTTAGTATCTTAAACATGCAGAGGCGATTGAAGAGGGGTTTTCCTTGCCTGTCGGTTTCTCGGTGTCTCTGTGACCTGCAGCGTTTAGCAACAGGAATACAGAAACAGACGGGGGAAGACCAGCGTGTCTTGGCCAAGCCTTTCTGGGCCCAGTTTTTTCCCACTGGGCACCCTCTCCAAAATACGTGCGCCCTTGTGACTATTGTTCCACCCGTCTGTCTGTTGGCTGACACAAGCAATAATCCTGGCATCTGGCCTGCATCCAAAGTCATTACGACACTCGGTGGCATTGATCCTTCCTCTGGAGGCTTCCCCTCCAGAGCTGTGTGCGAATCTCCTCCCACTGAGCTTTAAATAGCTCTTTGTTACTTTTTTCGCCCTCTTTTCTTTCCAGGCCTCTTACATTATTTTTATGTTCAGTGCTATGTGTAATATGGGGCTTCAATTAATAGTTGAAAGGTGCTGTTATAAACACAGATTAAGAATGATGCCCACAGTGAATATCCACCAAGTTCACTATTTATGGTCTCTGTATTAATGTCAGGGTAGTTGAGCCGTGACATGCCTGCAGTTAATGACATTAGTGCTGAGAAAAAGCACGGTGTCCACCAGGGAATATTAAGAGCAGATCCCACTGAGACGTGCGGCTGTGGTTCAGTACATTATCTGCAGAGTGTGTGTGAACATAAGGAAAGAAAATGAACTGGATATGGTGGGGGAGGGAGACCATGCGGAGGCCTCTGTGGAGTAGCTGGGAAAAGTTATTTTAATGACCTCCTCAAATTCTCATCCCCAGCTCCTCTGGATGGTACTGTTGGCCTGGTGTGCTACTTTTAAATTTGTCCATGGTTACAGTTCCAGTGCCACTGTAGTAAAAATTTAACGTTTCCATTGTTAATTTGACCCTTGACCTTTAATTAAAATCCCCATTTCAAGTATAGTTTTTGCTCCTGATGTGATTAAAAGCTGCATATCTTCTGATTGGACCCAGTTTTCTCTCTGTATAGAGCCAGCTCCTTGCAACATCACCTCAAGTTGCAGTATGTTTTAATGTCCCTGCAAGAGCGAAAACTGCAAGTTTCCTATGAGCAGCACTGACAGTGGGAAGGAAGAAGAGACCTCTGCAGAACCAGACTCAGGGAGGGGCAGCCATCTAATAAGGCTGTGCAGAGACACAATGACATAACACAAATTATGAAACAGAGAAGTTGAAAGTTACTGACATTCAGTAGTGGCATATAAATGCATCAGGAGTGCTTGATAGGCCAAAGTATTTAGTTTACCTCCCAGTTTGTCGAGCCCACCCCACCACTTTCTCGCTCTTGAGCTACTTTTGCTCTTAAAGCCAATTAAAGTGTTCAACATGTAGCCTTTAATTGGATCAGGTGTGCAAGAATAGTAGCCGTATCAAACCTCTTAAGGCTCGACAAGAACAAATCTTAACTCTTCTTAAGACTATGAAACATTCGTGGAACAAACTGGCTGTCATGTAGGGCTGCCACAAACGATTATTTTGATAGTCGACTAGTCACCGATTATTTTTGCGATTAGTCGACTAATCAGATCATCACCCATTAGACGTAAAAGTACAGCTTATTGCACCAGCAGCATCTGCTCTTATATAACTATCATTAGCTTACAGCTTTAAGTGTTTAAGGTCTGTGCTAACTAAAAATAAAGACAAGATGATAGTTTATTGAATTTTAATGAAATTTGCAGATTGTTTCGGTGAAGATTAATAAACTCCTTGCTATCTAAAATATAACAGGACACCGGAGTAAATTCTCCAGCATCTCACACTTCTGATAATCAGCTGTCTGCTTGAAGTTTATTCAGCTGTGTAAAAACTATAACTTTAATCTCAGCCAAACCGATTTACTCAGGAACAAATAAAATACTAAAAAAAAAAAAAGCCAAACAACAACATTTTAAGTTATCTAAGTGACTCATATATATTTAACCTGAGTAGCGAAAGACGGCGGTGGGTTTGAAAACGATTTGCGGGGAGTCCGGTGTTCTCGCGGCTCTAGTGAGCCTTGCCCCCGGCTCGCTAACGAGCTAGTGGGTAACAGGCGTCTCCGAAAACGTCGGAGCGCTTTTGAAAATATGCGGTGTCCTGATAAACTGAGCAGATATTTGAGGTTTACACAGCTACATTCTCGCCTGAAAATATGTTAAACGTTTATTTTGTGACCCAGAAAGAATAATAAGAGTAACATTAAAACTAACTAGCTGCCGCCATTGTTGGAAACTGCGCTGGGCCGCGCTATGAATTCTGGGACACAGCTTCTTCTTCTTCTTCTTCTTCTTCTTCTTCTTCTTCGGGGTTTAACGGTAGCTGACATCCTTGTACATGCAATGCTGCCATCTTCTGTTTCAGTCCGTTATTACACTCTTAAATCCTGCCACTTATTCCTGCGTCTTTTGTGATCGTACAAAGTTTCAAACGACGCGTCGACTATTAAATCAGTCGTCGACGATTTTGATAGTCGACGTAATCGTGACTAGTCGACAAATCGTGGCAGCCCTACTGTCATGAGAAACCAATCTGGTAATAATCAAGCGACAACTGAGAGTCCAAGTCTAACCTTCTCTGTCGATTTACCCTGATATTATTAGGAAGATGAGACAAATTCATTCGTATCGCCCATAGGTGTTGAGAAAAGAAATACTTTGTCTAGATTTGGGAAATAATTTCTAATGAGGCTTGATTTTTTTTCTTTCTGGTATTCATCTGACACTGGAAGCAGAGGACACGTCAGCTCATGATGCAAACCTTGGTTGCTTAAGTGTTTGACATATTAGTGATGTATTTTGGATTAAAAGCTTGATTCATCTAACAGGGCAGCAAATAGCACACTGTCCTGGCTTTAGTCTAAATGATGGTGATGTTGACATTACACACCTTTACTGCACCAAGTAAAATACAGAATAGGTGTTCTTAGCTTCCTGTACAGTTGCTTGTGTCACAGTGGCTCAAAGGAGAGAGGAAGAGGACTTGGTTAAACAGCAGCATCACCAGCTGCAACTGGTGCATTGCAGCACCTGGTCTACCCCAGCACACCGGCTCCTGCTGCGAAGGCTCGTTCAGATACAGAGACGCAGCATCAATCACAGCTGCTCAGCCAGCTCCTCCGGCCTGTTATTCCACACAGGCCTTATGCTGCACTTAGCAGCTATACTATCCCTGTCGTTTTCACTCTGTTGCCAGTGTAGAAGGTAATTCCTTGATAACCCAAGCTGCTTAAAGACTTAGCTTCTTCACTAACTTTTTTTTCTTGGTTGGATTTTTTCCCTGGTGTGTAGGCCATGTCTTTTTGGCATTGGTTATCGTTGAAATGCCATTGAGCAGACTTCCTGATGAAACTGAGCAACATTAGTGTGGGATTATTTCTACAAAAAGACACAAAATAAAGGATGTTGTAGCCATCCATCAAAGGCAAATATTTATATGATCAACAATAACTACAGAAAACTCTTTGACTAAAGCATGGTTCATTTTACTCACACTTAGACCAACTTAGACTTGGACCAGCTATATTTGTGTGCATAGTTTTGGTCCCCAAAGGCCGCTTTGAACCAGGAAAAACATGATCACAAGTTAGCTGTGCTGTGATTTCTTTCCCTGGTAGTCTCTGACACTGAGAATTATTTTTATGACTTTACAGGTGGTGATATAAACCCATAAACCTACAGTGCTATCTTCTAGCTACACTCTGCAAGCAGTATTATCTTAACTACAGCATAGTAAACTTCCAGAAAGTCCTCCCATGCTGAAATTGCTTAATAATGTCAAAGTGCATAGAAATGGTTCCTTATGCAGACTAACATATAACAGGAAGAAATTTGCTGTAGTTTTTGCCAGTAGCTCTCTTCTCATCCAGCCCAGACTCAGTGAAGCAGCAGGCCTTTAAGTCAATGTCCTTTCCTTCACCTTTACTCAGTGTTGTTACTCACTGCTAAGTACCTGTCGTCCCAGTGTCACCAGGTGAGCTCTTGGCTGCAAATTCAGTTTTAGTTTTGGACCGAAGAGGCGAGGCCTACTTTCCTGAAAGAGGGATGAACGCACATGCTCTTAAAGAGGAACCACCAAACCGTAAAGTCCGTACAGGATCAATGAATCAACTGTTCAGCAATATTATGTAATGCTGTGGTGTTGCAGGTCTTTCAGTGATTCTTTACATCACCCATTCTCTGAAACGATGTTCTTTGTGTAACACGTAGAAGCGTGAAAACATATTTCAACAGGTGCTCTAAGTCTTTGTTGAGCTGACCATATAATTCTGGGAACAAAGGTCATTTTGGTAAAAGAGTATACAGTGTGTTCTTGAGTAAATAGAACCTTTAATAAAACATGGCTTTAAAAGATAACAAAATATAATACTGGTGTTTTTCAGGGTGCCAATTTTTTTAGTATGCAGGAAAAACCCTTTTCTTCTTCTTGGTGCACAAAGAATGAACTACGAGAAATCGTTAGCTTATTGCAATATTGTTTACACTGTTCATACAAACCGCTTAATAATAAACAGGAAGAGCATTTACTGACTTAGTTGGTGTCACTCTTAAACCTCCTGTTGCTGTGTCCATCCATGGTTTGTCACCTCACTAATCCAATATACTACCTATGCAGATCTGTTGCCTCGTGTAACAAGGCTGTGATGGTGAACTCCCAGCCATGTAAACAACTACGGGGCATTTATTTTTAGCCCAGAGCACATGCTAAGGACAAAGTATAAGGAGGCGATGCTAGCAGTCACTCCTCAATAATCTATGTAAAGCCAAGTGGATCATTAAAATAACAAGTAGCTGTAATCTAAGATTCATGGTTTGTGTAACATGAGTGAGAAAGTGCTAAGTGAAAGGTGAGAGCAGAAAGGAAAATTAAGAGTGGTGACAGCGTGAAGTGTGACTTTGGAGAATGTGTTAGCGTTCTTTGTTTTGACTTGACATTATAAGAAAGACATACTGCAGGCAGGGGCTTTAGCAGCAGGCTGCAGCTGGGGCATATCCAGGCAGGGCTCTGGTTACAGCCCCTCCTGACACTGGGTTTTGTTGTTCGTGCTTCCTGCCAGCTTTCCTCCCTCCTACGTTTGTGCCTGAGAATGGTCCTTCTTTCCATTTTAAACACTGCGGCTCACCTTATCTATAGTTGTGAAAGCTTTGCTGTCTCCCTTTTTGCCTCCCTCTAACACCAACACACTGTATGCTAGGGAAGACTAGCCAGCATCCAGTGGATCACATGCATGCAATCTGAGTAGGAGTACTGTTGACTTTGAAGTTTTACATTAGCGCTGCCCTGTGAGCATTGCTCACGTCATTAATCCAGACATATCAATTAAAAATTAAGTATAGGGAAATGTGAACCCCAGAAACCTTAAAGTGGACATTTACAGCTCCGTGTTTATGTTTGTTTGGGTCTGCCGGAGCTACTGGAGACTTTCGGTTCAAAATAATCCAGGTTGCTGGTTGCTGTGGCATCTGCGCTCATGACAAGAACTGAGATGACCATATTAAAGATGTCCCCTGATACTCATACAGAAAAGGCTGATAAGAAACGTTTAACGCAGTCTGAATTTTGGCTGTTTAGGGTTACATAACCATATGTTGACCTCATTCATTATTTGAAGCCTCGTTCTTGTCCAGTTTTATGATCAAAAGCTATAACAGCAAATATGTAGGACAGGAAGTAAGGAGAAGTATAATAGGTTCCTTTTTATGTCTCAGCTTTTTCCCCTTTCAGCAGAATTAAGCAAAAATACATATTTGATTTTCTCTTCTTATCTTCCAGGCTACATGATTCCTGTCAAATATTCTTCTGTACTACTCTCCAGTGTTTCAGTTTAAAAGGATCTTTACCTCAGCAGGACATTTGTTGTTTTTTTAGTGTGTTTACTGATAGGTTTGTAGCTTGAACCCATCCGCTGGAACGTTGAAGACAATATAATTACACTGCTAAGCAAGACACAAATAGGCAAAGTTCTTCATGTTACTCGTGCACGGGAGAGAACCAGACAGAGCGCCGTTCCTTCGCTTGACCCCAGTAGCTCTCGTCCGTTCTCCCGTACCACTGTTCTTTTATTGAGGTTACATGAATATGCATAAGTTCATTAACATATGACGTCTACATACAAACAAAGAGTACCTTGCCTGTGTGTGTGTGTGTGTGTGTGTGTGTGTGTGTGTGTGTGTGTGTGTGTGTGTGTGTGTGTGTGGACTGCTGATCAAAGGGTCAAACATCCTTGGTCAGGAAGAGGGTAGACTAGACCCCCCCCCGGTGAGGAAGTCCAGCAGTTCATCTAAACAGAAAAGCACTTAGACTAGAACAGACGTAGCTACGTTAATCCTACCATAAAACAATAAGACACGGTATGACCTCTCATGCTCCCAAAGTGCTGTCTAATACACACAAAGTTTGCAGACTATCAAGGATCAAAACCTCTACCAATCTACAACTAATTACAAAACTCTAAGCATATATAAGTAAATATTTCTAAGCATAAATAACAATCAACAATACAAATCTAACATTTACCTTATCAGGAAGGGGGCACTTTAAACGTCAACTGCTGCAAGTATAAAGTTCAGGACTAAACCTCACTTCTATTTGCATGTGTGAGAGGAGATGAGAGATGTGTACTTCCCATTTCCAGTTCTGCACTAAGCAGTTTCATGCTTTGTGCTTGATGTTGCTGGCAAGTTCCAGGCTGCAACGTCCCTAGACGCATGACGCAGCATCTGCCTCCTGCATAGAAAGCATGCATTTTAAAGGCCTAAGCATTATACCCGTCTGCATCTGCAATGTGTTAGTCCTTGTTTTTAGTGGCAAAGTAAGATGCAAAAATGCCTTTTACAAATCAAATATTTAGTCAGGGTTTTAAAAACAACAAGGAAAAATGTGTTACACGCATAAGCATCTCTGCGACCCACATACAGCGCTCACGAGGCCTCGCTAGTTTTGTTTTAGCCAACAGAGCTCCATCCCACTTTGCTGAACTCGGTACTTGGTGGGAGTCAAACAGTGCCTCGTTTTTCCAAAGGAGTGGAAAGAAGAATTGCATCCATGTGGGGACAGATTTTTCAGCACTAAATGTACCAAATCTGCTAACAACCTTCTTTTCTTTTCCTTGCAGAATAGTGTGTGATGATTAACTGAACAATGAATGGAGTTTCTGCTGTTCATAATTGAAAAAGTTTTCAAAGAATTTGAATTATATTGTATATTTTTTGTTGCACTTAAGTGTCTCAGATCGTCAGATACGACTGAAATGCTGTTTTAAAATGATAATTTCATTATTAAAGGAAAAAGGTCAATAGAAATATACCTGTGGTATGCCAGTGCTGCCCTTCTTCCTGTGTAGGTGAGTCACACTGTCCACACAGAGTAGGTGATTTCCTTTTCGGTGTATAATAGGGTTTTTCTCCAAGTTGGTGTTTTACTGTGAAGGTAGTAATACAAGATGTACTCTCAGTGACATGTCATTTGGCAAGCCTATTGTCTTTCCGAGGTACCTTCTCACTCCATAACAACTTGACCGTATAGTGGCATCAGATCATCACGCCCGAGCTGAGGCAAGCTTAGCATACATCACTTACAAACATCTTCTCAGTGATTGTGCAGACTGCAGTGATTGTAGCCTACAGTAATAACAGTTTGGCTAATGTATTGTGCATTGTGTGCTAGGAAAACACTTTGCAGAGCATAATGCATTATTTTGAATTCAGAGTGCAAAAATACTTTGCTTTTGTTAATAAATCTGAAAGAAAAGCTGTTGTATATGAGTCTAAAACCTCTAAAGCGCCAAGGTCAGCTGAGCTCTCTATTGATTTAGTTTGAGTTGGACTTTTCCTTTTCCTGACTCCGAAGGGTCCTTTGGGTGCGTTTCGACACGCACTAACTCAAACACTTCAAAACCCCTTTTGATCTCACTTTTATTTGTGCTCAAAGCAGACTTTTTGAACTTATCAAATGTCTTTCCCCCCATGCTGCAGGATATGAAAAGACAGAGGACGTATCAGAAAAGACATCCTTAGCTGACCAAGAAGATGCCCGGCTCATATATCTCAACCAACCACAGTTCACCAAATTTTGCAGCAATCGAGTCAGGTAAGGAGATGTTGAGTTTCTAATAATCATGGCTGCATCTAGCCTGCAGTCTTAGAGCATACTTGTTGAAATAGGTAGTGGGCAACTTGAGCAGTAAGTAGAACCTAAGTTTGTGTGGTTTTAGATTCTGCAGTTTCATTTTTAGCTGCGAGCATGGTGATTTTCTTCAACACATTGGCTTTTTCAGCTTTTTTTTTTTCAACGATGCATGAGCACTCAGGTGGAGTCCTGGGTGGCATCCGTGTTTGGACGGTGGAAAGGTTTGGCTATGTCAGCAATGGTTTCATTCGCTACACTTTTAGGGATACTGGTCACCTGTGGTTGTTGTGTCATTACTTGTGTCAGAGGATTGTTGGTAAAACTGATGGCTAGTGTTGCGTACCCTGGACGGGTGGATTCAATCTACCTGAGGAACTTAGATGCCATGGAGTGGGCCGAGGAGTGATACAACACGAGGTGTGGTGACATTCCTTTTTTGGAATGTCAAAAGAGGGAATGTGGAGATACAGAAATTCTTTTATTGCTGCCATATAACCTGCATCATTATACCTGCATTAATAACATTCTTTACAGCATTATTTCATCTAATAATATTTCTCACAGTATTGATACTGCATTACAGCTGTTTATTGAAGATGTCCATTTGAGGATCCTTCCATTATGTTAACTTTTATTACAAGTACGGTCAGAAGTATTTTATACACATTGCATATCTGTGCCTATTTTGAGTTGATGTTCAGTTCATTAAGGGTTTTAAGCTTCACTGGCGTGACTGTCCAGGTGATCCATGCTGAGGGAAACTAGAACATAGAAGGATAGCTGCATGCTTACAGTACATATAATACATATAATCTAGGAATGTGTCCGGCCTGAGGCCTCAACTCATTTGGTGTCTCACTATATTTTATTCTACTTGGTAACAGACGATCAGAGTCAATAATTAGCCTCAGAGACCCTGAGGGCTTGAAGTTTATTACCTTGTATGGACGGTGTTATAGAAAAGAGAAGTTCTATGTCTGCTTATAGCTATTAAAGATGTACGATTAACTGTGACTAATGTCTGGAACCTATTTTAATCTGTCATTGACGCCATGGGGGGGCGTGTACCCCACTGCTTTATAAGTGTCCACAACATGTATTTTGGTCAGAAGACATATGTTGATGTTTTCTCCGGGCTGTTAATAAACTCATCGTTTGATTGCACTTTTCTGGGGCCTCCGTGGTTTGTGACACTGCTCTACATTGATCGATTTCGTGACAACATGTATCGCCTGCTCATGCTTCATGATGAACCAGCAGCCAAACATGCTTTAACCCTAAATTAACCTGCAGATTTACAATCACATGATTTGATCATTTCCAAGTAGCAAACATTTAGAAGAGTTTTCAGATCTTTGTAGCAGATACTGTGGAAATTTGGAGCAGAAATAGTTTCAGTCTCTTTGCGATCCCTTTTCTGGTGTGATTGCAAAGTAGAGGTGAGAAATAAAGCCTCAAAATATCACAATATTTCTAGAAAAATGGAACCCTATTCCTGATGATATTTCTGAAAATACCAAACATTTTATTGACATTTACACCCTCCAGGCAGCAGCACTTGTAAATGTAAGTATACGAAGGGCATTTTCCATTCTTCTTTTCCCATGATCTGCTGTCAGGCAGTGATGACACACTACTTAATTCAAAGTATGAATCTATTACCACAAGGTTCCAGCAGCAGTAGCATGACACTGCAGTAGTAGTGACACAATATTATATCTAATGACACAGCAGTACCCTGCTGCACAGACTAAATAGCAGGCTAGTCTGTCAGACTTCTAATATTGACTTCTGAATAAGCCATAGCTGAAACACTGTACAGATCACCTGCTCTTGTGCTGTAGAGAGAGTTCAGGTACAGCCATGACAGCACCCTTAGCCATATGATATTTGATACCTGCAAGATTTGTAATGCTGGTGCTGCATCAGTGCATATACCCAGACTGGCCTGTTTATCTTCTTGCGTATCTTGGAGAAGTGGAGTGCTTTTAGCTTTAAAGGTCAAGATTGTTGGGTCAGGCCTCCCTCTGTCAAGGAGTGTTACGGTTACCATTCCTGCCTCACAAACAGCGTGCTTACACAGAGACCGCTACAAACTGAGCTGGATTAGTAAATAGAAAGAAGCAAACTAGGATGGAGCCCATTGTTACCTCAGCTTCATGAGTTTACAACATAAATCCGACAACAGTAAATATGAGGTATATTTTTTATTAGCACAGTTTGTTTTACTCTGTGAGGCCGATTCTCAGCTTCACAGTCAAAAATATGCGTTTAGTTTTTTAACTTTTATTAGTTAATTTTATTAATATCTCCATTACTTTAGTTTTGTTATTACTTATAAAGACCATCGTCAGTGAGACAAAATACATATTAAAATCTGCTTGGAGTACCATATGATTGATATTTGAATAACAGTAAAAAGCACTGGAGGTTTAAGAAATATGGCTTTTAAGATTGCATCAAACATTTGCTGAAGGCAGTGGCCTGATGTGTGCTGTGTCACACCAACTCTAAGCCGTCTAAGTGTTCAAAGACAGTAGTGATGATATGAACATACTTTGGTTAAAATAGGTTAGATGTTAATAATAATAAATATGGCATTATCTCAGCATTGAACAGCTTGCAGATTGACTCTGTGTTCATGAAGGTTCGTCTTTGGCGGGTTTAGAAAAAGATTTATTTGTGCTTTAAAGCGGAGACCTGATTTGTTGCTGTCTCCAATGTTGCATGGTCTTTGACACATCTTCCCACTGCTTACATGTCATTGTCCACCATCACATGCATATTTCTCCTGTTAGCTAATGGATCTGCATCATGGGTCTGCGTCCTGTGTTAGGGTTTTAGTGAATTGTTTGTTCAGCTGCACAGTTTGTCGTGCAGATCTGGTCGTAATGGAAAGGCGAATAATTGCTGGGATGTTGACAGGCAAAGAGGAGTGGCTGTGCAAACCATTTTCCTGTTGAGCATTCAGGAAATGCTGCTCTCTCTTTTGAGGAAAACAAGGAACATATGAATAGACGCACACTGACGTGGGTCCAAACACACAGTGACCCAGACATGCAAATTACTTTAATTGTTTTGGTATGTGTAGCTTATTTTGTCTCACTTACTGAATCACAGCAACTAATCTTTACTGCGTAGGATTTATTCTTGATATATTTGGTGTTCTGTTAAATAAAATTTGAAGTTTTGTGAATAATGAGTCAAGTTAATTATATAATGCATGCGATGCCCGCCATGCCCGATTCACTAATACTTTAATGTAAAGGTACTGATGTGGCGTAGACACTGAACATCTCAAGGATCTGAGAGGACATTGAGACATAATGGCTCAATGTCCTAAAGTGTCTAAGCCAAGTCGAACATTATCAAAGCATCCTGTCTGAGAGTGCATTCATCCTAAAGAAATGATGTATTCATTATTATGAATGTAAGATATATAAGAAGGAGATGGAGAGATTTTATTAACCTGAAAAAAGTTCTATAAAAAACCTTTCAGAATAAAATGTTGGGTTGTTTCCTGCAGCCACTTTATTCAAAAAAGAGTTTTTGCTGACATGAAAGAGAGACCTACTTATAAAAACGTGTGAGCTGGAAAACCAGCGAAGGTTTCACTGCATGCTGATGGACTGAGGGGCTAGGCAGCTTCAGTGCTGTCACAAATCTGCTGACAAGTAGGACCACACAGACTGTGGTGAATTTAAATAACTCAGAATTTGTACAATTACATGAAACTTGCTTTAAGGAAATGTAGAACACATCACTATACTAGCAGTAGTATAGTAAATATGGGAATGCCAAATATAAAAGGTAGAACCAAGCAACCAAGACCCAAGACACGAGCTTCTGGTTTCTGGGGAAGAGAGTGAGAGAGTTAGTGCACTAGCTCTCTTTTTTATCAGTCGGCTGCTGACAGGCGTGCTGCTCTCTGGACCCGCATCCACCACAAAACCAGGAAGAAAATGCAGATAAAAAAAAAAAGCAGAGTGGGAGGGGTTATCACAGTGCATGACAGCAATGCTGAACAAAGGGAGATGGGCTCAATGTGCTGTTGCTCAAAGCTATACACGAATTATGAAAATATAAGAACACAGATAAGGGGCCCAAAAACTTTGCACATGTCCCGATCAGTTGTTACACAAATTACCTGCAGTCAGACACACAGTCCAGGGCAGCGTGTGGTTCCGCTGACGGTGGAATCCCAAGGCCGAAAAGCTAAAGTTTCTGTTGACAAGAAAGTCAACACCTTTGCAGCAGTTTTATTTGACACAATCTTCACTGAGATCTTTAGACTTTAAACTAAAACTCAACATGTCTGACTCTAATTCCTGTATGGTTATTCTCTGCTTAATAGCTATGTGAACGTCTGAAAAAGGCAGAAAGTGCATCTTTTAATCCAGAATAACATCAGTCCAGATCAGACTGTGTCATAACTGTAATGCAGCTTGTACACATGAATGCTGAAGAACGAATGTTAGGATTTAGAAAAAGTTTTCAGTCAGACTCAAATGCAATATGGCAGAGAGGCAGGGTCGCGATTAGGCTTTTAAGCTTATTTACTGAGTGTCATCATCTGGTCTCTCCGGTCTGAGTCCACAGCTGGTTAACCTTGTTCCTGTTTGTGGTCCCTGGAAACACGCATGGCTGAAAACTCCATAATGTGCTCATAGTGGCACTCATTAGAGGTTGTAATGCAGCAGGAGACATTAATCATCTGCTGGCTGTTCTTCAGGGTTGCCCTCCTATGCTTGTGTGTTAGTAAAACAATACGAGCCATATACTGTAAATAATACTGCAAATGATGGTTAAACATGCTAAACACTCACTATACACAATACAGCCGCCATGATGTCAACTTATTTTCAGATGTCTTTGTTTTGCTTGTCATGTTTTTCAATAATCAAATACTGATTTTCAGAATAATAAAAACAAAAATTCTTTAACAATTCTTCTGTAATTTTTATATTCATTGACAGCCTTGTTAACGATCTGAAGCATACCCTGCTTTACTATTCTGATCTACACTAATGGGGAATCTATTGAAAAATCAAATAAATTAAAACTAACCGTGCCATTGTGTTAACTAAGACTTGAAACTAGCAGTTCAGACTATGAATCACAGAGCAAGTGAGTTGAGTACGACTAACATTTAAAGAGACAAACGTCTTTTTTCAAACCAGAGGAGTCGCCCTGTCGAGTTATAAAGGTGAGTACAGGTTTATGTCCTCATTGGCTTTTTAGACTCAGAAGCATTATTCATCTTTCATATCCACTCTATGGTGTTTGCCAACGAGCAGTGGTGAAAAGTAACTTAAGCCCACGTGAGCTACGATGTGAAGAAATAGTGGTTTGCTGGAAGTCTCTTCCTGTGAACATGGGGTTCTTCCTTTCCACTGTCACCAAATGTTGGTCACTGTTTTCTCTTTAATACTGCAGGATCTGAGCCAACTATTGTTATTAATTAGCACTCTTTAATGAAATATGATATTATGTTTAAATAAATGGCAGAGGCATGGTTGAAAATGTTTAGCTGTCTCTTTGTTTCTTTTAACTAGCACACTAATCTTATTCAAAGATTAAACAAACAAAATAGGCTTTCATAATAACATTATACTCTGATTTGTGAGTAAGTGGAGGAAGTGCTCCTCTCATATCTTCTTGATCTCAGCTTACTCCCAGGAAACAAAATGAAGGATCCATAATCATCCATTAAGATGTATTATTGGAAGTGATTCTGTGTACAAAGGTAACCAGAGATGATTGGGCATATGCTCTGCAGCTTACCCCCATGAGATCAGAAGGCTTGAAGAAAATAAATCACAGAGAGCATGATGCATCCCCAGCCACACGTTCTTTGTATCTCAGGGGCAGACTGTATACACCACAGTGCTTAGATGTTTAATATCCAAGGGACTTGCCATTTATTAATTTAAAGGTACTCGTGGTAATCTTTTAGCTGTATGATGTATGGCAAAATATTTAATAAAGGAGTGCAAGTGTGTGATCAATGGGTAAAATACAGTTAAAATTTCCACTAAGCAGTAAACCTGATCCTTTTAAACTGTTTTACTTAAAAAACAAACCCTGACATTACAGAAATTCAGCAAATCAGATGACGAGGACGGACGCAACAGAATATGGTGTGTAAGCAAAACCCAGGTCTTTCTTTCTCAACCAATCAGACAAACAAAGGGACACAGAAAATATTCTTCCTCCTTCCTTGTATTTGCATGTCTGACTTGTTGGTTGACTTTTTAGTCTTAGTTTCCTCTGATGATGATTGTAATTATGTATAATTATTCTACCCGAATAAAGCGACTTGGTTTCAGTTTTGCTTCAGTGTACAGTTGTTGTTTTAGCCTGTTTGTTGTGTTTTAAGGAAGTAGGAATGTGCAAATCTAGCTTTTTCCTGTTCTGATCTTTATACTAAGAGTTTGGCTTTGACTGCTGCATGCTGTCACTTGGAGTCGTAATAGTTTGTTTCTTGTGTGCTGACAGAAGCAGGTGAAGTGAGATAATAATTAATCGAGTTGAAGATGACATTATGTTACCAAATGTGTCATAAAAACAAACGTCTTCCACTCCTCTTTGCACGAGTCTCTCTGAGTAAGCATAATGAGAGGGGAATTTGAGAGACACTGAAGCCTCATCATCTGAACTTTGGGTAAAAAAGGAAAAGCGGGCGGCTTTGAAATGCCTCTGAAATGCTGCTGTTTGCCTCTTAGCTTCCAACTTGTTGTGTTAGCTCTCCAGCTAACTTGCTGCTGCTGTGGCATTGTGAGTGAACATGGAACACCTGCTCAAAACCCCACCTACAGGTTACCCAGAGATTTTAATTATTACACAAATTGAACGAAGTATATGCAGTCCAAGACCAAGTATCAATGAAAGGAAGAGTTGTTCTGATGGGTCTTTGTGAGGCTGGTATCACACTGTACTGCTGTCAGAACAATGCCTTTATGTTGCTCTAGAGCTGGGCGATAGAACGATAACGATATGTATCGCGATATAACTTTTACTCGATAGAGAAATTAAGCTATCGCGATAGACCTCGCAGCTCTTGTCCTCAAAAAAAAAAAAAAAAAAAAAAAGGTCAGCCAATCCAAATTAAGTAGCGCAGAGCCGAACCAATCACAGCCGCAGCGTCACGTCGCGTGACTTGTTACGTACAGCACAAGTGCCAAGCCGCACGTGTGTTTGTTTGGGAAGCAGCCAGCGGGTAATGGAGGAAATGAGTGTGCCGACCAGAAAAATCAACCGAGCGTGACCGAAGAGAAAACAGATGATGGTTCCAATGCCGGAGAGATTGTCGAACGGAAGAGCCATAGAAGTTCCGTAGTGTGAAGGTATTTCGGCTATTTCAAGTCTGACAAAAAACAGAGTAGCGTGCACTGTAAATTGTGCCGAAAGCAAGTCTGGAAATACAATAAACTGGTGCATGCGTCACACTGTGCGCCACGTTATTGTTTCGGTGAAATGAATTTCTACAATACTGTTACTGTTAATTCTACTCTCTGCAGTGTTTAAATGCTTACATATACACACAGTTACTGTCCCTCCACACTTACGACTCGGTTCTGCTTCTATGCCCCAGCTTTGTTTACTTTTTCCCACCGAGGCTTCTAGACTTCTGATTGGCCAACATTTCTGCACGGTTAGGAATCTAGCGCCACCTGCTGCTTTGGCATGTTCATAGCAGCGTTTTCCTTCATTTCTGCCTTTATGTGTGGACGGGATTATTTTTTAAAACGAAAACGGAAAATCTCCGTTTTCAAAAATACCCGTGTACGTGTGGACGTAGCCTCAGTCTCTGACTGGAAGCGCTAATTCGTCATTCGGCTTTTGTCAGACTAAAGTAACTGTTAAAACTGTTTGAAAAGCTCAGCTATACAACAAGGAGAGATTGAGAATTTCCTTTTAGTTCTCAGTTTATTTGATATTGACAAAAGTTAGTCAGTTTTGTCTGTTCTTCTGTAAAACAAACTAAGATTTATTTTTAGAATTAATATTTTGTTTCTAAGTGGAATTGACAATTTAGTCTGTTTCGTTTGTTCTATTTTGAAACTTAAACGCTTTAGCGGCTGCCTTTTGTGTAGTTTGCAATATTTGCCTTTATCTATCTGAAAAAGTCTCATGTTCCTTAAGTACATCTACCCTGTTGAACTTATTATGGGAAATAAATATTTAAATAAAAACAAGCTGCTGATTATTTCACATTTTACTTGTGAGCAACGGCACATTTAAATCTTACAAATATAGTTATTTGGCTGATATCGTGATAGATATCGTTATCGCCTGAAATGAAAAAAACATATCGTGATATGAAAAAATCTCATATCGCCCAGCTCTATGTTGCTCTCTTTTTTTTTTTTTTTTTTGGCCTGTCCCGTTTGGCTCTTTTGCCACCAGAATTGTTGTCTAAAGGCAAAGAAAGATGCCCAACGGATTTACTTTACCAAACTGACCATCCCAGACTTGCCGTAATGGTCCATTTGATTCACCTTTTATTGTTTATTTTATTTTCACTTACTGAATACGGGACAGACTTGACTGGGGGAAAGAAGGGGAGAAAGAAAGAGGGAAAGAGAAACAGCTGAGAAGAGGGACGGGGGAGAAGGGCAAAAGACAAAAACCAACAGAACGGGCAGAGAAAAAAAAAATGCATATATCAATCACCTGGATCACCTGCTGAGAAAGAAAAAAGAAAGCAAGCAGAAGAGAACAAGAGTAATAGAATAAACAACATCACAATGATATATGGGAATATGACAGTAAATACTAAATGTTAAACATTATTGTGCAGCACATAAGATCAACAGAACACAGTGTGCTTTGAGGTAGGAGCCAAAAAGTTTATTGTTTAGGGCTGTTTTTGTTGTGCATCTGCACCTTATTGTTGTCAATGTCTACGCATGGGACAGTGTGAAACGTAATTTCAATTCCTTTGTATGGCAAGTACATTTGAAGAAATTGACAAATAAAAGTATTCTATTCTATTCTATTCTATTCTAAAAAGGGTGTAGTTTGTGGGTTTGATCACCCGTGTGTACACCTGTGAGCATGGACGCGCTTGTTTTTTGTTTTTTTAAAAGGTTCCTTCATGTAATAATCTGCTAGAGGGTGTGGGGGGGCCACAGCCCCGTCCTCCAGGGCATGAAGCAGGTATGGAGGAGATCAAAACTCCAGACATCCAGAGGCCCCCAGAACACAAGAGACCATGGAAGACCAACAGAGGGGCAGCTGCGCCACTGTCCCGGAAAGAGCTGAGGAGAGTCCCAGATGAGGGCTCACTCAGCAGCCGCGGAGCAGAAGCCAGGGGGGGTTGCAGTGACGCGCCCGTGAGCTCCGCCGGCAGCCAGCCGTGCCTGAGTGACCGAGCCCCAGGCCGAGAGGCCGGGGGCACCCCACCTCCGAAGTGGCCCGAGCGAGCCCCAGGCTCCAGGCCCCGATAAGCGGCCGCCAAGGAGTGAGCCGGTGTGTACCTGGACGCCCATCCCCAGACACAAAGAACCACCAACGCACCGATGTCTGAGGGGGTCCGCCACTGGCAGGGGAAGTGGTGGTAGGGGGAGATAGGCCTCCAAACCTTGGAGGGCCTGAGATGTCCCCAGAGAGGTGGCGCCTGACACCCAACCTGACATATAGACACAGACATACAGGCACACACAGACACAAACATCCATTCCCCCCCTCATGCTCTCATATACACTCACTCCACACTCAACCAACGTGGAGACAGACATAAAGAGACGCTGTACACACGATCACACTCCCCAAGCGTACTCTACAAACCGGGTCTAGGTACCCTTGCCCCTGGAGGGGGGAACTGCACCCAGACCCAGGTGGTGTTTCCCTTTTCCCTGCGGTGGGGGGAGGCAGACCGCCCCGACTCTGCAGCAGCAGGAAGGCTCCACACTCCAGACCGCAGTCGGACGGCCAACTCCTCCTCCTAGTCCTAGCCCCCCTGCTCCAGCAGGTCGCAGAGAACGGGGGTGAGAGAAGACTCCGAACCTCCCTCCACCCGCTCATTGTAGTGTTGATGCATGTGTGTTCTAAGGTGCATTTAAAACCCAGGAGGGCATGGAGCTACCTGCCAGAGAGCAGCAGGTAAGCGCATGGTCCCTCCTGCTAGCCCTCAATGTCTACGTGTATTTAAAATTGAGAGGTGGGCAACGACGCCAGGGGTGGGGTGTACACCCTGATGGTACTTTGGACTCCGTGTATCGTGCCCACCCCCAAGATCCTATATGTATGTGTAATGAGAGTGTGAGTAATGTGAATGTCTAAGTTGTGGGATAAAATTGAGGCAGAGGCAGCCAGAAGGGGACAGGGGGGTAGCCTCCTCTGCACCCTGGTGACATACCCCTACTCCAAGGCCCTGCATGTGTGGGTGGTTGTGGTGGAGCGGGAAGAGGGAGGCAGCTCTCTTGCTTTGCCAGACAGATGCAGTGTGTACCAGGCCGGCATGATGACAGTTACTGTGTTTATTTTCTTCATTCCTCCGTGCTGCAATTCAAAGCTTGTCCGCTTTTCTGCGACTACATTGTGCTTCTGGGTGTGCTACAAGTGAAATTGCAAAAAATATGCTTGTCATCTATGATTCAGACTAACAGGAGGGAAACAATGATATGACTGATGTTGAACTGCATATGCTCGTTGCACTGTACTTGCTGATATTCTGCATGTGTATGTCTAAAGGCTCTGGTCTGCGTGTGAGTAAGCAAAGCCCTGCCAGTGGCTTGGCATCCTTCTATGGTATAAATCTTCTCCCAAAGTGGCTGCTCTGACTGACCCTTTAACACAGCTGTAAATCAGACTGCTGGAGGCCTGACTTTGGGGCTGCTGATGGCTCCACCAGCCTAGCACCAACAGATCTGCCAGGAGGTCTTTATGACCCGACTGCCAGCTAACTTCCTGCTCCTAATTATTCTTTACGATCACTGAGTCCACTGGGCTCTGCTGTTCATCAGTCGCACATCCAGACAAGTCTTTGCATCGCAAAAGACCTCGTAGAATGGGTGGGCGGAGGGGCAAGGAGCTGCTTAATGCTATGCAATTATATGTCCAGGGTGATCTAAATATATGGCTTCACAACAAGTACAGCTAGAGCATCACCATAATGCATTTTACATCAAACAATCAATGTGACTGAAGCACAGTGTTTAACAAAAGTATCGTATTGTCTGTTTAGGAATTATAGTTACATAGATCCCTGTTTTAGAGGCTCAAAGGTAACTGGATCATTGAGTGAGTTTCATGGCCAGGTGAGGCCTGCTGGGTTTTTAGAGTTGGACTTGTATTTGTTAGCTATTCGTTGGAATTTTCAAATACATTTTCAAAGTGATGTTAAGGAAAGTCTGGGGCGCCATCATTAGACAGAAAAACAAAGTAAACATATTATTGAGATAGCAAAATCTTTAGCAATGGCCAGATCAACACTGGTACGTTCTTAAAAGTAAAAGGAGTGCACTGGCCATTTCAGCAATACCAGAAGACCTGAAAGAGGATGGACGACAACTAAAATATATGGTCATATGGTTGTTATAGCATCAGCATGTATGGCTACCACTGAAATTGGGTAACTAGTGTGATGATGTTACTGTTGGTAAACGTAGCAGGGTCAGTTGTGATCTGTGGTCAGCTTCTGCCAAATGCTCTCTGAGTTACTGGATTATTACAATTAACCAATGTTTACTTTGTCTTCTCTCTCTTTCATATCCATGCTGGCTCCCTCTACCCATGGCCTTGTTTTCTACTTGATCTGGTCTTCAGCACAGCAAAATATAATGTCCTCACCTTCCTCCCTCGATTCCTGTACTCACAGTTCAGGAGGGCAGCCAATGCCTTTTTCCTCTTCATTGCACTCCTTCAGGTAAGATGTGTTTTTGTTGTTAATTACATCACCTCTCATCACTTTCCTTTCTTTCCACTGAACTTTTTTAATTCATTTTTTTTCATGTTTTTTTTAAGCGTACACCATGACCTAGACTCCATTTCTCTCGGTCACGTCTGTAATTTCATATGCACTCAGTCACACAAACATACATGCAGATGCAGTGCTTTATATAGATCCTGATCATGAATAATACATGTAATACTGTGTGTGTCTGCTTGAAAAGGAAAAGAGATTTATCTACGGGCTCGTCACAATAGGCCTCGTTCACTAATGTGGTCATGGAAATGTTCTTACAGGGGAACACAAAGTAAGTTCTTAGACGTTATTATCAGGTTCATGAAACCTGCTCAGCAGCATAGTAGTGAATCAGAATCGATAGGGCTGGTGCTAGCTGTCTGCATACGTCCACGCTTCCATCGTTTTCCGCTATATTTAGAAATAATGAAGCTGAACAAAGCATTGCACCTATTATTTTTACAAATGGAAAAAACAGGAAAAATAGAAGAGGGGAAAAAGCAATGGTTTGATATGCTGATATGTTGATTAGAAAAATATGAATAAAAGATGAGCAGAAACACCAGGAGTGCCAGGTCTTTTAAGCTAAGAGTAACTCACTGCAGTTACTGGAGAAACATCAATAACTGGGATGTTGCCAAGAAATTTGAGTGTAAGTGATGTCCAGCAAAAATGCAAGCCTGCTTTTAATGAATGCAAAAGTGAGTATACACACACTGAGTAATGGCAACGTTTAATGTGGCAAACTGTTGCAACATTACCAGCTGGTTGTTACCCCGACCGCACACAGACTAATCTGCAGAACAATGTAAAATTAGTTTTACTGCCGTAACTATTACATTAAAACAAACAAGGAGACTGTTGGTATATTTGGTTATGAAATGAAGCTTTTTAGAATTCAAATGTGACCCTACTCTGCTGTGCTAAGCATTAAAACTGTGTGTGATCTCTGTGTTGTGTGTGAGTATTTCATTTCTTTTTTTCCCAATTGTGTTTTGTTACTGTTGTGTGTTTTCATACACCAGGAATTTGTGTGTGAAAGTTTCGTACGTTTTATTAGGTTCAAACAGATTTGTGTGTACACGCTTTGTGAATGGGGTGCAGCGATACTACAGGTTGGTGATGTTTTGGACTGGGCCTTGGGTGACTCTGCACTGTGCCGCTAGGAAGTGCAGGAACTGCGTTGTGCGTTGACTTACACACACAAGTAGTGAATGAGAGCCACACTGGAAAATGGGTCAGGGATGATATGCAAATCTTTAGCCATTAAATTTGTTTAAAGAAACGAGCTTCTCCTGGGAAGAGGGTTTCACTTTCTTTCTCATTATCAGCTGTGGTCATGTTTTGATTATTTCCCAACAGTAGCCACAGATCTCAGCATTGCTGGCACTGCTTTTGATTTAGCAGAACAAAGGATTTCTTGCCCAGAGAACTTTATAGTGGATTGCTGCATAAGACAACATTAATCCCTTTTGAGAACTTAAAGCCTCGACCGCCAATTATCGCTACATGATTCAAAGAAGCTGAAATCCATATCTCAGGTGTTCAGAGCTTACCAGGAAAGATATAAAAAAGTGGACCAAAGGAAAGCTCAATAGCACTCCTTTTCTGTCTTTGCTGATATTCATCCTGACAGACTATCTCTTGTTAATGAGAGCTCTAAGGATGGGAAAGGACTCATTCCAGTGACCTTGAAGTAGCTGCTTTGAACAGCAGCCAGTGCGAGTCTTCGTTACCTGCCCTGTCGATGCTGCGACCTTGAATAAAACATCCATGCAGATGAGAGAGACGAGAGATCTGTTTCATGCAAGTTTCCTTCTAGCGGTGTAACAGGGGCTGTCTCACGAGGCCCGGCTTGGCTCTAATTTTGCTGATGTTTGGCTGTTAATGTCGAAAGACTTGGGTAGCCAAAAGAATTAAACATTCAGGGGTAATGAGAGAATTATAAAGGTACTAAGAGAGTTGTTTGTGCTGGATGTGACCCAGAATTTGCATCTTTTTTCTTTTGAGTGTGTTAAATAATAAGTCAAGCTAATAAAACATGAATTCTGATGCTAATGTTGATATCAATATCTGTTTTTCTGTAACATGCACATATCCAGTCTGAGAGAGTAACAAAAATGATCACAATTTATTTAATTGAAGTTGTGGTAGTTTAGGGCGACTCTTTTTCTCCTGTTGAGTCACCTAGCTGAGACGTGATAAGATAAGCTTTTATTTTCAGTTACTAAATTTGGCTATCACTGATCACTAAAGTTGAGATGAAATGGTTGCTGTGCCTTTCCTGGTTGGCAGTAATGCTTTTTGTCTTTCAGCGCCGTTCAAGAAAGTTCAGTTAAATAAAAAGTTTCTTCTTTTTCAACATTTAGCGAAACCACTATTTTTACAACGACTGCTAACTAATCGTGTTAAATAGTCATCATGTCATTACTGACCAAAATCCTTGTGACTTTTTTGATAGTCGAGCTTCAACTGAGTTTCTTCTTTTTGTGTCTCTTTTAGCAAATCCCAGATGTGTCTCCCACTGGTCGCTGGACCACTCTGGTGCCGCTACTATTTATCCTGGTGGTGGCTGCTGTCAAGGAGATCATTGAGGATCTGGTAAGACTGGCTTGGAATACTACACCGGCCTGGACCCAGTCCGGCCCACTGCATGGCTTTGGAAAATGTGGAAATGACAAAGATAAAGGGTGCAAAGTTTAGACTTTTAAGTCTAAAACCATGGGCTATCATACATATACACTCACTTTTTTTGCAGTAGGTCCACAATTTAAAAAGTCTGGTTTCCAATTAATGAGCTGGCAGTAGGTTTTTGGTAATTTGACCTATTTATTTCTTAAAGTGAAAGCCCGAAGAGCCATGCTTATGTGTTTCATTGATTTTGTGCAGCAGCGTTTCTTAATAAAGTCTAAAAACTGAGGTGTATTATTGAAATGGCTTAAATCACTACAGCTCCAAACGCATGGCTTTAGAATGGTATTCCACAAAGCAGTGACTCGGGTCACAGTCACAGTGGTTAACGTCCATTATTTGTATGCAGTCGTTGCTTGAGAGCCATCACCCACCCGGCCTAGAAAAGCATCATTAATGCAGGAATTAATAAATGCACATCAGCAAGACCCTGATTAAAAAAAATCATGCTGTCAGCAACTATCAAAAGGCAATCAACATACTTCTGAATTTGCATTCGGTTTGAAGCAGCATGTGCAAATCAGGTATCATATGGAGCTCCCCATACAATCCAGACAGTACAGACAAAACTATAGTGTAGTGGGTTTTTTAAAAAATGTTGTATTATGCAGTTTGTGCACAGAATTTTAAAGCTTTTCTACATGCATGCCTTAATATATTGCACCACAAAAATGTGCTAACACAACCTATCAAAGTTCAGTTGCCTCAGTGAATGAAATTCATCGAGCAAAATCCAAATTAACCCTGGAGAACCCATGGGGTCAGAGCCGACCCCATGGGTTCTCCAGGGTTAAAATAGTCCAGTCCCCTTTGCAGGAGTTTGTGATCGTCTTTCGCTTTATGTCATCTGTTTTCTTTGAAGCATGAATCAGGCAGTGATGGTTATGTGACCACAGCAGGAAACACCCCAACATGTGTACACACACACGATTGGACATCTCCGTGCACACACACACACTCACTTCAGAGGTCACAGCTGTGCCTTCTGCACCCTGAGTACTCATTCAGTCAATTAACCTAGATACTGAATGCTCGTGTACAGAGGCAGCTAGTAGCAACAAAACAAAACAGCGGTCTGCCTAAAGCAAGCCGGAGCTGTTGAACAGATGCTTGATATGTATGTAGGAGGAAGATTGATTTGAATAGTTGCTTTTGTGTGGTTTAATCTTTTTCGAGTTGAAGTTGGAAGCTTCAGCGTTCGCGTACTGTGGTGTAGTAACGTGATGCGCGCAATTCCGAACAAAGTGAGAGAATGTTGCATTTTACTGTATTGCAGTGACCCTGCAATGCGATCCTCTGTGCAGGTCCCAGCGGAGTTTTCTCTATACTATTAGCTGCTATCTCATGCTGAGGGAAACCAGCGCAGCACTTTCTCTCCTGGCCTGTTGTGAAAAACATGGGAACAGAGTGGTGATGACTCCGTCTTTATCGCTGAAGGTCACCTGCGCACGCGTCTGCTCCCTGTGCTGCGCTGTCTCTCACAAGTTGACCTGACAGGGCAACATCGACCCCTGACTTCATGAATCATGCACTATGGACACACACTGCACAGCACGTACTTTACCTTGTTGCTGGCAGCCTCCTCTGCAGCAGCAGACTCGGGCTGAAAAATGGTAGAGAAACAGAAATATAATACCTTGATGTATTTAACAATAGTGTGTGGTGCAGTTTTACACAGCAGTGTAGTTTCCTATTGCTCTCATAGTCACCTAAAACAAGCAGCTGAAAGAGCAAAGACAATCTTGTTTCTGTCCTTGTGGTTAAACGTCCTTCGCTGCTACTTAATGTCTCATTAGGTCCATGTTGAAGCAGGTTAATCAAGGTAACACTGCAGTAGCTGCTTTTATCTTTCACTGCTTTCTGTATCTCCCCTCTGTGGCTGTGGTCTACAGAGACCTAATACTGCAGTAGTTACGCATAACCTCTGTGCGCTGCTTGCCTTCTACTGCACTATGATTATACACATCATCTAAATACCGTGCAGATCCTTTTTTTTCGTGTCCACGGGGACACAAAGTGCAAAGGAGGCAAGGACAGTGGATTTGAGAAAAGGCAGTATAAGTTGTGAAGTAGCTACAAATACAGCTCAGCTCCTCCTACACGTCTCTGAATAGAAGAGGGTCTGTGCAGCCGGACCTAATAGTGTGTGGATGAATCAAATTAGCTGACAGCTCTCGCACAAGGGATGATGAATGAGCTTTCCAAAGGTCTCTACTAGTAATTCTTTTTTTCCTGGGCATAGTGAGGGTGGTGAAGGCCGCGTGACACAGCAGGCTTTTTAATTATACACTACAAGCATGTTGCAGGAATTTTAAAACGACGTTGTTTTAAATTGAACAAACGCACATATGGGAAGAACGAGGGGATATACACAATAGTCTTCGTAGGATGCTAAAAGCTAAAAGCCTTTCATTCCTGGTGACACGACTCACTTCACCTTTACTGTCAGTGTTTTAAAGTAGCTCAAATGACTCAAAAAAGTTAAATTAGCTTAAATGAGAAAAGACCTCCTCCTCTTGTAAACACGTTTTCCTTGTTAATTAAGTAAGACACAGGCTGCTTTTAGAGCTGCGTTTTAAAACAGTGTGATCATTTATATGAGATTGATGCAGAAACGCATTATTACTCACCGTGATGCTAGCTGACAAGCTGTCTGTTGGAATCAGCTGTTAAAGTCACAGCATGTTGCATGACTGTTCAGCCAACAAGAAGGGAAGTAATGCTGATGAGTTGAACTTTGATGTGGTCACAGGCAGTATGGTTTGTTTCGAACGAAGGGAGAAGCTACGTGAATGTGAAGCAGCTGATGGGTTTGTTTGTTTGTTTCACATCAGCTGATCTCTGAATTTTTAGGATCAATTCATTACTTTAAAAGATTCGAGAAATAGCTGGTTGTTGCATATCAGCAGCACAAAATGTATAGTTATTCATTTTAGAGTCAAACATCCACCTGCCAGCTGTGTGCATTTGTTATTAGTGCAGCAATTATACTTTAGGCCACTTTGGGTAAAACACTGCGTGACACAAGGGTTTGTACTGTAGTTCTAGTGTCTCTGCAGGAACTGTAAATAGCAGTCTCCTTCTCTCTTACTGTGATATGGACAGTGTCAGCTTCTTCAGTACATTTCTGTCAGCAAATTTTAGGGCGTTCACTTGTAATCCACGACTGTATGATTAAGATAACCTTTATTAGTCCCACACGTGGGAAATTTGTTAATTAGGGTTTGTTTTTGCATACGTGTAGATTACTAAGACATGATTTTCCCCAAGTGTTGTTCTCTGACTTCTTTCAGATCATTATTTTTAAATAGTATGTATCAGAGCATGTGTGTTGTTCTTTTTTCCTTACAGAAACGTCACAATGCTGACAGTGTTGTCAACAAAAAGGAATGTCAAGGTATTCAAAACTCTTTTCCTCTTGTAGACAACTTGACCCTTTATTTAGTGTCGTATAAACGGATTCATGTTGCCAGGAAGCAAGTATGTCTCAATGAGACCTAATAAGACTTACCACATCTCTCTCCTTACTCATCACAGTACTGAGGAATGGTGCCTGGGAGATCGTGCACTGGGAGAAGGTATGTTTCCACAGTGTGCCGTTATTAGTCACAATCCTCCAGTGTCATTTCAAATTCTTCATTCTGTTTTTAGCTGCGACTCGAACAACATTCTGTTGGTGGATGTGAAGTTACGGAAAACACGGCATTCATGCATTTGCAGAGGGATACTGAGATTAGCACAGTGTGCTGGATTTTTAAAAACAAAAACACATGTTAATAATCTCTGTATGCATGATGATGTTCGTGCAAAGTTTTGTTTTAGATCCACCCGTTAAGGAGGAGGTGAATACAGGCATATATAGATAGATCATTATTGTAAGATTCTAACCAGTCAAATTTCATTCAACCGGAGCATCGAGCCTGTCATCCATCCAGCAACTTTTCACAAGCTATTATGCTGTCGTCATTTACAGAAAGCTCACCCCCCCAAAACTATCCTGCCTAAACGAATTAATCCAGCATTTCCATGTGGGCGGCCATTAGAAGGCAATGCTGGAGGACGGTGAGAATCCTTCATAATGAAACTTTTCTATTAATGTGGCTGGGGCCGTTCGGCAGACGGTGTGGAGAAAACACACCAGACAGTTTAATAAATGGTGATGCTGCTTCCTCCATTAAAAGCTCCAATCAGCATGTAGCGGTGCAACATTAGCCAAATCTCTCCTCCCTGCTGTCTGTGATATGAGACGTAATGCATTTTTTAATTTGTTGTTGAGAACTGAAATAACAACAGGATGTGAATGGTCTGTGTAAACATGTTGCTGTCCCAAATCGCAGATTCATAAGTGAACAACATTAGAAAAGAAATGTTAACATTAACTTGACACATCCACAGATGGATGAGTGGGTAAGTGCAACTGTTATTGTTGCAGAGACGACTGAACTACATCTCATACAGATGCATACAAACAGTCACCGCTGGAATAATCTCATACATATGCAGTGGTGGCCCTTCCTGATTTCCTTTTTTTTGTATGTGTGTATGTTTGTCACACTTAAATGTTTCAGATCCTGAAACAGATTTAAATATTAGACAAAGATAATCCAAGTAAACACAAAGTTCCTAAATGAAGGTTTTTATTATTAAGGGGAAAAAATCCAAATAATATGCAAAACACTAGGAAATCAGGAAGGGGGCAAACACGTTTTCACACCACTGTAGTTTGTGTTATGGGAGTTTTTGGATGTATGCAGTGTCACTGTATCTAATACAACATGTGATTCATGCAATAAATTATCAGCAGGGAGGAAATCTCAGTGCTACCCGTTGGTATGTAACTGTCCCTTTGCTTTACCCACACGAAAGATTCTCTAAAAAGCTATGTTTTGAATAATTAATGCTTTTAGCGTCTTCATCATGCATATTGTAAAAGCTGCTTCTGTGCCAAACTTCTTTTTTGGCGCCCAATCTTTCAGGGCAACTTGAATGAGGTCAAAATGATCAACTTGTCTTTGCCAACAAAGTCATAATTTATAATGATGTGGATCTTCGTGGGTTTTAGGTTTATTTTTGTATGTTTTTATGTAATATTGTTTCTTCAAATGTCCTAAAATTTTAACCATAAAAGATATTAAATGATTTTTTTGATTGCTGGATGGAATCTTAGTTAACTGCTAAAAGTCTTTAAGCGTGTTTCACTGTAATGTAAGCTTGTTACCCTGACACCTGAATACAAGGCCAGCCTTCAAATTAAAGTAGTGTGATTAGCTAGCTAGACAGGTCCACACTGCAGGTTTATGATCACTCTACATGTAAAGGAAATGGATCCATGTGCTGTCTTCTTCACCAAACTTTCCATGCTGCTTTTTCAAATGCAGCATTTCCTGATAACTATGAAAACACAGCTTCCTTCTCAGATCAGTTCTTAGTTCTTGAATAGTTGTGAAGCTGTAAGCATATATTAATCTTTTTATTGCTAAGAATTTCTGAGCCTAGATAGCTTCCAGCCCTTATTTCCCTAAAGGGTCGCCTAACTGTGCCAAATCAAACATGCAAGCATGATCTGCGTTTCATGCAAGCCCGGGGGTATGACTAGGAAAACACTAGCTTGTGACCTCCTGAGGCCGAGTTTGTGTCTCCTCCCGGTGTCAAACTGGAGCTCCATGGTGTAGTGCTGACCACTACACCATGGAGCCACTGAGGATCTGGCTTAGACACACACAATCTGTTTTTTGCATCACAGAGTCACTTGCTGTAAAGTGTGCAGGTCTCAGTAGTATTTGAAATGTAAAATTGTTGCTTTGTTTTCCGGTGAATGTTTTGGTGCTCCTGTTTGGCTCTAATGGAATGAGGACTCCAGCTGTTTCTCCACTGTGTTTTATTCTAGGGCTTTAATGTGCTTACAGTCTACTCTTTCAAGCTGTGAAGTTTTTGCACCTAATGTTGAGCTCATGTTTTCTTTTACGCTGTTTTATTGGCGTCCCACAGCATAATCAGTTTCTTTTCACAGGTTGAAGTGGGCGATATTATTAAAGTAAATGGCAGTGATTTCGTTCCTGCGGATGCTGTCATTTTATCATCCAGGTATACGAGCCTGCCAGACTGTGGGGAACTTCTCTCTCTCTCTTTCTTCTTCTTGCTCTATCTCCGCTCTGCCTAAGGAAGTGATGGTTAGATAATTTACTGAATCCACATTGTCAAAATGCTTTTGAAGGTATGTAAAAGATGCTAAATATGATCAAATGCTCTGCAGTCTGGCAGGATAACCATCATTTGCTTAGGTGGGGTAATGGTAATGTGACTTTTGATTAGATTTGATCAATCATGAGGCTACCCACCTCCTTCACCTTTTCAAAAACCATTTGGACCTGCTGTGAATAGAACTTCTGAGTGTTTTTCTACCCTCTTAAAATCTATTGAATATTGTTCCGAAGTTCTTCTTAAAAAGATAAGGAAGTCTCATTTGTGTTAAAACATGTCCTCTGGTGGGACAGCATCCAAGTGCTGCCAGCTGTTTTGCTGTTTCTAAATGGTTTGCCGAAAAGGGGAACAGAACCTCTGACCACACAGGACTGATGGTTGTGCTCTTCTCATCTACCAAAAACTGAAACCGTTGTCTCTCTCCCCTTATGTGTTTGCTGTTTGTCTCTTTATTTATTTTTTTCCTTTCCATTTCTACTTTTCGATCCTCATCCTCTCTTACCCTCCCCTCCCCTCCTGTGTGAACAACTGCCACACTTTCTCTCTCTCGCCCCCTGCTGGTGCGTGGTTGGTAATATCAGGTGGCTGTTGGGGAAGTAATCAGAGCGGCAAATGGGGATCACCTCCCGGCTGACCTCGTCATTCTGTCATCCAGGTCAGGAAACAAGCAACACTGAGAACAAAACAGCAGTGGGAGAGATAGGGGCTGTGTGTACGGACCGGAATGAGAGATCCTCCTGAAACAGTGAGATAGATTTTATTTTCCAAACTCGTGGAAGGACGAGGCCTGCAATCATGCTGGCAACAACCAGATATTTAAGCGCCTCGGTCAAAGAGCACCACGCTTTGAAGTTTAGCAGCCATGGCATTGGCAGTTATTGTGTTACAATTTATGTTACAGTTATGTGACACGTTTAAATGTTTGGCTGAAACTTCTAACAGTGCTCAGAGTGAATGAAGCATCTAGACATAAAGGATCATGTTTTCCTTTTTGTAGATTCTTTCTTTGGGTCTTGAATATGTTATCCTTGCATGGCTTGTAAGGCACCCTGAATGCAGCAGTTTGTTTTAATGTTGCAGGTTGCATGCAGTCGCATTCCAAGATGAAATCATCTCGGATTCATAGTTTTGTCAACTTTGCATGTTCCGTACCGAAGCGGTAGTTTGCACAGAGTCTTACTCTAGAAGTCACTTCCTGACAATTGCAATAGACTTTTGCTCATTTCCATGAAACAAAACTTATTTGATGGCTAAAACAGCTGACCAGTTGAGTAAAGCGTCACTGTCTTAAGTGTAAATACATTGGTAATTTAAGACAGTAGCTAACTGGCGACCCAGCTCACCTTAACAACTGGCATGCTCCAACGCTGTCCCTGTGCCCAGAGTCTGTCAGAGTCTGTATGTCTGCTTTGTTCGTTGTGCTGGGTATGCTTGCTCGCTCAGATCGCCCCACTCTGATGTGTTTTCTCTCTTTTTACTCTTGTCCCTTTGCAATGTACTTTCACTTTTCTTGAAAGACAGTTAAGCTTAGTGGCAGCACCAAACAAAGATGTTGTCTCTCCTAAGAGTGTTACTGTACGATTAAATGGCTAACTTCACTAAAACATTGATATAGTTCCCGAGTTGCCTCTACAGCAGGGGTGTCAAACTCAAACACACAGTGGGCCAAAATTCAAAACTGGAACAAAGTCGCGGGCTAACGTTAATATTTATTGAAATATATTTATTCCTCCAGATATAAGAATGAATCTTTTCTTATGGACTCAAACACGTTTTGCTGAAAAACTGAATATGGAACAAGCAAAGCTTAATACTAAACAATATATATATTAGCTGTATAATACCAGTAGGCCAGCTCTAATAGTAATTTGGTATGGCTTCGCGGGCCAAATGTAATTAGGCTGCGGGCCAAATTTGGCCCGCGGGCCAGAGTTTGACACCTATGCTCTATAGCATCTTTGTTTGCAGTGCTTTAATCTTCTGCTGCTATTCTGTGATAGCCATTTTCTATCTCATACTTACTTTATTGTCTAATAGTTACTAAATAATCAGTACTATTTTGCATATTGATTTTAATATATAGTTATAATCATATAAAACAAGAGCAGGTTGAATATAGTGTAATATATGGTTGAATTTAGAGTTTTACTCTTATATTCTCGTACCACAAATGTCTAAACCCTCTCCCCCCACAACAGTGAACCACAGGGTATGTGCTACATTGAAACATCTAACCTGGATGGAGAAACAAACCTCAAAATCAGACAGGTGACTATCTCCTTATTAGTCTTTCTTAAGTTCTCATTGTATGCAGTGTGTTTTAATGCTGCTGTAACTACACCAACAGGGACTCCAAGTGACTGCAGACATAAAAGAAATTGACAGCCTGATGCGTCTGTCCGGGCGGATGGAGTGCGAAAGCCCAAACCGACATCTGTATGAGTTTGTTGGGAACATCCGCTTGGATGGACACAGGTGGGCTCAGATGCAGAGCTCTGTGACTGGCTCGCTGCTCCTCTCACTAACTTAATAGTCCATTAGCTAGGAACAGAGCCAGAATAATTATGAGGTTTCAGGGCATCTTTTATCTTTCTGCTGAATAAATGAAAGACGTTGTTGCAGTGATATTTAATTATGAATCTGTTTCCATTGTAGAGAAAATGCATTGGATGGATGCTTTTAGGATCTCTAGGATAACATATCTTCATTCTGGGAGTCTGTTCCAATAAAGCTCTTTTTACATGAATATTATTAGTGGAAATCAAGGGTTTTCCTGTTGATGGGAATTGTTTTGAAACAAAGATAAGCCATGTCATTTTCAAATGATGATTTCATTCTTTGTCTTATGCTAAAATGTGTTTGATGATCTGAAAGATGTAAATGTGACAAATATGCAGAAAAAAACAAGAAAGTGGAAAATGCTTGTGCACAGCACCGTACATTTCAGTTATTGAGTACGCTTATTGTTTGCATGGTCTGAAAGGGTAATATGAATTCACTAGTTGTATGTAAAAGCAACAATTATTGACTGAGGGTGAGATAGGGTGAGATATTTAAACAGCAAAATGTCAGCCGTGCTTCTCAATACAGCACGGTACCACTGGGTCCAGACCAGATCTTACTGAGAGGAGCCCAGCTGAGGAACACACAATGGATCCACGGCGTGGTAGTCTACACAGGACATGACACAAAGCTCATGCAGGTGAAGCACATTTGTGGATTATTTGTGTAGAAATAGTAAAACAATCACTGTTGTGAGCAGAAGTGACGTATTTATACATGTTACAGGGCCAAAGCTGTTAAACTGACTGATTAATTAATATATGCTGTACAAACTGTATGCCAGGCTGCTTCTACTGGTGCTTCTCAAGCGTTAGTACTCACATGCTCATAAGTGGTTTGTCATTATGACTCAGATCATGTTTTTTGGGTTTCATATTGTCATCAACAACAGAGAAACACTATTGTTTGTTCTACTTCTGGTTTTTTTACCACATCTCTTTTTTCACGTTTTACCCAGAATTCCACGCGGCCTCCTCTGAAGCTGTCCAACGTGGAGCGTATCACCAACTTTCAGATCCTTGTGCTGTTTGGATGCCTGCTGGCCATCTCTCTGGTCTGCTCCATTGGCCAAACCATTTGGAAGGGCCAGTATGGCAACGATGCTTGGTACATGGATCTCAACTGTAAGAGTCCCGACAGCCTACGCTGCACATCTAATTCCACATATTTTGTCTCACTTGTTCATATCAGCTTATTTCTTTGTCATTTTAAGTTCCTAAATGCTGGTATGTGTCGTGGCGTTTTTGTGTTGCCTCAGTTTAAAACTGTGTTTCGCTTTACAAGTGAAATATGTGGCAATGTGGGAATAAGAGAATTCCCTGTTAATGAGAAAAGTCGTGACGTGCATAAATGTGTCGTGAATGAGTGTGATTGGGAAAAAATGGTTGAATATCACTGCGCTGCTGTACTTTTTTGTTCCTTTCTAATGTTCTGTTTGATTTTGTTGTTTTCTTTGTTGTCGTTTTTTTAACAGCTCCAGGTAACAACCATTTAAAAGCCTTGGCCATCCGTGAATGACCCTCCCTTACTAATCCCTTACTGAAGCTCTGCCTTTGCTAAGCAAATGAAGCCCCCTACCCTCGCCCCCTATATGGTTGCCCTACTTTGTACGGGCCCATGCCATGGACAAGCACATACCAGGGATCCAACGATAGGTTTTCCCCTCCAGCTCTCTTATACCTTCGTCTAGTTTTTTTTCCTTTGTCTTTTTTTCAGTGCCTGATTAAAAACAGTGTCTCACTTTTCTTTCATTTTTTGTGTCACGTTAAACGCTTTGCAGCTCCCAAGCTTCAGACTATCATTTGTTCCCACCTCATTTTTCACCAGAAATAAAGAGCAGCATTTACTTTGACTGCGAGGGAGATGAGGTTGTGTTCGGGAAGCTTCTCGTGGCAGGAGGCTTATACGTGTTTATTGCCTGAACACAACATGTGGTGCAGCCCAAGGGACGAGAACTGACATTTTCTAAATGCTTCTGCAGCGATCTTTCCTTGTGTGGATTTTTCAAAGAATAGATAGAGTGGGGAGGGATAGAAGTGAAAAGCTGCTCAGTTTTTACTTCTGTTCTCAAACCATAATAGAAGATGGCTCAATTTTAATGTTGACATTACAGATGTTATTGCAGTTCAGAATTTGTGCTGCTCAGTTCCTTAACGCGGCAGCTGCTGCGATGAAGCTCTGAACCTGGTCTGCAAAGTGATTATCGTGACCCTCTGGCCATTACTCTGTACCCTGATAGGCCTGTGTAGGAGAGGTTGTGCCCTGGTCAGTTCAAGCTTACATTATGACTTACACTGACCCTTTTGATGAGGTGTTCCATTGGCTTTCATTGGTTTTCTCAGGGTTTTGTCCTCAGTGGCATTAAAACCCACTCTTAAAAGATTCCATATCAAAGTGTCGAGGGGAGTGTAAATTATAAGGCAAGCATCCATCTTGAGACTGATTTGATTTCCATAAGGAGTTGTTGAGGCTCTGTCCAGTGCATATTATCCAACCTGTGGTAAAAGAGAGAGGTGGGGAAACTGCCACGTCGTAAACATGCAATTTCACCACGCTGCCTTGTTGTCTTAAATTATTGTAACTTCACCCACTCAACAGCATTACAAGAGTAAATGCAAAGATCCCGACACACATCACAAACAGAAAGCTGTGATTGTGCATGTTGTTTAACTAATACAAGTTTTCAGATCCAGAATGTATGGTTACTGATTCTTACACTCTTTCTGGAGGTAGTCATGCTGACTGTTCTTCCAAATGTTGCAATGCTAACTGACACTTTGTCACTTCTGCTTGCAGCATGATGAGGGGGAAAGGCTTTCTCGCTCTTGCATAGACACGCCATTTAAAACAACGTAATTAGAATGATGCAACCAAACAGTTTACAGTGAACTTTGTGCCAGTTTCTTCACTTCAGCTGGTTAGAACATATTACTTTCACATACAAGTGACATCAGATTGGTTTGTGACCTATGCATGTCCTGTTTGCTAAGGTTTTAATGCTGCTCTGCTGGTCCGATCCAGTGTCACTCTGTTGTTCGATAGCAGCATTTCTGCGTGTCATAATAAGACGACTACTGAAGTGAGGTGATGGTCATTAACACCCAAACTATTGTGCTGGCATAATCCACCCACTCTTTTCCACTCCTTCTTGGTTGAGAATGTGCTATGGACTGAATCTCCCTCCTTTGTCTTGAGAGCATCTGTTTGTCCCCCCCCACTTCTGAAAACATTTTCCCACCTACATGTGTTGTTGTAGCAATAGCTTCCATTCTGCCACTGCCACTCTTTGTGCCATTCAGTTTTTTTGTTTTGTTTTGGAATCGTTCTTTCATGGGGAAGGGCTCGCCCCTCTCAACCGCAATGCTAAGATCAAGGCTTGGGTTTAGGAAGGTAACATTTGCACCTCCTGCAAGCTGAGGAAAGGTAAATCACATCCCTCCTGTTTTCATATTTGGTGTCAATGGGATTACATGTTGATCATTGCCAATTGTTCGGGGCTCTCGGGGGAACCGGCATCATTTTGCATAGTGCTTTGTGGAATCATTGCCTGGATCATGCTGGATGCCAAGGCTGCTGCTGCTGCGACACTAATGACATTTGAGATATTTCAGTCCCTGTTCGCTACTTTCAATCTTTGGGACATTAAATTGGATTGCTAATCGGTTGAGTTGTAAGAGGATGAGGTTGGGTGGAAGAAATAGTTAATTCCAGCTAATGGACGATATTAACCCAAAACATTCTCCAGATTGGGATAATGTTGATCATTGGCTGGAAGTAGCTTTGGGCATATTGATTTAACTAACAGATAATAATGAACCAACACTGATGAGTCTTCTGTGTATTACTTCTTTTTTTTTTTTGTCTAAAACTCTTCCCCTTGTAGATGGTGGGGCAGCTAACTTTGGCCTTAACTTCCTCACCTTCATCATCCTGTTCAACAACCTCATCCCCATCAGTCTTCTGGTCACGCTGGAGGTCATCAAGTTCACCCAAGCCTTTTTTATCAACTGGGTGAGTTCAAGTCCAGATAGATGTGCTGTTTTTCAGACAGTGTTTCTGCATAGGCAGTTACCTGCAATTCAACTTTCACTACTTAATCTTGGATCAGATTGCTGCGTCTTTTGTAAAAGGGAATATTGGAGCGATGAACGCTGACAAATCATGAGGAGTTTTCTTCACAGCAACTCTTAGCAGTGTTGATGTCGTTTAGTGACTCTCATCAGCATTCTTTCTGGAAAAACTACAAGAAGCATCAAATAAAAGATTAACATAGCAGCCGGCGAGTACGTGCCAGACTTTTCCTTTATAGCTGGTAGAAACCAAAAAGAGCTAAAAGAGAATGAAGGTTGGACTGAAGTCTGTCAGGTCAGCACATGACTCCAGATGAATGTTGATGTTGCTGTGCATCGATTTGTTAGGAAGACAACTGTTGAAGTCTTTTCCTCTATGTCTGCTATATAAGGTGATGTGACTGTTTCAGCTTGACAAGAAGCTGAAGGTGGTAACATGGGGTCATCAAAATAATTTTAAACACCATTACTATATTTACATCTGCACATAGCACTGCAAAGGGAAAACACATCTAAAAGTCGATGTTAACCGTTTGGTTTAGCATCATGAGTGTCTGTAGTAAGTAGGTCAACTTCACTGAATGTCTTGACTGAGGCATCCATGTTTCCTTTATTTTGGAAAAGTTATTTTGAGCAACTTTTAAGTTTAAATGAAACCCTAGCGAGTAAATTTTAGTAACATTTAGGACACTTCTGTTGGTTTCCCTTTGGTTCAGTATTTTCTCCGGGGAAACTTGACTGTCAGGCTTGAAGTAAAGCACCAGTTTTTGGGAGACTTTGTTCATATTTTCTAAATTGATGTGAAGATTGTTAAGCAAACATGTTGTTTGTTCAGTAACGTTACATTTTAAGTTCTTCCATGATTGTTTTCAGGACACTGATATGCTATATGAGCCCACAAACACACCTGCCATGGCCCGCACCTCCAATCTGAATGAAGAATTAGGCCAGGTATATATATATATATTTTATATTGTGCACTTATTTGAAAGAGATTTCTTTTAAAGTGTTCTGTTTCTCTTTCCTTTCAGGTGAAGTACATTTTCTCAGACAAGACAGGAACTCTCACCTGCAACGTGATGCAGTTCAAGAAATGCACTATTGCCGGTGTGGCTTATGGGTATGTTGAGCTTTCCTCCCTGTTTTTCCATTTTCCCTGCCTTCGTCCTCATATCCTCTGGCCTTCATTAAGTGCCGAGTGTGCATCATAGTGCATCTGGCGTTTCATTCTCCCTCCCTACCTTCTCATTAGCAGGTACATCAGTGCTCCTCTCGACATAAACTAAAAATAAAAAGTGGGCAGGCATTTGCAAGCAAAGGCACTTTACACTCTCCGCTGCGGGTGTTTGTTCGTTGTTTGTCACGTTGGAGATGTTTGTGAAGGCTGGCTATGCCTCTTTGTACTTTCCGAGTGTGGCGCGAGCTCGATGTTGTTTTGATATAACTTGGTAACTCACAGTATCGGATTATAAACACAGGGTTTTAACCAAAATGAATTTATTTTTCCTCCACTCCTGTAGCTTACAAATTCTTTTAGCTAGAGTTCAACATTAAACATTAAATCACTCCTAAATGCCTTTTTCCTCCTGCTCATTTCATTTTCATGCATAGATAATGAGCCTCAGTGTTCACAGAATCAAAGAAAGTGCAGGCGTGACAGTACATGTTTAATCCCATTAGGATTCAATTAAAAGCGTGATTGATGAAGTGCAAGCTGAGGACAAAAGAGTATTTTATTTGGAGTTCTCTGTACTTTCATTAGGCTGTGATTGTGAGTCCAGTGGGAGCACTGACAGTTTGTCACTGTCGATCCCTGGGTCAGCAGCGTAAAGCCCGTTTAAGTGTTGCACGTGCTGGTGATGTGAAGCCTCCGAATCATTGCTGATATTTGTGTCGTAACCATTGCTGGTGTGGATTAAAGGTTTGTATGATGTTCTTGGTATGTAATGTTTTTTTGTTTCATGGTTATATTGGTGGTTAAACTTGCTGGTCATCAGAGACTTGCACTCACTCCTCCTTTAAAAGGCTCGAGATTTTTCTTTGATTCTCTGAAAGACGCACTCCCTGTTACGCAACTGATAAATATGGATGAGAGTTTCATAGCAGGAGGGAAGACAACCAGTTCTAATAAGTCGAGAATTTTCAAGATGCCATCGTTTGGACATTGCTTCCCCATCTTTTTTTCTTACGCGTTTCCAAAATTAGACGGCTCAGAAACGGTTGACTCTAAAAGTTCACTCTTCTGGATTCATTGTCCAACATACTACAACAATGTCAGCTGTACTACTACGTTCTAGCTCTGCCCAAGCCAATTCATTTAATTTACAAAGTCAAAAAAATAACTTTTTATCTCACATTTATTTTTCTTTTCAAAGATGATTGTGTCAGCAAGTTTGTGCTGGGAGGTTTTGATTTGTTCTTTTAAATGTGTCCATAAGACTTGAGTCATTGTTACCAGTCACCATTTTAGAGGCCAGATCAAACAGGTTGGTGTGTGCTGTAGTAAAAAAACGTATTTAATGAAGGACTTTAGTCATACAGAGCAGTAATACTGAGCAATATTTAATAATATAAACACCCAACACGGGCCAATAGTAAAAGAGCGTGGCATACTTGAGTCTGTTTTGGATATTGTTATATAATATGAATAACTGGAACTTCCTCCTTTCCTGTTATAGATGCTTTCAACTGTCTGTTAATCATGAAATATGGATGAAGTAGTTCAGAGGCAGCTCTTGCTTAATTAAACTTTAAATTCTCAAATTAACATACTTGCATCCTTTTTTAACCTTTACTTTAATTTCAGAAGAACAGCTTTTAAATATCAAGCAGTAAGTAATAACATATTGTGCAAAAGGGATAATACGAGTAAAGCAAAGATAAAATGAGGCATGTTTTTGTTCAAATGAATGAACAAGCATGTGTATAGATCTTAGTTTGTAGCGTGACTTGTAATTTAGTGCCAGAACACGCACACAAAGCCCCCCCGACGCTGCCGCCCGCATGTGTTCCTCTACACAAATTAAGTGCTGCTGTAATTAATAAAGACATCCCCAAGGGTGTAGACATTAATTAATTCCACTGGATTGGAGTCCCAATCTGAGGGAGGCTCCCAGAATCCTCCTGGCTTTTTATTTAAGGCTAGAGTGAAAGCACAATTATGTAAAGATGTGCTCAAATGACAGAACTCGTCTTTATTTTATTTAAAAGTGTCTTAACGAAGCATAGAAGCATATAGTAGAGGATATGTGGTTGTAAGTCTTATACAAACGTATTGTTGATTCAAATAGTCCCATTGTTTCATTGTTGTAGGTAAAAGAGTGAAGCTTGGCTGTATGAGTTTGGATCTAATGGAATAATGCTGGAATGCTCTTTGGCCACATTCAGTTTGTAATGTTCTACTACGTTCATTGGTGACCTTGAAAATATGCACCGAACTGTGGTAGCCTGCTGACAGCTGCTACAATTATAAAATGATTTCTATTCATTTCTATTTTTACTACTTTGTCTTTCTTGGATTGTTTTCTCCTTTGATTTTGTTGACTTCTCTTTAGACATTTGAGTAAAATGTCTCCACTGTAACACCTTTTAATGATCTTATTTTGTAGTTGTTCAGTTTTTACGTACACTCAGTTTTTTTGTTATCAACCTTACAACATCTACTGGGTGAATCCAGCACTTTATTTAGTTAGAATCAACCATACAGCTTACTGATGTCATATATACCAGTCACTCTAGCAAGTGTTACAAACTAAATCGAGTAATGAAGAAGGGGAGACTACCTCTGAATTCTTCACGTTCAGTTGAAGCTTTGACACAAGTAGGCCTCCAAACAAGACAATGATCCCCAAAACACATCATTAATCATTATGGGATGGACACATGAGGCTAACAATAAGCTTCTGGACTTGCCTTACCAAAGCCCCAAACTCAAACTTATTAAAAATCTTCGGTTTGGCTTTAAAAGCTGTTTTTGTGCCAGGATGCCAACCAATTTAAACGAACTACCAATTCTGCCCAGAAGACCAAAATTGTGCCAGAAGCAACTTCATTAAGCAACATTTAACCAAATACGAGTGGGCTTGTGTGTATACTTTTGTCCCTGTGCAGACTGGAGAAAATCCAAAACAAACTTCTTGGTTTTACAGTAATTCCACCCTTGACAAATAACAGTACAAAGAAATCTAAAAACCCCAAATTACCATGACATTCACTTCTGACCACAACCGCATATAAAATGAAAATAATAGGGGAAGAACGGTCCGTCAAATCATGCACAATTTGAATAGATATACAAAAGCATGGTACTGAAAGCTGTCTCCTTTTTGTTTACTTTTGCTTCTTAATGATCACAGCTAAAATAACACCTGTAATGTACGGAAATAACAATTTTCATTTTCCACATTTACTAAGGTAAATGATGACTAGTGGAAAAAAGCACAGTTGGGCTTCTTTCCAAAGTATTTTCTTTAATTAATTGTTGCAAAAAATCAAAGAAGGATGGGTTTTGTAATTGGACGGGTTCTCATATAGTGCTTTTCTACCCTTTTTGGGCGGTCAGTATGAATTCAATGCCTCACTGACCCATTCACATAAGCACTTTTCTCTCAATGCATCGGGGTGCATCTTGGGGTTCAGTGTGTTGCCCATGGATATTCAGGCATGCAGGCTGGAAACATTCAGGGATCAACACATCAAACTTCTCATTAGCTGATGGCTTGCACTACAGCAACCCCAAAAAAGAAGAAAACTTGGAGTTTTAGCATGTTGCCAGACTGTTTCTTGAGAACAAAGAGACGATGTATAATGTAAAGATATATCATTAAGTTACCCATGAACATTGCTGGAATAGGTGTTTCTGTGTTTCCGGTCTTAAATGGCTAAGATATGTGACTGCTGGTTGTATGTAGTTCCTGGTAAAAAGTGTCAAGTATGAATATTTTGCACAACTGTAAAAAAATCTGGAAACAAATAAGTGATTAGAGGACACGCTATAATCAACGCTATCATCCTAACCACAGAACCTTAGCTAAGCTGCCACGCTCCAACTCCTCCTAAACGATCCCATTTTAACAAAAATCCTTGCGCCTGCACTTACCAACAGCATGTTCACGTAATGCTTTGTCAACAAGATGCTTTTTGTTCTCACTTTCGCTCCAACAGTCACGTCCCTGAGGCTGAGGAGGGTAGTTTTGCAGAGGACGACTGGTAAGACGATGGGTGTGAAATGGTGGTTGTTTTTATTCGCTCCCTGCTTTTGTGATGTATTAGTGCTGCCTTGCCTTGTGGAAATGGTGACTTTGAACACAATACCTCAGTGTGTGTTTGTTTTGTTGTTTTCTCTGTCCGTTCAGTAATTATGGGACGTGCTGTATGTGACTGTGGCTCCCGAATCAAAATATGTATCTGCTGTCGTAAATGTGCAGCTTCAAACATAGTAGCAGTCGTAGTATTTATAATGAACTGTATGAGTATTTCAGAATTGTGGCTTTCTCACAGGCAAGTTTAGAAAAGCAGGTTGATAGACAAAGCCTTCCAGCGTTTACCGTGTGCTGTGTGGAGGCTGAAGCTGTGCACCATATTCTCCTTTTCCCCAGTTGACATCAAACTTTTCAGCTGGAAGCGACACACCCACTTATTCTCTCTCTTTCTCACACACACACACACCCACTTATTCTCTCTCTTTCTCACACACACACACACACACACACACACACACACACACACACACACACACACACACACACACACACACACACACACACACACACGCACAGCTCTGCTTCTGAGATCCATCTGCTCTAGAGTTGAGCTCTGCAGTAACAGCATGGGCGTGTCTCATCCATTTTGCATGGGGGATTGGAGCCTGTTTGTTAATAGCTATTATGCCAAAATATTGAGTCTTGCTACTTTACATCATGTTGCAGCTTCAGTGAAAGCATGTCTCATTATATTGTTATGTTTCCCCTCACTAAAGAGAGACTCTTTATTATTATGTGCTGCTAGATTAGAGAAACAAGGATTCCGACGCCTCTGATGCACCTCAAGCTTTATTATTTCCTCCTCCTGACGGTAACGGGTCAGCTCGATGTGCCGCAGGTTTGATCTGGAACTGGTCCCTGGTTATTGACTGCGAATAGCCAGCACCCTTGTTCCCATAGTGACAGGATCTCTGTGTGCTGGCAGATAATCAATAGCTGACTGTCCCGCTCACCCGGCCTTGTGCCTCGCAAATTTCATCAAGACAATCGACATTGCGAGATATACTATAGAGAAAGGTTGCGGCTTTCTTACCTATATAGGCTTAAAAATAATAATAATGGCACAAAAAATAATGCATTTGGGCTTCATGTGAATGTGCGTGTTTTATGTCATTTACAGATATAAAGGGGTGCTGAATAGCTCCCGTACATTCATTTGTAATTGGTTGTGTATTTGTAACATAAGAGTTCAAACTTAAACCTTTTTAGCTGAAATGGCTTCAGTCCTCTGTTTATATTCATGGAGGTTTTTAAAAACGCAGACTTTGTTTTCCTATTTCTCCATGACAGATTTTAATAAAGATGCAAGTGTGATACGTTTCCCTGCCTCCAGTGCATCTATGTAGGGGTAACACAATATCGACTCCTACCCGGCTGTTTAATTGCATTTCTGTCTTTTCCCCATATTTCCTTCCCTCCAAAGCTCTATTTTCTGTGCAGTGGATGGAGTATTACTAGCTGGCGGGCTGCTGGCTCTTTGGGATCTGAACAGCATATCCTGTGGGATTAAAAAGAATTATGGTTGCTAATGGCTAAAGCTGCTGTCTCCACGATCTATAGGTGTATTTATCACAGAATCATAAATTGATCCCTGCTGGAGAGCCAGCGAGTGGCTGGTGGCTACATAATCACTGCCCTAAGCCACTGTTACAGGGATAAAAATACATCCTTTCCTCTCATTTATCAGAAATGATTTTTTGAAGTTTTGCTTGACTTGTTGATTATTTTCTATCTTGCCAGAAATAAAAAAAAAAAAAAAAAGCACTTCTGGCTTGAGACTAATTGGGTTTCCAGTAATTCATTAGAGCCTGATTAGTGTTTGAGTAATGCGGTCTTTTTTAGCTGCCAGAAATTCAGCCTGTCTGCTATCACTGTAAGCAGCTCCTCGTGTGCTGTTTAATTTCTAAATGAAATTAAAATAAAAGGGGGACAGCATTTCTTATTTATGCAAATGACGAAAGAGGATCAGATTTACAAACAGAATAATGAATAAATGTATGCGCGTGGATTCCTTGGGAAATGATATTTCAGGGCACTGCTTTGTCAAAGCACGATCTGTGTCTGCCAGCATGGACAACATCCCAAATAGTGCCACTGTACATCCCATGGCTGAAGCCCGGGAGACCAGCATTTGCATTCTGGCTGCACTGTGTTCAATATTTTATTCAGCAAATGTCTATATTGTTGGCACAAAGCACTGGCTGTGAGATCTGTTGTGTGCTGCCAGTATACGTGTAAATTTGTTTTTCTAGAGCTGAAAAGATGAGTTGGTTAAAAAAAAAATTATAATTTCACTTATTGGCCAAATTATTAGGTATACCTCTAAACTCCTACGCCTTAAGCTTCAGACTGCTCTAAACACTCAGATTAAGGGTTCTTTGTTCCTCTCACCTCTGTGATGTCCCTGCTATGGATATTACATCATGTCCCACAGCTTTAGCTGTGAGCGCAGAACTTCCACAACCTTCTGTTTGCAAGGGGCAGCCCGTAAGAAGACTTTAAGAAGTAAAAGGGTGTACTTAATGGAGAGGAACTCCAAGCCACAATCATGCAAAGCTACTTTAGTAGAGTCCAAGAATAAAATATGTGGTGGTGGAAAGGATGTGATGCTGTAGGTCCACTTTGTGCATGTATTGTCCAGACACACGTCACTCAATTTACTGGACTTAGATTTTGAAGGTGGCTCTTAAAGTTGCCAGTGAGTGTATTTTGATGGGTGTGATTTTTATTTTTTAAATATCTATCATGCTGAATATTTTGTGTTATATTGAAAATGTCCCAGGACCCTGTGGGGACATTTAATATGTATACTTTTTACTCAGTTAAAACTAGACTAAATGATGATACAGTAATTAGTTATTATTAGTTAGTCCAGTTTTTAGGTTTTTGCAACAACACTGTTAGTGCTCGATGTAACGTTCAGGAACTCTGAGAGGCTGCACAGTGGTTGGCAGCTCAGAGCATTTCTTCTAAATGTTAATGAAAACCGTGGATTGTATGCAGTCTCACCAAGGCTCTAGCACATAAGAGTGGTACACAAGCACTGTTCAGTCTGCCTCCTTTTTATCTTAAGTTTTGACAGAATATCTTTTGATCACTAAGCAGAATCCTTGTTTTGTTTTTTGTTGTTTTGCTAGTCGTGCCTGCTCTGAGGACAGCATGCTGTACTTTAGTGCTGTACAGTGTTGCTCTCAAGGATGCCAGCGTGTTCTGTTGTTTTGACTTCAGTGTCTCCTTTTTCCAGGCACAGCACACACTCATCAGACGAGGCAGGATTTAATGACCCGAGCTTACTGGAAAACCTCCAGAGTAATCACGTAAGTAATGTCAAGGTTCCCCGTCACCCGCTGCTGCCGTTTAGGACAGAATTAAGACGGATTTTGGATCTAATTGTGTGTGCTTGCATAATATCGTCTTTTGCATTTTAAGTAGCCTCTTTTTAGCTTTATTTTGTGCCTTTAAAATGGTGACGCATGCCTCATGTTATTATCTCACGAGACAAATTTGGCAACTGATGGATTTAATTGTTTTTAATATCAGTTTGACTAAAATCATGCTGAGGGGTGGATTACTGTTTCTTTGCATCAAGATTAGCCAATTCTGACAAAGCAGTGAGGTGCACTACTATCTTGCCATCCTTTGCAGGATTTTAAAGGGAGCTCTAATGACCACCTGTAGTCATGCAGTGGGTGAAAACGGTGATTGATTGGCTGTTTGAGTCACTGAGCTGCAGAGTGGTGTGGAGGAGGCAAAATGTCACATCCAATTAGGTGCAGTAGTACCGCCCAGGGAAAGTAGTAATCCCACTGTGATGTTTGCTTTGTTATGACAGCAGAATCTCTCCACACATTGAGTTTGTCTAAGATCTGCTTCAGTCTCACATTGATAGCCTCTCGCCAGTTTGTAATTATGGTTCATAACTGACTGCTGCTTGGAAACCAGGGTTTGCATGCATTTTGGTAACGATTTAGCCCGAATAATCTGGACGGTAATAAATCATAGATGTATGTTTTTTCTTTTTCCCCAGTCATTTTTTTCTGTCTGTCCTTTGAACTGATACGTTGTAGGCATGCTCAAAATTATGAAGGTTTTTGGTAGAAGCAAATCATCAACATTAAAGTTGATATATATGCTCATGGCTATTTTATTAGGTATGCGTGTTCAGCTCCTCATTAACAAATGTTTAATATCTAATATCGGCCAATCACATGGCAAATTTGCTTTTAGGCATGCAGACTCAAGACAACCTGCTGAAGTACAAACTGAGCATCAGAATGGGGAAGAAAGGCGATTTAAGAGACTATTCCAATATGGACCAAAATCTTAGGGAAATGTTTCCAGTTCCTCGCTCTGAATGCAAAAGGGCTCCAACCCTCTACCTGACAGAATGGTCAGTGAGTGTATAGCTATTCAAAATAAGGTTTTTTGCGACTCTTGCTAGGTGGCAGCACATGGTTGCTTCTAGAAGGACTTCAACAATACTAACCCCACGTAACCCTCAGTAATAGTGAGCTGAATTACCAAAGCGATATCAAGGTTTTTAAACATCACCTCAAACTTTCAAGACGTTGGTTTAATTAATGCACAATCAGTGCTTCACTTTCACTTAGATATCGCTGCTGGAGCTGCTGAATGAAGCGATGCATTTGACGTAACAGTCGATATTCTCCTGGTACAAGCGCTTCTTCTTATGGCCTTCAGAGTGCTTCTTGCATGAACATTACTAAGGAGAGGGGAATTAAGAGTGTTGACAGAAATAAGCACCCCCTCTGGTGCTTTTCATCTTCCCTGGACATGGTCCTCACCCACAGAGTTTCAATGGCTTCTTCATTTTCTCCTCCCCCTTAAACTTTTTCCCACACGGGCTGTGTCTGAAGCGATGAGTGTCTATCACTGCTGCTGTGACACAGGTTACCCAGAAGTTATTTGGGGTGGTAGCTGGCAGCACAGTATTTCCTGTCACATCTAATTGTGTCAGCAGAACAAAGTTCAGATGTCTGTACTGTCTGCCTAGTTTACCACCACCCTCGATGTCTTGCTGTCAGACGTGTGCTTTTCTTCTGAGAGGAGGAGTCGGTGTCATGAACTTTACCCAATCAAACGTCTGTCTGCTAGCATCTTTAAAGCAGGCCGGGAGGGAAGTGTAAATGCAGCATGTTGGGGTTTTACAGTGATTATTGGCTGGACTTGGTGTGGCACAGTAACCTCCCAATGACAATCCCATTATTGTCATTGGGTTTCCATGACAGCAGTCTTAATGAAAAGATCCCATCCCTTAAAGAGCAATTAACAAAGACCTGCTTTTAGCCTTAAACCTGCATCAGACATTAACCCTCATCCCAGTAAGGGTGTGAGAGCTGTCCAAAATCCCTGCTCTTTAAAAGAAAACATGTCCTCACTCAATCACACACAGGTGTACGCACTCACACACATACTGTCCTGTCTTTCAGAGGATACCCGTCAACCCAGGCCAGGTTATCATGCTGCTTGGAGGCAGGGAGGCCTCTCTTAGCCACCTGGACTGTAATAGACTCGATGTGTTGGAAGAGGCACTTTTAATTTGTCACCCCTCCCCCCTTCATTCATGTGATCCTTTGTTCCTCTCTTCACAACAGAAAGAACAAATTTAATAATACTCTGCGTGAGGCTGCAGCCTTTTGTTTGAGATGGGAGTGAAAACATGCACTTTTGAGCTATCTTACACCAGTACTCCAGTATTATTTAAACCTGCATCTGATATTAACCCTCAGATTTCCCATTAAGGAGGTGAGAGAGTGCAAAATCTCTGCACTTGAAAAGAAAGCATGTCCTCACTCTTAGGCTTTTATGTTCTTTGTGTTACTACAGGTTCGTGAGACCTATATTCATAATTCATTGGCTGGTATTAAACTCACTGCTAACAAACGTTTGCCGCCAGGCTGCTGTGTGTGCTGTTGCTGTATTATACAGGTCTGCTGCAGCCCTGCAGGCTGCTTATATTACTGTCTTGGCTGTAGTTGGTCACTGCAAGCCGGTGGTCCTCCAGCCTCAGCAGATGCCTGTCTAGGTCTGTCCCGTGGCAAGTTAGTCATACTGTTCCCTTCATTAATGTACAATGCCTCAGTGTATAGGTTAGGCCTTCTTTCATTAAATGAAGCACATTTCTACTGGATGAGGAGGCATGAGTCTGTCAGCAGCTGGCAGTTTCTGTGGGATCCTCTTGGCTCGTTATCCACAGTCATTAGCCTCTCCACGCTTGACTACTGAGTACTGAAGCCACATGTATTTCAGAGTTTGACAAAGCTTAGACTGGCTTTGAAACAAATGGAGTCATAAATCTTTGGGCGCTACACGAAGTGAAGGAAATTCATCAAGTGTCAGAGCTGCAATTAATAATGGTACCTGTTCAGGATTAGAGTTCTCCTGTGTAAGTTGCAGTCTTTGTGTTTAGATATAATTCTGCCAGCAGTTAAGTGTAGATTTGTGATTATAGTTTGCAAACAGGAATGTACCTGAACGGCAGTTCAAAAGAACTGAGAGTAAAGTTGTTTTTTGTGCTCTATTGTGCTCATGATGCAGCAAACTTATTTGGTCTGGTTTTATAAAACTTTAAATAAATGCTCCAGCAGACAGGTCACTGGAGTCTGCAGTGCATACTAGTATTAATAGAAGCTGTCTGTCACATTTGTAGCGGCTGCTGTAGCAGGTTGTGTACGTCGGCTGCAGGTTGATTATGCTCTGTCGGTGTGCACTCTCTGTCCTTGCTGTCTCTTCCTACAATACCGTAGCTGTTTTGCTTCTGTTACATGTTTTATGAAAGAACATTAAAAGTCAAAGTGCCCCTTCTTCTTCCTGTAGCCTACAGCTGCTGTTATCCTGGAGTTCATGACCATGATGGCCATCTGTCACACTGCAGTCCCTGAACGCATGGATGGAAAAATCATCTACCAAGCTGCATCTCCAGGTATATCCCACTTTTAAGTGGAATACACAATGTTATTACAGTGTGTGTCTGTTCACACACAGTAATTTAAGATCGTCAAAATTTACCAGACTTCTTCTTGATTCTGACGTTGTTTGTGACGTAGCATGTTGTCAGATTTTCATTTTCAACGTTTGTAGTCGTTAATCATCAAACTGTAAAACCAATGAAAAAAATGAAGCTACAGATTCTGCAGAATGAATCTACAGTGATAATCATTACAACTGAAGACATGGACAAAGGATTTCACTAAGACAGTGCAAATATACAAGTAATTCTTTAATACCAAAATCTATTGTTCACTGATATATAATGGGACAGCACGCCTGCGCCCTTTGATGGCACAGTGTAAGCTTAGCTGTCGTCTTAACACATGCATCCTAACAGCAGCTAAAAATAGAAAAGAACTAGCTCTCGCAACACATGTTGCTGTGATTTAACGGTGTCAAAGACAAGTGTGAGAGTTGCAAAACTTCTCCTTTCCTTCCTTTGATTTTGCCCAGTGACACGTTTCTGTGTAATGCTACACCTCTCCTGTACAAGTAGGTTCAAAACTGCATGTCGAAAAGAGCAGATTTTAAATGGCTAGTTGTGCAGCTGTGTCTGGATCTGGTTCCAGGTGCTCTGCATAAATGGTCTTGTGTGTCCTTGATATTTCTCTTTGTTGTAGTATTTAATTTTCCATCTAGCGACCTTTGTGTCACAGCAAATGGAACACACCACTACAGCCTCCGGGCTCCAGTATTTCATAAAGACGTTTATGTAATCATCAGCGCACACACGAGCCAGGAATCATATTATAAAATGAAATCAGCTGTTTACAAAATGCATTCTTCAGTCTATCACATCCACGGGTGAACTTAACAGACTGAGACAGCTGTCAATCAGGAAGTTAAACACATAACATATTTCTAAACATCAAAGTTGCCACCATGACAAACATCAGATGAGGTGAAATCCACCACAGAGACTCTAAGAATAGGTTTTAGCGTTAATGCATAGAGATTGCTCTTAACAGCAGTAGTTATGTGTCCTGAAAATAATGCAGATTTCTGAAGAGACCAGCAGGTTTAACCTCCTAAGACCCGAACTCTTCCACGGCAGCATTTTTAATTTCTCTTTGATATTTGGGCTGATTGGGGCCCGATGAATGTAAAAACAAAGAATTACCAGATTTTTTATTTTTACCTTATTTTTGTTTCTAAGAAAAATGAGAGCCACATCTGAGGATATTTGTTTAAAATGTTGATAGAACAGTAGCAGCATAACGTCCTCGTAAGTGGATATCAGGCCCTTGTAGAGCAAAATTGAGTATTTTGGTCTAAATAACCCAAACTGTGATGTCCACATATGTGGACGCAGGTCCTAGGAGGTTAAAGGAAAAAGCATTTGACGTCAGTTTATAATGTACAAACATACGGCTGCAGTTTGTCAAATAGGTTGACATATCCCGATCGTTTTAAATATGTTTATTAGAGAACTGATGAACACTTTGATTCGAAAATAAGCTTTGCATCTTCATTTTGCTAATGACTTTTTGGGGGGCTTGGATTGCTTCAAACAGTCGTGTTCATGTGAAGCTTTGAGGTTTTTAGAGTGGTTGCAAAGAGCTGCTGGTGAAGTGAACTATAAAGAACAGTAGAGAGCTCTTTCTTGCCCTGCAGCATCCCCATGCACACGGTAGCTGGATCACAGGTTTCAGTCACTGTACTGAACCAGGTTCATGCAGCAACTGTGAAACATGGCTGCTGTGGTAAATACCAGGCTCAAATGTAATGTTACCTTGGATATTTGTAAAGGTGTTTTTATCTGTAACATTTTTCTTTGCTCCCCAGATGAAGGCGCTTTAGTGAGAGCAGCACAAAACCTTGGCTTCGTGTTCTCTGGTCGAACCCCAGACAGCGTCATTGTGGAAATTGTAAGTTGGACAAAACAAGTTAAAGAAAGGCAAACAGCCTTACAGGTCTGCTTAATCTATAATACTGGCATCATCGTGCTCCGGTCGGCATCTAAATAAGTCCCATCTGTAGGCTAGTTCACTAAACTATCCCCTTGTCTATTTCACAGTACTTCATGAAATTTGTCAGATGTTTTGAAACAGAACTAAAACAAATACACTAAAAGTGGTTTTCCACTTGGATCACAGTGATGGAAAAACACAACATTTGCCGTGATTATATCCTGAGTTGATGCAGTGTGTCCTCTCCAACGCTCGGGTCACTCCTCCTGTTGTTCTCCTAATTGGCTAACCTGATGATTGCACTCAAAGAGCCTGAGGCTGAAAGGCCAGAGCCATTTCCTCTCTTTTTTTCGCCCCTTTTTGGTCGAACATCTCGTCTCCTAGACGTTTGTCCAATTTCTTAATCTTTATTAGACCTTCTAAAGCTCTCAGCATCTACTTTAATCACTCTGTCTTGTACCTAGCAGTGTCCACAATTAAGAAAGTTAATTGAATTTTACCTTGTTATTCTCCTTCCATCGGCTCAGTGCAAGCAACTGATAAACACATTTAAGTGCAATTAAAGCTGATTGGAGGAGGATGGCAGGCTTGGCTGTGCTACTTAAGATAACTTGTCTCAGAAGACTGAGGTTGAAGTGTCTCCTTCTGAATTACGTTAACGCTCACGTCTCTTTCAATTCAGGTTGGAACAGAGGAACGATATGAACTGCTTCATGTGCTGGAGTTTACAAGGTACAGTTATTATGTTTTTATTATGCATATACACCATCAGCATGCCTTATTTAACAGTCTTTTACTATAGAGTTTTCTGTTTGAGCCTCAGTAGCATCATCATTAATTAACTAATTAATCCTAGTTAACCCCACTGTGGTCACATGGTTATCTTGTTACCCACTCTTTGTTTTCAGTAATCATGTGCTAGCTCAAACCATGCATTACTTTAGCATTGTGGTAACACACTGCTGTTATTTCTCTCCTTATTCCACCTCCTTCTGCCCTCTCACTCTCTCTTGGCTTTTTTTATCGCTTAGCGCAAGGAAGAGGATGTCAGTCATCATGCGCACCCCATCTGGGAAGATCCGCCTCTACTGCAAAGGAGCTGTGAGTGTCTGTCTCTCTCCATAGCAACGCGTGACAGGTCATCACCATCATCGCCGAAACGCTCTTCTCTCCTTATTGCCTCTCGCTCATGTCAGGAAATCTTTTCATTGGGTGACAGGATGAAGCAAGATCACCACATTTCACACATCTCTGCCAAATAACAAATAAACGTTATGGCCAGACTACATTTAATCCTCAGTAAGATTTAATCGGATCTACAATTTCCTGGATTGCAACAATTTTGTGCTGTGAATATAATACAAAAGTGAGAGCAGAAGTACAAATTGCACAGTATAACACAACATCAATATTTTATTTTTAAATGTTACATGGTTATTGCAGCACCCCTAATCTGTGGAGAAGGGACGAGATAGCGGAAGCGTTCTGGTGTCTGTTTGTAGTCAGCGCTCTATTGGCTATTTGGGTTTGAGTAGGTTTTGGTCACAAGGAAACTGGATTGTACTGAACCACCAGACGACAGAAAGCATTTGTTTTCATCCGATGATGATTCATCTTTTAACGAGCTTTTTTCCATTCATCTATAAACAATAACCCGTGGATGGAACTGGTTACTCTTAGTCCAGATATATGGCTGCACCAAAAGTCTTGAGTTCCCAGATCAGGCTTCTCCAAATGTATATCTCTTTTTTAATACAAATAGCTAGAGTTATCTGAGTAGGAACATGAAGTGCTTCTACATGGGCCGCATACAGCCTTAGACCCACATTTGCAAAGCAGCACAAGTCCAGGTGGTTCCTTTCTTTCCTCTCTGGGTGTCAGTAACCAGTGAGTGTTTGTTTCCCTTCAGGACACAGTGATCTATGACCGCCTGGCAGACAGCTCTAGGTACAAAGAGATCACATTGAAGCACCTGGAGCAGTTTGCCACTGAAGGTGAGTGGACTAACATCGCCCCCTGTCTGCCAACAATAATGTGTCTTTTCAGGATGCTGTACATCCCTGCGTCATCTCTGGACAGAAGTAAACAAACTTCCTCTTCCTGAGAGCCTTTCCTCTCATGCATTATTTAATGGAAATTTCCTTCTAGTGGGAATATTCTGCTGTAATTTTAACACAAGGCTGTTGACCTGAAGGAAACTGCACCACATACTCTGCTTCTTGTTCTACGATCATACTGCCCCCTTGTGAGACACCAGCAAAATGATGTCATTAGGAATATTTGATGTGTGCTAAATTTAGCATCCAGGACAGATTGTGAGGATCTTCAGGCCCAGTAATTCCCAGTCCAAGTGGAGATACTACAGATGAAAACCTACTTTATCTGCTGCTCGCTTTTGCCATTTTGATCCCATAACATCTTTCAGACTAGAATTCTTTAGTCAGTGTCTTGGACATTTGTCTCATTTAAAGTGCAAATTAATCCAAATGAGACAATACCTCAATCAAATATTTAGACATAAAACATGTCTTAATGTGGGTAACCAACTGTGGAAATGTCATTCTGCCATCTATTAGTTATTCTTATTAAATTCTAGTAAAAATATCTGGAACGTATCGAGTCACAACTCTCCCAAGCATCTGTTCTTTCCTGTACATTAAAGGTTTTTACAGAGTACTTTATTCATGCATCTGTGTAGGTTCTCAGTCAACCAGGTCAAGGTACTCTTAAGTGCTGGAAATGAAGGCAACTGGACTCCTTTGTGGTTCACAGAGATTTTCACCTCCCATTCTAGAGGCTTCTTCAGTTCTGTAAATTGCTGGAGAGTCATTTTACAGACCTGGTGGTGTTATGTGCTCGAAAGTGGTCGTGGGAGTCACTGAACCACCCTGTAATGTGAGTTGTTAAGAGTCACATGAGCCGAGCTGTGAATTTAGGTGTGGGTCATTACCCTCCTGTCAGAGGCCAAGGTCCTGAGACCCCGCCCCCTATCATGTGATTTGTTCAGGTCACATGGTTCAAGGTGTGAACAGGGATTTCATGAAGTGATAAAGGGAGCTGGTGCCAGTTGCCACCACCTTTGTTCAATGATAGTCGTTCATATTTGGTGTCGATGACCTCCTTTGCGCTTCTCCCAAACAGCCTGAAAGAGTGACCTTTCTCCTTTAGGATGCATACGTACAGCTGAGTGTCCTGTCGAGATGATTCTCCTAGATTGTGTTCCTCACTGAATTGCGCTTCATATTTGGTATTTGGGTCTTGTCAACCCAAGTGAACCTTTGTGACCTTAATAAATCACATGATGAAAAGGGCCCTTTTGCACAATGCCTTGATTCAGACTTTTGCTTACATGATCCTTTATGTCTCACGTGATTACAAGGTGGGTCAGTGACTCCAGGGGGCAATCCCACCAGTGGGGTCTCGCCATCAGTTTATAGAGCTGAAGAAGCTTCTTAAATTAGAGGTAAAACATCTTCATGGACCAAAAGGGTCTGTTCGCCTTCATTTCCAATTTTTAAGGCAGGGGTGTCAGACGTATAGCCGGCGAGCCGGAATTGGACTGTATTATCAAAAGTTTTATAGCTTCTCCTCCTGACATGGCCATTCATACTACAGTAAATAAGTAATAGATAAACATTTCAATAACAGAACATTTCAGAAAATAAAAACTGAAACGTTTTGTTGGAAATGCTCTTATTTTTTCGTATGCTAAGATAGCTGATCTGAATTTTGAATTTAATTGACTTTAATGACATTTTTAAACATAATTTTATTAAATGTAATACATAAAAATAACTGTTAATCAAAGTTTGTAACTGGGGAAGTTACCATGACGTTATCAGTTGATTCGAAAATTGACCGTACTAAGCTGAAGCGCTTTGTTCAACAAAGACAGCTGCTGCTTTTCTCAGCTCCTATTTAGCGTATGTCAGTAACCCTTTAGTACCTTTTATTTACCCCCCAAAATATGAAGAATGGACTTTAAGCAAATTTATACTCTGAATAGGTAAAGTAATACAGTAATGGTGTCTGAATAACCTGCAAGATTCAAATCTAAATCCGATGGTTATTTTGCTGGAGTTACCGTTCATGCTGCGTATTGTATTGATTAATATGGTCAGAAATATAGCTGACTTAAGTAGCAGTGTTTTCATTGGACTGGGTCTATCTGTGTAACATGTTTAACAGTGATTGCAGAGCACAAGCTTTGTTTTGTAATGTTAAACAGTCAGAACTGTGACATTTGACCCAAATGTTGCGATGCTGCTTTTAATCTTGTAGGCCTGCGCACTCTGTGCTTTGCGGTGGCAGACATCAGTGAATCGTCCTATCAGCAGTGGTTGGAGATCCACCACAGAGCCTGCACCTCCCTGCAGAACAGAGCCTTAAAACTGGAGGAGAGCTACGAACTGATAGAGAAGGTTTGTTAAGCGACATCCTGTTTGTGTGCACTGTCGGTTTTTCTGAAAGGGCTATTTTTTTATTGCAGAATCCAGTTTGACTGACAAGCAGCACAAAGCTTTTCATCTGGTTAAATGCGGCAATTTCTTAATGCGGAGGATTTTATAGGAACAAAACTTGTGAAAAGTCAGACTGGCCTTGAGCTGAAGTGTAACTAGTGGGGAAAATGAAATAACGTCTGGAAACCTGCAAAAGTTCAAACTCGTGTGTGTTTTTATACGTTTCACCAGCAGGTAGAGTTGGTTTTCTGTGAGGTGGGTCTGTGTGGAAGCGTTAGTCAAACACAGGAAGCCACAGAGTAAATCAGCCACTTGGCAGGTTCGTCATGGCTGCTCCTGGCTGCCCAAAACAAATGGGGGTAATCAATCATAAAAGCTTTCAGAGAGAAAAATTTAATGCGCGTTGCCAAATGAGCAGAGCGTGGCACTGCGGCCCAACCCCAATTCCCTTCCCTCGGTCCCACCCCTCTGTTTCTGCAGTTAGGGGAGGTAAGGTCTCCTGTTTCTTTTGGGATGAAGAGGTAGCCTTTGGAGGACTAGATGACCAAAGGGTGATTGTGATTGGGCCAGGGTTAGGGCCACCCACACTTAAAAATGCACACAGTAATGCCACAGGGGGGCACAGTGGAGTTATAGTGAAATGTTAAGGATGGAGGCATTCCTGCAGTGTGTCCGAAGTTTCTCCTTCTCATCATTTCTTAACTAAAATGCTGATTACATATTATGTGGGAAAATCTTCCTATTTGATCCTGATTGTTCTTTTAAAAAACAATTGTTTTGTATTGATACGCTGTTTTAGCTGTTTAATATCTAATTCTTCATTATTTTTCCCCATTTATTTCTCACTGGTCTATTGCAGGGGATACTTTTTATGATCCCTGACTAATCTAAGTACAAGTGTATTTATTGTTTACTGTTTGTCAGTGCAAAGTAAGCTGCTCTAGCTCCACTGTGGAAATTCAGAACTTTATTTCCCCTTTTTAACATATTAGAAGCAGTAGTGGTGAATTCATACGAGTCTTTGTCCCAGTGGAAACTTAAGCTACATATACTGGACAGACTCTACCAGCAACATACTGACTATGATCCCGTTTCTCCCTGATTCAACTGGTACTTGTATCATAATTTACAAAGAGTGCTTTTAACAGCAGCCATAGAAAGAAATGAAAGGCTTACGATGAAAAGGCAAAAGAAAGTTTGGCACATCCAGTCATGGTCTTTCCCAGGCATAGTTTTCCGGGCTGTGTGGTTCCCAGTGATTAGCGTGGACAGACCTACAGACGTCCAGGCAGTAAGGCTCAGGTCACAACTTAAAGAGCTTCCAGAGCCTTTCCTCTGCTGCTGGCTCCTGTCTCCCCTCTACCCCTGGCTCTTGTCAAACCTTTGGCCCTGTGATGTGCCCATACAAGCCCACAGCCAGCCACAGAGCAACACAGAGTTTCCTGGGGAAAAAACAGCAGCTGCATTTTGTGGGTGTGCTTGTGTGGCAGAGAGCGTGTCTATAGATGCAAACACAGATGCAGGGGCACAGTAACGGATCCAAAACCCCTTAAGTCCACCGCCGCGGTTTTTACTTGGTGATAAACAAGAGCGGCTGATGAGGGGAAAAACTCGACTGAGTGAGTGACACTATCCCGGCTCAGATGTTTGCCTGACACATGACGATTTAAAGGCCTTCCTGTGTTATGATCCTCACTAACTGACTTGTTTACTGACTTTCTTTGGTGCAGAACCTGCAGCTCCTGGGCGCCACCGCGATAGAGGATAAGCTCCAGGATAAAGTGCCGGAGACCATCGAGACTCTAATGAAGGCCGACATAAAGATCTGGATCCTGACTGGGGACAAACAGGAAACAGCCATCAATATTGGTAAGAAGCAGCATTTATGACCGGATGCTTTCCGAGCTTTATTTCTATGTGAATTCTGCTGTGTCGTGTGGTTTTATTGGTATAATTGTTAGTATTTTTACCAGAAATGGGGCACAACATAAAGGTCAGATATCAGTCACACCAAAGGAAGCCTACTTCAAGGCTGCCAAACTGCCAAAAAGCAGACTGATGCAGCTGACATTGCTAAGATTGAGTTCCCCTGTTATGCAAAAGCAACAATAGCTATTTTCCTTCTTGTTTGTGCTTCACGAAGCACTTTAACCTTATTTGTGTACGAGGTCTCATACCAAAAGGAAAGTCCCTGGCAAGCCTGATGTTTTTTTCTGTGCTAAAGTGCATGCCAGCCTCTTACAGGTACTCCAGTCATCCTTCACCCAGAAAGACAAACAGCTGACAAGCTGAATGTTTCTCTGTCACACATATCTAGTGAAAGCATGCGTCGCAGAATGCCAGATGATGTATGAGCACCCTGCACTGACATGAAATAAATAACACGCATATGTACACAAGCAGGCACGTCTCACGTATCTAGGTGCCCCAGAGGCAGATATTATCAGAAAGGTGAATGCCTAACGCTGGTTGTCCGTTTGGGTTTGTATTCTTCTTCGTTCTGCGCTAGACGTGGGCAAATCAAACAAATGGATCGACCTTGAATACAGTCAGCCAGGTAACACGGAGGTCAGAAAAAACAGATATCAAAAGTACCTCCGTTTGTGGCTGCTCCTGCTGCTCCTGCTGCTCACTGAATCAGCCCTTTGTACCCACTGTGCCCAGATGTGAGGCAGCAGAAGCCCATGCTCACTGGAAGTATTTTTACAGGTTTGCCTTTTGACTGGGTTGCTCTGTAAAAATTCTGCTTAATATTTACTTTATTTTTTTACTACTTTCCTCACTGAAAGATGATACCAGTTGGCAGAGTTTATGGTGCACCTTTAGCCAAATCAGACACCTGAATTCAGGCCAGGACATTATTTAACATTTGGAGGTGGCCGAAACCACCCAAGTGCCACTTTTGGCACATAATACTGGCATGCTCATTAAATGAAATCTTTGTTAATGCAATAATATTCTTATTTGTAAAGCATACAGGTGTGCTGATTTGAAGCTCTGAAGTGATTGTCCTAAATCTAGTGTGTCCCTAAACCTGAAGTATAATGACATACGATAAAGAAACGACTCTGATGCTTTTAGGCTGTCTGACAAAAGAGCAATGTTTGCTCTTAACACGCTCTCGCTGCTATGAGCTGCTAGCTGAGAGGAGTCTGTGTGCACGTAACTCTCAAGGCAGGTAAGAGCCAGAATTTACTAAAAGGAAAGAGCCAGCCGATCAGTTAGGGAAACAGTGTTCGCTTTGCTAACATTCAGTTAAGTGTGGCTGGAGGGTGCATTGTGTCCTTAAGCAGAGAGGGACCAAAACGTAAACACCATCCCTTATCTGAGCCCCTGAGCCCCCATTATGTTGACCTGTTCCTCTTCCTGTCATTTTACAATAATTTCAAGCCCCATTCTTCTTCTCAAAATCCCAGTCAGCATGTTACCCCCTTTGAGTGGCTTTCGCGGCTAAAGTTTGTATTTCTAATTGTTGCTCCCGAGGCGAAATTCCAGATTAGCCTGACACAAGTGTCATTGTTACACATTCCTCAAATCCTGTGGGAGCGGTGTTTGGTTCTGCCTGAGATGGGAAAGCCAGGAATTTAACTTTGGTGACATTAAAAAAAAGAGAGAGAAAAGTCAAACGAGCTAAAGGTAAACATATTAAACGGAAGGCAGTATTGACAAGGGGGAAGGGAGTGACCGAGAGAGGCTGCGTCCAGATGGGGAGACGTTTTGCACACATTGGCAAATCTTTGGACGTTTGCACCTTTGCACTTAACAATCTGCCAGACCCCAGCCCTGTTTGGTTTTGACTCTGGAGGTGAAATTTGCTCATTTCCTCTGTACGTACATATGTGTGTGCGTTTGTGCATATTGTGGGTGCACTATTCTTCGGCTATGTGTTTTGTGTTGTCTAAGTTTCACTCAGAGAATGCCACCCATATGTTCACAAAACAGAGGCTTTGTGGTAACCCCCTTAAAGAAACTAAAATCCCTTTCCAGACAGAAGCAAAGTGCAGAAGCCCACAAATATTTATGTGGTTATGGCCGCAGATGGCAGCCCTTTTCATACAGCCACAGCACTGAACTGAAGGCTTCAGTCTTGGTTCATGAAATATTTCTGTTTTCCCCAATGGGAGGCGCCCTCTACCACCTTGCTGGTGACCCCGAGCATCTGTCCCCGCCAAAAGCTGAGGGAAACGCTCCCTAGAGAGCCATGTTGGGTAACTCGGAGTTGTAACTGCCTATTAAAACAGGAAACTGACAAACTCTTGTAAACCAAACTCATTAGTCATGTGCTGAGACACTTGCTTTGAGCTGTAAAATTTTAATTGGATCCCTTTAAACGTTGTTTATTTGATTCTTCTGGGTTTTATATATTTAATATTTGCATGTGGATGCAGGTTTGGGATGAGCTAACTGGACTCTTTACATTTAAGGCAACTATAATTTTATGAGAGTAAAATTAATTAAAAGTTTTATGTATTTTATCTGCTCTATATTTTTGCAGTGCTTAAGATTTTTTTTTTGTTTTGTTTTTTTGCAGGACATTCCTGCAAATTGCTGACGAAGAACATGGGCATGATTGTGATCAATGAAGACACTTTGGATGTAAGTATACGAGATTTTGTTTATCCATAAATCAAACTTCTCTGGAACGGGGAATCAGAACACATAAAACTCACAGTTGTTTCACAAAATCCATGAGCACGGCTGTTCTAAAACGACTTCATTCAAAATGTAATTTAAAGCATGATTTCGTTTTTCCATTACTGTGTTAAAAATAATACTAATGTATTTGCCATTTGGCTCGTGACTCTAATTCCAGCATATCAGTATGAGTGTTGGATACATCTAGTAAAGCAGTGTTATTGTCAGAGATCAACATGAACTAAAAGCCTTTAAAGTATGTTTTTATGAAGTGAAATAACAAATATGGATCATTTGGGCTTCAGATTTATCAGAATATCGGACAGTAACCAACACTGATCAACAGTTCTTGTACGTGGAAAACAGTACAGAAGTTAAAGAACTTACTAAGATAAAAACATCTGTCCCTCATGACCTCACCCCGTCCCCATGAAAACCAGAAAATCTCCAAACTAAAATGATGAGGCTACAGGGAGTCTTCCTCATAAAGTCCTCACAACTTCCCAGATTCTGCATTTAACCTCTTTAAGACACCCAACAGAGAAGTCTGTCGACCCCACAGCAGGAGAGCCTTGTCTGTTGTTTCTAAGACTGAAAAGGGCAAGTCCCTGCACTTCCAACAGGAGAAAGCTGCCGAGCACAGGAGCCACAGATGGAGGAGAAACGTGCTGTGTTTAGCTTGTCGGACACAGAAGGGGGGGGGATGGCGAGAAGGAGGGAATGAAGGAGTGGAAAGCGGGGCGGGGGGCTGTTTGGGGGTGATGACGGACGGCCTTCACTCTGTCAGCCGGTCGTTAGGCGTGATAAATGAAGTTGAGGCAGAAAGTCGGGGTTGGTGCATTCATAAAGCTCACGAACCAGCACTTTGAAATGTCAGCTCCCATTCTGCTGTGCTTGAGCAGATGCTTACATAAGGCAGTTTGTTAAAAGTCTCTCCAACAACACTGAGGAGGAACAGTGAACAGAGGACCAGGCAGCAGAGCTGGTAGTTCTGAGTCCTTGAGGCATGTCTTGCTTCTTTGCAGTGTTTAGAAACAATTATCAAAGGAAGGACACAGTTTCTGACATTCCCTGTGTTAAATGTTACATGAAGTGAAATCCTTGCAGTAAAATGCTGTCTCTAAGTTAGGATTAGGTCATTCTGAAAAGCTTTGCCTTCTAGTCAGGGTGTTTAATCATTTTGAGAGCATAGCATTGGCATATTAATCTTATTCATCTTACAGCTACAGACGAATGAGGTTCATTATTTTCACGTTTATAAGACTAAAATAGGATTTCTAAACACTCTATCTTAACTGCTCATAGGTAGTTTCTCCAGTGACATATTGGTCAAAAGTATGTGTCCATATTCTTCTCACTAAGATGGAACATGCCCCGTTTGGATGCCTCCAAGTCTAAGAGAGACGATGATGATGTCCATACAAACGTCCAGATTCCACGTAATGAGTGTCTCATTCTTTTGGCTGTATCACTTAAGGCGTATATAAACAATGGAGCTCCACAGGCTCTTGTGGATTTCTGAATGGACGGTACATACACTTCCAAAAACCAAACACTAGCTTGTCACATAGGCCAAACTGGTCATTAGAGCCACAACAAAAGAGGCTTTAGGAGGAGACATGTAGCATTAGTGCAAAAATTCCTTAGTGGGGAATTGGGAGTTGGGGGGGTGAATGGCCGCCCTCCTTAAGGAAATGGTAAACTTTGCTTATCACGCTGGGGTGGATACATTGTACCCGAACAAAGCAAATTCTTTCACATACATGTTTCCAGCACACACATGCTCTCACACTGAGATGTCATCTGGAAAGTCAGAATGTGCAGTTGTAGTTGAATGTAGATATAACAACGTATGACTTTTCCGGCCTGCACGCACACACACACGCGCACGCACGCGCGCACGCACGCACGCACACGCACGCACACACGGACGCTCACACACACACGCGCTCACACACACACGCACACACACACACACACACGCACACACACACACACACGCACACACACACAAACACGCACACACGGATGCTCGCACACACACACACACACACACACACGCACACACACTCACACACACACACGCACACACACACACACACGCACACACGGACGCTCACACACACACGCACGCGCGCACACACACACACACACGCACACACGGACGCTCACACACACACACACACACACACACACACACACACACACACACTTGCCTACCCGCTGCTCATCTCGTGCTGTTTTACAGACCCCATCGGGGATGGCCAAGTCCTCGCAGCTGCTCTCTGCTTGTATCCTCGTGCTCAGTTTCTCTCTTCTGTTAATCCATCATCTCGCTCTCTGTGCGTGTCTCGCTCTCCTCCTCTCGCTTTGTGAAACGTAAAGCCACTTTCTCCAAATATTTCCTTTAAGCTGAGGTTTCAGAGTTTTGTTATGCCAAGCGAACATTGCGTGGTCCCCCTGCTACAATCTGACCGCTTTGACATATTTGACCTCCACACCAGCACCCACCCCGCCCTTTAACTGCCATAATTCTTTTTTAATGTTTTCAGCTTTTGGGGCATCAGGAAATTACATTGTCTCCGTGCAGTTTGTCTGCCTGGTTATTATTTGTCAGTCTTTTTATTTGTTTGCATGAATATAACCTCTTTCACTTGCACTTCAGTTGAATGCAACAACATAATAATTTAAACTGTTGGTTACTTGTGCAGTAAAAGTTCTACCAAGTGTGTTTAGCAGTATGCTGTCACACAGATAATGGTTACCCACAGAGAGTGGTTTTATTTGCTAATGACTTCACCATCTGTGGTGAGGATGATTTAATGAGTACTACAATGAAGATCTCACCACTCTGTCATCCAGTCCACATGCCCATAGACCACCACAGTTAATCCTCTTGTCAGTGTCATATTTATAGCTTTTCATCAACACCACAGATATATATACTGTAAAAGCAAACAGAATATAATCACAGAACTCATCTGTGTTATTACATCATAGCTAAGGCCTCAGTGTAATAAATAGGAGAATTATAATAAATATTCAAGATATCAAGAGCAGCTGCTCTGGAGCAGTCAGGGATTAGAAGCCAGAGTGGACAGATCTGTCTGTTTGAAAGTAATGCAAATGGAGAATAAAGTTATATTAGTTATATTAAAGTTGTATTACTTGTTGGTCGTATGTATGTATATAGATATATAGATATATATCAAGTGTATATATGACAATAAATGTTTATAATTAAAACGTTCTCAGTAGGAATCAGTTCAAACTGTGTGAGTGGCGAGAATCTAATATATGTAAACATTGTTACAGTTTGGGTTGAGATTTAGGCATTGATCATTCATGAAAGCTTTACAATAATATAAAGGTACTTTTTGGTGGAAATTAAGATGCTAAGATAATTTTTTGTCTTTAGAGATTCTTTAAACCAAATGTTGTCATTTCCAGTGAAGTGTGGACTTGTTTGTTAATTCTGTTTTTAAAGCTCATTATAGCGATTTTTCATTTTATTGTGCTTTTTTTAATCTATTCTTTTTCATTATTTCGCCATCACGTTCAAAAATTCTTTTTGTTTGTTTTATTTTATTCCCTTGTCTGTGAGAAAGTTACTCCAAAATTAAGATAAATGTCATGAAACCTCAGAGGAGTAATATGGGTAATTAAGCAAGTCATTAAATGTGTCAAAATCCTGATTGCCTTCTTTCTTCATTGAGGATCTGCTCTACAGACACCCTTAAAGTGTTATTATACCATTGTCTGGTAATTAATCAGAAACATCATGAGAAGCAAAACCCAAAAACAACATTAAAATATCAAATTCTTTGCTTTTTCCCCTCTTTTAGAGAACAAGAGAAACCCTCAGCCACCACTGTGGAATGCTGGGAGATTCCCTCTACAAGGAAAACGACTTTGCTCTCATTATTGATGGAAAGACTCTAAAATACGCTCTTACATTTGGAGTGCGCCAGTACTTCCTGGACCTCGCCTTGTCCTGTAAAGCTGTCATATGCTGCAGGTAAAATTTAAACCCGAAACAATAAAATAAGCTGGGAGCAAGCAAGACATTAAATGTCGTGTCTAAAAGAATCAGGCAGTAAATAACCCGAAAGCCCAAGCTGTTGTCTTGAAGTTTATTTTTCTATTAGAGCCAAATGTTAAAAATGACCCAAGTGAAATTTCAAACTATGTCCTAAATCTACATATTATTATTTCTCCACCATAAAGGTCATTTAGACTTTTTATGGCACCGTAATATAACATGAAGGTGCGCTGTTGACCTGCCCAGGCCACATAAGTGAGAGGAAGCACTTAAGTACTCAAGCAGCCATGACAGGATCTGGGGCCAGAACTCAGCACCATGTTTTCAGAACAACAGCGACCCTTTAGATGCCACGCTATTACTCCGTGCAGTACGTCAAATTTGTATTTATTTTTTTGCCCCCACCTCCACCTGCCTTTGCCTTGTGCACACTCTGTGGGCACTAAGATACACCGCGAGATGAATGAGGCCCCTTAAACCATGGAGAACATAAACATTAACAGTTTCACAGTTAAAGACAGACGTGCAGTTTACAACATCATCATCTCCAGAGAATTTCTTTACTGTATGCTACGCTGAGTTTGGTGCACAAAGAAGAAGCCACTGTTGGGGAGGCTAGAGGCTGGCAGTGAGGGCATAAAGCTAAGATTGAAGTCTTGAGGAAGAGGATGGGTTTTACTTAGTAAATGAAGAAGATGTTTATCTATTCTATAAAGCTGCTTTGCCACCTTTTCACACCCAGCCAGCAGCAGTTTGTATCTTACGGTTTATATTTGTTACTCTTTAAGAGATCCTGTCAAAAAGTAAACAAATTCTATGTAACTTTATATGAGCTGCTGTTTTACCCAGGTTATGTTTGTTCTTACTGTTATTATCCCAGATTTGGACTTAACTCACGTGTGTTATCAATCACTTCCTTTCAGAGTATCGCCTCTTCAGAAGTCAGAAGTGGTTGAGATGGTGAAAAAACAGGTGAAGGTGATCACGCTGGCCATCGGCGATGGTGCTAACGACGTAGGAATGATCCAAACAGCTCATGTCGGTGTGGGAATCTCAGGCAACGAGGGTCTGCAGGCGGCAAACTCCTCAGACTACTCGATTGCTCAGGTGAGGAGTCAGAGATTGAAAGCACAAATAAATAAAGTGGGAACTTTTACCTAGTATTGAAGTTTAAAGAAGATCTATTATGCTCACATTAACTAATAACATCTGCATTTGTACAAGTGCTTCCTGTGAGCTAAAGGCTCATGCTTCTTTAAAATTGTAAATCATCACCTTTGTGATGGGTTTGATGGCTTTTCAGTAACTTCACCTCAATAAAGGAATTTGAGAGTCAGAGAAATATTAAAATATTACCAGGATCCAATCTGTCAGTCTAGTAATAAAAGATCAGCGACTGCAAAAATGAAGATACCAGGTAGGTTATGATATTTAATTTGGCTCAAGCAAAGTGAAAATCATAATAATACACGACTCGATAAACACGTCAAAGTTGCAAATGCTTATCCATACAGTACTTTATCAGTAATACTGTTTTCCATGCCTTGTGACAGCCTTGTCGCTGTTTTCATGTATTACATGTTACTGATAGCTTGGTACATTGTTCTGAGGAACAATAGGTCACATATCTGAAAGGGCTTCAACTTATACAGTAAAGTAGCATCTCCTATAAAACAGGCTGTGGTGAAACCCAACTCCCAACTCAGCTACAGGGAACGCATCCTGGCAAACTGCTTCTTAAACCCATACTCATGTCCCAGCAACCAGTTTGTCTGAAACGCTGCATACATATGACACCCGTTGACACAAAATCCATGGCGTTTGTGAGTCTGTTACACAGCACACCACTTAGTTCATTGTGTTAGTACAGCCAAGAGGCTTGGGGGTATGAGGAACTAAGAGTTGACTAAGGCACAGTGCATTTTCTGTGCTTCAGTATGAAATTACTAATCAAGAGACTTGGGTTTGTCTGAAGTTCCCCATTTAGTCCGCATGACATGTAGAAAGTGTATGTTCTTCAAAGACAGGCGGCCTCTTGTAATCGATTTGTGTCAAATTAAATTACACCTCCAGACTTCCAGTGGTACTTTCCGCATCTTGGCGCAACGGTACATTAACTGCAATCTGCTGACTACAAACTGAAATCAATCAAGGGGAAGTATAACTTTCTACTCCTATACATGATTTAGATTAATGTCTGCGAGTGTCAGATGAGCATCTTGCTGCTATAGATTACTACACAGCTAGATTTGATACTTGAACAGTGTTATCTGTTAAAGTAAGTGGAGAGTAAAGAGCTTCAGGCCAAGGCATCTCTGCTGACTGTCTGTCATCAGCTTGGCTCTGTGTTAACTGATGTTTGATCCAGCCCTCCGAGGGGTCACGCAAACTGGGAGCTGCGACTGTTCTTTCATATCACAGAGGAGTTCTGTGTTGATGCTGAAAGACAAGACCCCAAAATAAATAAAGCTGTGTTCAAAATGTCAAGCTCTCACTACTCACAATACAACTGGGATATATAGCAAGCCATGTTTTAGTGCTATCCAAATGTAAAAGGAGTTTTATGTACTGCGCTAAAAGTATAACACAACTGCTCACAAAAGTGTGTAAAACCCACAATCATTACCCAAACATAAAGAATTTCAACTACTAAAAAATATGTATATTTATTATGTTTGTAAAAGCTAGTATATGCCCACGCTGACAGAAGAAAAGAGAAAAATAAGGGTTGATGTAATTTATGTCAGCCTCTTGCTAGCTATGTGTAATTCAACTTCTGTGCATATAAATGAGAAGATATTGCTGTGAAATAAAAAATTATACAATGGCTTCACAAGGTGTCAAAGTGCATTAAAATATATATATTTAAGCCTGTTGCCAGGTGATTGCTGGGCAACATGATGACATCATCTCATATAGATGAGTATAGCTAAGTGTAACGAGTCTGGCTCCCCGGCTCTTGATGGTCTTTGAGGAGTTCACAGACCAAAAACAAACACTGACAGAGATTTTGTGCGTTACAGGACAACATGCTGGGTGTCTTTTCTTTTATCATTAAAAAAAATCTGTCTGTAATTATTTTGTTAGCTGGTGTTGATGTATCACTTTTTAATTGTGCAACAGCAATAATGTAATTAATGAACCCATGAAAATGACCCGAGCACTGTCCGAAAGCGGCTTTTCCTTTTTGCCGATGGGCTCACTAATTTGGAGCAAAGAGGGAGAAGTGATTAAGTGAATGATTTTGGACACAAGCTACCCCTTCTAGATGGTAAGAAGGTGTGATGAAACACTTGTTCTGCTCCAGTGCTATCACACTCATCAGCCAAAATTGCAGTGTGATTGAAAGTTCACCACAGGCCTTAAATAGTGGTATAATTATGAAGCCATTTAACTATTATGTTAGGCCCTTGGAGACTAATACCCCCATATGAACCCCTCCAATTTCTTGCAGTCTTTGTCTACACACTTTGTGGAATGTGTTAGCGAGAGCTTTGGCCACAAGCTCTCATCAGAGGCTTTCTGCCTGGGAATGACAATCTTGAAGTTCTGTAACTCTTTTAGTGCTCCAGCCCTGATCTCTGATTACAAGGAGCCATTAGAGACAAACATTAGACACAGAGTTCTGCTATCCATTCATTTTGTCGTGTTCCTCCATTCATTTCCCTCCCACACAGTTCAAATACTTAAAGAATCTGCTGCTGGTTCACGGAGCCTGGAATTACAACCGCGTAGCCAAGTGCATCCTATACTGCTTCTACAAGAATATTGTCCTGTACATCATCGAGGTAAGACTCACACAGAAGCTCTCAGCACTGAAAGTCATGCAAAAAGCCAGATGTGAATGCACAGCTTTGAGATTCTTTTTTTCAAAGATGCAAATGGCACAACTACGTGAAGGCAAAGATTCCCTGTTAGAGTTTCCATGTTTGTATTTCTGTTGACTGGCCCCTCACAGTACCTGCCAGGTTGTGCAGCTGCTGGATGAAGGGTTTGAGTTTTGACATATCGGAGCAGAATATGCCCACGAGAAGGCTCGCAGACATACACACTCTATCATACGTGGTATAATCAACAGGAAGTCTGCCTTTAGTCCTTGCCAGTTGTTCAGTCCTCAGAATATTAATCTGCAGTTCATCTGAGTTAGTGAGAAGTCGAACCAGTTCACTAGTGACTCCACATATTTTATGTCCTAACATTTAGGTATTAATTGTTATGCGAATAACATTGGACATGCCAAGAAATAAAATGCAGATGATTAGTGGCCAATCATGTTATGCTCTAACTTGGGCTGTGATAATGGTGAAATGTTAGGATTAACTTTATTTTTCATGTATTTTATCAAATGGCTTTCTTGTGATGTTCCTACATATTTATATGCATTTTTTTTTTCCTTGGCAAGTTCAACTTCTTTCCTGAAATAATGCTTAATAACATTTTCCCATCACTGTGATTTTTACTGCACTGATGGGCCTTGTTGGGAAATGTTCACAGACACTCGAACACTCTCCCTGTTTATCAGTGGATAAGGATTAGATAGTTTCACGTGTCTCTGCCGGCATCGGTCAGTTGTTGTGTGGTGGGTTTGATGGCATCTGACAGATACCAGACCCAGTGCAGATTGCAGCCTCAGATCTATAACCAAGGGTGGCCAGACACGTGAAGTGCTTCCTATCATCGGCAGCTTTATCACTAGTAGTGCTCAGATGTTTTGATCAACAGGCCGTGCACTTGTGTGACAAAAGTAGCAAGTTTGGCTTCGCACCGTCCCAAAAATCCAGAAGTGGAAACTGCTGAGTGTTTGATCTTTGAGCTTTACCAGTCGCTTTGTGCCAAAGTGACCACGCAGCGTAAACGAAAACACGACATGAAACGATTTCCATGAAGTAGGTAACATCTGGGAGCAGAACAGGAGAAAAATACATTATTTGGCCACTTAAAAGACCACCTCTCTTTCCTTATGTTGCTTGACAAGATTTGAGAATACTGCTTTATTTGCTCACAAAATGTTGGCGTTTTGAGAGCGCTCCCTGCTGAAGCGTCAGGTTTTTAGAACCTCATAATCACATGACCTTTTATGGAAATATGACCACTTAAAAATTGCTTTTGTTGATCCTCTTTCTGTGACACTTGACCTCTGATCCCCCCTTTTTAAATCCTCATTTTAGTTTATGTGCCATGAAAAATCCGTCGTGTATTTAAAACATTCCAGCGTGTCTGCCTCTGACTTATTGTGACCTGGGTAACGGCTCTCTTTCCAGGCTGTAACTGCAGTTATAAATTCATTGTGACCATTCGATCCCGCTGCCCTTTTCCACATATGCCGTAACAGTTCAGAGAACAAGTTCAAAGTAAAATTCAATTTTCAGCAAATGTAATTTTCTGTTGGCACGATCCATTACATTTGACATTTACATCTTAAAATTGGATTACGCTTGTTTGTCTCTGTTTTTAATCATGGGTAAACGTTAGCTTCTCAATCACTAGGAATTTGATTTTTAAGTTTAAAAGAACATCAAAACCTGGTCAGTGTTCTTCTCGGCATCCTTTTCTTCTTTTTCCTTGTGCCACCAAATACTGCTTCCCTTTGAAACATACCAGGTCCATTTTCAAAGGCCCTTTTCCAGCGACTGGAACATAACATCGATAGTTTTGTCTGCAGGGCGAGCTTCTTTCCAGTACACCTTTTGTTGCTTTCTGAAAACATAAGTCCCCTCCCCCTCTCATGCTCGGCTCCTTCAGGGGAATGAAGTAGATAATAGGACATTTCTTCACGATTTGGCTGGTATTTGAAATGTCCCCGTGTTGTAAGACCTTGACATCTAACACAGCGGCAACCCCGGGGTATGAGTCAAAGCAGCGTTTGTTGCACTAATAGGTTTACTTTTGAGCTCGCATGTTTTCCCCTCGACTCTCGGGATGCCTTGCAAGAACAGAATCGAGGATGTTGACGGGAATTTTAACTTTTTGTTCGCAGCACCATTGTCCCATACAGTGTGGGTTACAATTTGAATGCCAGGGCAGGAAGACCCTGTGTTTAAGCCTCTTTTCATCTCCCTCTGCTTCCACGGGGTCTTTGGTTTCTTATAAGACACATGGAGTAAGAGGGCGAAGGATTCTCGGCCTATTGTGGAAGACGTGAATGTGAGCACAACTTAGTCTGAAGCTCTTGGAGCGGTTCAAGATTTTCTGTGGCTCACAGAGGGTTAATTGTGAGTCAGAATGTAAGGCTGTCACTCCAGCGGATGATTGACTGACATGCAGTGTTTCTTTTTACTTTTTAGAGGCTGCTGGTTGTGATTGGCATTTCTTTTCCTAATCGGTTAGAGAGCACTTTAAGCACATTCATGCTTGAGCTATGAATTTTCATTTGATTTAAAAGAAGGAGGAAAAAAAGGCGGCAACATGTAGCCATACATTTTTAAACAATGTGTCCAGTAACTAAAGTTCGGGAATAATTTATAACCTCGAGTGATTGAAGAACAGCAGCAAAAAAGTGGAATTGAGCCACATTAAAGCTAAGAGACCCTTTTTAAAAGAAACCATAGAAACTCCGTTCACATGGGCGAGCCAGCTGGCCTCTCAGCTTTGATTGACACATTGCCAGGGTGCTACAGAGGGGGCTGATGGACAAGTGGCATTTATGAGGCAATTACATGAAAGCTCATTCAGTGGAGCTCAGTTTAGTCAGAGACGGCTCAGAGTAGCAGAGCAAAGCTTGCCGACCAGTAGCTCCGAATTAATCCACGGAGGCCATGCCTGGCATTGTGAGACTGCTTCTGTTTGTAGCTCCACATATTTCCAGCATATTTATCAGCTCCCTCTTTATGCGACTCTTTATTCTGTGCTTGCTTTGTGTATGAATTCCATTAACAATCCTGCAGGGCTGAGCTTAAGAGTGTCAGGACTCGCATTGTTGGGGACAAATGTCATACCCTCACCCCCCCACCCTCCAGCCACTTGGAGACAGCAGTGAAGCAACACTGGAATCAATGATTTTTCATTTGCTGATGAATATGCAAGTCTTCTTATCTCCTAGCCCTTGCCCAATCCTCCTTTTTTCTACAGCTCCCGTTTCCCTCTATCCCTGTTTTTCATGATGTGCAGTGAGGGAGAGAGGCCAGCCACACCCCTTCGCTGAGTGGCACTCAAAGAGGAGAAGAAAAGGGGAAGGAAAAATCCGGCCTGGTACTTCCCCTAATGAGCAAATCAATGCATCTGTCCCTGAAGAGACGGAGAGAGTGAGAAAGAGAGAGGGAAGCTATTGGGACCTGAGAGACCAGGCCAAAACACTCACACAGAAGCAGTTACCTCAAGCTATGAATAGGAGTCTTTTTTAACTTAGCACAACAATATATCAGCCCAGTCCCTCATTGAGCAGAGCTGTAATTAATTCAGCAGTTTGACCTACCCGCTAGCCTCTCGTTACCGTCGCTTGAGCTAATGGATGAACCTGGCTCATAGCTCGGGCTCCGTCTACCCACAACCCACAGCACTGGCATCTGAATATATTTCTCTGTGCTTTGCCAGGGGTTGTACTGTTCATCTTTTGGTCTTGGTCTAGCCATATGTAGTCCCACATTCAGCTGAGGTTGAAACCAGACCCCCTCTTTTAAAAGACACAGCATCATGGTAGAGTGCACCTGATGGCGGGATCTGGGATGGGTGGGTGAGGCAGAGAGGGGAAGGTGAGGGGCAGGGTAGGGGCGAACAGAGGATTCGTCTACATCCCCCCCTCACCATTTGTTTTCATGCCTATGCTTTCACGAGTAAATGGGAAGGACCAGTGGCAGATTATTATTGGTCGTGTAGACAGTGGCAGCGGCAGGCGGGGCTCCGAAACAGGCTTTGTCTCAATCTGAGAATTTGTAGCAGTTCATGCCTTCATAATGAAGTTAAATGAAGCGAGGAAATGCTTGGTTGGCCATGGCCAAAACGCAGCACCCCTGATGTTCTCTTGACAGTTTTGGCATGAGTCTGTCCAGGACCGCAACATTGCAAACTGTAACTCTGTAAGGTGCAGTTGCTGATTTACAATCTGCAAACAATTTTCAGGGTGTGCAGTCAGATTTACTCGATGTCAGATAAATCCGCTTTACACCAATAAAAATTCGACGTATGTGCCATTTCCCTACCAGATTGGAGCTATTGCTCTGCTTTCATCTTAGAGGCATTATTTTGCTCAAATAAGCGTGGCTAATCAAAATACGGTGATAAGCCTCGTTTCCACTCAGCACATGGTTCACATTACCTCTGTCTGCCTTTCCTGACACAATATATCAAAGTTCTGCAGTCCTGACTTTGGCCTTAGAACTAACCTCATCTGTCACCCACATGTCATCAGGTAGATCATGGAGGAAAACAGTGGGTAAGATATATGTTAGAAGTTAATCGTGTGATGAATCCAGTGGAGACTTTGCATCTCCGAGGTGCCACCTGGAGGTCCTGGCTTTCCCGCTGTCTCTCATTTTTTCTCATTTGGCCCTTCTGCCTGTTTTTTTTTTTTTAAAGTTAAAATTGTGTCTGAATTAAACTAATGACGCAGGTTGATCACAGGTCAGCACTTTAAAACCAAACCACTTTAATTTAAGGATCATTCGGTTATTTATTTTTTCCCTTACACTAAAGGGAAACATACTTTTTCTTTTCTATTATCTATAATTGCAATCTCAGCGGAGGCTGCGTTCCCTTTGATCTGATGGTAGGATAAGAAAGACATTGAAGGATGCTGTGTGGATCGTTAGTTTGTAGATGCAGTGATCCTGTCTCAAATCTGATCATGTCACTTATCTTTGCAATCACTAATGAAAAGCTTACACCGAAAGAGCAAATGGCTGCTTGCATGTAAATGTGGCAGCGTCTTCTATGATTAAAGCTTTCAATATCAAAACTGAGAGCAAATGGCTTTCAGCGTAAAATGACAGTGCTCATTGAAAGATGTTTCAAATGTTACAACACTTCGACTTCATTGTTTGCCACTAAAGTTGATGGCTTCTTAAAAAAGATTGTATTATAAATCTCTGATTGTATTTCTTCTGTTCGTATGTTGCTGTTTTGACTCATTTTATGATTTTTTTGTCTTTCTTAGATCTGGTTTGCATTCGTCAATGGCTTCTCTGGTCAGATTCTGTTCGAACGCTGGTGCATCGGCTTGTACAATGTGGTGAGTGTTTAGAAACATGTGCCTCTATAGAGACCACTCTACTCCTCTACCTCTGTCCCCTCTTTGACACAGAACGTATTAGCTGTGGTGCCTCAAGCCTGATCCCTTTATTGCGTGACTATGTCATCAGCATCCTGAAAAAGTTCTCCTTTATTTATGACCCGTTGTCAAGCCCGTATTCCCTGTGTGCCCTAAACTATGTACTGAATGCGAAAGAACAACAGCTTCGCTTGCCCCAAAGAGTATAGTTAGTAAGAGCAGCTACATTTCAACGATAATAAGAATAGGAAGACTGGAGCAGAGCCGGCCGCTGATGTAGGGAGTCCCTCAGAGCGCCGTAACAGGACCACTCCTAATGAACTCATATTTCATATCTGTCATGAATTAAGCAGGAGGGAAAAAAGTGCATCTGTAGTCTGAGGTTTAAGAGTATACTGTTAAGACCACAATGAGTCAACATGTAACTTTAAACTGTTTATAAAAATGAACTCGATTCAATCAACAAAAATGAATGAGAGAAGTGTGAAGTGAAGTTTCCCCACAATCCCAATCGGCCTCAAGCGCAAGTCATTTATGGCAGGTACAAACTGAGATTTGAGCCCTGCCTTTTGCCCTGGTTCATAATATCCTCCCTTTGCCCCACACTCCCACACTTTGTAACCAGCGCTGTTTTGGTTGTGGGAAAAAGCTTCAGTCTTTCACTTTATCAAAAACTGAGGGAATTCCATTGGCTCAGTGGGAGTCTGTTAGAGGCAGTGGGCTGAATCTGCCCCTCAAAGGAGGTCTTCCTCAGCCTGGCTCTGAATAAGAAAAGAAGCCAGTGGAGCATGTCCTGTAGCCCACTGGTCCTGCCGACTGAGGCCTGAAGACTTCCACTCCAGATGGGCCTGTAGGGAACTCACACCAACTGAATCACTTGAGCTACACAAATAGCATCCTTCCTCTCTCAGCAGCTGCTATACAGAACATTACAACACCACCACGAAATGATGCTGTAAATGCCTGCTCCTCAGTCAAGAAGACCACAGATGCTCATTGGAGATGGTTTTTGCATATGAACAGACTTAAAGCATGACAAATCAAAATAAGGTCAGCCAGTCTTCAGTGAAGTAAAATTAAGAGTGGAGCAAGTGGAGAACAAAATGAAACAGAGCTTTGACAGGATGTTGGAGGTCAGATTTACTGTGGCAGCTTTAAAGGGAGATATTTTTAGCAAAATCATATTATTTCATATCAGATTCATCACTGTGTGTTTGTGCACGTCTGCGGGTGTGTTTTTTTCGTAGATCTTCACTGCCTTGCCTCCTCTCACTCTGGGAATATTTGAGCGCTCCTGCAGGAAAGAGAATATGCTGAAATACCCAGAGCTCTACAAAACCTCCCAGAATGCCATGGGCTTCAATACCAAGGTAATTTGATCCTCTTATCACATGTATGTTATCTATGTGGATGTTTCCTGTAACACGTAAACAGATTTCAGTACTTTTAGATTAATTATTTTTCTCAGTTTGCTCTTCATTGCAGTCCTAAGTATAAGTATCATGTTCTGTGAATATATTTCATGTAAAGTCTAACAGTATGTGGGTGTAACAGTATTTTCCATAGACGTAGTATGTCATTAATACTGTTAGCTTTACTGACATGCTTCAACAGCCCAGTGTCGGTAACAGCCATTTCTTTAATTCTGCTCAAATTAAGTGACAACAACAACAAACTTATACTAAAGTATGTTATGTTCCTTTTTATTGTACCTTTTATGATTGGGAATTAATTTTGTTCTCCACTAAATTAAAAGGTTAAAAGTCCCAGTAATGAAATCACATTAATAACGGGACAGCGATCTGTTGTGTTGACGTCTCAGTGACCTGGCAGCTGCAGTTTGTGGGTATCCGGTCGTAGCCTGGTTTGGCCTGGCTTGACCTGTTCTGTCTGGTTGCGGGGGCTGTCTGTTAGCTTCCCCCTTCAACTGGTAATAAAGTCGTCTCGTCCTTTCTCCATGCTGAGCCAGAGACTCCTGGACCCTCCTCACAGGCGTGGTGACCTGGTTAGCACCACATGGAGGTGGATTAAAAGCAGATTGGCCATGGTGGTCACGGGCATGGAAGCTCAGATCTGTTGGGAGATGGCAGCAGAAAAGGAGGGAGTAGAGAGAGTGTGCTGTCACTGTGTAATGGCATTTGTCGCAGAAAATTATGCAATTCGTTTAAGTGAGGTGTTTTTTTGTTCTCTTAGAAGCCTATCAGATCGCATTTAAGCCACACAATACCAGACTGCACGGATCAGACGACGATGGTCCGATCCCGAGTTCGAGAAATACTCACTTCTGTTTTTAAAAAAGCCATTTTAAAATGCGTCCCAATGAACGTGAGTGTTTAGCTCATTTGTTCTGATTTGTGATGAATTGTTACAGATAATAAATAAATAGATAAAATTTAAATGTAGCATCTGATCCTACTATTAAAAAACAGCTGGTTAGTCCATAGGAGGCTCTAGTATATTAGCATCTTAATATTACACCTAACAGCTGGATCGCCAGTCTGCTCTGCATGATATCAGAGTACAAATACACAGGAAGAGGTTGTTTACCAAGTATAACAAGTATACCTTAGTACTTGTCTTGCATGTAGTTTCTATTTTTTTCAAGAACACGTGTAAAGGATAAAGTTGCTTTGATAACACATTCGTTTTAAAATATCTGACACTTGCTGACGCATCCATCTGTCACTGACTCCATGATCACACTGGTTAGAACTGGCACTAACAACACCTCCTGCTTTATCTTTGGCACAATTTGTACTTCTAAGTATGTAAATTTTTCTACCACATTAAATTATAACCTTTCAGAAGTTTGTTTCTTAGCTACACACTTAAAAGTGACAGAAGGCAGCGTTAAGATTGAAACGTCTCGTAAAGTTGTAGCTTTGAATCTTGTGTTTTTTTTAAATATACATGATATGATTAATCAGTAAGTGTCTGTAGAGCAGCTGTTGCACACAATTAGCCTTTGTTTAATTAAGAAAAACATATCGTGAACATTAGGTGTAGCCCTGCTAATGTCACACATTTTTAATACAGCAAAAAGCTTTTCCCAGCAGTGTGAAATACATATATAACATTTAAAGGCTGTAATGTCACAGTTGATAAATTGGCATAACAGCAGTGAGTGGATGTGTGCTGACTATCTAAATGAAATGGAAAAAATAGGTCATTTCACAGAAAAACAAATAGACTAAATGTGAACCAAGCGCCCTGTGTTCTTTGCACATCACTTCAGATTTTATGATTCACAATTGTTTTATTATTAATCATACTTTAATGATTTATGACCACTTCATAAATCGTATGACTTTTTCTGTGAATCCTGTTGTATGATGGATTTCCCTTTAATTAGCTTTTTGCAAAGACTTCATTAAGTTTCTGGTGCCAAAAAAAGGAATCATTAAAAATATTCATGTGATAGTTAGAAGCAAATGAACCTCCATTTTTGTTTGGGCCACATTTTCCAAGACTCATAAATGATGACTTGGCCAGGTCAGCAGGTTGTTTTTGCTGGCTTGTCCACTCTATTCCCGAGATATTTTCCTTGCAGCTGGCCCGAGGCGAGGCGAGAAAATCCAGCAGGAATTTGGCCCCTCGAAACCTGTCTTTCTGCTCGCCCGGCTCTTTTGTACACAACAGATACTGTCTTTGTGAATTAAAGCTGTTTGTGTTGAGGTGCGAGAAGGGAGAGACGGAGGGTGTTTGAAACTTCAGGCGTGGCTTCAGCTGTGTCGCTCATTCACTTTTAATTACAAATTCTAGACACCTAAACCGCCCTAATAAACCGCGTTCCCCTTCGTGCGGCCTCGGTGATCGCAGCAGTTTACCAGAAGCTATCACCTCCTACATAGCACCATTACTTCTCTTGCATACGGTTTTCCTCAAAGCTGAAACAGGAAGCGTGGGAGCAACTCTGGAAATATTTGGCTCGATATTAATTACTGGCCTTCGTGTGGTTTAGGTTCTTTTTCTTATTTTTGTTTTTGGCAATTAGGATTCTGACAAAGGGCCGAATATTTGCAGGACAGACGAGGCATTCATTCGGAGCGCCAGCCCCAGCAACTTGCTGCGTAACAAGAAAGAAAAGAGCCTGGTGGCTGGAGGGGCGAAAGGGAGGATCCTACTGTGACAAATGATTATGAGCATTTATTGATTTCATTAGCATTCATTATGGTAGAGCGGAAACTGGGGCTGGCTTACACTCCCACAGAGTTTGGGATTGAGATAGCTGGGGAGGAGGCTGGTAGAGAGCTGAGCCTGCCAGTGGGAGGCTAATTGGCATAAACATGTGATTGTAACATTGGTGATAATTTAATACACATTTGACCACAGAGATAGAGGAGTGGGGGTTTGCTTTGGCTGGCCCTCACTCAGTGTATTGGGTTTTGTGTACACAGTGGGAGAGTGAGGTAATCCAGGATTGGGGGTGGCTGCTAAAGGACTTTAGATGAGGAGGTTGTGCTACAGCGACCAAAAACAAGCCCGTGGCGTAGATTAGAGCAGGACTTGTTCCTTCACTGTGCCCATTCATTTTCCAGCCAGATGATCTCAAGTAACCCTACACAGTAAAATAGTGCGAATAGCTGTTCTGAAGACCACAACATACAGAAAGTGAGTTTCCAGGATGTGTAATTCATCTTGTATAAGTAGTGTTTAATATTTCACTGACAGGTTTGCTGAAGTTGTTGAAAAGCGAGCCTTTTTAAAACAAGCCAGATACTAAAACGTGATGCTTTCCCCCGTTTGCTTTAGATTTTTTAATGCCCTGCTCCATCTGCCCTTTAATCTCGACAAATTTTCTCAGGATTCACAGCAGCGTCTGTGTTAGCACAGCGGGGGAAAGGCGGCACAAATATGGAGTGTTTTTTGGCAGAAAGGATTTTCACGGCTGTTTCATGGTACATCACCCATTAGTGTTTTGTTTGGCCATCGCGTCGCATAATGTGAATTTGAAGCACCGTGGCTTTGGAGAGAGAGAGAGAGACAGTATGGATGTAAACGATTCAAGTCTACATGCTTGCGTAGACAGACGCACACGCAGACTGCGGTCCACGGTTTTCCAGCAGGCTCTCAATAATTACCGTGAAAACAGTTTAATCTCTGTCAGGCCTGTCAGTCTCCCTGTGTGTGTTTCTAGATTTATTTTTGCTTTTTTAAACTCTGCTGTCATTTATTACTACACCAGTTAAAATCCTCACATGAAAGGGCCGAAGCCTAATGAAATATAATGAGAGGAAACCCTCACACTGGCAGCTCATACATTAATGTTATACAGTGTTTGTGTTGTTGAGATGAGTATGTGTATTTTTCTTACACCCACTGATTCGTTTTGTTTTAATTTATTCTTGACTACAGGGAAAATGTGCAAACTTGTATTAGCTTTAACTGCCCATGAACACATTCAGCAACCTCTTTCTCCCCCATAACACACACAGAGGATATACAACGTGTCTGTCAGCGGGGCGGCCATTCAGCATGGAGGCCCCGACAAAACCGCCACTTAGCCTAGCGCCTGGCTGGCACAAAGGGCCCAGGTCAGGGGTCACTTGGAAAGCTGGAGCTCCCAACACCCTTTTCTCATGCTTTTTTTCCACTCTCTCTCCCTCTCACCCTCTTATTGGAATCTCTTGCTGTCCAACCTCCCCCTCCCCTGTCCTCCCCCTCCTATACATCCTTTCCCTCCATCCCTCTTCCCTCTTTTTTGCAGGTCTTCTGGGCCCATTGTCTGAACGGCCTCTTCCACTCCGTCATCCTCTTCTGGTTCCCCCTTAAAGCCTTCCAGCATGGTAAGTAGCTCCCAGAGACTCCTCCACGGCTCTCGGTGGACCTGGCGCATAAATAAGGAGGACAGTCAAAGACACGTATTTTGTCTTAATTAGTTCTCTTTTCAACCATCCAGTCATGAATTGCAAACATGTGTGTGCTCCAGTCCGAGGGACACGCAATAACAAGCCCATGTTCATGTTTGCCCTAATGACTGCTGAAATGCTTTAGCGTGCAGTTATTGGCACTTACTTAGCTTTGATAGATAACATAGACCCAATCAGGTGCTTTCTCTGCGGCCAAAATGATGTTTTTATTCAAACAGAGAGCTTCGTGAGTGCAAATAACTTTATTGATCCATAGAAGGTCAATTGTGCATGTTTGGCACGTTGAGATGGTCTCTGTGTGTGTGGGTGTATGTGCAGAGAGAATAGGGATCTTTGAGCCGGTAAGTCTTGGCTGGCTGGAGCTAAGGACCACACAAGCTTGGGCCTGCTCTCCAAACAAAAGGCGCCAAGCCCCTCACTGTGACTGACAGGCTGTCAGCAAAGCCTCAGCGCACACAAGACATGTGACCAGCCGGAAGTAAAGGGAAAGGGAGCCTCTCTTTCTTTACTGGCAGTGCACACTGTTGATATTTTAGCCAGAGCCCAGGCCCACTTGGGCGGTATGAAGCAATATGTCTGTGTGACTCACAGCTTATTTCAGTCTTATTAATTTAGGAAGTTATACGAAAAGCATCGGATTCCTTTTTAATGGCAGAATTAATTAAAATGTTGCCAGAAAAATAATTTTACCCTCTCTTTCAGCACTAAATTAGCCAGAACTTTTCGTTTTTGAATATGATTAATGGACACCAATTCTGCTGGATTTGCATACACATACTGCCTTGAAATTAACATTCCAGGCTCTCTCAAGGACAGTAATGGAAGCAGCGTTTGACTGTGGTTTCTACTTTTAGTTCCCTGCTCCACTCCAAGCACTTTATGACAAAACTCACATTGATGTACCTAAAGTGTTACCCTATGTGAAACCTAAGAGCTGAAGAAGGACAGCTTAAAAGCCTCTGCTGCTGATTCCCTTCACAGATACAGTTTTTGGCAATGGAAGAACTCCGGACTATCTCCTCTTAGGCAACATGGTTTACACGGTAAGTGCACCGGTCTTCTTCCCTGGCAGTGTTTCTGCTGTGTTACAGAGTTCGGGTGTGTGAGCCAAGTGTTCTTAAATGCCAGCGAATAAACATCAGCTATATTTCCTTGTCTTCTTCTCTTCAATTGTCTGATGATCTTTTCCAGTTTCGTTTTTTCCAGTAAAATGCTTTCTTATTGCGAATTCAGGTATGTGGGATGAACTTCACATGATCCTCTTTGCTGAACGAACATGTGGTTTGTGTCTCCGCAGTTTGTCGTCATCACAGTTTGTCTTAAAGCCGGCCTGGAAACCTCGTCTTGGACCATGGTAAGTTGAGTCCTCCTTCTCTTTTGCTATGCTTCTGTTATCTCTTTTCACTTTTACGTGGCCGCTGATACCTGTGACTAATTTTACATCCTCTTCTTATCGCTAAATCCCTTTATGGTATGTTCTCGCTAGGCTTGTAAATGTAAACCAAGTGAAATGTACGGTACCTCTTTTAAGTTACCGGAGAGCATTCAGTGTTTTAAGCCCAAGGAAGCATGATTAAAATGGCTCGAGTAAATTGTAGCAGTGCTCAAATCGCAAAACCTTTTGTGATACTTACTGTCCTCTGGTTGCTCCTAACAGTTCAGTCACATCGCCATCTGGGGAAGCATCGGCCTGTGGGTGGTGTTTTTCGCTATCTATTCCTCCTTGTGGCCCCTCATCCCTCTGGCACCTGACATGTCAGGCGAGGTAAACACACATGCCGGCGTGCACACGTACACATGCTTCCCCCAGTCCCAAAAGAAACTGCTGATATAATCAGCTATTATAGACACATCTGTAGCTCCTTATGATTCATTTTCTGTAGAAAGGAGCTGGTGGGAAAACCTTAAAAAAGATCTTTGTAAGTAGAGCCAGAGGAGTGTAAACTGTCAGACCTCTGGCTTGTGTTGCCTAATGACTTAATTGGGCCAATTTGCCCTGTGTTTGTGTTAAAATTTCTCCCTCAGCTCTGAGTATCCACAGGTGAAACTGAAACAGTGAGGCCGTCTAGAAGCTAAGCAAAGAGAGACACGGGTGACTGATAGCCTAAAAATGTACCCGACAATCATTCAACCCCTTGAACATCAATCACATCCGTCCTATTATCCTTCCACTCATTTTCTTTCGTGTTGGATGCTCGTATTGAACATCACTATGAGACAAAGGCTTAAGGCTGCTTTAGCCATCAGGTTTCATTCAGTGTTTCTCTGCTCTTGGATATCAAAGATGTCAAAGAGCTCTGGCTGTGGTTTCAGCAGATACACCTGCGGTTAAAACCTTCTGTTTATGTGGGACAACAACTCGGAAGAAAGTTGTCTTAAAGACAGAGGAGGTAAAATTGCTTTTTGTCAGACGGAGAAAGAAATGAGGGACTACACCAAGGCCCAGAAAAGTTTTAATTATTCAAATATTTTCTTTACTTTTTTCCTTTCAGGACCCGGTATTTACGTGTGAATATAACTACTGTAACTGTCACCACAGGTGGTTAATGGGAACCTATTAAACAGGTGAAATTTCCCAGTACATTGTGGGCAGGAGACTGAGGCATCTTTTCATTGCGTAACAATAACACTGCAGGAAACCATTCAAAGAAAAGAGGAAAATAACATCTTACAACAAATGTTGTCTTTGCAGAGGTGCTGTGTAGAGATCCCTCTACAATTCACCTAATGTGAAACTGTTCCTTAAAAACAAAAGTGGGTTTTAGTCTTGTTGACAAGTAAGAAAAACTTGGGGTTTTATTACTTAAACAAAGCTTTATTCGTCCTGTGTGCCCAATTTGAGATGAATACTTTATGCATCTGAGGCCTCAGCTAACATGTAAAATGTAACACATTCATCACTGTTTGATTATTTGTGGGCATTTCAGACCGCTTGAGATTGTTCAGGGAAATGTAGAAATAAAAGGAAGAAAATGGCTTGTGAAACTCAGTGCGGGTATATTTTATGTGGACACGCTGAGTTAGTGGATTAAAATCCTCTGAACATATTGTCTCATAATAAACAGCTACAGTGTACTGCCTTATGTGAAGCTGAATAGAAGTGAAAAATATCTGTGCACAGTTATATTTTGGTAAATGATCATGAACTTCAGAAACGGCAGCCTTATTTTTTGTTTCTCAGATTGAGGATTGGGTCTTTTTTCATGTATTATTGCTCAGTAAATTATTATTTTTGGAAAGAGTTTGACATTTAATTAAATGGTGAAAATGAGTAACATCTGTTAGATATAATAATACAGCCAGCAGACAGTTGGCTTAGTCTAGCAGTAAGACTGGTTGCAGGCTGCAGCTTTGTTTGCCAGTAACAGGATCCACCTACTAGCACCTACAAAGCTCACTGATTAATTAACACGATATGTCCTGTTTGTTTAATCGGTATAAAATCCAAACACGTCTCTTTTTTTTTTACAGAGTGTGCGTGCTTAATGTTATTTTGGCTCACAGAGCAATAATCCTGCACATATGAAAGCAGTAAAATATTATTTTTACACTTTGGTTTTTGTACAGATCAAACAAATGAGATGGAGCATGTTAAGTGGTGATTTTTGGATAGCCCCTGCTTCCAGTCTCTATATTTGGCCAGATTAACCTCCGGCTTGTGTACATTCATATATACCACAGAGATATAAGAATGGTATCAATCTTCTCTTCAAACATTCTGCCAGAAAGCAGAGGATTTTTCCCAAAATGTCACGCAATCCCTGTAGGAGCTACAATTCTGAGTCAGATGTCCTTCATCTCTGATCAGTTCTGTTGGGGAGATGATTGCAGGTTTTGCTTTTGGAAAGGAAGATCTCTGTGGCAGATTTTCTTTGTTAACCTTTGGACTGAAGAAAGAATTTCTATGTTGCGTCTAGTTGCATGTAGTATTCTCATCTGACAGAGGTTTTACTACTGCAACAGTATGTTTGGCGTACAATAACTCCACATGTTTTGGGTACTTGTTTGTGCGTAACACAGTAAATAACATAAGTAGGTGCACATGTACAGAAATGCTGACTGCTATACCCTCACTGGGCTCAGTGTACTACTCACTCAGTAGTACACACACACACACACACACACACACACACACACACACACACACACACACACACACACACACAGGGAGTAGGTATATTAGCTTAATTCTATCCCCTGTCTGTGAAGCCTGCTGCTTTCATCCGTACCCTGCAGCACTTGACTGAAGACAGTAATGGTGTCCTCTGGGTAGTGGGTAACTCTATGCCCAGCCCTAACTCAGGGATGCCAGTATATCATCAAACAGGGACACATCTCTGAAACTCGAGAAGGAGTCAGAGACACAGGCACCACTTCCAAGACCTTGTAGCCTCTGAAGAGTAGGATTATTCACAACCCTGATGAAGCCCCGCATATTTCACCATAGCCTCCCTAATGTGTACTTGAAGGTAAAAAGAAGAAGAAGAAAAAGCGCTCTCTGTCCTTTATATCTACTTTCTTTTATGCTCTCGGCTTTTTCCTGCCTTCTCCTTTTGTTCACCCCACCCCATCTCTGCCAGCTGAAAAACTGCCCGAGGGCCTACAGCATAACAGACACCAGAACTCCCTTCCACTCCTGCCTCGGCTCTCACACACAACCCAGCTCACCACCTTTAACATGTTAAGCAGCACTCGGCTTCACAAGAACCCATTCATCAATGTCAGGCAAAATATTCCTTGGACGTACGACCGGGCAGGTGCTGGATCAATCGTCCAAACACCCCGAAACAGCTCGTATGGTTTTCACAGGTACTCCCTGAGAATGGCTTTGTCCCAAATGATCACCTCACTGAAGTCTGAAACAAATATCAAAAGAAAATGTCAGATTATTCTGTTCAGGCAGCGTAATCTGCCACACTAAGCGGCTTAGCCTCACCTCAGGAGATGTCTCATGCACACTCTGTCGCACTGACCTGTTGCCTGCTGACATGCCTGTGCTATCAATGCAGCTGTCTCCCTGCACACTTTGTCCCCCGCTCTCTGCTCACACCTCTGCTGTTTTTCTGTGACAGCCTGTGTGACATGGACAAGAATGAAAACAATTTCTAGAGAAACAGATCAGCTTAGTGACTATTATGAATGATTTTTATTCAGGACTGCTTTTATTTAGTTTAACGTTAGTTGAACTCTTCTACCAAACCACTACATCGCTCCTGTCTTCAGTCGTCTGTTAGCCACTTTATTCCCCCTCAGAGTACGCCTCCTGAAATATCTGCTCTATTTTGAAGCAGTGAAGCAACTTGTAAACAGAAAATATTAATGCAGTAATGGAGGAAAATGGAAGAGCTGCAAGAGTTCAAGCTATCAGTAAGTGTGAATCAGTGTCATTTATCTAAACTACGCTCCATAAAATGCGCATCAGCGTGCTGCGTGCATCCCAGCCAGAAGGTCGTGGGTTTGAATTGGGAACTTTCTTCGGACTTGTCTGTGTGGGATCTCTCTGGGTACCAAACACATCCACTTTAGGTCAAATTGGTGACTCTAAATTGGCCATAGGTGTGAATGCTTGCCTGTGGTTGCCTGTTACTCTGTGGTAGCTCTGCAATAGGTTTGCAGTCTCTGTGGTAGACTCGACAGCTGTGAATCGGATAAGTGGGAGAAAATGGACGGATGGATGGTTGGATGTCATATTAAAAACACAGACATGGATTTTCTAAAAAATTCAGTTATTTATTTTTAGTAGCTTTAAAAAGTGCTTACTGCTTTCATAAACGACAGTACCAGTAACTTATTTTACTCTGTCATTGTATTTTGTGCATTTGAACTTGCAGGGAATCACTCATATCTGTCATGATTCGCTGTGTGGCAGGCAGGAGGAGGACCCAAACGCAAAACTCACAGACACGGGGATGAACTCAAAATCACAGCTTTAATGCTGGAATGGCAGAACATAGGAAATACAAAACTAAACTGGGAAAAGTAAACTAACATACGCAGAGAGACACAGGGAGATCCACACAACATGAGGGAAGTGGGAGCACACGGGGAACACAGGTGACACTGATAATAATCACGGGACATGGCAGGAGTGAACACAACACTGACGGTAGAGGTGAAACAGGAAGTACAGAGGTTCAGACAGGAGGAGAGAGAGCACGGGGAGAACACCAACATAACGGGCAGGGGAGACACGGAATAAACACGAAAGGGGACGAGGGCTCATGAATACACAGAGGGGCACACAGGGGGTGAGAGTCACAAAGGGAAAGCACTCAGGGAACAACACAACAGGGCAACTCAGGAAACAGAGCCTAAACAGGGAACAAAATACAAACATACAAGAAAACTAAGAACACTGGGCCAACATGGCCCAGGACCATGACAATATCTGCTTATTTCAGCATAGGGTGGAGGAAAAAACCCTACCTCAGCGAAAGCTGAAACCTGTCTGAAACCGCTAATCCATCATCTGTCATATTTAGCTTTCAGTTACAGTTGTTTATTATTGTTTGTAGCATACCTGAAAAGGAATCTAAGATTTGAGTGTTCACTGCCAAATTTCCTCCAAGCGCCAAAAGTCCTGCCCGTGATGAATGCTCTTGTCTGTGAAATAAAAGTCCTAATGAGCTTTTCTTTACAAAACAAACACACAACAGAGCAAAGAAACACGGCAGGTTATCAGATCTGACTGCAAAGTCTGTTCACGGATTAGAATTATTGTCACAATCCCCCCAAAACCTGCCCTATAATTGGTATATCTTCCTGACTATTTAACTTTTTTGAAATATTAGAAATATTATTCCACATCGTTGAGGCTGCCTTTGTCCCTTAATTCTTATAATCCTCCTCCAAGACTGAAGAGTGTTCTTGTCTAAGATTGACAAGCACCACAACACACATTTAGTGTAATTACCTAATTAAATGTACAGTAAGAGTAAAGAGTTATTATTAATGCCACATGTGGAGTTGGCTGTGAGACTGCTGACTTGTGTTTATAAAAGTCATAAGTTATATGTTTCTCTGCTTTTCCTGCTGTCTTTATTAAGCAACACAAAAATAACATGGAGTCGATGAAAAATACAACAGAGGAAGTTGTTTGTTTTCCATATTCTGCATTTTTTGGGTGGGTGTGTGTCTCTGCTGATGACATATGTAGAAGTAGTGGACTTGTCTTGTCTTACTAAGGCTCCCTGTTCGCCGTTTTACTGCCTTTGTTGGACGATTTTTGCGTTTCATACCCTTCTGTTATCGGATTGCTAGCTATGCTTCCATAACAAGTCTGAACTTTGTATTTGCACAAGAAAGGCCGCTGAGGGTTGAAACCACACTTGGCCAAATATATACTTTCATCTTCAATTTCCCTTCTCTCCTTGAAGCCGACATGCACATTGGTGTCCGGTCAAGCCAGTTGAGGGAAAAAACATAGATGCAGACTGAAGTCGAAGACAGGATGTAGCATATTAGTCTAACCCGTCTCCTCTCAGCCTACCTGAAAGCAAAAAGAAAACGTCAAACACAGAAGCTCTGTGTACTCAAACTGCCAGTGTCTGAATATTAGCATCTCTTGGATGCAGCTGCTAAGTGTTATGAAGTTGCCTTTTCACAGTCTTGTTTGCAGAATCCAGAGCATATCTTGGGCCTGTGGAGTGAATAGTGGAGCAGTGGACAAACTCAGCTCACATTTACCATTACAATGGCAGGTATTAGCATAATTCAAGCTGCTGAGACTATGGGCTTTCTTAGGCATGAGCACCTGGCTGCTCATGCCTAGGATCAAGGATCAAGTCTTGATGGAAAAACAATCCTAAAATACTTTTGAGTTTTCCCTTGAAGCTTTTTTCTGAAGTTAAAGGATTTACGTCTTTCAATAAAGTTACGTTTTTGATGTTCTGTATGTTTAAACTTTTATTTAAACCAGGTAGATTTGCAGATCACAAATTACTTTTTTTCCTGGAACCTCTTCATTCAGATTCCACCTTGATAAGCAGACACAGCTCTGATTTTGTTCACTGGCCCCTGATCAGCTTTGTGGGGGCAGATTTTTAACTGCTTTTTACTATTCATCACACTGGTTTTGCATGACGCACAGTCCAAAATAATCCTTAATTATGTTGTAATGGGGGTTAATAAAGCCCCTCAGACAAGCTGCTTTATCTCCTCTGCCTTTTAAGGACACCCTTCAGTCCAGTTTGTTTTGATTTGCTGCCCGTTATAAACAGGTCATCAACACTGTCCAAAAGTAGGAAAAAACAGCGTTTTAATTCTCTGGCTACTTCTCTTACCGCCACACCGTCACATTTGGATTCAGTAGAAATGCTGACTAGCACATTCAGTGGGTTTATACACTTAAGCTGTGTCCACATTGGAAGTAGTTAGCAGCAAACGACGAGCAGAGGCTGTAGAAACTTGGAGAATTCATTAATTTAAGTCAACTAAGTAACAAGAGAGAAACTTCTACCAGTGTGAGTACAGGATGCTGCTGACTGATATATTAGTGGATAGAAGATACAGCATAAGGTTACCAAATGAACCAGATCCGGCAGTGTCTGCAAGCGACCAGCCGTCAGCTTTAAAGCAAAACATGATGAGTGAATTGCTTCCAGTGCGGATGGCCTAGGACAGCGGTTCCCAAACTGTTTTTGCTAGGCCCCCCTTCGTTTTACAAGAAAAATGTTCGCCACACGCACATATTTTGCTCCATTGCGTATTTCACACTTCAAACATTCAGCAAACAATTAAGTAAATACAAGTAAACTGCAATAAATTACAGGTAGTAATAAAATAAACTACTAACTCTTTTATGCTGCGTCCGCACCTACACGGGTATTTTTGAACACGCAGCTGTTTCGTCCACGTAAACGTTTCGAATCACCGAAAACGGAGATTGTTTTAAACTCCTTTTTTACGTTTATGTGTGACGAGGAATACAGAGTTCGTCACGCAACGTCAAAGGTATGCGCCTTTATTCACGTCACGCTGTGGCCACGTTATTGTTTACATGAGATGAGCTGCAGGATGGCAGATAGTTCAAGTTCAAGGTTCTTTATTTGTCACATGCATAGTTATACAAGTATAACACACAGTGAAATGTAGCCTGACACGCTCCTCGACATGTGCAAAATAATTGGGCCCTCCAAGGTATGGAGGCTTATCTCCACCTACCACCACTTCCCCTGCCAGTGGCGGACTCCCTCAGGTGTCGGTGCGTTGGTGGTTCTTTGTGTCCGGGGATGGGCGTCCAGGTACACACCGGCTCACTCCTTGGCGGCCGCTTATCGGGGCCTGGAGCCTGGGGCTCGCTCGGGCCACTTCGGAGGTGGGGTGCCCCCGGCCTCTCGGCCTGGGCCTCGGTCACTCAGGCACGGCTGGCTGCCGGCGGAGCTCACGGGCGCGTCACTGCAACTCCCCCTGGCTTCTGCTCCGCGGCTGCTGAGTGAGCCCTCATCTGGGACTCTCCTCAGCTCTTACTGGGACAGTGGCGCAGCTGCCCCTCTGTTGGTCTTCCTTGGTCTCTTGTGTTCTGGGGGCCTCTGGATGTCTGGAGTTTTGATCTCCTCCATACCTGCTTCACGCCCTGGAGGACGGGGCTGTGGCCCCCCAACACCCTCTAGCAGATCATTACATGAAGGAACCTTTTAAAAAAAACAAAAAACAAGCGCGTCCATGCTCACAGGTGTACACACGGGTGATCACACCCACAAACTACACCCTTTTTGGCTCCTACCTCAAAGCACACTGTGTTCTGTTGATCTTATATATATATATATATATATATATATATATATATATATATATATATATATATATATATATATATATATATATATATATATATATATATATATATATATATATATATATATATATAGATATAGATATAGATAGATATAGATAGATAGATAGATAGATAGATAGATAGATAGATAGATAGATAGAAAATATAGAGACGAAATACTGTTAACCTGACTGTCTGCAGGTTTTACACACAGTTACTGTCCCTCTGTTTACAAAGGCAGAGGTGTCATGGTGTGATTATTTTACATGTAGTTGTTTTTCCTGTGTAATAATATTCAACACTGTTATCAATACATTTTTCAAAAATGCCTCTCTGTGCAAAATGGGTTCAAAAACATAAACAGCTGTGGGATTCTGTTTGTCCGTGATTTGAACAGGAGGAACAAACTGTGGCAGGATCAGCCTGATGTTATTTGTATCCCGCTGCAACTTTACTGTATAAAGAGCAAACATCTCCAACATGTCAGGAGTAGTTAGTCATTACAACAAGTGTTTGTAAAGTAAAAAATCACGAATCTGGGATCCTGTTTGTCTGTGATTTGAACAGCCCAGCGCTGCTCCTGATGCAGGGGAAACCAATCCTGCAGGGAGACCTACCTCAGCAACTGTGCAGGTGAAGCCAAAGGGCAGATTTGCTTCACCGTATTTTCTAGTCTTTGTCTTAGAGTGAAGTTGGGTTGGAAACATATTCAGTGATGCTTCATCTCCTGCTTTGCGTTTGTGTGGGCGCCCCGTGCTAGCAGTGTCCAAGCGGTTTCTTTTTTCCCCTCTTCATACCGCGCCCCCCCTGCAATGGCTCTACGCCCCCCCTAGGGGGTGGGCACCACACTTTGACAGTGTGAGAAGGATGAGTTAGGATGACCATCTCATCGCAACAACCAACCAATTTCTAACCCATTATTAGGAAATGTAGCATGAATTTATCAACCCAACACTGGCGCCGTTGCTGAAACCAAAACAGATTTCATGGACTAGAGGTAAAACATGCAAAATATATTGTTGTTGTGCTGTTTCAGCAGACACCCTGTTGTATGATTGCCCTCTGTCTATTACCATGACTGGACCACAAGGACATAACCTAAAAAGAAAGAGCAGAGGAAATGCAAACGTGCCATGCAGCATATGATTCACTGCATATTTATCATATAAGGCTGAATACCTCAAACCAAGTTTGACACAGTGTGGCTCAAAGTAAATAACAGCAGTGTTTGCACTGCTCAGCATTTTGTGTGTGTCAACATATGTGTGTGTGTGATTGCTTCTGTGTGTCTAGTCTGTCTGTGTGTGGGTGTGTGGCCACGAGGGGGTCAATGCCTGTCAAAACACACCCTTCCATGCCAGCAGACACTACTGTCTGTCCAGCCAGACAAGTTTATTGGTTTGTCCTAAAAATACAGCCCTGCTCCCCGGACCTCTCTCACCCTGTCCAGCTCCCAGGGGGCCCCTGGAATGAGACATTGCTAGCATCTACCAACTCTGATGGCCCCGCTTGTAGTATTGGAGCCTTTCCAGATGCCTGAAGGCAAACATTTGTTGTGTGCAACTGGTCAGATCTGTTTGGATTTTTAAAATTTGGTGCAAAAATAACAAACTGAGAATGATTAATGCTGTTTGTTTACGTCTGGCATTGCTATGTTGCTTTCTCAGCATGCAGTAGAAATTATTATATCAAATGTCATCATCAGAATAATTGAATTTTAGGGTAAACTTGAGATTGGAAGCATCAGGCCTTTGTGTGTTTACATTGCTCAGATTTAAATACGGAGAAGTATAAATATTGTTCGGTTTGAGAACGACTAAAAGGTTTATTTTTCTAAACTCTTTGATACGTCTCAGGACAGCTTAAACACCCCCATCAAAAGGCACGATACAGCGGATGAAAACAAAAATAATTAAACTGACTTAACACAAAAAAACAGTAAATGTTTCCACCGGGGTGCGTAATTTCAAAATTGATGTGAAAATATCTCGTGCTTCACAGCAATTTTCCCTCATCTTGTGCATTTTCAGCCTCCAGGTGACACAGAAAAGCTCTATTCATCCGTGTCCCATCTCAAACTGTAGGGGAAAAACATTTTTGATTTCCTGTCATTTGGGGTTTCCTCTCCCCCGGTGTTTTGTCAGACATCAAAGTCAATTTGCAGGTAATGGCGAACAGATTAGCTCATTTGAGCAAACCTGAGCGCTTTGATAGTTCTGACACTGATCGGTGTGTATGTGTGTGTATGTGTGTGTATGTGTGTGTATGTGTGTGCGTGCCTGTGCATCCTTAGGGCCATGTCTGTGTCATGTTACAGGAAGGACACTGTCGAGGGGGCCTTAGCAGTTTAAACAAGCGGCGCATTACAATGCAAGGACCGCCAGTTTTGCAGTTTGACATGACAGATAGTCTCACTGCAGTGGGCCAAAGCAAACATCATCCTCACACTCATAGCTTAAAGGTTGTTGCCCCCACCAGAACGACCCACTGCCTTCCCGGCACCCTGGACACAGAAAGTAACCCCATTACTCAAACATGAACATTTCTAACTTACTGTGTTTAAATATCATTTGAAGGATTTATGTGAAAACGGAGGGAATGATTTCTGTCTGAACTTTTATTCAACTCAAAATTTATGATCTGTTGGAGACAATGAACCTTTTTTTTTTTTTTTTTTTTTTTTTGCATGTAATGGGGATTTCACATAATTGTCTGACATTAAGGCCAAACAGTTAATCAAGACAACTATTTGCAAATTATTCTACAATAACAACGACTGTTCGTGCAGCTGTACAAGAAAACATAAGAAATGAGCCAAACATTATAAACTAGCTTTCGGTAACCCATTTAAAGCCGCTGAACAAGACATCTTTAACTGCTTTTGGTTTTCTGGAGTGATAAACTGCCAACATTAAACCTGAACTCACATAATTACATACATTACACTTCATCAACACTCACTTAGATTGAGTGGCTGCTGCAGTCGACGCACCGCAGAAGGCGTTTCTGTGTCTGCGCTGACGCACCGACGGGAGCTCTCAGCACGGCTCACATCTGAGCTGTTTTCCTTTGAAAGAGATACCGCTGTCTAAATAGATCACAGGTACTTCCTCCGCCCTGTGGAGGGGGATGCAAACAAAAACATGGTATCATTTAGTCATGGAGGATTAACCCACACTGAGTCGGTTATTTAGACCCATCTTCTCTCTGTTTCCACAATAAAACCGCTGCTGTTGTTATGTATGTGTTTGGATATGTGGCGCTGTAGAGGATGGTAGTGGTTGTGGAGCTCTTGTGTTTCTATCTGATCTGATTTCTAGTGTGTGTGTGTGTGTGTGTGTGTGTGTGTGTGTGTGGCAGGCGGACATGATGTTCAATTCAGGGGTCTTCTGGATGGGCCTGTTCTTCATCCCAGTCACCTCGCTGATTTTCGACGTGGCCTACAAAGTGTGAGTCTTCTCCCCGCTCTCCTCGCTCATCATCGCTCTAATGCACATCCAGTTCAGGAAATTCCTGCAGAATCTCTCATATCTCCTGAAGCAATTCCCGCCCAAGTTTTTGTCCAGACTTCCAAACGTTTCTAGCGTTTCCATTCTGCAAGTCGAAATATTGCATTTCTGGTCTGGTTGACATCAGCCTGTTGCAGATTCGAGGTGTCAGGAGCAATTTGTAATGTCAGGGTTTTTATATTTTCTGATTCACTCCGAGCAGCTTGAATTGGTCGAACTGGTTTTAAATATCAGCCTGTGGAGGTTCAGTCGTGTTCAGACATCTGCTGTATGATTCTGGTTTTACAAACCTTTGTTTCATTTACAGTGTGAAGAAGGCGTTCTTTAAGACCCTGGTGGATGAGGTGCAGGAGCTGGAGGCGCTATCTAAAGACCCTGGAGCAGTAGTGCATGGAAAGAGGTACTGTTACACCACATTACCGCTCCTCCACTCTTGCCTTTACAGCAGGATTTTGTCTGAAAGTAGATCAAATTTATGTTTAATAAAAAGTAGATGAAAATTTATGTCCCTACAAAAACATTAAGCAGTGAGAAAAGGTGATAAAATCTGTGTAATATTATAATAGTTTAAAAAAAAACATTTTCTCTAGAAAAGTGTTTGTTTGTGTTTGTATGTGAAGCGAATAAATTGTGCATTATCATTCTCTTTACTGTGCATGTACCACACATGTAGGCGAGGAAGATTTACGGTCTTTGCTCGAGATAAATAAAGTGCTCAGCAGCACTTGTTTTTGATTTGTTTTTATATCTTTCTTTGTACCTTGTAGTCTTGGAGTCATTAGACATCCGAGAACATTTATCAAATTATCTAAATAATGACACTCGTAATTGTCAGGTTGTAATTCTCACTGGCAATGTCAGATTTTGGCAAGTGATAACACAGAAGTGCCTAAAACCAAGTAAAATGAATGCCCGGCACTAGCCAAAGTCAGTTGCTTCTCCGATCAATACCATATGACGTGAAAACAACAATTCCTTCAAGTGCCAAAAACCAAAATTTCTGTCCTAAAATGACTTTATTTGTTTTGTTGAGTGAGTACAGAGCGTTCAAGAAGGTAAAATACAACTGCATCTTTGCATTGTTGCTTTTGTGCAACACAATACCTTGTGTTATTTATGCCGTGAAAGAAAATTGGCAGCAAATTTTGCATTCCGGCGATTAAACATTGCAAGCAGGAATATGTATGAAACGTTCTGTCATCAAATTTGCAACTTTGTTTTGATATAAGCGATTAGTCTTTCTTTATTAGTGGATAAAACAACCAGATAACAGCCTTTGTTTTAGCTCATCTATCATATATAAATGACAGATTGGTAGTCTTTGTAACATCGATGCAACTCCTATGAAATCAAATCCTGGGTTAAAGCACTCTTTATTGATTTGTAGTGTTACTCACATGGCTCAGATTAACAGAACGGCAAAATGACGAATTTATGTTGTCTCGGGCTGTCATATCTCCCAACGCTATCGAGACTACATAGTTAATGCCTCGGCTATTATTGCTCTTTTCACAAAATGTGAACCATTCCCCAGAATTTTGAAGATTATCCGGGAGGAAGAGTCATCTCTGTCCTCCCAAATCCCTCAAAATGCTGTTAATACCCCGGTTCTGCTGCCAGCAGTATTCCTGTGTGAAGGAAAGAAATCTTCAAATTGCTGCTAAATTGCGGGAGTTTGACTGTAATGTCAGTAATCGTGTCATTGTCTCGTTTTTGGTTTTGCTTTTTTTTCTCCCCCTCCCAAATACTGAATGTCTCATTTTCGAACAACGGTCCTGCTATATTAAAGCCATACATTATATTTTGTATCAGCTGAAGCAGGTCCGCTCTGCTCTCTCTGGGGCCTGAGTCCGGCAGCAGCCAGCAACACAGAGCAGATCAGTGTGAGATCTGTGGCTGACTGAAAGCGATCCTCCTGCCTGGACGCTATCCCAGACCCAGCAGGCTGCAGACACACACACACGTCCGGATGCGTACAGAAGCAAACGTATAGTGATAACCGCTCAAATATATAAATGAACTTTTGCACGTAATGCTTGTAGGCAGCCACGTGCGTGCACACGCAGACATCTGTTGTTGCAAACATTTGTTAGCTGTACAGGAATGCCTTTTGGCCAAGCTGCTGCTTCAGATATTCCTCTCACAAAATCGCTTTGTTCTTCTGCGTCTGCACAGCAATGTTTCCCTACATGGTGTTTGTACCAGCAGGTATAGCAGTTGGCAGGTCCCTGCACTCTGGAGGGGCTTGGACAGCCTTGATGTATGGGTCATTAAATCTGCCTGTGGTGCTCAGCAGGCTGCTAACACACTGAATATTGCTCTGTGTGTGTGTAGTTTGACAGAGAGAGCCCAGCTCCTGAAGAACGTCTTCAAGAAGAGCACAGTGAGTCTGTACCGGTCTGACTCCATGCAGCAGAACCTGCTCCGTAAGTTACCCTCAAACCTTTTCTTTCTTTGCTTCGTTCTTTCTCATCCTTACTCGAGCTAGCTTAGATTTATTTCCTCCCAAATATGTTCTCTGTCAGGTAGGACAGATCACAGTTCGTAATTCCTCCTCTGACACATGCTACATCTCCAGAGTGTCTTCTCTTTCATCCATTGGGACACAGCAACACTCTGCTCTTTCCACTTCTTTTCACATGTAGTGTAACCAGGTGCAGATCAGTAATCGTGCCTGCAAATGGCCCCAACGTTCCCAATGTCTTGAATTAAACTTGTTTTCCAGTTGAGTTGAACTGCGCATAATATTAAATGTCACTTCTTTTTTCAATCATCTGAAAAGCTATTAGTGAAGTTGCCATTTAAAATTGGCTGTTGCTATTAATTTACAGATTCATGGCTTCAGTTCAGTGTATTTGTTTCTCTTATGCTGGACATGAACAGTAAGTCAACATTAACATATCTATAGAAGTAAATTCAGCTGACGTTGACCTTGAAGCCCGTGTGCTTCAAGACTGAATCCACATGCCTGAATTATCCAAATATCAGGTGGTAATGACGGTGAAAATTCATCACACCGTCTTACCGACCCACAAAAAGCCTGTTTACGTGGTGCTTAAGATTTATTAACAATTTTGAAATTTTAAGGTATTGGAAAAGCCAGATAAGAGGCAGAAAACGGATGATAATGAAAAAGTAGCAGAAACTGGTGTGGCAGATTTGCAGTGACTCTCTAAGTGTGGGTTTGTGTTTTGTTCTTTTCTGTCTTTTGTCTGATCAGTTTGTTTTTTGTTTGTCTCATAGGTGGGGATGAGACCGTTGTTGTGTGATACCTTTTTAAATTCATTAATCAAACCTCGCCCTGTTTACACCTCCTGCCCCTCCGTAGCTTCCCGATAGACACCGCTCTTCTTCCTTTTCGTTGTGTACTTCCTGTCCCGCCCCTCGTGTGCCTTCGTGTGTCCTCAGTAGCTCAGTAGAATGAGATAACGATGAAATGATGAAATGTTATTCCTCCCCCACCCCACTATGCACTCGTCACAGCGGGTTCCTTTGAACTTTCCCGCTGGCCTCCAGGTACTGAGCGGGTCATTTGACACCTGAAGGTGAGTCAGGGGTCAGAGGTCAGAGGAGATCCTGTAGGAGAGTTTAGCACAGTGCTGCTTTTACGCAGAGGATAAAACTTTTGGGGGAGATGTAAACTCTCATCCTGTGTTTCCTTTTTGTCACGTGATTAATTTTAAGTCTGATGTTGTGGGAAATGTGCTTATTTGAAGCTTGTGGCAGCTCTCATATCTGTCTCTTCACTTGGTGCCTGTTGCTGACAAACATCAAGGCATTGTGCTTTTTAATTCATCTGTAAACTATTTCCAGCTGCTGCACAGTGGACGTAACCACCGTGACGCCACCCACTAGTCCCCTACTGAGGCCTTCATTTTGGCATTTTGGTCATTATGTTGGTTTTTGAAAAGGCAAATTGTCAGAAGTGCGTTAAACACGGTCAAGTTTGAGTTTAGGGACAATTAGTGGTGAGGAGACCGAGCAGAGTGCTTCACCCTCACCTCACTGGATGGGTGAGTTCTCTAAAGATTCACCTCCAGCACCGGTGTAATGTCAAAGTGGAAAATATATAGTGCATCCTGAAAGTATTCACAGCGCTTCCACATTTTGACATGGTACAACCTTAGATGGATTCATTCTTTTTTGCAGAACTTTGTAAGCTCTATTAACTTCTTTGAGATCCAGAGATGCTCAGACATTCACAGAGGGGTCCCAAAGCCACATTGTAGTCTTGGCTTTGTGCTCAGGGTCTTTGTCTGGTTGAAAGATGAACCTTCATCCCAGTCCCAGGTCCACAGTGCTCTGGAGCAGGTTATCATCAAGGACGTCTCTGCACATTGCTGTATTGATCTTCCCCTCAATCCTGACTGGTCCTCACAGCATGATGCTGCCACCACCATGCTTCCCTGTAAGGACGGTATTGGCTAGGTGATGAGCGGTGCCAGGTTTCCTCCGGACATGGCGCTTGGCATTCACGCCATAGAGTTCAATCATTGTTTCATCAGACCAGAGAATTTGCTTCTAATGGTCTGAGAGTCCATCATTTGGCAAAGTCCTGGTTGGTGGAGTTCTGTTTTTTTCTTGTGGAAGGTTCTTTTCTCTCCACACAGCAATGCTGGAGCTCTTTCGGAGCAACCACATTGGTCTGGCTAAAGCCCTTCTGCTCGTTCACATTGGCCGAGGGGCCAGCTCTAGGAAGTGTCCCAGCCTCAATGCAATCCTGTCTTAGGATGTACAAACAATTCCTTGGACTTTATAGCTTGCTTTGTGCTCTGATATGGACTATCCACTATGATTGTATATATTATAGACAGACGTGTGCATTTCCAAATCATGTTCAATCAACTGAATTTACCACAGGTGGTCTTCAGTCAAGTTGTAGAAACATCTGAGAGATGATCAGTGCAAACAAGATACACCTGATGTAATCTGTGAGTGCCATGGCAAAGGCTGTGCATGCTTATATACATGTTACGTTTTTGCCTTTTAGCTTAAAAACATTTCAAGAATTTCGGGCAAACTTTATTTCACTGCATCGTTTTGGATTGCGTGTAGAATTTTGAGGTGAAAATGATCCTTTTTTGGAATGATGTGACAAAATGTGGAAAAAGTGGAGCTCTGTGAATACTTTCCTGTTAACAGGCTATAAATTTGGGCCGTTTAAAGAGGAATGATTCGCTTTTGAGTTTAGAACAGCAGCTGACTTCATTTTCAGCCCTGGAGGTTTCCAGAGGTTCCTGGTCACAACGTAGGAAACAACTTAGAAACTGTTTATCGTGCCTTGCAGAAATCTAAACAGATATTTACCACAGTGACTCTAATGTGAGAGAAGCTCAAATTGGAGCTGGCTACAGCCAGAAGCTTCTTAACTCAGCATAAAGACTGCAAACAGGATCCAAAGCTTGCCTGGCAGACAGGTCAGATGTCATGTCGTTGGGCCTTGGTCACACAGAGACCAGTGTTCCAACCTGTGGCAAACACAGGTTGGAACAGATTGCAGGGGTCACCTTTATCTGCATTTTTCAAGTTTCATTACCAGCTGGAAGCTGATTGAGTAGTTGGCACGTGATTGCAGAGAAAGCAGGGTCTTCCATACAAGCTGACAGGACCTGGGACAAACTGTTAGCAATCAAAGCAAACACAAGGAAGTTTTCCATTTTGGGCTGTATATCTCTTTGCAAACAGTTTCCCTTAGCAACTGCCAATACCTTCTAGCAACCACTTGCCAACCAGTCAGGGAAAAACCATTTTGCCTTGAAGTCTGTGGTTGTCAGGTTACACCAAGTAGTTTCTAGGTGTGTGTGCTTGTATGTTCCACGGGGCAGGAGAGATGATTTTCTTTTTGTTTGGTTATCAGATTGATAAAAGCCAGCGTCTTCATCAGGATCTAACATCACTTTAAGTCTATATTGGTTGTAGCCGAGCTAACGATGCAGACGTGAGGCCTGTACTGATTTTCAGCAAGAAAGCAACCATAAGCATATTTCCCAAATTTTAAGACTTTAGATTTTGTTTGTTGATTCATGTGTCTCATATGTGTGTTTTTTTTATGTATATATATGTTTTAATTCAATGAATTACTGATCTGTACAGCCTTTGTTTGAATTTTATTCATTATGTTCACAGATGGCTACGCCTTCTCTCAAGATGAGAACGGAGTGGTGTCTCAGTCCGAGGTCATCAGAGCGTACGACACCACCAAGCAGAGGACCAACACGTGGTGAGGCGTCGGCCTTCTTGTTCACGGCCGGCCTGCTCGGAGCCACGGCGGCCGTTTCCAGTGGCGATATTTGAAGCTTAACGGGGAGAAGCGGTGGTGTGTGCGTGTGCCTCCGGCGCTGAGGGGAAGGGGGGTTTGGAAAGAGACAGAAGAAAGGGACATTGTGTCGTCTTTGGAAAAAAGGGATTTAAAAGAAAAAAACAAGGAACAAAACAAGTCACGTTCACTGTCAGCTGTAGTTGTGTGTCGCGCAGACATGATACGAGCACTGTGCTTTCTTAGCAGTCTGTGGTCTGAAGTTCTTCACTGTTCGTTTGTCTCCTTTCTGTTGATTTGAGCCAAAAGCCTAAAAATCCTTTTAGTAAATCGAAATCAAACACCGGACAGCGATTGGTTTCAGACGCTTTTGCACTCGTGAAAGATTGCCAAGGAGCAGTCGTATATACAATCGTCCAAGTACTAGTGAATCTGAGAAAAAACCTTAAAGCAAATGTAATTAAACTCCTGTGTGTGTCCAGCGCGACACAGACCACATCACAGCAGATGTTTGGACATGTTCGTTTTGTTTTTGCACTCGAGGAAGCATCTGTTGTGTGAAGCCTTACATTTTATTATGCCTTTTCTTTCCGTCGGTTTCTTTTCAAATGCATTTTATACACATGTAGATACTGTGCCTCGTTCTTGCCTCTTCATTTATTTATGTTTTTTCTGAAGAAGTTGCCTCCTGCAACCTACCGTAGTCCTGTGTCCACCGTTTTCGCAGCAGACGTATTGCTCTCGACTTAAAATTGCATTCCACGCATCCGCTCCCGTTTCAACAATCACAACGGTGCCTACGTCAAACTGTTCCCTCTTAGAAGAAACAGATCGCTTAGACCAGTGCGCCGCACACACACCTACTGTCTCCCCACCACAGAATTGCACTCCTACAATGTGAAAACTACAGATTTGTTCCTGCAGAGGTGAAGAGGAGGCTCTCTGATGGGTTTTTCGTTGAAGCTTACAGTGGCAGCAGTGGTTCCCTTCAAATGGAGATTTTATCCCTCTAACATAAGTGCCATTAGCTTAAGGGAGAGAGAGAGAGAGAGATTAGCCAGGAAACTCCACGACAGTATCAAAACTGCTCTGTCTCTATAGTTATTTTGTGGATTTGTATTTTTATATTGGAGACGTATGAATTTTGCATCGACCGGCTTTGTAATGAATCGTCTGTAACGTTTCGTTTTTTCTTCCTCGGATGAACTGCGGGATAGATTAGACGTGACGAGGAAACCGAGCTTTCTTAAATGTCTTGTTATTATTAATATTAATATTGTTACAGCCTGATTTATTTATAATTGACTAATGTCTGTGTGATTGCTTTCTTCTCCCTATGGGAGATCAGATTTCTGATGGTGCGAGTGTGTGTATACGTGTGTGTCGGTTTTTTGCTTGCATGTGCATGTGCCGTACGAGTGTGTGTGGGTGCGTGTGTGTGTGTACCTCTACTGTGGATAATTTCTGTGTATGCACTGCATGTCTGTGTCCTCTATGAAAGACTGGGAGGTTTCTGGCACCTCAGTCCTCCTGGTGTGTTTCTTTTATTGTATATTTGTGTGCGCGCGCGTGTGTAGTGACGCTTGCTCAAGTTGTCCGTCTGCACGACTCCAGGTATAGCTATGGTGTACTAACGTGTGCCGATGCATGGCCTGTATGGGAACGCGAGGCTGCCGGCGTGCGGGTGTTCGCGGTGAAACGCTCGACCTCGACTGTGAGAGTTTCTGACGCACCGCTCGCTTCGACAGATGTTTGCACAATGCACTCGATGTACCTTTCCAGTTGTGGATATCTGGTATTTTCTGGTTTCGGTGTAGATTTCTCTTGAGTGTACACGTTTGTGACCTTTTTTCCACGCAGTGTACCTCCTGCTTTACAGGAAAGCTCATTTGTGTTTTGTGTTTCTGATTATTTTTCTCTGCTGGTCTTTGGCGTGAAAACTTAATCGGCTGTCATCTTGTCAGAAACTTTCCAAACAGCAGAATGTGGTTGTCGTCGTTGTGGAAGGTTTGGACTTTTGCTTTCTTCTCTTTCTTTTCTTCCCAGAAAACATAAAACACACGTCGTTGTCTGTGAAGGTCGTGGGCTGCATGAATGGAAAACAAAAACTGTTCTCCGAAGTGTTAACCGTACTACTTTACTTCTCCCTCAAGTGTTGATCACTTTACAAAAGCGGAAACAAAAAAGGCGCACCTTCTAACTTTTCTTTTCGATGATTCGTTTCCTTTCTGTCTTTTTGTTCGATGATTGTTCTGCATGTTGGGACTGCAAACTTATAAGTGTTGTCTTTACTGCCACGAAGGACTACTGAAATAAACTTTACAATCACTGACGAACAATGTGGAAGTCTGTTATTGCTTTTGTGTTATTTGCAAATTTGTAATCAGCGTGTGTGGCGACAAACTGGAGAGAAAATCCAAACAGGAAAAGGAGGGACGGCCATCGGCCTGCGAGCACGACAAACAAATTATATCAATAGACTTCTCATTTGTTATGATTGCGGGGTTTACTCGAACTTCTCGTGTGATCCCACACAGGCTAAGTCCTGTTTGGCTTTTCAAATTCTTATTGTTATAATCAAGGTCCAAAAACCTCCCTTCATTAGTTGATTGACAGAACATTTTTTTATACATAAACACTAACAATTCTCTGGTTACAGCTTCTAAATGTGGGTTTATTATTGTAAACTGTAACAGGATATCGTTGCATTTTTGCACGATGATCATTGGAAGCGTTGTAAGACGCCGGCCTAAGCCTTCATTTCTGTGACTGCTTTGCTATTTGCAGATATTTTACGGACTGAAAAACAAACAAATAAATAAAACATTAGTGTGGGGAGATTAGGTAATGAAATAAATACCGGGTACGTCTGAACTATAATTGTTTTTTCAAGCTGGAGAGTGCAAGCTTTTGCTGTTGGTTGATGAGGTGACACCTGTGGTTACTGGTGGTGGGAGCAAGTGTGATTTTATTACATTCAGAAGAGGGTTTTTTGAGCAGCTGCTTTTTTCTACATTTTCTGTACAACTGCTATCGACACCAGGACTCTACTAGACTCTACTAGACTCTACTAGAGTGACTTTACATGTTTCATTGTTTAAAATGGTCTTTATGTATCTTATACTGGAGGGTAACCCCTCAGTTTACACGACTGAAAGCCAGTTTTCTCAAATAGGTTTGAGTAGCAGGTGGGTTGGGATGCTGCCGACTGGAGATGCCAATATTAACCCTTTAAAGCCTGAACCATGAAATAAATGCCAAGAAATTCTAATCTTTTGAAGATGGAGTGTTTATTAAACCCTCATTATTTTAAATTAATTAAAAATACTTTGAATATATTTCTGTTAATTGTGCTTAAAAACATATTGTACAGTTGTTAAAGGATTAAGAAAATCCCCTCTCAAAACATCATACAGAGCCAGGGATTACTTGTATATGCTTGGACAAGTTTAATGGCGATATCTGTAATGTTAACTGTGTATTTGTGGTGCATCTGTTAAAAATATAATAAAGCAGAAGTCTACAAAGATCTACAGAAGTCTGGTGGTTTAAAAAAAAAGTCAGAGGATTCAAAAGTTTAGGCCCTGAGAACAAATACAAAACTTGAATTGTTATAAAATCCACACGATTGTTTTAAATAAAAACATTCACTGTGTGGAGAATTGGGTTCCTACCTTCAAGGATAACTTGGAAAAGAAGTCGGAAACTTTTCTGAGCCTGGCAAAAACAGAGGATTCGATGTTTCCAAAAGGTTTAGGAAATATCATGAAGACATGTTCGCGACTTCTGTTTTCCTTTCATAAGCAGAAGGTGATACAGAGGTTTGAACTGACAGCTGCAAGTTCAAACAAGACAGGATGGAGGTAACACTCCGACAGACGTTATTCATGAGAGCCGTATTCTGTGATAAAAGACTTAACGGATACCTGAACGCAGCAGCAAACATCCTGAAGCCGAACAGCTTTCGGGTTTCGTGACAAACCGGTTGCCAAGTGTGTTTCACAGTCAGGTAGCCGGGTAACAGAGCAGTCTTTGTGGAGGTTTTTCCATATCTGCTGGTGCAACCCAAACCTCTATTTCTGGGGTGAGTTGTTTTTAACACTGTGACCACGCCATGCTCATTGAGCACTGACAATGACTGATCTCAGCGCTGCATTCCTGCTGTGAAGTCTGGCGCGAGAATGAGCGACAGGTAGGGAGATGATGTGCCGGCCTGACCTCTCCGGTTTCCTTTTTGTCTCAGTGATGATGATGATGAAGCCCCGTCTTTCTGGACAAAACTGTTACTTAATAAGCTTTACATCAAACAGCACACAAGTTACTATGAGACAACATTTATTTGCTGAAGTTTAAGCAATCAATCAATCAGAAGAGCTGTAAAATCCTTTATATAACATAACATTTCCTCCAAAATAAAACGTCTCTCATTCCCAAGTCCTTCCGATTGTCAGAAAAAGGAATTCTCTGGTTTCCCAAGTCTGTTATACCTCTGTTAATGCTTAGCAGAATCTGGTGACGGCAACATCTGTTTTTCAGGAAGATCGCTGATACATTTCCATCTTGAAACGTCAACAAATGGAAACCATGGAGATCTGTTCACAAAGTAAAAGTGCATACATTTTACAAATGGTGTCAGATCTGCTGATGTGTCCTGTGCTGCAGACAGGGAGTACCTCGGGCCATGCTGGTCAACCACAGCAGCTCTGTCACGCTTTGTGCCTACCCTCCAGCAACTCGCTCTGCGGCCAATTGGCCGGGCCTCATGCAGAGCTTCTCTGGCACCAGCCTCGTCTGGCGTGTTTCTGTCTGTGACAGGTCGCATCCTGCCCACTAAAAATTGTGTAATCCTCTATTTCCCGTGCTGAGAGCCCTGTCAGCTCTGTCCAAAGTCAGCGAAGCCCTTGGTTGCCGCGAAGGCGTCAGGCTGCAGAGGGAAGAAGTACTGCTGGGGAAGAAGGAAGCTGGTGTTCTGGGACGAGTGAGTGGCCATCGGGGGCTGATGGAGCTGCAACTGGGTGTGGGATGAAGGCAGCGGGTGCTGGATCCCTCCTGCCATGGGTGCTGGTGGGGATGTGTAAGGGGGAGGTGGAAGAAGAGTCTGTGGGGTCTGGGTGGGAGTGGAGGCTGACGATGAGACGGTGGCTGATACCAGGCAGCCATGCTGCTGCTGCCCCTGACCTCCGAGAGAAAACCTCCGCATGGAGCTACCTCCTCCGGCTGAACTGGAGCTGGTGGTAGCCGTGCTGGACTGCCGCGATGGGGCTCGCAGGCTTGGGGGAGCCGTGGTAAGGATCATGGGGATCGTTTCCCCCTGGCAGCTGCGTAAAGAGAAGCGAATGGGCTGCTGGGTCGGCTGCTTGGGCCTGAGACACGTGCAGCAGTAGACAGCCACCAGTGAGCCAACTATGATAAAGGCGATGAAGATGCTCCCCACCATCAGGAAGGGCACGTAGATGGGCTCTGTGGGGAAGGAAACACGGGCAATTTTTAAAAAACAAATCTGTAATATTAAACCATTTCTCATACATTTCATCAGTGACATCAGCTTATTTGGGTTTAACACAACTTACTATGTAATGTGCATACACCAGCCTCAAAATGTTTGCATAAGAGGAAATAAAGTCAGCAGCTCCATTACAAAGTCCTTATAAGTTTCACATAAAGTCTTACCTTGTGATAAACTAAGAAGCATGACTGTAGCTGTTAATAGTGGGAAAAATTGTGCTAAACATTTCTAATCATGACATTTCTTTTAGGTTCTCCACAACGTTACGAACAAACAAAAGTCACATTCCTGCTGAAAACACAAACATCTCAAGTTACGCTTCATGAAGCCTTTTCACCAAAGAAATCCACATTAGTGTTTATTTATTTTTAAATGGGAAAACTGGGAAATTGTGAGCATACGATCCACTCAATTAAAGGCTTATAAGCTTATCCGTTGGGGAAATTTAAAGAAAACTGATAGACTGACCTGCTGTTGGGGGAGGTTTTAACACTCAAACGCCTCATAAAGAAGCCACAGAAAGGACTCGCCGTCTCCTGATGTTGTGATTACTTTAGTTTAGAAATGAGTGAGCTGTCAAAGCTAATGTGCTTTATTTCTGGGCAGCATAATAGACCTGTCTGTGTGAGAAGGGTTACACTCTTCAAAACATTCCTGGACTGCAAACCTGCGCCGCTTGATCAAATTTCCAACTAATTTCTGCTTACAAATTTTTGACAGGAATTTGTTTAAAGAGGTTTTAGCGGAGTGACTGGCGGGGTGGGTCATCGAAAACGTGTCCAGGTTTCCACTTTGCACTGATAATAATTTGGAGTGTGATGGAAACTGAAGGGAGCTGGATAAGAGCAGGTGGAACCTTAATGCTTCAAACAGCAAAGGATGTAAACCTCATATAAGAAAGCTGCAGTGGAAAAAGGTCTTACAAAACGCATTTTATACTCATTTCATATTTGAAATTCATATCAGAGTGCATTAGTGTCCTTCAGCAAAGGCACTGAACCTCCGATTGCTCTGTGCTGTCTTAATTGTTCAGCTGACCTCTGACCTCTCTAGGAGGATCCGCTATAACTTAAATAGGCAAGTCCTTCTCACAGCGTCTCCGTGTTTACCTTTTAAACACTACAGGGTTAAATAAAGTAAACTGAGAGTTTAGTCATGTGTGTTTTTCTCCATTCAACGAATTAAACTCTAATAAATTTGGATTTTTCTGAGGTCTTGCTTAAATTACGCACATGACGAAGACCCGAGGAAATCGACACCACAATCTTGGACCTAAATTAGCTTAAAATCAGTGAACCTACGCGCTGCAAACTCGGTGTTATCCACCTCCCTGTCGTTGGTGCAGATGCCCTGGTCCAGCCGTGCGTCCGCTGCGGCGCAGCAGTAGCGCAGCGCGCAGGAGCCGCAGCAAACTGTGGCGTCCATAGTGTCAAAATCCTCCGGACACTGGAAACCCTCGTGATAATTTCCATTTGAGTCCAGCCACCCGTGGCAGTACTCTCCCTGAGCATCCGATATCCTGAGATTCCAGGTCAGATATCCCAGCAGCAGGCAGCTCAACAGGCGCACCATCCCGACGAGCCGCTGGGGTTCACGTTCCCTGCGTCCAGTGGGCTTCAGCTCAGAGCCTCAGTCCAAGTTTACACACTTTTCATTTGTGTTAATTCACCAAAAAAGAAGCTAAACGATTGGATCCTAAGACGTGAAGTTAGGTCACCGTCATCTTCCCAGCGCTGGAATCGCTCTCAGTCTGCAGCTGCTCAAAGAGGGGGGGAATCCTTAATTGAATGCTCTCCGGGTTTCTTTTAAAAATCTCATTACGGAACTTCACTCTCATTCAAACGGGCTTCAATCACCAGCTGATGCTGAACAACTTGCTTTGGAGTGTCGCTCCAAACTCTCCCGTAACGCGCCTGTGCGATAAAGTGTGAGCAGAAGTTGTGCGCCCACCTCACTGCAGTTTTGCTGTTTTTGTGGTTGGGGCTGGGGATGTGGGGGGGGACTAAGCGCGCACGCAACCTCTATTAACCGGACGTTGGGGATCACGTGGTGCAGAGGGAGCCCGGCGTGACTCTAAACGCTTCATTCCGATAAAGCCGCTCAAACAAGGCGCACGAGCTGGGCCACGCTTGTGTTCCAACTCTGCGGCTGTGCTTTAAAACAGGTGAACGCGGAGATATGTGACTCCAGCTTTGCTCGTCAGCATTTTATGTTGCAGTGCTGCACACAGATGAGCGTTTTAATTCTTCTTATTCCAGCAGCTTCTAGCAGCTGCCGAGCCGTTCTCATTTTATCATTCACCTCACGTGTAATTATCACGGCCACGTTCGCCCTGCTGTTGTTTCATATTAGAGAGAAGTAAGAAGAAGTCTCCGCTAAAAGCAGAGAAAAACAGGTCCGTCTATTAAAAGCTCCGTTAAAAGGTATCGAGGCGGCGCCCCCGCGTGGCGCTGCGAACTTTTAGCCCCGTGGGCTGTTGGACAGCTGCTGGCCTGCCTTTGACGGACATCAGGTGAAAGGACTAAAATGATCACAGACACGTGATTTTGTTTCCCAGTGAGTAGGTGTGCGGCTGGCAGTGCCCTTCAGCTTACCTGTTTATTGTAATCAGCAGTCGGGTCAAATCAGGGACAGTGATTGGGCCAATAATGCTTTCTTTACATTCTCATTTATCAACTCATTCGTTTTTATTTGTTAGTAATTTTCCATTTCAATTTAAAAAAACAATACTTTGATATTGTCTTTTGGTCTGTTTGATTTTTGCCCTCAGGTTCGGTTATGTGTGGAAACATTTTCCTTCCATCTATGCCCGCGCTTTGAGCTCAGTAGCAAAATGGCCTCTGCCTTTTCTTCCTTTCTCCATTCTGTTTCATTATTTATTTATTTCTCTCTCTTTTTTCAAATTTTCAGATTGTAGGCTAACTGCTACAGCGCCCCGTTGTTCTCGCTGAGGATGTTGGCTACAAAAGGAGGCAGCCAGTGGCGCACAAGTCCCGCCTGTATTTCCCTCTGGAGGAGTCTCGGTATCGGCGCCCCCGACTGGGGATTGGAGCGGCGACTTGTCAGTAAATTAGCCCACCCTTCACAGTGTTTGTGAGGGAAACCGAGACAGTGACGGTCTGATCCCTCGCTTATCAGCTGCCTGTCACACCAGCACGCTAAGACACCGACCCGCAGCCATCCGCCGCGCTGTGACACCTGGCCGGTATGGAGGGAGAGATGCAGCCCGCAGATGAAGGGCCGTGCGCCCCGAAGATGTGCCGACAGCAGCGAGGTCCGTACAGCACCCTAAAAACCTTCCAGAGCAAGCGCTCTGCGGGCAAGTCGCGCTTTGACCGGTCCGCTGTGGTCGAGATGCCCCTGTTTGGAGACGGGCATCATTTCACTTTTCACCCCGAACAGCCTCATCCTTTCCAGCCGCACCATCATCAGCAACAGCGTCCGCAGCAGCAGCTCCACCAAACCGGCGTTTCTATCAGCAGCAGCCAGCAGCATCACCGGACGACTCAGCAGCAGCAGCAACGTTTCCCATGTGAGACCAGGCCCAGCAGCAGGGTTCCGACATCCACCTCAGCGGCAGCATCTCTCGGTAGCCAGCAGCGGCACGGCAGCAGCGGCGGAGCAGAGCCCAGATTTTCTCCGGACTGCACCTACGGTATCAGCACAGGTGGGTTTTAAACTTGCCCAGAGTGTGGCACGAAAGTCACTTCTCTTAACGTCTAGGATATTCAGACTTTTACAGTCGTTGAGTCCAGATTAGTGAAACGCTGGAACAGTTGTTTTTCTTTCTTTTGGTTCGCCTCTTAGATGAATGAGTGCAAAGCTTCCAGAGTCAATAAACTTAAGGGTTGCAGGCAAAAAGCCAACATGTCTTTTGTTTGTCTCACATCACCTTCATGTTTTTGTTCCCATTTCTTGCTCCTGTCAGCAGTGATTGATGTGCTGTTGTGATGAGAGCAGTCATGATTGAATCTCTAGTGTGCATGTGCTAAAAATTACACCGGGTAATCTGTCTCCTGTTGTAACACATTGTTCCCTGCTCATTTTCTTCTCAGCTGCTGTTCATTAGAGGGGTGCACAGGAAGAAATGTGTTCCCCATGTGGAGGGCGGGTCCATGGGAACCAGCATTAAGATGAAAGCAATGAACCTAACCCTGGCATTACCAAGATTAAATATTAGACATCTCATCCCTTAATCAGATAATAATCTCGTTATCACTGCTGGCAGCAAAGACTCAATTTGCTGCTGCTTATTGTTGCTTTGGAGACAATCAAGTGCTCAGCCAGAGCTCCGGTCTCACTGCAAGCCCTGTATTAACTAACTTAGATGTGAAATGGCAAATTTGTGCATCAGGTAGGGCATATTTAACTTTTAAGTGATCGTTTATCTTTGACCAGCTCGCATCTGTGAAACCTGGGTCTCTTTGTTGTTTGCATCTATTTTGGCATGCACATGATCCTGATATCACTAATGAAACAGTCACATAAAACTGTGTTTCCCCTGCTCTAGTGAATCAGCCTATAATACACAAGATGTATCGTCCAATCAGAGCTAAAGCGTGCCATGCATTTCTTGCTGATAATGACACATCAAAGTGCTTCTATCTACACCACAGAAACAACTTAATGTTCCTCTTATGGCTCGGAAAAAGAAGAAACTTGATGTCCTTTCTTTCACCGGAGGGCCTGGGATTCAGCAATCAGTTCAGCACACAATAACACAAATTGCATTGAAAAGCCTCTCCCAAAGAGTTGTGATTAAAATAAATGGGTCTCATAAATTTTCCCTCTGCCGACCGTGTTGTTTTTAATGAAATTTTATGAGACTCTCAGCTCGCAGTGCCACGGAATTGGTGAGAGAAGGAGACGAGAGTGGGGGCGGGGTGCACGGTGAAGGCGAATGATATCAGATACATCTCGACGGGTAAACAGAGACGGCACGCATATTAATAAATGCGACACATCTGCGCCAGGCTGATAGACACGTCTGAGCGAGTGGGAACGCAGCAATGGCCGCCTAGAATTCATTTTGTGTGTGTGTGTGTGTGTGTGTGTGTGTGTGTGTGTGTGTGTGTGTGTGTGTGGCCAGTGGACTCATAATCATTACAGAGAGGTGTGTGTGAGATCATCTCATTAGGACGTGCCTAGACTACCAGGGAAACTATCCACTGAGGCTTGTTTCTGGACAATAGCTCCATGCTCATTTTGTGAAACTGTGACTTTAGAGTTTATTGACATCTGAATAAATCTGTATAATCAAGCTGACATTTCCATGAGCAGAGGAGCCAAGTGTCTGCTGCTCTACTGGAACACTTTGCCACAATAAGACGTGGCAGAGAGCAAAAGAGAGCAAAGAGTAAAGGCAGGCGGAAAGAGTACAAACTACAACCCCAAGAAACCCAATGCACACAATCACTCATGTTGTTGCCAGAACTGTAGCAGCTTAGAGCCTCATGTTTCAGCACTGGTGAAAAGTACAATATGTTTCATCAGGTAAGAACCTCAAACCTGATTTTACAAGCGAGGGTTCCTGCTTCAGTGCATTTCAGAACTTGGACATCTGTCAGCAGAAGTTATTGGTTACTCTGCTGTTTAAGACTTCAGCTAAAAAAACAAACACGAAGCCAAACTGAAGATTAAACCAGGGGGCTTAACACAGCATGTCGCTTTAGCTGAGGCATCGTCCTGTTTTAGGTTTCTATGCAATTCAAGCAAAACCATTTCCCTCTAAACACCTTCGTGTTATGGATGTATTAGTTAGATCCACCAATTTGGAGAGAGAACACAGGAGACACAGATGCAACGTAAAACAATATAGATATACTTATTTTCTTCTTATTGCATCAGGTAGAACCATCCCTATTCCGACAGCTGACCTTTTAAAACCAGACAGTTTCTCTACATTTATCCCTCCTTCTGGATCAGATGTCATCAACTCAGCTGCCTCTAGTTTGTCTTTCAGGCATTTATGTTTCCTGTACCCAGGCAGACCCTGTATAGGTGACACCAGAGTGAAGATGTAAGACCACACGCCCTTTCATCAAATTTAAAGTAGCAAACACAGACCTCGCTGTAATAAGGAGAGGTGATCAAATCTGTCTCACACAGTGCAAGAAGATCAGATTCTTAAACTCAGGCACAACAATGCTTTGTTTAAAATCTTACTAAGAGAAGTGAAATCACAGAAATCTGTGAGTTATACTGTCCTGGCTTCACTAATGCTGCATGTCACACCGTACATGACATTATTAGATTGTTCACATTTTGGAGGGATTTTACAGTTGTAGCTTTTCAAGGTGTTTTAATAATTGCAGCACTTAAACTGTTTAGTCCACTGGTTCGTCACGCAACGTTTGATACAGGAAGTGTAAAGTGTGCTCATCTCTGAGGTATGAATGGTGTAGGCTATACTTTGCATGTGTGTCTCCTGAAGGATTACTGCTGCACAGCGGAAAAGCCAGATAGAAGCCAACAAAGAAATTATTTCAAGCCTCAAACTCCTCAAGGACTTGTCTGCAGCTTTTGAGCTTATCACTACATCCTCAGCAGTGACTTGAGTTTGCTCACTTGTCCTGAAATCCTGTCACTGTAGGACTGTCTGCCTGTGTTAACTGATTGCATTGGTTAGTGGGTCAGCAGGGAGCATGTGAAAAAAGCCAAAAGCTCCAGCGAGTCTTATAAATGGACCTTGAGGGCAATGTTTGCTTGAGTGACTCTGCAAACACAAGCAGCTCATCTTAAATCCAATGACTGGCTGCTAATGTGAATGTCTGTTGTCTGCTTCAGAGAACCGTCTCATCTTAGATGCCTTCGCCCAGCAGTGCAGCCGAGTCCTCAGCCTCCTCAACAACGGGCGTCTCCTGGAGCCCTCCTCCTCCTCCTCCTCCATCACCTCTAACATTAAGCTGGAAGACGGGCCAGGGGACACTCAGGGGCTTCATTGCTCCTCACAGGGGAAGTCTAAATCCGAGGAGAGCTCTTCCACCACAGACCCTGAGGAGGAGGCTCAACAAAGCCATTTGAACCAACAACAGACCTCTGCAGTTCTCCGCATCTTCACAGACTCCCTGCAGAACTATCTGCTCTCAGGACCTCAACAACAGCACCAGCAGCAGCAACATCTGTCTGCTAGTCTGGAGGACGAGCCGTGCCCGGCACCTGAGTCTGGTTCAGGAGTGTCTCCTCCAAGACACAACCTGGGAGGATGGGGCTCCCCGACTCCATCAGAATCATACGGCCACCCCTCGTCCACACTGCCTGAGGAGGAGGAGGAGGAGAACTGCTGTCCTCGCTGCCTGGAATTAGAGCAGGAGGTGTTGTCTCTGCAGCAGGAGAACGAGGAGCTCCGCAACAAGTTGGAGAACATCCCAGGTGCAGTAATAACAGCCAGGACACAGTGATGACTGCTTTAATCCTCACTCAACTGGGGACAGGAAATCTCTTCATCCCACAAATCTTTTTTTTATATGCTGCCATCTGACTTTTGATTTCATGTGCACGGCATTAATCGGTACCGATGATACACATCAATGCTATTTACAAAGCGTGTTATCGAGGGCTTCTGGGTAGTTGGTTTGCTTTATACTCTTATCTACTCGTATACACGTAACATGCATAGCATTTGTGTTGACATCATCACTGGAAGGACAGCAGAATCAAAGTCGGATTCTGATATAAACATTTAAAGTCCATGTAGTCAAATCCATACGTGTCATCTTTCTTACAGCGTTTATATGAGTGTTTGTTTTCATCTGTGAAAAATACTGAGCACAAAATGTGCTTGTGAGATCAACAAATTATTAGGAAGTGCTTCATTTTCTTCCTCATGCTTTTGCAATCTAAATGCATCCCACAGTTTAAAAAGTGTGTTCAAAGCATCTATTTTTGTTAACTTGTCTGCTCTCCCCAAAGCATCCTGAGCTCCCTGTTGTCACACTAGCCTAGTTTGCACTAAAACAACTTATTTTAACTGCACATAAAATTCTGTGTACAGTGTCTGATCGGGAAAAACCAGGTTGTAAAGATTTGTTAAAAAGGAAGAAAACATAGCAGGGTGTCAGTGTTTAAATGCAGCAGATGGGTTGTTCTTTGCTGCGATTTTGACCCTGGGCTTCTCTTTATGGTAACGTTCGCTTGTTTTTACACAGTTCCCTGTCAAAATGTTCTTGACTACTTCAAGACTGTTCTCGAGTTCCACAACCAGCTGGCCCAGCCGATGCCAGAGGAGCAGCTCACAGAGGTGAGGAAGCAGCCCCCTCTTCATTATTCAGAGCAGATGTCATCAGTAGCATATCTTAAGGTGGGGAAATATCACATCAGGTCAACAGTGCATTAGAAATGTCTTCATGCGGATAACTGTGAATGTAAGTGATGTGAAATTAAAAGCTCTGTCTATACAGGAAGAAGAGCGGCAAACAGTCTTTGAGGTTTGTGTCTTAACTTCTTGTTTGTTTGTTTTTAATTACATGATAGAAATGTCATGGAAAGCAACATCTTTCGTTTTCTCCTCCTCCTCCTCCTCACAGGGCAGTAAACAGCTCCTGGAGAACTATCCGCTCTTCATCACCAATAAGCAGTGGGACGAAGCTGTCAACTCCTCTAAGAAAGATGGCAGACGGCTGCTGCGCTATCTGATTCGCTATGTCTTCACCACAGATGAGCTCAAATTCTCCTGTGGTTTAGGCAAAAGGAAGCGGTCAGTCCACTCAGGAGAGGCAGGCCTGGAAAGACGACCGCTCAACCCTGTTAAAGTCAGCTGCCTCAGAGGTAAAACTACAAAACATTATAGTTCAAGACATATTTTAAATAGGAGGAAAACATTACAGGTTATTACTGTTTAAATACAGAAGATGTGGCCAGTGTCTATTTACGGGTCTATTTGCTCAAAAGGTCTTTTTACAAATTGCTTCACTCAAGGCTTGAATCAGGTGTGTGAAATATCCTGAGACCTTTATTGACACAGTTGTATGACTTTTAATTATAAAATATGTTATTAGTGTTGCTTGATTGCCATAAGTGGCTTTCTCATTAGAGTGCTCCACTTCTTTAAACCACTGACAGACCTTAAAAGCAGCAGCAGCTATCTACAGTCTAAGATCTGATACATATGGGGTTTGTGGTCATGTGATGCAGATTATAGCAGCTTAAATTAAAGTTGTCTTAACTCCGGTTGCTAGGCAAAACCAGGAAAGTTTATGTGCGTTGCTATTTACATCTTACACCCAGAAAGCATTCAGATCCCTTCACATTTTGCTCTGGATTTAGTTTTAATGGATAAAAGTGCCCTTGTCCTCATGTTTGCCTTGTGGCAGTGTGGATGGTGGAACCTTACACACATGGGTTTGCTTTTCCGAAACTGTCCCATACGTTCATTTTGCCACATATGGACTCCAATCAAGGTTAATTAGCTCCTTAAGTCGTTGCCTTTTTTAATTCGATTTCCACCTGAAAAAACATCCCTGACTTTCATCGGTGAAAGCTCAAAGCTGTGAGGACTAAACGAGCAACTGTGGGAGAATTTTGAAATTTGAATTTTCTGCATACTCATTTCTCACTGTATACAAAATGTTATGTGACCGCAGTGAAGCACAACAATGCTATATCCATTTAGACTTTTGAACATTGAGTTGAAATCTATACGGCTGTGTGTGGTAGAAGGGATTCTAATAAACTGGATGCATCTGCTTATCTTAGAGAGCCACAGCAAAGAGTCACACTACTTGTAAATGAAGGATTTCAGTTTATGCTTTTAGTAAGTTTGCAAAAAAGAAACTTGAAACACATTTTTGTGTCTTTTTGGTTATTTGAGCATAGACTGATGGGAGAAAGTGGGCATTTTTAACCATTTAAAATTCAATACAGTGGCTTGGGTCTAAAAATGTTATTCAATAGACGGACAGATAGTATTTAGCAAAATAAAATACATCTCTGGATATGAAACACAAACTCATGATGGTGTAAATAAATATTTATAAGTTTCAAAGGGGATAGGTAGAAGTCTAACACTTACCGTTATAAAAACAACCAAACAGAAAACTGAGCTTTATACGAGCTACCGTCATTCTCATGGCTACAGTTATATGTGCGTTACAATAATAATGGAGTGTAACAGCTAGATGAGCAATATTCCCTGAATGAAGCAGAAAAACCAAACCACTTATTTACCGATTTAATCCATCCTCATAGCAGGAGTCTGTAATGAGTTTTTTTGTTCTGTTTTACTCTTGTATAGTATTAAAACTAATGTAAATATTACATTTTTAATATAGTTGATATGTGGCTTCCAGCATAGTTTAATATTTATTATCAACCATGGAAATTTAATTTGTATTTTTTAAATTCAATATTATTTATCATAATCATCTCACTGCTATAGATCCAGCAGTTTCCAAATATCATATATTTAGTTTTACTTAAGTTAAATATTAATTTGTTATTATCAACCCAGATTTTTAATGTATTTAATTTTTACATTCTGAAGTTGTTCCAAGTCATTACCACAGCACCTTAGCCTGTTGTTATCTGTTGTTTGTAATGTTCTTCTAATTTTACGCATATTATTCATGTTCAAAATGAACTTCAGTGGTCCTAACACAGATCCCTGAGGAACTCCACATCGCAGTTTTAAATTGTGAGTCGATATCAGTCGATCATCAAAGATTGAACTTTTTTGGTTATTTCCTTCCTCTTTTGAGCTAAACACCCAAACACCACCCAGTAAGCCCAGGATGTCCTCTGTTTAGCACGTCCTGTCTTAGTAAGGTAGCTCAAATAAGTTGAAAGGTACAGACCAAAAAAAAATTAATTAATTTTTTAAATTCCTAATCTTGCCAGAGTTTATCCGGATGCACTGTGCTTCAAACCCAGACTGGTGGATGCCCTCTGAGGAGCAGATCAACAAAGTGTTCAGCGATGCCGTCGGTCACGCTCGTCAGGGCCGAGCAGTCGGCACCTTTTTGGGCAGCAGCGGCAGCAGCACCAGCAGCCTGTACATGGACGGCTTTGACGGACATCTTTCACAGGATGAACTGTATTTAAAAAGCTGCCAGAACGGTCAGTCGGATTGAAGTTTAAGGAGAAGTTAAAGACAAATGCCTGAAATGTAGCTGTACAACAACATATCCCAAAACTCTGACCTTGTCACTTTACACAGTGAAGAAAACATTCCAGAAGACGTTTAACATATAGACTACAGTCCTCCTTTTCAAATAGTTTTATAGTTTTCCCCATTTTTATACCTAAACCCTTTGTTTAGTGAAAATTGGACTCTTGGAGGTTTTAAATTGAACAGGTTGAGTCTTCCATATGCTCCTTTTTTAAAGTTTGAGCAGTTACATCACTGCCAGTGGAAAGAAGTCACTTCAAGGAGGCTGATTTCTTTTTCTTTTCTTTGTTTTTACTTGTTTTTTTACAATCTACATGTGCATTTAGAGTTCATATGGAAGTTATTTATGTTAATGACCCAGTTAGAGACTTGTATGTATGTACCATTGACACCACTTATAAACTTTACCATGGAAAGTAGCACTTAATATATATTTTTTGTCACTGGTGAAGCACCTTTACTTGCAGCCCTTCAACAGGAGTGCCTCTGAGAAAATCATGTTTTGTTATTTGTAGTTTTGCACTTTGAATCTCTTTATTTTTCCCTCATTTAATGGAAGGAAAAGTGCATTTAAAAAGAGAAAAGTTTGTGAAATGACTTTGAATCCAGCCTCCTTTGGCTGGAAAATGTTTCAGTCAATGCTGCGTTGCTCCTAATCTTCATGTTAGGAAGAATATCGCAAGTTAATCAAAAGCACTATATTGGAAATTGCTAAAATGTAAAAAGTCAGTTTGGTTTTGACCCAACTTCCATTTTTGGCTTGTAAGAATTCCTCACGTCTGCAGAGGACACATGACATTTCTTGTTTGAATTACTGTGTGTAGCAGTGATATAATACTGATGTTTTTTCCACATAATAAACAAAAATTGCAGATTTAAGGAAAAAATGGAAGCCTGGGAAATGTTAATCAGGCTGTATCTTTTTATTTGAATGTTTGCATTTTTTACATCAATGTTTTTTTTCCTTTGCATTCTGAAAATTTGGAATTCAGCTAAAAGAGAATTTGCGGTATTTCGCGAGCATTCCCTTATTACAGTGTTGCCGTACTCGAGCATTTCATGTCGGCATTGATCAAGACATCTGGTTTAAGGCAGCTGCCATATAATAATGCCTTAAACTCGTTTGGAGACCACCACAGTGTAAAGTGTTAAAGATGTGTGTCAGAAATCCTGTAATGTGTTTCGTTTGTGTGTCGGTCTAAAGTTTCTTTAAACGTCAATCCAAGTGGAAAAAATGTGATCACTTCATCGTTTTCCTGCAACTTCTCCAATTTGCACCTTTAAGTGTCTTACTGTAGGCAAGGCAATCCTAAAGTGAGAAGTCCACGTGCAGGATTCAACCACTTTTATTCTTTTGTGCTTATTTGACGCTCATTGACTTCACCTCATGACACTGTTTTCTGCGTTTGAATGTACCAGATTTCTTAGGTCAGTCCGCCAAGTTGACAGTGCTGTGTAAATGTGTAATATAAAGTACAGTTATTGTGTGAGGTGTCTTTGAAATACCACTTCTCCCTCTTTAAAAAGCCAAGTAGAAAAGTGCCACAGAAACCTTAAACCAGTCGGATTCTGTTGTTGTGTTGCTGTTCTGAATGTGAGCGTTGGTTTGTATTTACTCCTTTACCCTCAAAGTGGCTGTTATCAACACTGTGAAACATCAGTTGGGTTTTTACAGATATAGTTTCTGTTGTTTTTTATTTATAATAAATAAAATAATACCTGAATCCTATCTCTCTATGAAACAGTATTATCTTTGTGACATTAAAGTTTGTCAAATCCATTTTCTAATAGAGTGATCCATCTGCTGGATTAATACTGTATGTACTTGTTAAAGACGGCCTTTTGCGCCGGCTGGGATCTTGGCAAGAAAAGCAAACATTATACATTTAATCCAATCACAGGTCATTTCACTGTACCAAAGCAACAAAGAAGGAGACTAAGAGCATTCATCTTCAGTATTAACTTCTTATGTTCTGCCAATCAGAGATCTATCATTGACAAATACAGCTATTGTTAACAAATGTTAATGTTTACCACATAACTAATAATAAACCAGCTGGTACATAATTTAAATACATAAATTATCCTAAAAAATGTTGAAAGCATTATAAATGTTTGACATTAGTATTTTTCATATGTGGGTCGGAGACTGTAAAATTTCTTAGGCAGGCTGCTTTTTACTTGTTTAAAAAAAAGACTGAATGAATAATAGAAACACCTGTTACTGTCCCGCTCCTTAAGCTATAACACTACATCATATTTTATATCTTAATTTTATGAATCGGCAGTGTAATTAGCTGTAATATATGTGTAGTAGAAGAAAAGGTGCATAATTCAGACGAGGGATGAAATAGAAGTCTTGTAAAATGGAAATGTTTAAACAAGCCACAAAATCCTGTGGGAGATACTACAGAAAAACAAAACTGCAGGGACTTCATGAAAATGATTTGGCTGAAAGGGAGTCGCTTAAAAAAATACAAAAAACAAACAGTACGTGTGCACAATAGAGTGGTAAGCTTAAAAACATCATCATAGCTAATCTGAAGAAAAAGAGAGGATGACAGGATGTGTTGTGTGCTTGTGCACAGCAAAACCAATGTGTGATTAATTAATAATCTAGGTAGGGAATGAAGGCAGGGTGGGCAGGTCATTTTTCCAAAGTGTCAGGTGAGAATCTAGGGAACCACGTCAGCTGTCATTGACTGTATGGCAGAAATGTCCTTTTAGTCCGTTTAGGTGTTTGCCAGGTGACTTCATATCATCTTATTACACCAGATATATCATAACATTCATGTTTTGTTTTAAATTTCTTTGCTGTCAAATTAAAATATCCTTTCCTAAGGTGGGGGACGTTGAAGTTCATAAACTTCAGACTTACTCAGCAAGGAAGCAAAAAAACCTCCTTGGACAGTCACGAACATTTGGCTATTGTTAAACAGCCTATATGTTAATATTTAAATCAGTCATTTGTGATTCAATGGTTTATTGTAGCTTAAGGGACATGATCACCTAACGTAATATTATATTAACTTTTTTTCTAGGCACAGTAAGCCAGGTAAACTTCAGCTGCATAAATATGAGAGCATTTTTACAACAATTAAATAATGTAACCGAGATATCAAGGAATCCGTTTGTGGTAAACAGCGCATAAAATTAGAAAGTCTACAGCGTCTGAGTTGTGTAAACTGCATGTATGACTGACCTGTCTCTGAAGTCCACTAGATGGCGCTGCAGCTCCAGGATAATGTCCTCGGGAAAGGATTTTTTATCCCAACTAATATCATTTTTTTTTTATTATTGTTGTTGTTTTTTATTTTTGATATTAGGAAGTAGAGCTCTCACAGGAAAAGCAGCTAGCAATATATTTTCATACATTAAAAAAATGTTTGATCACTTTTAGGAGTATAAATAGTTAAAATTATACGGATCAGTTTTCATTTGCCATTTACAAAACCCGAGTAATTTGTGACCTGGAGGCCCATATAACTGGTTTTACATTCAGCTTGCACTCAAATTAGACCTGAAGTCTGGTTGGAAACAACAGGCGAACACACTAAAAGACAGAAAAACAGGATGAGCTGCAGAATATTTGGCTTTGACAGAAGGTTCCGCCCAGAAACTTCAGTAAATCCATTTCCCGCATATTAAGCGAAGCTGCTGAAGCTGGTCTTTCTGGCTCAAACGCACTGACGTCGGCTCTGAGCAGAGCTTCTGCGCGTCGGTGGATCTGATGAAGCTTTGTTGGGTGTTCCTCTTTAATTCTGCGGCATCTCTCTGGTTGTCTGCGGGCCCGTGGAGGAGGGCGGGCCGTAAACGCTGGGCAGATCTGTGGACTGTAAGCTAACTGATGCGACGTGAGCCGAGCATGGATGATTTGAGCACGCAGCTCACCTAACGGGATTTGCATTTATTGAGTCATGGTAGTATGCGAAGCTGGAAGTTGAGGAGAAGCCGAGTCTGCTGTCTGGAAAGTGACCTCGGATAAACCCTCGGAGGCTTGGCCGACTTTGGACATTTTCTGCAGAGGGTTTTTTTGCGCAGCGCGGAAACTCCAGCACAGCGTGAAGGGGGATGATCTCCTAATCGACTGATAAAACACGCCACTAAGTAAATTAACGACTGCTGTCGCACACGCAGGGCCCCTTTGTAGCGGTGCAAGATGATGTCACTGATAGATCTGGACGATGATCAGAGATGGGTGCCCACTCATGTGAATGTCACCGTCCTCCGCGCAAAGGGACTGCGAACCAAGGGCAAGCATGGCAGCCGCTACCTCTACACCATCATCCAGGTGGGGAAGGAGAAGTACACCACCGGCCTCGTGGAGAAGGCGGAGGTGCCCGTGTGGAACGAGGAGTGCTGCTTCGAGCTGCTTCCCGGGATCCTAGAGGATGGCGGCCGGAGCGCCTACCCCCCGGGGAGCGGGGACCTGGTCCTCACGGTCATGCACCGAGTGCTTATCGGGCTGGATGTGTTTCTCGGTCAAACCATTATACCTCTTGATAAGATATTTCATGATGGAGTGTGTCCAAGAGATGAGTAGGTTGGCTTTTTATTAGTGCAACTTGCCTGCCAAACGTGTTGTTGTTTTCAGTTTAGTGCCACAAAGAAGTGATGTGTCTTTTTCTTTTTTTGTCAGACTATGACAAGATTATGTTAAATATGTTTTCCAGGAGAATGATGTGCAACTTTCAGGTCTTCATTAAAAGCATGTAGTTCATGAAAGATCTTGGGAATAGTTCCCATCTCACGCAGCAGTGATTATCAGTCATGTGCAACATTACAGCCCAAAAGGCAGCAGCTCCTTCCACGGGAGACTTTAGCAGTGGAATCAAATGTGCTGTTTTTGCAGGATGACGAAGAGGTTAGAAAGCTGCCAAGCCTTTAAAACTCGTTACACGCTGGCTCTTTGGCCCCCTGTCCCGATACAGAGATACTCCAGCAGCAGTTCCCACAATGCACCGCAGAAATATGAGATGAGATGCAGTTTTCACTGAGATCCATTGTAGCCAGAAGACCTCCATCTTTATCCCACATCATTTCAAAGGAGACATTTTCTCCAACTTGTAGGAGAATAAAAACATGACCTGTAAATAGGTTCCCATTAAAGAAACCCATTAATGCTTATATTCAGGATAAGATAAGAACCAGTTGAAGTAAAAGGCCAAAATATTGGCCAAACAAGACTACAGTTGCTCTAAATGAAGTGTATCGCACTAAGCGCATTTGTTATAATCAAACCCACTGTCTTTCCTGGCCAAGCTGGAGAATCTCTGCAGGACTTCTGCATCCAGTTGTTGGCTGTCAAGTTGTCACAAAAGCTCCAGTATTATTTTATTTTAATGCTTTTTGCAGATTATTAACTCTGGCTTCCTTTTTTAAAACAAAAGCTGTTTATCTTTACTTTTTGTTTTTCAGTAATACAGTTGAAGAAAAGACACCAACAAAATGTTACAGGCTAGATTCTCCTCCCAATCCAAAGGGCTCTGGTTTTACTTTAAATTTAACCATGTGAGCAGAAGAAGGTTCTTATCTTTAGGTGTTACCCACCTTCATCTTTATATTCCGTCATTCGAGAGCTCGGCTGTGGCACAGGTGGCATAACTGGATGCATGACATTGGTGTGATACTCTTCCACTATTAACACTGAAGAGCAGAATGGAGTAAAGCAATACAGCACATCTGGCTTTAATTGTGGCTTCTCCGCCCTCTCGCCTCTCTCTCTCTACGCTCTGTGAAACTCATGCTGGATTCCTGCTGTTAGTTTTGGCTCTGTAACATCTTCTCTGGTCAAGTCTCAAGACTTTAGGAGGCATGAACAGAGGAAGGATTTTATTAGTTGACCTCTCATGTTGTCCATGTCTTTTTGTCCATACGTGCATACCAGGTGTAGGTGGGTAGATCTGGAGGAATTTGAGTGGTGATCTGCTGTCTGAGGCTTACAAAACAGTTTTTCCCAGGCAGTTTGACACAATCCCTGAACCAGTATTTTCAGGTTATGTAATATTTCGAAGGGCTTGCCAAAAGGAAATGGTTGTTTTTGTTTTGTTTTTTTGTTGTTGTTGCTAAAGTTCTGATTTCACCTTTAACCAGATATGGTAACAGTATCCTGCTCACGTGCTGTATTGTATTTCTGTTTCTTTTACTTCTGCAGGTGGTTCAAGCTCAACTCGAAGGCAGGAAGAAAGGAGAAGGAACGTGGCCAGCTCCAGATAACAGTCCAGTTCACCCGCAACAACATGACAGCCAGCATGTTCGACCTCACCATGAAGGACAAACCTCGCTCTGCGTTTGGAAAGCTCAAGGATCGTGTCACAGGGAGGAAGAGGGGGGACGTGGAGTCTTCATCGGCCATCGTGCCGGGCCGTTACGCCGCCCTTTCGGGATCCCTGGGGCAGCCGTTTGGAGAACAGAGCGTAGGGGTGGTGGAATCGCGTGATGTGGAGGTAGCAGAGGAGAAGAGGAGCAAGATGAAGGATTTCTTCAAAGGCAAGCTGCGGAAGTCGTCGGACACCAGGTCGTGTTCGTCTCTGGCTTCAGAGAGTAGTTTGTCTTCCATGGCCAGTGATAACCTTGGCCCTCCACCCAGTCTGGATCTGCTGTCAGACCCTCCCAGTTCCCCCATCTACACTAGCAAAGTGAGGGTTGACTCTCACTATGGGGAGACAGATTTAGCAAAAAAAGGTAGGCTTTGAAATAGTTCAAGAGCATAACGCAGAGTTAAAGAAAAAACCAAACCTTTTTTTCTGTTTTCTAGCAGCCATGCTACACAAATTCCACCTACTCTAACATCACAAACATTTTATTTTTATTGAATAAAAGTCAGATGAAAAAAATCACATTTATATGAAATATACAGCATATTTAGCAAACACGGATTTTCTTTAGATTTGTGTGCAGCGGCTGTACTGATCAGGACATAGGAGACATCAGGATCTGAAAATAGTTTTGTTTTGAATGACCTCCATATCTCATCATGCATCTTAGTAATCTTTATCTCTCCTCATAAACGCGGCTGTTTCTTTGATAAAAAAGCACAAAAAAGGGAACAGACAGTTATCTCTATGCCATCGCTACTTAGAAGCTACACAGCCCAAAGTTTCCCTGAATAATGGTGCAAACGCAAAACTTAAGATATTTGTTGACTGGCTTCAAAGGCAACTCCAACTATGTATGGACCATCGTCTAGATATGAGCAATGCCCGATATCAGCATATGATTAAATACAAATAAGTATTTGATACATTTTTTGTATTTTTCAGTCTGGATTGTGAAAAACAATCTAGCTGTCATTAAAATGCAACCTTAAAATTAATTGAAAACCTGACTGAATTTTAAATATAACAGTTATTTTTAATAAGTGGAAATAGTGCAAATAGTGACCCCCTTAAGTCCAATACCAACTGATGTCACTAAGTGCTGCGTTTCCTCCCTTGAAAGGCTCTGCTGGGCCTTTACTGGAGCTGCCTTTAATCACTGCTGGTTTGTGGGTCTGTCTGCATTCAGCTCTGCATTTGTTTATCAAACTGTATTCAAGAAATATTCAGTTTCTTTGCCTTGAGAAACTCTTGGGCTCCTGCTCTTCTATCAGCAGTCACATCATCAATAAACAACAGTGACACAGTCCCAGTGGCCAAAATACATGCCTGTTTAACAGGTGATGGTATGCTTCAGATCACGAGTCCTCTCCATATTTTTCTCTGTCCTTGGGTTTTCTTTTCACTCTCTCTGATAGGTTTATTTAAGTTTTTCAACCAAATGATCATTTCCTTCGCATTCATCAATATCTCAATCGAATTCATGATGAGAGTTCCAGTTGAAATTATACCAAATGCACGTTCAACACTTGGAATTAACTCCGGATTTCTTATCTGCTCAATTTATGATAAAATAACAAGAGAACAGGCCTCAATCGGTCATGTAACTGCTTGTCAATCAACTGTCCAATTACTTTTAGGCCTCAGCTGTATCAGGAAGTAAGAAGGCATTTACCATTCTGCTTACAGTTTTTTCTGATTGCTTAAGCACATTTTTTGTAACTATTGGCTAATTTTGCAAAACTCTTCACACAAATAAGAAAACCTGTCACCCAATCATCAAAACATTGTAGTTCTCTTGCAAAAGCAAACACAGCTAGATTAACTCTTCACACCTTCGTAAAAATGGTGTTTCCGTATCAAACAGTACACACAAGCCATCATCTACTAAGCACACAATGCGCCAACTGCACACTGATGGTATGAATAAAAACACATCTGGCTTTTGCTTTCTCTGTGCACAAGGTAGGCTATGTCAGTTTGAGCTCGTACTTCTGTCATAGATCCATAAGCATAGAGGAATCCAAACTTCAAGTACTGGTGTTTATTCAAACACATCAAAACAAACACAAGTGTTTATTTCCAAGTATAGGATTATTTGCAATCGCCATAATGACTCTATGGGTTACTTGGTCTGCAGTGAACATGCTTCCTCTGCCCCAGCATCTGGTCATCTAGCAATTCTGTAAAGTAACAATTTCAGTATTTTTACATCAATGGTATTGGTGTGTTTCTCATTGGCATACGGCAGTGCTACAAATCTTTGTGCGAAGTGACTGTACTAACCGATTCTCATTTCAAGATGTCCTTATGGTACTTGCTCCAGTGTAGCGGCTCGAGTTAGGCTGGACCCGTTGGCCAGCTACCCTCAGGGTCATTCCACGGTTGATGACATGGTCCACTATTGTAGCTCTGATGTCATCAGCAATTCTATTTCTTACTCTTCTTACCCTTCCTCTCCCCCCCTCCTCGTCTTCCTCTCCCTCCTCCTCGTCTTCCTCTTGCTCCTCCTTGTCCTTGTCGTCCTCTTCATCCTACTTCTTCACCTCCACGTCCTCTTCCTCTGCCTCCTCTACTTCTCACTCTTCCTGCTCCCTCCATTGTACTCCGCACACACAGCTTACCTGTATTATAGTGCTTAGGCTGATTGCAAAGTGAACTAATTATCTAAGAAAGTTTTCACATGTGAAAGTGTGCCAGACAGTTGGCAAATTAGTGTTAATGATAGCCATACATGTGTATACTTTTGCTAGGAGTGTGTTGGAAATTTGGTAATTGAGTGTTGTGCAGTGAATTGTGCCTACAGTTTTGCAAAGTGTGTGTTACAAAATTGCAAACTGAGTGCAAAGCAGTTTTTGTGCTTTTAGTTTTGCAAACTCAGTGAGTGGTTTTGCTATAAGTCTGAATAGTTTTAGAGATTGTGCTACAGGAATCACAGTTAGGGTTTAAGCATTCAGAAAAAACTGTAAATGTTCAGAAATAGTGTGATCTTTGCTGCCCCTAGTGGCAAAAACTCAAACATTACCGCTTCAAACCAAAAAAGAAAAAAAAAAGAACCAAGGATCCTCCTCAAAATACAGATTCAGATACATAGCCTTATACAGACACAAAGCTTTGTTTGTCTTCAAATAAAAACAAAGATGTATGAAAGAAGTCCTTATTTAGTTTTATTAACCTGTTTTTCCCATCTTTTCAACAGTGCTCACCAGTCAGCACACCACAAAAGTTCTCACTCACAAGCGCGCCTTCAGCGATGAAGCTAGTAAGATCACAACGGCCTTCCCTCGAGCCAATCCTGCAGTCGAGTCACTCAAGGGACAGACCATGACTCAGTCCCAGTCATCCTTGTGTATAAATGGAAGCCATGTCTATGACTCTGAGCCATCGACCCCAAAGGGTTCTGGAGCGCTCTCGTCCAAACTGGTTCTGCTGGAAAAATGCTCCCCGCTCTCTCGCTCGCTGCAGAATCTCACCAAAAGAAGTGAGGACAAAGCTTCCTTTGCAGAGGGCCGACGCTGGTCCTTTGACAAACTGAAGAAAGAGGAAAAAGAGGAAGAAAAGGATGCTCAGGCATCGTCTACTTCTATTCAAGAAGCTCAGATAGGGGGTTGCCCTGTGCAGGCAATGACGGTCTCGTCAGCTGCTGAATCAGCTGACAAAGGAAAGAAGCTAAGAAAGACGTTCTTTTCTGGAGGGAGGAGTGATTCTCTCCCATCTAAGTCAGAACTCAGCCATGCTGGTTCCACATCAGAGGGGAGGCTCAGAGGCTGGTTTGGCTCTAGTGAATCCCAGAACAAACCAAGGTGAGTTGGGCTCATTTACGACCTCGTGTCTGCGCTTCAGACACTTTGATGATCCAGGCGCAACAGAGGCCTGTGCTCAGTTGGGTGTCCTGGGTTCAGCCTTCACTCTTCTGCCTGCTCATTTGAAAATGGAATTGATTTAAATCATAATTTTTTCCATCTTACAACCATGCTGTGCCATCACCTCATGCTATATTTTCCACAAACAGCACTCCTGCATTGCCAGTTTTTCTACCCAGAGTGTGTTTCTTTCTGTGAGTGGTTTTGAAAAAGGATGTGAAGAATATCATTCCATGTTGACACGAGCTCACCCAACAGAATAGCTGCCAGTGCAGTTGGTGCTTGAATGGCTAAGTGCGATAGTTACTTTTCGTTGCTTGATTATTTTGCAGATGTGCTTTGCTTCTTTGTTTTATTTTACGTTACTCTTTCCATAAGTCTGTCATGAACCTCGTGAAGTTTAAAGACTGACGTTAAGCGGGAATATCCCTCTTTTGTTGAGGAATATCAGCTTGTATTCTGGTTATCTTTTCTGTTTTTGTACCAACAATGTTCCCCATCTGGTTACCTGGCACATCATTAACTAAGAGGACTATTGTGCCCTATTTCCTTCACAGGCTGGAAGTTTCTCCTAAGGTAGAACGCAGCTCAGATGTACCCCCTCCCCTCCCTCCTCGTTCCCCTGTTCCTCCTCAGTGCTCCTCTCCCTCTGCCTCTCTCTCCGGTCATGTCTCACCCGATGACTGCAGTCACATCAATGTCTTCACCCCTTCTTCCTCTCCCTCCTCAACCCCCATCTCCCCTTCCAATCCTTTCCTCCCACGTATGCAGCGCAATCCCTTTTTTGAGGAGCTCATAGCAGGAGAGTTGCAGAAGTCTCCTCCTTTTGAACCTTGCTCCTCTGCTGGCTCATCCCCCTTTCATTACACCACTCTACCTGCCCAGCCCCACACACCCACTGCTCCTCATGAAGTTAGCGCCACAAATATGGCTTCCATAAAGCGGGAGCGCCCAAGGGCAGTAGCTAGGCAGATATCACTTCCTGCATTATCGCCCAAAGTGGCCTCACCAAATCCTCCTAATCACTCCGCCCCTTGCTCCAGGTCAGAGAGTACAGGAGAATGGGAGGACTCATTTGATGCCTTTGCCTCTAGCAGGCTCAATTCCCCAAAAGTTTGTCCTCCCCAAAAAAAGCTGACAACCTGCCCGGGTTCATCTCGTAAACGTAGTTATCCCCTGGCCAATAACAGTAACTATGCACAAGAACTGCAAACATGTAATGAGGAGCCTCCACCTTTGCCTCCAAGGAGACTTTTAAGAACATCAGTGAATGAGATTTATTCTGATGGCTGGCTGCATAGAGGTCAGGAGCTAGCTGTCCATAAAGAAGCCTACCTCCTCTCTCAGACCGGTGTGGCCTCACTACAGCGTGGAAGAGAAGGAGAATGTAAAAGAAACAACATATCTCCTGACCCGCACACGAGCAGCGAGACCAGCGAGTCCCTCAGCCTGAACTCCCAGTCGCACACAAACGTTACTTCTCCGGGGCTCACGCCAGAAGACAAGCTCAAAAAGTTCAAATATGAACCTCTGGAAGACGAGACTGATTGCTGGGGGGGGATGTTGTTCGAGCAAGACTTGTACGGACGTGTGTGTAGAAGAAATTATGGACAATGCAAAGTAAACAGTCATCGTTTATCGCTGAACGCCGAGGAAACTACTGGAATTGAGATCACGTCTAAGAGCTCAGGGCCTAAAATGCTTCTTGATAGTGAGATATCCGTTGCAGAGCTTTTGAAAATGTCGCCCACTACTCTCTCACATGCACATGCCAAGGCGCTAGGTATTTCTCCCACTCCAGGAGAAGACATACTGGAAACGAACCTAGCAGAAACTCCCTGCACCAACAATAACATCTCTTTCTCGCTAACTTTAGGAGATCTGAACATGAATGTGAATAATACAGACTTTGGTTTTATTGATTCTGATGGGTCTTCGCACTCGGAGGTTGGCGATAAAAGTGGGACTTTACAGCAACCGCTTGAAAATTCACAGGTGGCCGTGTACCATTTGGAAACCAAACCTGAGGAAATATTTACTTTGAAGGACACTTACATCCCCGAGATGAATTCGTCATTTGAAATATCTTCCAATAAGCTGTGCAAAGTAGCTCCAGTCAGCCAAGACAATTGCCGTGATTATCGAAACGAACTGAACAATGTAGCACCGCTTGGTCACTCCAGGGTAACAAGCCGAGAAATGACTGCTTTGATGTCTCAAAATCAGACCAGTGTTTCACCAGCTGCTGAATGCAGAGAAGAAAGAAGAAATGACTATGATGATTTTAACCAGACGCAGAAGGACTTTGATGAAAATTGCAATATTCAAGCAGAGATGGGTAAACCTAACCAGCCGGAGTCATTTTCAGGGGTAGTTAGTGCACGTTTTAGACCAAAGGCAGTGTCCCGACAGAGCAGCAGCGACAGCCCGAACAGCCAAAGCAAAAGTGGAGACAGAGAGTTTGAACAGTTTTTATGTCTTGTGCAAAACATTTCAGAAATCAGTGAAGGACCGTCATCATATCAGCCCTCTAAATCAATTCTTTCTTCCTCGTTTGATTTCGATAAACAGGCAGGTTTGCTTGAATGTAGCAACAATGAGCAAACGTGTCACAGAGACTCAAACACAACATCGGCTCTATCTCTAAAAGGAAAAACAGCAGCGTGTCTTAAAGAAAACAGCGTTACAGGAAAACCTTCTGAGATCAGTTTTGAAGACCTCCACGCAAAAGTAGCGCCAAACTCGAGAAACCCTTGTGAGGCAAAGATTGGGCAATCTTTGCACGAACCCCCTTTTCTCCCTCCATCTTGTCTGCACTCTCCCTGTCAGCTGATACACCTGTCTGCTGTCCGTCCATACATCCCTCAAGCATGGGGCCAAGTGCTGGAGCCAGCACTACGCTGGCCGTGGCCCCCTACACCTCCTCCTACTCTACCACCTTCACCACTGACCAGCCCCTGGTCGCTGCACGGCACTCACTTTTGCCTGAGGAGACACAGACAGCTAGCAGGTGAGAATCCTCACACTAGGACATCACCTGTGTAGCTATTTACAAGCTGTACTAAATTAGAAGACCTGACAATAGCCATGATTTGCACATATGTAACTGGGATGTGTTGTTGTTTTTAACTCTTTGGTTGCTGTGATAGTTTTGTTTCCTGCTGGTCCGGCTTGCTTCTCGTTGAATGCACTTGCATATATAAGTTCTGCCTTCTCATCCAAAGCGATTGGATGATTACTGCTGTAGTGCTCTTGGCTTTGCTGCACATTTATGTTATTCATCTCATGTTTCAGTTTGTGGTTGCCTATTGTATTTCTTTATTTCTTTATTCTCTTTTTGCTTTCTCACACTTTGCTGTGCCTAAATTTAGCCAGTTTTTCTGCTAAAGAGTCACATATGTAAACAGCACCAAAAAAGTGGTAAAATATGCATTTTTTCTAACCTTATTCACAAAAGTATTACATTTTTGTACTTTTGTCATGTACAAAAGTAAGGCAGGCAGCCAGAATCGTCATTGGTGTTGAGCATTAAACGTTTATGAGACTCAGAAATCAAAAGTCTGTTTTGTGTCCCAGCTGTTTTGGGGGTGAGGTTAGAATTTTCAGCGGGACTCAATGGAGCTCAAAGAAATTACACTGAAACTCGATCTGGACAGCTGCAGCTTTTCATGCTGTGCTCCAACCTTTATGTTAAATGTTCACATGCTGCATATCTTTCCTTCAAAGAGTGAGGTCTCAGATGTGTTAAACCTCTCTAGGAAATGCCAAGCTATCATTTGACTTGGACTTGGAAAACAGTTAGAAGCAGTTATGCTGAACCAGTGTGGAAATGCTAGTGCTCACCCCTTTGTTTTTCAGGCCTCACCCAGTGAAGCCAATAACCTCTAGCCAATCAGAGAAGAAGGAGGGTCGTTCAGTTCTGGAGAAGCTCAAGTCGACTATTAACCCTGGACGCAGCACTCATCAAGTGACAGCTGAACCTGAGAAGAGTCAGGTACTGTGAAAAATACTTTGTAATCTTACTTTGTCCAGTGATGATTATTAATTAAATAAATTCTCTGTCATATTGGGATGAGGAACTCTAGAGCAGCGGTCTCCAACCTTTTTTCCGCCACGGACCGGTTAATGCCCGACAATATTTTCCTGGACTGGCCTTTAAGGTGTTGCAGATAAATACAACAAAATAAAACCAGTACCGATACCAAAAAAAAGATTATTCATAACACACGGGAAAAGACCCAGGGAAACCGAATTAAAGATAAAAACGATAAAAAATAATGCTAAAAATTGATAAAACCACTAAAAACCATAAATTTCACACCTGAGCCTCAACTCTCGCGGCCCGGTACCAAACGACTCACGGACCGGTACCGGTCCGAGGCCCGGGGGTTGGGGACCGCTGCTCTAGACCGTTTGAATAACACATCAGGGCAACACAGGAACAGTGCACCAGCTGCTTCCTAACACCCCCCTGTTAAACTGAAATCGCCTTCAACACTAGGAGAGAAATACTGATCCCATTACGCCTTCTAGGTGTGGCATAATTCTTTGACCTAGATAAGCATAAGTGTGGAATTAATTTCATATCTGTAACTACTTACACGAGCATATTATTTGTTTCTGCAGGAGAGCTGTTCTCTTTTACATTTCTGCATCCTGTTTAAGTAAATATGAAATGTTTCAAACTGCAGAGGATTTAAAATCACAGTTGTACTCTAGCATTTCTCGCATCGGTGAAACTTAACTAGCAAATCAGCAATATTGTTTTTCTTTTTTAATATAACACTGGATAATGTCGCCCCATGTGTGGTCAGTTGTTGGTCAGAACTTGGCTCATAACAGTTACATTAGTTTCTAATTCACCATTTCAATTTTCAAAACACTGCACGAGTCTGACTTTGTGCAAACAGTGGAAGAATTAAGTCATTAACCTGCCATAGTAAATCACAGAAAGCCATTAGGTTTGTGACTGTTTAACGCTTCCATGAGCATTTATTGGCACCAGCAGTGCACGTGGTGCTAATAACTGCACTGCAGGACTGTTGTGATGACCTCACTGTTTCCTGTGACTCATGTCATTTTTTTTAACCACCTGCAAATGAAAATGTCCCCACTTTAACTTTTTAACGCAGGGATCTGTCAATCATCAATCGTTTCAATCACATTTGGCACAGAAAGAATAGTTCGACTTTCTTTCTGAGATGCTTAGAGAGCGCTGCCTGGAAATGTTTAGGTTAACGTAAACACAGTGAATCGAGTTCAGACTCTGACTTTCACTCTTTATGCTAAGCTAAGGTAAACACATTTGCTGTCACGCCCAGAAAGAATGTGAATTAATATAGTTATTTCCTCTAAATATGATTGTTTACAGGTATTTTTCACATATGAAACCTTATTTTCCTTTGACCTGTCTTGCAGGAGGTGATGGTGGACAGGTCAGCCCAGTACCAGCACCTGACTAACATGGAGCTGATCTCCTTGCTGCTGCAGCAGGAGATGGACATGCAGAAGCAGCAAGCAGCCTCGGAGCAGCAGGAGGCGCAGCTGGAGAAATGCGAGGCCGAGCTGAAGAAGGTCAAGTCACAGGTTCGAGACCTGGAGGACTACATTGATAATCTGTTACTGCGGATCATGGAGCAGACGCCAACGCTGCTCCAAGTGCGTGCTAGGCACAAGTGAGGACAGTGCTAGTGTGTGATTGGTGTGTTTCAGGCCTCTAGGATATTGCATTATTGAAAGTTGTTATTTATGGATGAGAGTACGTAACTGTTCTGGAGGCAGATCTCCACCAAATCCGATCTCACAAACATCCAGGTCTTCTCACTGCTGATACTGCCCTGTTGATGTAGACACGATATTACCCAACATGCATGCTGGTTACTATCTCAATTTGGTACAAACAGAAAGCAGACAAAGCAGAAAAAAAGCTTTTATCAAAGCAGAAGCAAAAAATTCTTTTACTCATGCTTATGCATTAATGTAGTCAGCTGTTGTAAATTTAATCTTAAAGTCACTGCTTTCACATGTGCTTAAAATAAAAGAAAATAGGATACAGAAAAAAATTCTGGAAATGTTTTTGATGTGCTCTGGTCAAATATGATGTTAGCTTAAGTAACACTTTAAAAATGTAGGATTTACAGCCAATTCAATTTTGACACAAGGCTGTTTTATCAGTCCCGTGAAAAAATGCATCCACAGAGGTTAACTTGAGCTAACACCATATTTTTAGATTGTATTTAAGAATAAAGGTTGTAGCAACACATAAACTGCTGCTTCGCAAAGTGGATTATATTAAAAAAATGACTGTTTCTGCATTAACATTGCTGTATGATGACCAAAAAAACAGCATTTATGTTTGTGTCAGAAAAGACTGAAGAGGATAAAGACTTACAGTTTGCATTTGCAATAAAATACTCTGTTTCTTCAGTGCTCTCCCCCTCTCCTGGAATTTTACAGGCTAAAATAGTCAGAATGTTTTAATATATTTTTAAGCTTTTGTTGTCTGTTTATGTTGAAATTATAACATTTTACTGTAGGGATAACAGAGTAAACATTCAGTAAATAAGAGTATTATAAGTTATTTCTATCAAATAAAGTTTGTCATAATAACATCATACCTAATGCCACTCTAGTGTGACTGTAGCTACTTGCAATGCTTTACACGACCGCAGTACTGTAATATAATAAAATAAAGTGCACATGAGCCGAACCTTCCACACTACTTATGTTGTTTTTGCTACTGATCAAACTGCAGTAGGTCTGCAGAGTGACAAATCAATGCCGTCCTGCAAACTGTGCTGTATGTGGTAAGTCATGCAGCAATGCTTTTTATCTCCGCTAGAGGGCACTCCTGACTTTACAGCTTTGATGGAAACCTGCTGGTTCAACAGGGACCTCTGCTCTGCAACTTCATTAGAAAATTGCATCCATGACTCCACAGACCAGGCAAACACATCCCTTTGCAGGAGTGACGACGTAATTGTGCTTCTGGAAGTGTTGGTTTCAGGTGGCTGGATTATAGTAAAATAAGAAAGCAAAGACTTTATCAGGTTTGGCACAGTTCCCGTTTAGAAGGAACAGATCTGTACACACAGAAAGGGGCTCACAAAATTTAGCAGATAAAATGTAATTGCAGTCAGAGAAGGGGTATCCTTATCTTGTCCTTATGTAATAGTAGAAGATAGCATTTAAAATCTTATTTTGGGGGGTATCTGATGCATATTAACAGTGTTCATAATTAAGTAACCCCAAAGTAACACTATAGGGGAAAAAAATGAATGCTTTGAAAGTGACGCTGGAAGTGTCATTTATCCGAATTTATCATGCACATTTCGCTCCATATGCCACAGTTGGCTTATTTATTATTTTTTCTCAGTTTCCTCTTATTTTTCTTCATATGTATCAGCGTTATAAGAGGAGAAAAAACAAAATCTCTTGTCTTTTTTCTTGGTGTTTTGAGATGGAAGTAATTTCCTAAGCGGCAGTGTCTTGCTTCTCTCCACAGAATGATAAGAGGTAATGAAAGTGTCCAATGCGCTGACTGATAACATAGATTGTCGCTGCTGGTTCTTTATTAAGTCGCTCCAGGCCGACCATTACTCCTTGCAGACATCCGGCCACGCCCCCTCACATTATGAGTAATTGGGTCTATCTGACACCTATGGTGGCATCAGCGGTTATCTCTCCCCAAGATCAATCCGAACAGTTATGCAATAGCGTTCACCTAATCGATTATTTGGGATGTGTAGTCATGCGCTTCAACTTTGCCAGCGTTAAAGCAAATGAGAAAACTACATCTCCCGGCAGGCTTAGCGGCACATTGCTTCACTAGTTACACATTGAATGTAGTTCGCTGTACTTGGAAATCCGTTCATGATCCAGTTCATTAATAAATAAATAGTTGAGTGTCATGGCGGAATCCGCAGCGTGTCCTGCATTCCAGCTCGGGAGACCCCGATACGACCAGGTAAGCCCCCCCTCTACCCTCCGCTAACCATCCGTTAATGGGATTTTGTTTTCAGGCTTTTCGGTGGAAAACAGCTCCATCCTCCGCCCTGCAGCCGCTCCGTTCCGGATGCTGAGGCAGTTTGTGGGCACAAAGTTGGCTTTGATTTGTGATCCGATTCTTCGTTGCCTTTATTTAAACCGCGGTAACTTCCAGCTGCTAGTGAACTTGGTAGAGATGGATGAGTTTTGACTTTATTGCAGTTTTTATAGTGGAAATGATTTCTCGTCGGCAGTGCCATATCAGTGTTTTATGAGATTCCACGCCTCTTCGACGCACGGTTATATCACTGTTCGGATCTGCAGTCAACACACTGAGAGCTCGCCGTCGGTCGTTTTCTCTCAAATCTTCAACTGGCTGTCTGAGTTTGGCTTTTCCTATTTTCACTTTTAATCTAGGCTTCAAAATCTGTTGGAACATCTTGTACAATAATCCAGTCCAACCAAACTTTCTTTTTTACCCCCAGGATGCTTCCTGCAGACTGCTGTTGCTCCCACTTTGTTTGACGTTACTGGACTTCCAACCGCGTTAAAGTGAGCCGTCATTTGTGAGCCGCGGTCAAGCCAGCCGCCTCCTATCCGCCGCATAAATTTCCTTGCGCTTTTACACCAGTCTTTACGGTAGCGCCTTTTCGCTTTATATCCTGATTGAAAGCCTAGACTCGCGCACACGAGCGCGCACACAAATTACAATGGAACAGCCCAATACAGCCATCGTGACAGTCTGGTTGCATATTCAAAAATTCATTAAAAATCATTCTTAAAAGTTGATGCCAAGCTTTCAACACAATCCTCTTCTCGGACACCTACTTTACCTCTGGGGCAGGTTTTACCCAGATTTACTGTAATATTACTCAGAAATCACAGTAAACTCATATTCAGTGCAATACAGTCAAAACACTACAATTATGTTTATTTCAAAAATTCATTAAAAGTCATCCTGAGTAGTTGATGTCCAACTTTCAACACATCCCTCCTCTGGGACACCTACTGTACCTGTGTGCCAAGTTTCATCCAGATTTACTGTAGAATTCCTCAGAAATTAAAGGAAACTTATATTCAATTCAATACAGTCAATACAATAGAATTATGTCAATTTTCAAAAATTCATTAAAAATCATCCTGAGTAGTTGAGGTCCAACTTTCAACACTTTCTTACTCTGGGCGTCCTACCGTACCTCTGGGCCAAGTTACATCTCAATTCACTGTAATCTTTATCAAAAATTGAAAGAACAATTATATGTCAATGCTGGATGTGTGTCCTTTCAAAGTGACACTAAATAACAGAACTCAGGCACATCAGGGAATAATCCAAAAGGCGGATTTATTAAACAAAAACAACATACAAAATATCTCTAACCCATACTACATAACCTAAAAAGAAACAAAGGGACACTTAGAAGCACAAGAAAACAATACTGAAAGGGCAAGAGACACAGCCCAAACATAATCCACAACTAAAACGCCAAAAGAACAAGTCATCCCACATAGCAGACGGGTCTTGCCTGGATCTGGTGTCAAGCTGGCACTGCTGGCTGACTTCTGGCATGGTAAGATGGCACTGTTTATGTGATGGCATGCCACATTTGGCCTGATTGGGTGAATGTGACATGTTGTATAGAGCACTTTGAGTAATATGGGTGAGTAAAAAAGCGCTGTATAAGAATCAGTCCATTCACTGTCTGAACAGAGTTTCGTCATGTTACTTTTGCACTATTATGTTCCAGCACATGTTGTTATTACATGGCTTACATGGCTAAGGTACACATTAGGCTGACATCTGGGGCCAGAGCTGAAACTGTTCTGGGCCAGCACAGGGCCAGCAGTGTGTCTGCAACTGGCCTTGTGCTGGCTCATGTGTGGGCCACCTCTGGTAAACCAGATCTGGGCCACCATAGGGCCGTCATTCTTTGCGGTACGCAGGCCATGTGTAAGCACATTGTGTGGGACAGATCCAGGCCATACCAATTTTGCTATGTGGGAGGAATTATGTAAAAATAGAAACATCATAAAAATGAAAATGAACATAAAGTAAAATGTACTGAAAAGAACATCAGTATGGCCATCATTATTTGCTTGGAAAGTCTAAAGTTCCATGGCTTTGAACAGCCAGAGAACGCAATGCCCAGCTTAGAGCGACTAAAAGTAACTTCTTTTAACATTCTGTCATTCTGCCTCCATATCAAACATCCACTAAAAATAGTCATTTGAAAAAAAATATTCGCCACTTTTCATCAGTTTGGGTTCCTCTGTTTATAGCAATTTTTAGAAAAGAACCCAATACCTTTGTCACTATACAGTTGTACAGTGAGATACAGAGCATCTCCTACTCATTGCAAACATGCTGGGAGGGTGGCTCTATCCGCCTTAGTGCAGCTGCTGTACCATACTGTGATGCAGTAAGTTAGTAGGCTCTCAATGGGCGAGTGGTGGAAGGGTGAGCTGTTGTCCACAAAGAGCATTCTGGCGTAGCTCTGCCGCTGTTCTAGGTGACTCAGCACCGAGTGGAGGGTGATGGCATCTTCTGTGAATCTGTTTGCACGGTATGCAAACTGGTGGGGGTCGAATTCTGGGGGGAGGTAATCCTTGGTGTGCTGAAGGACTAGTTTCATGATTACCGGTGTGAGGGCCACAGGGCAATAATAGTTCAGGCTGGTGATGGGAGACTTCTTTGGCACTGGGATGATTGTGGCTGATTTTAGACAGGATGGGATGGCTGCTTCATCCAGTGAGAGGTTGAAGCTTCTGGTGGAGATGAGGGGGAGCTGGTGGCCACATGGTCTTAGCACTTTACCACGTATTCCGTCTGGACCGGCCGCCTTCCTGGGGTTCACTGCTAGGAACACACATCTGACATCGTGCTCCGTTACAGTGAATGGAGCGGTGCAGGAACCAGGTGAGGATGAGGATGGGAGCAGGGCTGAGGCAGATGAATGCTGCTGTTGTGGTGTTTCAAAGCGGGTGAAGAAGCTGTTTATTTCCTCTGCTAGCTGCACACTCAGGTTTTCTGTTTTCACAGTTCTGCCTCTGTGGTTTATGATGTCTATTATTCCATGCCATGTGTTGTTGCTGGACAGGTGGGACCCCTTTTCAGGTCAGCTCGAGCAGACCTGTACAGAGCTTGTATTTTTGAGGAATAATTTTATTATTGAACAACAACCATGTTCTCAATGAACCCAAAAAACTCATTAATATCAAAGCTGAATGTTTTTGGAAGTAGTTTTTAGTTTGTTTTTAGTTTTAGCTATTTTAGGGGGATATCTGTGTGTGCAGGTGACTATTACTGTGCATAATTATTAGGCAACTTAACAAAAAACAAATATATACCCATTTCAATTATTTATTTCTACCAGTGAAACCAATATAACATCTCCACATTCACAAATATACATTTCTGACATTCAAAAACAAAACAAAAACAAATCAGCCCCACAAGCTCATCTTTGATGATACCAGCCCAAACCAGTACTCCACCTCCACCTTGCTGGCGTCTGAGTCGGACTGGAGCTCTCTGCCCTTTACCAATCCAGCCACGGGCCCATCCATCTGGCCCATCAAGACTCACTCTCATTTCATCAGTCCATAAAACCTTAGAAAAACCAGTCTTGAGATATTTCTTGGCCCAGTCTTGACGTTTCAGCTTGTGTGTCTTGTTCAGTGGTGGTCGTCTTTCAGCCTTTCTTGAACTGAACATAAGTTCCCTGCAATTTCTGAAGAATATTACAGTAAATCTGGCTGAAACTTGGCCCAGACGTACAGCAGGTTTCCCGGAGGAGGGATGTGTTGAAAGTTGGACCTCAACTACTCAGGATGATTTTTAATGAATTTCTGAAAATTGACATAATTCTATTGTATTGACTGTATTAGATTGAATACAAGTTTCTTGTAATTTCTGAGGAATTCTACAGTAAATCTGGATGAAACTTGGCACACAGGTACAGTAGGTGTCCCAGAGGAGGGATGTGTTGAAAGTTGGACATCAACTACTCAGGATGACTTTTAATGAATTTTTGAAATAAACATAATTGTAGTGTTTTGACTGTATTGCACTGAATATGAGTTTACTGTGATTTCTGAGTAATATTACAGTAAATCTGGCTGAAACCTGGCACACAGGTACAGTAGGTGTCCCAGAGGAGGAATCTGTTGAAAGTTGGACATCAACTACTCAGGATGATTTTTAATGAATTTCTGACATTTCCATAATTGTATTGACTGTATCGGGCTGTTTCATTGTAATTTGTGTGCGCGCATGTGCGTGCGACTGTTCGCGCGCGCGCACGTGTGCGCGAGTCTAGGCTTTCAATCGGCACATAAAGCGAAAAGGCGCTACCGTAAAGACTGGTGTAAAAGCGCAAGGAAATTTATGCGGCGGATAGGAGGCGGCTGGCTTGACTGCGGCTCACAAATGACGGCTCACTTTACCGCGGTGACTTCCACGAATGTCTGAAGCTCATTACTGAATTTTCCCTCCGTTAGTTAATTTGCAGTGGTCAGGCCTGACAGATAACGTGTCCTTCACGTTGACTCCGATGGCACGTTGAGGACAAGTTAAACTCGCATCTAATTATTCTGTGGTCATTCCCATTTAACGAACAGCAGTATTAAGGGAGTTATTTACGCTGTAATGTCAATGCACAGAGTAAAGCCTTCATGCGTGGAGTGTAAATTAAAGTCACACTAAACTGCTTTAAATCTGATGTTCTCTCAACTCACACGAGCGACCAATACAGTTGTTATTATGCCACCATGACAGCAGAAAAAAATATTGGAAAATATGAAAATTTTCCCACAACTACTGAAGTGTTTTCGGGTCAAGTACATTTGATGTGACAGATCTTTACTGAAGAAATGCACAAAGAGACACAGAAATCATTCAAATATTATTCAGATATTATTCTATTATTCCATTCTATTTCTTAACTTGCTGTTCAGTTTAACCAAGAGGCACTGTGTTTTGCAGGAGTGACCTAACCTGGAGTGTTTTTCAGTACAGGCAGGAGCTGGCACTCTGACAGAGCACAAACACGAGGGGAACATGCAAACTCCACACCCAGTGGCCCTAAAACCAGGTTTAACCCCAGGACCCTCTTTCAGTGGTTCAGAAGTGCTATCGCTGCAAAAATTGTAACCCCCCCCCCCCCCCCCAAAAAAAAAACAAAAAAAAAACAAAAAAAAGAAAACCCTGCAAAAATGACCACAAAAAGATATAAAGCAGCAAGTAAGAGTTACAAAAGGATAAGAAAGGCATGCAGCATTACACAAAATGACTACGGTGAGATGTAGAACAACACAAAGAGACACAAGATGACGTCAAAGAGACAAAAAGACCAAAAGAGACACAAATGAATGTTGTCTCTCGCAATCTGTCTCTCTTGATCTAATTTAGGAGGATTGAAGCACTGCATGCATGAGTGTGCCTCCAGATCTGTTTCATAATTCATTCATGGACGCACCAATTAGTACAGGATATTGCATTGTTCACAGACTGCCCAAGTGACAGCTTATTAACAGTCTTTGTCTCAGGATATTTATCATTTTTTTTAACTGATTACCATCACCAAGGCTCCCCAGCTCGGCCCCGCCATTAGTTTTTCATTGCTCTTTCCCCTCTGGTCCTCAAAAAGACGTTCGTTTTTCATCAGTAACCTGCAGTTCATGTTGGGCTGTTCAAGGTGCTGCAATACTTTTAGTTCTTTGCATCAAAGCATTAAAAATTAGGGCAGTCCTTGAATCAGCATGAATCTTGTTTGGTTTGTCTGTGCTCTGTGCCGCGCTCCATCTCTGCTAGCCTTGTTGTGTGTTCTCCAGGGAGCTGAAACTCATGCATAATTAACGCGGGCTCCTCACACAGATCCTCCCTTCGCCCCACTCTTACAAAACAGCACTGCAGCACATATGGCCTGTCAGAGGAGGAGACATGCGATGAGGGAACGAGGCAGTGACAGAAAACCCAGAGCAGTGATACGGATAGATTTATACACCTACGGTCTTTATAAGGACAGAAGGTTGTTTCCAGTCATTTCAATTTGAAACTGGTGCTAGAGAGGTAATGAAAATAGAGACGTGTCAGTTCCACTGTCATTCTGCTGTGTTTCCCTCCCTTCATCTCTGATAAATGTCTCTGACGGATTCTGATTGAAGCTGCCATGTTTTCACCCGTCTGGTTTGCCAAAGAGACTCTTGGCACAGGCTCCTGTTGGGCCTTTTCAGATTGCTGGCACACATACTTAGCAATTGGCATGCTGATGTAGAAACAGTGAAGGGAACAGAAAACAGGGCGCTTGACCAGCAGCTTCAAGTCTCACTTGGGAGGAACTTTTACTGGAGTAAATGTGCAGATTGCTGGTGCATTTCCCCCAAACTTTAATCTTAAAATACATAATTTGCTTTTACATCTCAGCATTATTTCCTTCCATATGATTATAAGAAAACTGCTACACAAAGAAGTTGTGAATTACATTTTGAAGTAGATTAACGTGATCATGTGTATTCATTTCAGTGTTTCTGAACCTTGGTTTTGACCTTGCAAATATTCTTCCATCAATATAAAACAACAGGATGCAGACATGTGATGTTATGAAGCTATTGCTGACTCAGTGTAACTGTGAGGCAGATAAAACTGTTTGTTATGATCACGAACAAGTCGAATGGAATTGGTTCTGTGTATTTGAGTGAAAACATGTTTTCCTGCTATTTTTAAGGATTAACTCTGTCATGCTGTCTTTCCCAGGGTTCGTTCTTTGGTCGACTGAGACACTTTGTAGACATCATTGACCCGAGCACTCTGTTTGTCTCACAGGTAACGTTTTCTCTAAAACATCTAGATGTACAGACAGGTGTCAAACTAAAGGAAAAACACAACAAAGTCTCTTTGTAAGATGCTCAGCCATCTCGGGCTGCCAGGACTGCTTCAGTGCAACTCTAGTCTCTAGTAGTGAATCTCCTATTTATGTTCTACTGTATTGAGAGCGGATGATGGTGAAGATCATGTCATACGATTCACATCATTTTCGTACCCATCAGCCAATTCAGGGTAGACTTGCAGTCAAGACCGCCTAAACCAAGACCAAGACAATATCAAGACCAGAGGGTATCGAGACCAAGACAAAGACGAGATGAGACCGAGAACGAGACAAAAAAGTCTTTAAACTGCAGCCGGATGCTGCTTCGTTTACAGGTGTCGGGCATATTTATGTGTTCTTGCGATGCACTCGCACAGCCCTCCTCACCGCTGTCTGCTGTCTCACTCACTCACTGAGAGGACAGACGGATGCTCCACTTGACTGTCGCGTCTCTCACCCTCTCTGTTTTTCACATAATGATATTATCCTATATCCTCGCATGTGATTATGGGATTGGAGCATAGCTGAGCCACTGTGTGAGAGCTGAAAGGAAATTAAGTGAGGAGCGGCTCTCGCTCAATGGGAGTCGACTCTTCTGATTCACTACAAAGCGCTCTGTAAGCACGGCTCGTAGAGCTGATGCTTTTGTGCATGACACATTATCGAACGTTACGCTGTGCGTCGTGGATACTGTTGACTCCAAATCTCCCGACCACTATGTCGATCTGAGACAGGAAGACCAAGACAAGACCGAGACCAAATCCGTCAAGGCCAAGACAAGACCAAGACCACGTAAAAGTGGTCTCGAGACCAAGACCGGTCTCGAGACATCCAACTCTAATTCAGGGACCCCTCGTGTTCTTTGGATGGTGACCCTGGTATCCTGAGACGCCACTCCCACGAGGACAGAAACATTTTATTAGAGGATAAAGTTGAACATGGGACAAGTGGATTTAAACCATTCCAGGAAAACCCCCCTTCCACATCATAACTGAGCCACCAGGTCCCCTCACTGTGTGGGCAAGGGGCTCAGGGTTTTTCTGCAATTTCTCACCCTCAGTTTGTACAATAAATAAAACTCCATATATCTGTATCTGTGTGTCATATTTCACAGTGATATTCCTGATTCATGAAAACATTTTGTATTTGAACATCTTAAAAGGTGTCACAGTGGAGTAATAAAAACTCAAGAATTCAACTATCAACTTGCTAAACATGCCATGTGCACATGATGGATAGGTTTCTCATAACTCTACAACAAATAATTGTTAAAATGCCAAATTAATTACAAGGTAAAGCTTTTTTTTGCAGTCTTAAATATTTTCCTGTCAAATGCAAAGTGATGTTCAAGTGTATTTTCAGTTGGAAAGGTGCTGTATTGTGGATAAATTTGTTTATATATGTTCAGGTACAGCGCCGCAGTAATACAGAATTCTATATTCTACACAATCTTGTTCCTGCAAAAGGATAATTTCATTCTTGTTCCAATTTTGACAGAAACGGCTAAACGAATGCATCAAACTCCTCGATGACTACAAACATGGCTCACTCCCACCTGGAGTGTCTGACGTTCAGGTGAATGTTACGACATAATATTACACAATCTGTTCCTGAGAGAAATCACAACATCCTGGCTACAGCAAAATGCACATTTTCACAATATAGAAAAGGCAAACTCAATAACATCTTCCATCCATTTAAGGAAAATTATAATAATACTTCATATTTAATTATAGTTCTTTTGTTTTATTGCATTGCTCACATGTTCAGCTGTGGGAAGCACAGAAGATCAAACAGGTAAGTATTATATCGGACGTAAGTCGGCCCACGTTTACTGCCCTTTCATACATTCAAGTCTCTGGGCTGCTGGCGGCATGAGGAAGCTTTCATGCTCTCTGCACGCAGGCCATCATTCATCCTGACACAGGAGAGAAGATCTTCATGCCATTTCGAATGTCAGGTACGGCCTCAGATGAAGATCTTTGCTGAACTTGTTTGAGTTGATCCATTGTATCATCATTGTCTACACTGAAAATCATGTTTTCACTGTGCAGGTTATGTACCATTTGGAACACCAATTGTAAGTCACATATGAAAGCCATGCATTTCATAGAACACGGTCAAATTTGGGGACAGATGAAAGGAGATTTTGAACTTATTTTGTCCAAAAATAAGCTCCTATTCCCTGATTTCATCTAGGTCATTGGCCTTCTTCTCCCAAATCAGACTGTGGTGTCTACCATTATATGGCAGGTACTGTAAATAACATGCTTATTGTAAATCATTGCATTTATTGTCCATTTTGAACATCTGGTAAGTGCACTTTTACTGGGTACATGCAAAGCTTTACCACCTGTTATACACTGGGACATTGTAAAATAAAGTGCTGCTGCTCTGTTTAACACTACTCGCTCATCCTTTAAGCCCGGCTCTTCCCTCATGTCCTCCCTTCCTTTTTTCTTCAGTGGTTGAACCAGAGTCACAATGCCTGTGTGAACTATGCGAATCGTAATGCGACAAAGGTAAAAATGCAAATAAATACAAACTAAACTAAAAAAACCAACTATACAAATGTTGTGACACTGTTTGTTTTTCTTCAGCCTACACCAACATCCAAGTTTATTCAAGGCTACGCAGGAGCTGTGACGAGTGCTGTATCTATTGCAGTGAGTGGGTTTAAGATTAATACAGTTCGTCTTGTGGAATAACTTTTATCATGTTGCAGATGTTTAACTGCAGCACTGTGGAGCTGTATAAAAAGCTGGTTTTACTTGGAATTAAGAGATTTAACAGATATTTATTCCATATTTTATAGGTGGGACTGAATGTGCTGATTCAGAAGGCCAATAAATTGAGTCCTGCCACCAGAATGATAATACAGAGACTTGTCCCCTTTCCAGCTGTAGGTAGGTTTTCAAAGGAGCCTTTGTTATGATGAGGGTGGGTTTCATGTGGCCCTCTGCTGGTTGATCTTACATCTTGTTTAAAAATGATTTCAGAGTTTTGTAATTGTGCTAGGATATTTTATGTATTCCTTTTATTATTGAACTTGTTATTCTCATGAACATCAGCAGTTCTACAGATTAATCCACGACATGCTTCTATTTTCTTCTTCTTTGTCAGCTTCATGTCTGACTGAACACCCTGGTACTTTGTACAAATTGGTTAACATCATTTCAACATTTTAATATCAGGTCATGTTTAATTTTTGTATGTTTCCTGAATGTTTCTAGCTCTGAATAAAGCTGTATGGGAAAGGTTTCTCATAACTAAAAGACCAAAAAGTGCTGCATTAATTCATTTTATATCCTAGAATATTAGCTAGAAACTAACAATCACACTACCCGCTACAAGCAAGCACTTGACAACAGTGGGAACGAAAAACCCTCCTTTTAACAGAAAGAAACCAGATTCAGGGAGGGGCAGCCATCCGCCATGATTGATGAAGAAACAGTGCATCATTAGAAGCTCCCAGCAACCGGACATTTTTGCAGTATAACTAAAGGCTGGTGAAGGGTCATCTACATGAGTATGAACTGCAAGCTTAATCAAAAATGCACATTTTAGGTGTAATCTTAGCTGGCTCCATAGCAGAGAGACCTGATAGCTGAAGGTTGTATCTGATATTCTGCTTTTGATAATGCTGGGAACCACTCTGTACATTCACTCAATTCTATTCTTGTAATTTAACCAATCCGGAAAAAGTAACCGGAAATACATAAGAGGAATGAACAGTGCTGAATAGGCCAATCACAATAGGTGCAAGCTGCATCAACCTGAAATGTAGTTACATTTCCAAGGAAGTGCAGGTTGGGTTATGCCGTAGGTGTGGGGTTTCAAAGAGGTTTGCAGTTATGACATGCCAATGGTGTAGATTTCCCACTGAAGCATAAATCCCTGGTAAACCTTCAGTCACAGAGCGATGCTCTGTTAGGATAATACGGTACTATGTGGTCTTTAAATGGCCTGGTAAAATGGCCTGCATTTGTATAGCGCTTTTCTAGTCCCTAAGGACCCCAAAGTGCTTCACACTACATTCAGTCATTCACCCATTCACACACACATTCACACACTGGCGATGGCAAGCTACGTTGTAGCCACAGCTGCCCTGGGGCGCACTGACAGAGGCGAGGCTGCCGGACACTGGCGCCACCGGGCCCTCTGACCACCACCAGTAGGCAAACACGGGGTTAGTATCTTGCCCAAGGATATTTGACATGCAGCCAGGAGGCAGCCTGGGATCGAACCACCGACCTTCTGATTAGTGGCTGACCTGCTCTGCCACCTGAGCTACAGCCACCCCATAGTCTTTAAGATAAGATGGAGGCTGATTATGTCTTTTATGAGAATTAAATTCTGATAACACGGAGCCAGTGAAGAGAAACTGAAAATGAAGAAATGTGATTTCTCTTTTAGTTTTAGTTAGCGCTCTCGCTGCAGTGTTCTGGATCAACTGAAAGTGTTTCAGGGACATTTAAAGTGACCTAATAATGCATTACAATAGTCATGCCTGGAATTGATACGTGCACGATCTTTTCAGCATCGTCATCACTCTGAGACAGGATTTGACAGTGATGGTAATGGAGAAAGTAATGGTAGTGTCCTGGTTTGGGCCACAGTGTTGTGGCTGCACAGACTACAGTCACAACGTCTGTGGCTGCAGTCGTTGTTTGTCAGTCTCTGCACAGATTCTGGTTAAAATGCATTATAATTTCTGAGCTGTCTCCCTCTCCCTTTCCAGCTAGTGCAAACATCTGTAACGTGGGCCTGATGAGACACAATGAGCTGTCCGAGGGCATCGATGTGCTTGACAACAACGGGAACATTGTGGGATCCTCCAGAATTGCTGCGAGACATGTGAGGGCTCTTTCATTTTTGCATGCATGATTCTCGTTTGAAATCCAAACGCCATCTGATTTCCTGAAAAATAAATAAATAAACTCAGTGTTTGAAATGGAGCATGTGCACAATGTTCTCTATCCCCAGGCAATCATGGAAACTGCCTTTACACGTGTGGTCCTCCCAATGCCAATCTTTGTCCTGCCCCCCATCATTATGTCCTACCTCGAGAGGTTTGTGCAGAAATACATTGTTAAGATTTTTTTCCTGTTAGGGTTGCAACTAGTGACTTACTTTTGTTGCTGTTAGTTGTTGTTAGTTGTTGGCCAGTTGGTCTAGAAAAGTACATAAAGCTGCTGCCAAAAGTTCCTAGAGCGATGTGGCACAGTTAAAACAGTAACAGCACAAACCTCAAACATGTAAAATGATCAGAATGTAAAATATAATGCAGTAAGTTTTCCAACAAAGCAAATCAAACAAAAAAGAAAAGCAAATGAAAAGAAACAAATGTACTCATATAGAATAATTACGTTTATGAATGCTGTTGTGGGTAATGATGCTTTTTATTCAACCTATAATACAAGAAAATGCAGCGACCACCCATTTAGTCAAAACTGAAGTAACACTAGTACTTAAGTATGACTGTGACTAAATCAAATCATGGCAAAAGAACAGTTGAAGCCTAAGTTAGCCTTTGAATTAAAGTACAATTTAATAATCTGGCAGGTGCAGGGCTTTGTATTATCAGCTTTGATGTTTTTGCCTCCTGATGGTTATCCAAAGTCAGACTCTAACACAATCAGCAATCAATAAATCCATTACAGTAGTTTGCTTTGTGTCATTGTGCAGCAAACTGGGACTGCTTTACCATTGCTTTAATTGTGCTCTTTTTTAGTATTGGCTGCTTGAATTTGTTCTAAAAATGCACAGCAAATACTACAAGTACTACTTTGTGTGTACTGAACCAAAGCTGACATGTGTTGTGCCCCGAAGTGTTTACTAAACTATTCATTCAGTCAAAGGTCACAAGAGTAAAGGACAGACAATATAAGAAGAAATAGAAAAGTAAAGCAGATTTTGTGCCTTTAAAGAAGAATCTGCAGTCAGATTTATGATATTCTCTCACACACACATAAATCTCACACCCTCTAATCGTGCAGAAATAGCTCCCCTAAATCTGCACATGATGTTTTTCTCCAGATCCAAAAATAACTCATAGCTTTGCAGGAGTCATCTGGGATCGATCCACACAGCACGCTCACGTTTCTTTTTTATCTCTGCCTTGACTTGTGTAGGCTGCGATTTCTGCAGAGCAACCGCAGGCTGTTGCTGCCCATCCACAGCGTTGTGTGCCTGGTTACCTTTGGCCTCTCCTTACCCGTGGCCATCAGTCTGTTCCCCCAGATGTCTCAGGTACAGTACATACACTGTTAGACGGGCTGCTGCCTTCAAGGCCAGATGGCACAGGGAGCAGCTGTGCAAAAATTCAAATTACATGTACACAGCTTGACATGCAGAGCCCCGACCCACATCCTTTTATTCCAGCGTCTAATTAAAACTCTAAATGACTTTCAAGGCTAAAGGAAGGAGAGAAGAGCTCAATTCTTACATTTGGTTTCATGGTCTTTGTTTTGCTTTCTTTCACTCTCTTTTTTTTGTTGGCAGATCGAGGTGTCTTGCCTTGAGCCGGAGATTGCCATGGCAACAGATTGCAAGGTGGTGACCTACAACAAAGGTTTATGATGGATGGTGGTGGAGTGGGAGAGGAGAGCAAAGGGAGCCAGGAGGAAAAGGAGGCTGCAGTGTGAATAGCTGTCAGGGAGTCTCAGCTGTAGGGTTCCTCCTGTCGACAGGTTTGGGAACTATGTGCTGCATTTTTATCACAGGAAAGACTGCTTTTTAAACTGGTTTCTGCATTTATCAAGATCCCAGCAGTTATTAAATCATAGTTTTCTGAGAGGTTTTTTATTCTGTCGTCTCCTTTTTAAGAGCTCTTTGTATAGAAATGCTGATTTATTCTCTGCAAAGTCAGATTTAGCATCAGTTCATTATTTAATGCTGTATAAATAAGTGTTCCCTACAGATATGCTATTCTTTGTTGGTCCGACCGAGTACAGTTCTTCTCACTGCGTCATCCCTAACTTTGTCCGTCTGTGACTGGGGGACTGTGTATGCCGTGCAGAGCCAGTTTGTTTGAGCTTTTTGGTTTGAAACTGCTGCAAATGAACCAAAACAGTAAAAATATTCCTTCACTCTGTTTTGAAACTTGGGACAAACATTTGTAAAATATATTGAAAGCAAATGCAGTATTGATTATATGAGAGGAAATCAGCCCAAGGAGAGATGAACGTGTATAAGCTTATGAATCCAAAAATCGTTGGACAAACAGCGACGTGTATGTCCAGAGACTGTTCTGTGCACTGCTATTAAGCTGTAGCCACTTAATAGCAGTACAAAGACCAGTGTGCACAATTTCCACAGCCATTAATAAAGAAGAGCACACAGGTACCTAACTTCTTTAGTGGTCCATGCATGCATAAAGAGCAGCACCATAATCCAATAAAGTTAAAAAAGTTAAAGAAATGTTGCAGATGAAAGGTTTTCCCTGCCTGAAAGGAGGAATTAGATTTATTTCTAAAAAAGGAACCTTAATTTAAATTAAGTGATGTTTATTCACAGTCCTGAGTTGCTTGCGCTGTGATCAGATTTTAGTTAGATTTTTAAGAGATTTGCTGCAGCAACCTCCTAATTACAGCCCTCATATGGGAAACACAGTTCTCACAGTGCCCATGCTGAGCCACATATATTTAAAACATTTTCTTATTGTTTACTGACAGTAAGGAATATGGCCATGCAGAATAAGTCTTTTATATTGGATAAGACAAAACCCGATACCAATATATTAGGATCATTATGAGCCTCTTAATATAAAAATGTATTTATTTTTCCTTGTACTGGCTCCTATCCATCTGATGACTCTGTGGAGGTAGAGGCAAATATAAAATTATATATATATAAAATATAAAACTACAAGTAGTAAGTATTTTTCATCAGGTTCATTAAAGACATAAATCTACTGTATTGTGGCTGTGACATGTAGTGAGTGAGATGAAAACATCTTCTGAACTGCAGCTGATAATAATCTGATTATGGAGATGGAAAGGAGTCAGCTGCATGCAAACTAAGTTGTTGAGTGAGACTCACTCGGACGAGGGAAACTTTCACTATGAAACAATGTAAAAAGGTGAAGCTCCTGTTAAGTAGCTGCACTCTCGATGTCTTATTGTTTATACAAGTTTTAAACTGGCAGTTGATACATGCCAGTGATTTTAACCCACACAATGTGAAAGAACTGCTAAAACATGGCATTACATTTTCTTGTATGAAGGTCATTTTGCTCCATTACTGACTGTTGTCAAGTTACTGTTTTATTATTAAAGAATTGCTTCTTTTGTACACAATTTGAAATAGAACCATAACATATACTACACAACTGACTGTTTTTAATTCTTTGTGTAAAACTTCCACTGATACTATTGCAAATGTTTGCCAGTCAAACAATGTAAACCTGATATTATTTTACTATATAGCCTGTAATAAATACTCTTACTGTATGTAAAGTGTCTGCACTCTTTACTTCATGTTGCTACAGGATGCTTTTCCACCCTTTACAGTAAGGCTTCTGTATTATGTTGGTTTCCCTGGTGAAAAAGTAATTGGCTGTTATAATATGAATGAACTCTGATTAACCATAACTTTTTGGAAACCTGAGTTCAGTTTCACTAGCTGTGCCCCAGCCTGATTACTGCCTGTTGAAGCAAGAAATCACTTAAATAGAACCTGTCTGACTAAGTGAAGTAGGCTAAAATGCCACAATCTAAAGAAACTCAAGAACGGATGAGAAACACATTAATTTGCATCTGTCCGTCTGGAAAGGGTTACACAGCCATTTCTAAAGCTTTGGGACTCCAGCAAACCACGGTGAGAGTCATTATCTATACATAAAGAAAAGTTGGCATAGTGGTGGACCTTCCCAGGAGGGCCAACCGACCAGAATTACCCAACGACGGGCGCTTTCCCGCGTCAACGAGGGTCGTTCAGGTTAACCCACTATGAGATCTTGCCTCACTCTATCATGTAATCTATTGGGGTCACCTGAAGCAAGAGGCGAGTGGGTGTTAAGGTTCCTGGGAAGGGATCCTAAGACTGCATTGTAGGTGGCAGACGGTGCTGCAAGCCATCCCCTCTGTTCAACATGGCCTTTTGTAGTGGACATAGATGGTTTCTTTCACTCCTCTTTCAAACCATCTGTCTTCTCAGTCCAAAACGTGGTAAGTGAGGAACAAGCCTGTCACTGGGGAAAGTACTACAGCTGTGGAAGACCTCCTGCGTGGTACCAGTACCAAAGACCTCCCATCCTAAGGACGCAAGCAGCTACAGTCCAGTAGCCCTGACATCACATCTGATGAAGACCCTCGAGAGGTTGGTTCTAAACCATCTGCGCCCCCTGGTGAGGTCTTCATTGGATCTGCTACAGTTTGCCTACCAGCCTGGCATCGGGGTGGAGGACGCCATCATCTACCTCCTGCACCGAGCTCTGACTCACCTGGAGAAGCCTGGAAGCTCTGTGAGGATCACGTTCTTTGATTTCTCCAGTGCTTTCAACACCATCCAGCTACGACTTCTGAGGGACAAGCTGGAGCTATCAGGAGTGGACCAACACATGTCCCAGTGGATACTGGACTACCTCACAGGCCGCCCACAGTATGTGAGGACACAGGGCTGTGTCTCTGACACGCTGGTCTGCAGTACGGGGGCCCCACACTGTGCTGGCACCGTTCCTCTTCACCCTCTATACCGCAGACTTCTCCATCAACTCCCCACGCTGCCACCTACAGAAGTTCTCTGACGACTCTGCCATAGTCGCCTCATCACAGGTGAGGACGACTCAGAGTGCAGACAGTGGACTCTGGACTTTGTGGACTGGTGTCAGCAGAACCACCTGCTGATCAACGCCGGGAAAACCAAGGAGCTGGTGGTGGACTTCCGGAGACGCTGACCCACCACACTGACACCGGTGAACATCCAGGGAGTGGACATTGAGATAGTGGACTCCTATAGGTACCTGGGTGTTCACCTGAATAATAAACTGGACTGGAGCCACAACACTGATGCTCTTTACAGGAAGGGTCAGAGCAGACGCTACCTGCTGATTTGGAGTCCAGGGAGCGCTTTTAAAGACCTTCTATGACTCTGTGGTGACATCTGTCATTTTTTACAGTGTGGTGTGTTGGAGCAGCAGTTTATCTTCAGCTGAGAGGAAGAGGCTGGATAAACTCATCAGGAAGGCCAGCTCTGTTCTGGGATGCACCCTGGACCCAGTGCAGGTGGTGGGAGACAGAAGGACTCTGGCCAAAATAACATCTCTGATGGACAGAGTCTCCCAGCCCAATCTCCAATCTACCATTTCTCTCAAAAATCCTTGAAAAAATAGTTGCTTCACAAGTCCATCTTCACCTAACTGATAATAACCTTTACGAACAGTTCCAGTCTGGCTTTCGTCCTCTACATAGCACTGAAACTGCTCTTATAAAAATAACAAACGACCTTCTTATAGCAGCTGATTCTGGTCTCCTCTCCATCCTTATCCTTCTTGATCTGAGTGCAGCTTTTGACACCATCTCTCATCCCATTCTCCTTAGCAGATTAGCTTCTATTGGTCTCTCTCACACTCCACTAGCCTGGTTTAAATCATACCTATCTGACCGCACTCAGTTCATTCAATTAAAATCCTTCACTTCTCAGCTTTCTCCTTTATCCACTGGGGTGCCCCAGGGATCTGTCCTCGGGCCCCTTCTTTTCATCATCTACCTTCTTCCACTCGGACATATTTTTCGTAAATATAATATTCAGTTCCACTGCTACGCCGATGACACCCAGCTCTATCTCTCTACCAAACCTGACTCTACTCTTCCTCCACCCTCCCTCATCCTCTGTCTAGCTGAACTTAATTCTTGGTTCTCCTCCAACTTTCTTAAACTCAACAGCAATAAATCGGAACTTCTTCTGGTTGGCACTAAACGACTGCTATCCAGAATTAACAATTTCTCTCTCACCATCAATAACTCGCTGGTCCCTATCTCTCCCTCTGTGAAAAGCTTGGGTGTCATTCTCGATAGCACATTATCCTTTAACTCGCATATCAATAATATTACACGTGCAGCATATTTCCAACTCCGTAACATTAATCGCCTCCGCCCCTTCCTCACACCACTGCCATTCTCATCCATAATCTTGTTATCTCTAGAATTGACTACTGCAACTCATTATTATTTGGCCTTACACAAAAATCTATCAACAAGCTCCAACGTGTCCAGAACTCTGCTGCCCGTATTATTACTAGGACTTCTTCTACCCACCACATCTCCCCAATCCTGAAGCAACTTCACTGGCTCCCGGTCAAATTTCGCATCCATTTTAAAATAATTCTGTATACATTCAAGGCTATTCATTCTCTCTCTCCACCGTACCTCTCTGACTTATTACAGATGAAGCTCCCATCCCGCTGCCTCAGATCTTCATCTTCTCTTTCTCTCTCTGTTCCCTCTGCTCGTCTGATCACAATGGGAGGGAGGGCCTTTAGCTGCTCTGCCCCTCGACTTTGGAATTCCCTACCCCCGGACCTCAGAAATATTAGTTCATTCTCTCTTTTTAAGTCCACCCTCAAAACTCATCTGTTTAAAATTGCCTATTCTTAAATTTCTGTATGTTTTAACTTTTATCTTCTATTTTTATCATTGTGTATATTTCCAGTTTTTATCTGTTGTACAGTGTCCTTGGGTGCTTTGAAAGGCGCTATTTAAATAAAATGTATTATTATTATTATTATTATTATTATTATTATTATTATTATTATTATTATTATTATTATAACTTGCACATTACTTTTTTCAGTTTATATACACACTAACTTATTGAAAGTTACATATCTACTTTTTAATGCACAGATACAATCACACAATCTGCACTTTTCTAATTATTCTAAATATTCTCAACTATTTAAACATCTTTCAGTATCCTGCTCTGTTTGCACACTACAACCTGGGTTTGCCACGTATCTGTAATTTAATTTTAATAACTGTACAGTGCTCTGCTTTCGTAACTGTTGTCCATGATGTAAATATGTAAAAATTGTGTTTCTGTTCTGTGTCCTGCTCTGTTTGTATATGTGTGTTTTTTTGTTTTGCTGCTGATACAACCAAATGTCCCCTTGTGGGAAAATTAAAGGATTATTCTATTCTATTCTATTCTATTCTATTCTATTCTATTCTATTCACTTGACTAATTTGTCCTTATGTCATCCGGGGGAAGGGTGGATTTAAAAAAAAAAAAAATTTATTTATTTGAAGTTGCATGTTTTGCTGTGTTCCCATGTTGAGTGTTTTATCTTTGCAGTATTGCATGCTTTTATTATATTTACTGTGGACTTGTCCCGGGGACACTTCTCCCCTCCCCCTCCTGATCACTAATTGGACACACTCGCTTTTTTTCGCTTCTAAAAAGTCGACACTTTAATTTTTTTTGCTTTTAGTGGCATCCAAAGTCCCCTCCATAAATCAAGAAGACAAAAAGGTTTTTGTCCGAATCAGTCTGCACATCTAAGCTAACTTCATGGCCAGATATCATCAGTCCCAAACACCGTTAAAAACGTCCGTCTGTGTCAAGACTGCGTATTGTATCTGCTTAATTTCGACTGTTTTCAGATTATTTAATAAACAAACGAACAAAAACTCCCGTTAATTTCAAAGCGCATGATCTGAGCATGCGCGGAATGTCTTACAACAGCTACCCAATCGCAGACCCTTCTCAACATTTATGCAACTTTCTGTTCACCACCAGAGGTCGCTGCCGCCTGTCTCACAGATAAAACGTCAACGTCAGAGTTGAAAGGTCGTCTGAAACATGGCTGCTCCCGTGGATGACATGTTTTCCTTCTGCGTGGACCCCGGCAAAGTGTCCAGCTGTGTGGAAGTCAGATTTATCGACAATGTCAAGGTCAGAGTTGTCCGTGATTTTCATATTAAATGGATTTAGAAGAAATCTGCGGCTGAACACAGATTTAAAGCGGCGGTGCTGTAGTCGCATGTCGGCTGTCAGTGCGGATCACAGCCAGGCACGACTGGCTGATGTATGACACACAGTGGAGATTGAATGATTGTCTAAATCCTCCATGAAGGGTTTGATTTCTATGTTGCCTTCAGGAAAATTTAGGACAGCAGCTTCCAGAGACCAAAGCTTAGCTCGCTAATATCACAGTATAAGAACTACTAGCTGAAAATTACCCCTACTATTCATGTCCACTAATAATAATAACTGTGATAGAGTGCTAACAAGTTCACGTCTTTAACTTGGTCTTTCTGTGCGTGTGTGTTTTTTTTTCTCCTCTTCTTCTTCTTTTAAGGAAATTCTTAAATAGACAAATGTAATCAGTTCTCTTGACACGTGATGTTGCAGGCATCATGACGTTTTCCACAGCTTTCAGGTCACATCATCTGTGAATGAGAATGGAGCCCCTGGTGGACCTGCCTTCTCTGGTGTTCTCTGGAGGATGACAGCCTGTGAGCACAGGTCCCGCTAAACCATGTTGGGCTCTCATGGAGTCTTTTTATGGCACTTTAGTCAGTAACATGCACAGAATAGCCCTTGGGGGTCATTTTGTAGGCCTCTTCCATCGCTCCTCCTGTCCCTCCTTGCACAAAGAAGCAGTTTCTGGTCCGCTTTTCATTTGATGACCTTCTACGCCCTGTCCAGCTCACCTACTGTAACAGCCAGATATCTATCTATCTATCTATCTATCTATCTATCTATCTAGAGATATCTCTCAGACACACAAAATTGAATGAATTTCTGTAGGACAAGCTAGAAAGGGCACTTCTGCCATCTCTTCTTTACTTTGTTACTCTTCATTAATCAGCTGTTATAAATGCAAATACCAGTGGATTGTTAATATAGTCGCATTAATAAACTGAGTGGACTCTAAATGGTGGTGCTTGTTTTTTAAGTGGTCTGTCTGGACTGAATGCAGCAGTATGTTATTCCTCCTCCTTACAGTTTTTACTCATGTTGATTGGTTGATGTGTGATTGGTGGATGAAAAAATGAAAACAACAACTTACAATTTCTGGGGAAAAACATGTTTGGGCTGCAGCAAGTTATGAGTTTTCTTAAACATAGTGATTAAGAAATGAATCATTTTAGGTCCCACTGTGATTTACATTTTAATTTCTTGTAAAATGTTCATAGTCTATAACTTTTCTGTAGTGACTGAAGGCTGCAGTAACAGTTAGTTATTCATGTTACAGGGCAAGGGTCTCTTTGCCAAAAGGAGCATAAAGAAGGGAGAAACCATTTTCATTGAGCGGCCTCTCGTCTCTGCCCAATTCCTGTGGAACACTTTGTATAAATATAAAGGTGAGATGTTTGATGCACATATAGAGAAGCACTTATAAGACTTATAATTGCATCTTTTCATTGATTATTGAGGTTTTGGACTAACTGGACAAAATAATCTGCATGTATACTGCATGTGGATCTACAATGAAACTTATCATCTCAATGCTGCCCTGCTGTGATGTCATCTCTGTTCACCGGCTCTACCATCATGCCCCCAACAGCCTGTGAATACTGCTTACGTGCTTTGGAGACTGCAGAGGGGAATGCGAGAAGACTTAGCGGCATCCCTGGACTCAGCCTTCCTCATCCTGAGCTGTGCCGTGTACGCCCAGAACAGCATCAAGCATGCCCTCAGTGCCAGGTAAATCTATTTTAGTACAGTCCACTACCAAAAAGTATAACTTGCAATTTTTTGTGAAAGTAAAACCCTCACAGCAACTGGTGAGGTCAATATAAGATACAAAACATTGATTTTAACCTGGCAGTGGTTAAGGAAGAGCTTCAGCTACATCAATGGTGGTTGCTTGCTAATCAATCTTTAGAGGCCACTACTAACACCCAGTCAATAAGCCAAGCTAAGGTCACATGAAAATGTAAATACATGCCCCCCCATTACTAGAAGAGCATACATTTAATCCTCTTTTGCAGTAGAGGATCAATGCCTGTTCGAGAAAGGGCTTGGTTATTATTTGGATGCGAGAAACTAAAAATTCACCAAAGGATGAGTCAAAAATACAAAAATGGAGGGTTTTTGAATGGTGTAGTTGGAGCACAGATTTGAATCTCTTAAGCGATAGAGCTGAGGAGTCCCGAGCACTTAATCCTGATCATGTCATTAATCTGTATGGGGGTGGTCACCTTGGAGGACAGAAGACAGATTGTAGTAACGTCACTTTTATATGACTTTGAATGTGGAAAGGTTTTTGGTGGCAGGTGGGTTGGTCTATTTCAGAAAGTGCTGATCTACTGGAATTTGCCCAGACAACCTTCTCTAGGCTTTACAGAGACTGGAAGCAAATGGGCTTCGGCAGCAGAAGACCACACCGGGTACCACTCGGGAAACTAAAGTTACAGTTTGAACAACAGAAGATTAGTCTGAGTCTCGGTTTCTGTTGAGGCATACAGATTGTAGCGTCACAATTTGGTATAAATGACATGAAAGCACGGATGCATCCGTATTACATTTAACAATTTAGGCTGCTGGTGAGGGTGTAATGGTGTTGGTGGTATGTTATGGCATTCCTTGAGCCCCTGAGTGTTGTTGCTGACCATGTCCAACCCCCTGTATGACCACAGTGCACCTTTTTAATCTTTACCACAAAGAGTTCAGGCAGTTTTGAGGCAAAAGGGAGTCTATCCCAGTACTAGCAAGGCGTACCTAATAAAGTGGCAAATGAGCCTGTACAGTACCTGCAACAAGCAAACAGGCAGGCAACGCTTAGACTATATTAAAGTGAACTAAACATAATTTCATGCCGTTCTGCTTTGGGGCTTTTGAAGCGCTACACCTTCACTTTTAATGCTCACTGCTTTCTCAGTATAACCGAGTGCTGGATGCAGATTTATCAGATCTGCTTTTCAGAATGGATGATGATGATGTTCCAGAAATGCTTTATGTCCTTTATTAACTTCAAAACTGGCTCCAGTAAATTTCATTCTCCAGAAAGTCATAACTTTCCTGATTTCTCCAAAGAAAACTTAAACTCATAAATGGGGATTAAAGAGTTCGGTGATGAATTTATCCCCGGAGTCACTGCGAACTTGGTAAAAGCAGTGATTTAAAAACACGAAGCCATAGTGCTTTACTCAGCCCCGCAGATTCAAGAAATTATAAACCATAAACCCAGTTTCCTCATTAGTTTAACATTTCGAATGTTTTTGTTTGGGGTCAATCCCCCGGCCTCTGCTCCCTCTGTAGGTGATGTACTGCAGCAGCGAGTGTCGACAGGCAGCGGCAGATCAGTACCATCAGGCTCTGTGTCTGGGTCCTTCTGAAGAAGATCCTGATCACCCCATCAACAAGCTCAAAGATGCATGGAGGTGAGGAAGCATTTTAAAAACGTTCATCTTCTGGGAGCGCTGACTTTCTAATTCACCCCAATAACCTACTGCTGCTTTCTTTCAGGAGTATGCATTATCCCCCTGAGACCTCCAGCATCATGCTTATGGCCAAAATGGTAGCTATGGTAAAACAGGTGAGACTTTTGATTTACAGCTTTGAAAATATTCAAGTGTTTGTACTTATGCTCAGTATTAGAGATGTAATACAAACGCTTCTCTGTAAAGGAACATGATATGCTGCACCTGATTAGATTTTCCTTTTTTTTTAAAAAAACCTCTGTGTTGCTAATGTTTCACTTTTAAATGAAACTATATGAAATTATTGCTGGCTTGAAATGAACTTTGCTGCGATTCAGGTGCTGTAAACAAGAAAAGCTACATGTTAACTTTTGAAAGGTCACAGGGTCACTAGACTAATGTTTGCAGACTTTCCTCTTTTCACCAGACTGACAGAAAACAAATCACAGTGTGATGTATGTATTCATTTTAAAAGTCCTGGTTATTAGTTTCTGAAAACTCTAAAAAGTGTTGACTTCTGTTATAGGATGTTAAGATTACTCGTGCAGGTTTGAATGAGTACTATCGTTTAACCCTTTCAAAAAAAAAACCCAAAAACAAACCATGCAAAACACAAGTAGGTGTGTGGGAGATATTCAGTAAGTCACAAAACATTATTTATGTTTTCCAGGCCAAAGATAAAGCACACTTGCAGAAGCTGTTTACTCACTTCTGCAGCCGGACAGCCAACGAGGAAGAGGAGATCGCCCATAAGCTCCTAGGAGAACAGTTCAGAGTGAGTTACCTTCTTCTTATTTCTGCCTGACGTGTGAATTCATTGAGGTACAAAAAGTCAAAAGTTCAAATTCAAACACAGTGTCATGCTGTTATGGTGATCATGGCTCTTCACAGCTCGAGTAAGCAACACACGCCAGGCGTCAAACATACAAGTGATGTGTATTTTCTGTTATGTAAAATATTACATGAAGTTATTTCAACGTCTTTTTGTAGGGGCAGTTGGCCTTGCTGCACAGCCTTTTTACAGAAGCACTTTATGACGACCGTCTCGGCCGGGTAAGTATGTTCTGTGAAGCCACAGCACACGTTGTTTCCTCTTGTTTTCAATCCAGCGTTCATTCATTTTTTTAGAGAATGCTGCCAAAAATATCACAGAAAGCGGTTGTTGCTCGAGACAGCTAATTAAAGCTGCTCACTGGTGGAATTAGAGCTGACAGCTCTGATTTATTTGGCCGCCTTTGCCTCCTTAATATTGTTCGACCTATTAAATCATTTTTACAGGTTATTTATTTAATTATTTTTTTGAACACATGAAAACCTAGTGCCCAGTGACTGTAATCATTATTATCTCACTTGGCAATCACAGGAAAATTGAGAAAAATGCCCTCACATGCTCCCAGAGCCCAGTATTGGTCCAGATGATGATGCTGGACAATACTTCAGCTGCTTAAGATATATGGATATTTTATTTAAGCTATAGGACAAGAAAATACTATTTATATCCTTGTAGTCTGATGTGGCACAAACACTTTCACCATAATACGATGCCAGTGTGCAGTACTGCCCGCCTTCATACTTGGCGAGACAATCCCATTCGCTTACAAGTTTTCCTGCAACACTGAGACACAACAGTGGTCCAACATTAAATAATAATAGTACATTAATTTGTGGAAACGACAAAAAGAGAAAGTAATGAACTATAAATACCTGCCTGTGTTTTTGGGTTCAAAATGTCTCAAAAGAACATGACAACAGTTTCAGCATGAAACGGCTCGTTTTCTGTTTAGACTTCATAATGAAATGCATAAAATAGTTTTGATACGTTTCCTCACGATTGACCTTTTTGCAGCTTTCCTTCTTGGCTTTAGCCAGAGCAGATTTGTTCCTTTCAACCAGCTTATTTGTCACAAATCTTCAATGACCATAGCATGGATAATCCTCCTGATGATTTACAGAATAGAATCAACTCTTTTATTGAATATGACCTGAAATGATAAAGCCCAACGTGTTTGCAGAGGTAGAAACAGAATGCTGTTTTTCACTTCTACAGGATCAGAAGTCCTTTTTTTGCAACCACAGCTGTCGCCATCTGTTAGCTTTGAGATAGAATGCAGGTTCAAGGCGCTTCCTGGGTTTGGCTTAACTTTTGCACCTTGAAGCTACCTTCATGTCTTTATACCGTCTTTGTTTGCGGCCTTTGTAAGAACTGTGAAGCTCCATGTTCACTATTGGTCATATGGAGCAAACCCTTCCCTGTACAGGTAAATAATGCCATAGCAACAGAGTTAGGCTGGAAGAAAAGAACGTACTACTTGGTTTAGCAAGTTGATGGTTGAACTTTATCAAAAACAAGTAAATAAAACCATGTCCTTCACCCTACTTGTATGATATGAGTCAGTTTGCTTAGTTTAAAGAAAAAGACTTAAATTATGATTACGTCATAATTTCTGAGTAATCAAAATCTGGTTTATTCCAACGGACGCTCAGACTTTTTCTGGGAATTCTGTTCTTTGATCGCAGCTTGTCAAATGTGAGGGGTTTCTTCTTCTCCTCATTATAATTGTTTGTATTAGTTACCTTGGGCTTGAAGTGAAAATCTGACTGCTCTATTTTCTGACAGTTTCTTTGATTTGTATAATCAAAGAGGAAAAAAATGTATTAATTACCAAAAGAGTTACTAATTTGCCAGCTCCCTGCGTGGATGATTAACGGTGTGACTGTATTGCAGTGGTTTGTCCCTGAGGGTTTCCGTTCTCTGTTTGCTTTGGTGGGGACCAACGGACAAGGCATTGGCACCAGGTAAATATCACTTCAACCTTTAACCAGCTTAACACTGGGGCTCAATATGGTTCTAACACTCCACTGTCTTTATGTTCTGTTATCCAAACGTAGCTCTCTGAGCCAGTGGGTTCATGCCTGCGATGCACTTGAGCTTCCTGCCCAGCAGAGGGAGCATTTGGACTCTTTTATTGACCAGCTGTACAAGGACATTGAAAAAGGTCAGTTTTATCTCAGTATTGCAGTATTTTCTACAATAAATTCTTTTTGTCTCAACTGAGCAGATTTGCGACGGCTGAATTGTCTGAGTTAGTTTGTATATGTGTGTTGACCAATGCTGTGGTTGTTACATAAACCCGTGCGTATCCAAGCAAAGGTCAGAAATATGCATAATTTGTCTGTTCTGTGCAGAAACCGGAGACTTTCTAAACTGCGAGGGGTCTGGACTCTTTCTGCTTCAAAGCTCATGTAAGTGCTGATGATGTCTCTCTTATGAAAACTGTTACTTCAGATTAAAGATGCTGTTGGTCTGGGCTAAAAGGCCGTATGATAACCTCCCCTGACACACACACACACAACCATATGCTTCTTTGACCTCTGCAGGTAACCACAGCTGCATACCCAACGCAGAGGTGTCGTTCCCCGACAACAATTTCCTCCTTCACCTCAGTGCTCTCTGTGACATCAACCAGGGAGAGGTGAGCTGACACGTCTGGGTTTTGAGTGATAAATTCTGGCCTGAAATAGACTGCACAGAACATTTGTGTGCCCCCTTGTCAGGGGGCATTAGAAGGCTGAGACTTTAAGGATTGGAGCGGGTTAGTCAAGCTGTCAGAAAGATTGAGAAGCCTTGCATCCGCGCGGCACAGTAATGTCACAGCGGCCGTGCTACTTTCACAGCAAAGATCTCCTTTGAATGCTGGCGAAGACTGAAGCGTTTTGTACCAGGAGAGCGAGAGAGCAGGGCAGAGCGACCTCCTGCATGATGAAGCGACGGCATTTTGGGAAAATGTTTTGTGCAAAATCTGGAAAAATTGCAATACGAGTAGTTTGTAACTGTTATGGTACAGTAATATTATATTGATGTTGGGATTCTTCAGCCAGTTCAGGAGCGTGTATGTGTGTGTGTCTTTTCCATCTTCAGGAGATTTGCATCAGTTATTTGGACTGCTGTCAGCGGGACCGAAGCCGACATAGCAGACATAAGATTCTGAGGTAAACATCTGTAATCCCTGGGATACTGCACTTGAACGGGGTCATACTCTTATGAATTCCATCAGGATCAATAAAAAGCCTTCCAGGCAATAATAGGATGTCTCGAAGCAGATAGGCTAGTGGGTCTGATGGTTACTCCTGTGCTCACTCTGCTCATTGATTAGCATGATCCAACAGCTTTTTTTTTCTTTGCAAGTTTCTGAGATGCATGATGGTGTTAGAGCATCCTGTGTTAATTCTCAGTCTCGAGAAGGTGTCGTTTCATTACAGGATGGTGTTGTGGTCCGGAAGTATTAATTACAGTGTTGAACAGTCGGTTGCTTTTGTGCACAGAAGCCACTTAAAAAGCCAAGATTTTCTTAACAGCAAAGTGCAGAATGGTTCTAATTAAAAAGAGCTGTTATCAGAGGTGCAAACAATGTGACCAGTGGGACACTTTCTTCACAGGGAGAACTACCTGTTTGTCTGCTCGTGTCCAAAGTGCGTTTCCCAGATGGATGAATTGGATGTGACATCCGAGGAGGAAGAGGAAGAAGAAGGTGTGGCAGAAGGTGAAACAGAGGGAGATGAGATGGAAGATGAGATGACAGATGTCTGATGAAAGACTTGACCATATTGTTCTCAGCCGCCTCCCATTCCTGCCACCACGCTCAGCACCCATGAAGCCCGGAAGATTTAACGACCAGTCCAGACTATGATCTGCATTTCACTGGTGTCTCAATGTGTGTCGAAAATGGCCTGTTGGCACACAGCGCTTATTTTAGAGATCAGTCACAGAAATTGTGTGATGTACGCCTGTGTGTGTGTAAGACTGATGTTTGTTCTTTTTTTCACTTCAGCACACTGGTGGTTTACAGTGGAACAAAGAAAGTGCGTGCCATTCAAACACACGGGGACTTAAAACTGTCAAATTGATGTTTTGGAGCTCCTTTTAAAATTATTTGAACTGCACGGTGATGGCTTTTTATTAAGTGTTGAGTGAATAATGCTTGGCTAATTGTGCAAGCAGCAGTAGTGTAACATGAATATTTCCTGGATTTCTGGTTGTCCACAGGGAGGCAGAGAGAGAAGCCAGCGAGGGAACTCTCTCAAGCTATTTTATATGGACAACTTGTAAAAATACTACTACTCTCCAAGGATAACTATACCCAATCCCAAATATTCGTTCTACTTGAAGAAAAACGAGTAAAGATTGAAACCTTTTAGTTTTCTGGCATCACTCCAAATCAATACAAAGTTTTTCTGGGTGGTCACCTTTGTCCTTGGATTGCAATCCTGAAGTAGGTGATCTATTCCAAGGTGAAAATCTACCATCCTCAGGATGCAAGAGGCACATATTGCTGCCCTCACAATCAGCAGGTCTACACACACACACACACACACACACACACACACACACACACACACACACACACACACACACACACACTGGAGAGTTAGAGAGCACTTGTAAAACCATCATCAAAACACCAAATGATGGGATGCCGTTTGGAAGAATGGCTTATTTTCCTCCAGCAGATTTCCAGGAAGCTGGAGAATTGAACTGGAGTTCTGGCAAACATTCATTATCTGTTGTTGTCAGCACCGCTGTCACAATAGAAGTTTCATTCACCACCGATGTATACAGTAAGAGGATAAGAGCAGCTTTAGCACAAGGTCAGGTCTATATCCTATAGTGTAGGTATTTTGTCTGTAATCCGTTGTGTTGGGAGTAAAGAGCCAAAGAAAAACTGTTAAAATTGGCGTTTGCAATGTGTTTGACATGTAAGTTCACTTAATGTAACATTTGTTTCTAAAGACTCTTAAAGAAAACAAAGCAGTTCAGCAAAAGTCAGTTGGTTCATAGGTGCTTCTGTTTTACCTAATATATGTTTCTTACATGACTATGCATACAGTGTTGTTCAGGCTTTTTATTTATAGGCCTAATTACAGCCTTGTCATATGGGAGACATCCAGCCGGTGAATATATAGTTTGGTTTCCACCTCTTGATCTATTGGGTTGAGTTAAACCTTACTTAATGCATTATGGAGACCTTGAGTGGAAAATTGCTTTGTCAGTAACTGTTTGCCCTTTGTTGAGAACTGTATTTCAGACCACGGTTCCATATGAGTGAAATCGCTGCTGCTGCTGTACGTGAATCAATATCACAACAATGACTGTAATCACAAATCGCAGTGTTTTCAGCTGCTCAACAAAGATTGGAAATATTGAACGACAATTTTCTCAGTTAGCAATCAGCGCAGTGGCACAGGAGAACATGGCTTTGTAAGTCGCATGTAAAATTTAAATATAACAGGAGCCTAGCAGTTGTCATTTTTACTGCTCTGGCATAAAGCATTGAAATTGGATGTCTGTTGAGTCATTTATTTGTTTTACACGCCTCCTGTCTTTGCTGCTGAAAATTGTACTTGTAAAATATTTGTTCAGTCCTTTTGCATTAACTTAGTCAAATTGTCTTTCTCAAAGAGGTTAGGTCTTCAGCAGTTGTCTTTTTTTTATTTTTAATTTTTATTTTGGGCCCTTTTATCCTCGACAAATTCCATTAAAGGTCCAAAAGCAATGAATTGATCCTTCTGCAAAGTATCTGCTATGTGTCTAACACCACATTTATCTTATTTCACCGTGGTTAGAGCTCTATTCTTGTCTAAAAACTATTGAAAACACATCAGTGAGCCACAGCAGCTCCAAAGACTAATAATGGCAATCGCTGTTACTGCCACTTGGAGATTTTTTTTAAAGGATTTTTTGACAATGAGAGAAATATAGCAAATGTTGTAGCAAATTATGTTCTCAAATTATCCTTCAATTAGTAGTAAAAACAAGCACAAAACCCCCAGCAGTCAATTATGGTAATCTACTGCTGACTGCCTGTCACTCCATCACTATGAATATGGGCACTAAGAATCTAAGATGCTAAATAACAATGAATTTATTTGAAGTGTGTAGTTCTAAAGTTGACTATATTCTGTTCTTTCCTCTGTTGGTTGTACATGGTTGACATTTCTCCATTAACAGCCTGTGTTTACTCCAGTATCTGCTCTTTGCTGCACTTACATCAAGCGCTTATTCACTACAGATGCATGTAAGAGAAATGGAAAATAATAGAACGCATTATGTCTGTGAAACGATGCACACCTGGGACCTAGCACCGTATGAAGTCGGACCTCTGGTCACATCCTTCAGTTGAAGCTCCCACACCATCAGCTGTCACCCTGTGAAGCGATTCCAGAAACGCTGCAGGAGCTTTGTAGCTGTGAAATGTCGTCTTTGCTGTGGCAGCCCGCTGCAACGGTCAATCCCGCGCAGCCAGGCATGTAGTTGTAGGCCTCCACATCACAGAGCCTGGCTGTTTCAAGTAAAGAAAGAGAGGTCACAGTCTGCTGTGACAGAAGTTGGGCAGATAGAGGCTCATTTCAGGACTGAAGGAGTGGGAAGTGACAAAAGTGTTTGAGGAAAGGAAAAAAGGAAGTGGGAAAAGCTTTATGAAAGGCAATTGTTACTATTCAGAGAATGAGTCTCTTATTCTGACAAGTACAAAAAGCCCCTTCAAACTAAAGACTACAATGATATAAAAGCAGCACATTTCTTTATCCTGCCTTTGCCATATTATGCAGATACAAGAGGGAGAGTACTTGACTTTATTTAAAGAGATAAAAGATGGTACATTTTACTGTTAATGTTATGTGTAGGGAACATTCAGTCTTACTTGAAATGGCTCCACATTTGTACTGCAGAGGTTTCTTTTCTCTCAGCCTGAGAGGCCATGCAGGTTTGTACTGCTGCAGTCTTACACAGAGGTGCATAAATTACAAATCTGGACAAAAGAATACAGAATAACTCAAATGGTTTTGTCAGGTTTTGGTTTTGGAGATAAAGGTATACCCCAATGGCACTTACTGTGATTTAGATGTAACGTGTTGAAATGACTATGACTGAGTTATTTGCTATTCTATTAGCTGCAGTTTTGCCTAATTTCATACAAAGTATCTTAATTCTTATTTGGCTCAGTCTGGGATGTTTCTGTAAAAAAATCTGATTAAGTTTTATAATTTAATTTCTCTGCCTTATTTTGCTACTTGTGTTCCTTAAATCAATATTTTTATATTGATTTATGGAACACAGCTGTCATAATTTTACATTATTTTTCTTAAGTAATGTATTATTCAGCTTTGAAAGTAAAGGGTTAGGTAGTTAAAACCTTAACATTGTGAAATGTTTTGGCTACCTGTCCGTGATTTATACGCTAAGGTTAAAGGTCGACTGTTTTGTTTATGACTGGTAGTGCGAAAGTTGTTTCACATCGCCTGCTTGAAGTGGTCAAACTATGAAATGAAGCTGACTCTGTTTGAAATGGACCCCATATGGAAACAATCTCCAGCCTACATTAGCACTGTCCAGATTGGTTAACCCAATGGATACCATTGCTGCCTTGGAGGGCTACACCACAACCTAGCTGATGAATGACTGCTCCATGTGAAATCACCCGACCTGAAGTAAGGTTATAGCACTTTAGCTCGCCCTCCATTAAAATAAACGCGAGAGAAACACAGTTTAACAACACAAACATCGCTGCTGAGTGAACTGTTGGATTTGATCAGTGTTTGAGATTTATGTGGTTGAGTTCAGTTGAAACCATTTCCTTGGTTAAAGTCAAAATAGTACAAAGTGTCAGCAGTACCTCTGCCATGTAGTCATCTGGGAAACTTTTGAAACATTGTGGGGGAGCCCAGTAACCTCACATTCATCTTCAGGGAGAAACATTAAAGACCTCCACGGCATCGTATAAATCTTGCTGTGCAGCCTGAGCCTGTGGAATGGAACATGAAGAATTGAGTTATGAATCATCCAAACGGAGGTTTTATGAATCACAAATGTTACAGTACGGCAAGACATACAGTAGAAATAAGACAGTGTTGTGACAGAAGAATGGAGAGCAAGTCCACTTTATCAGCAGACTCTCTTTTGTATAAAACTAGCTTTGCTGTGAGGTCGTACGACTGCAGTAACACAAGTGAACCACCAGCCATGGCTAATGTTTCTGAAACTCATTGATTTAAGCGTTCTTTGTGAATACACTTAAAAGATCTGCAGTGGATTCAGCATTATGAGGTCCCATATTGTCCATTTCATCTTTTACTGTTTGAGTGAAAAGGCCAATCGCACTGTTCGGGTTAAAAATTTACTGCATGGTTAAGATCTACAGAAAAACAACCGTAAAAACTGAACAGGGAAAATTCCTTCAATTTAAACACTGCACAGTTTTGTTTTATTAACCTGTCCAGTCCAGCAGGAGCAAGGAGACTTTTGGTCTGAATGCTTTGTTGTGCCAAACATATTTTGCTTTCCCAAGAGGAGCACCGTAGACTATCTGTAGGCTCCTGTTATTGTTTTTGTTTTATTTATTTACTTAATTTTATTATTTAGATTATTGTCCTGTGGATGTTATCCTGATGGAGACAGGGGTTAAAGGTCAGAATGGTGAAAGATAAGAGAAGAAAGCAGGGGAGAAAAAAAAGAGAAAAGAAGGGGGGGCTAAACAGAGGAAGGTACACCAACAAATATACAGTTTTGCTGTGTTTGTTTCTCTCTCTCTCTCTCTGTTAGCGTTTAGCATAGAGTGTACTTGAAAAATGAGGGTGAGAGTTTGCAATAATGCCATCCCCCCCAAGAGCCAGCGGCAGACATCGAAAGACCCAGGAGACCCCGGCCATCCACGGCAGCCGAGAGCTAAAGATCTGAGGCCAAGTATCCCGATGACAACCAAGTGTCCACCCTGGCCGTGAGAAGAGGGAGGCCCCGGACGGAGCTCTAACAGCCAAGGGAAGGGGTGTCAGGAGACCAGAGGCAGCGGGCAGCTGACCCTGCTAGAGGCCAGCCACCCCAGATCTCTGAGAACCGCCCGAAACCCGGCAGAGCCCCCACCACATGATGAAGAAGCCTAAGCCAACCCCAAGAGAGCAGGCCAGAGCACAAACTTAAGCAGACATTTCAAAGAAACTGTAATAAGTCATTTTATTTATTTGTTAATATGGTGTGTGGTAATTTTAGTGCTGTTTACTGTGCCCAAATTTGATGATGTCAAGTACAGACGCTAGCAGTAGTACATGTCTGCCACTGCAGTCTTATAGGGTTGCTGATGTGGTTGTCAGATTTTTGTATTTCTTCCTAACAGAAAACTACAGCACATATTTTGAGGTTGAATGACTGTTTCCTGGAGGTGTTTTATGGATGTCTAGTTGTGGTTGAGAAATAGCTCCAAAAAAAGTTTGTGTTGAGGAATTAGACGTTTATTGATAAGAATCAAATGAAATCAGTAAAAACATCAAAAGACTCTGCGCTCCAGGGGCGATCAAACCCCAGACCTCCCACTCTGGATCAAAAACTTGTATTATACATGGAAACAATATGCATCCATTTACAGTTCAGTTCCTAACAACAACAACAACAACAACAATCTTTATTTATAGAGCACATTTAAAAGCCTTGGGCATACCAAAGTGCTTTACATAAAACAATAAAAGGTTCAAACATTGATAACGGATAAATAAAAATAACGAGTTATGTTCATAGATAAAAGCTACCAATAAGAATGACTACAGCACATGGGTAATAATAGCAAGATAAAAGCTGTACCACCATAATAAAAGACACCAATAGAAAGATAGGAGGGAATTAATACAAGAGGTCAATAGGTCACAGCAACCAAACAAACAAACAAACAAACAAACAAACAAACAAACCAACAATTAAAAGGTGGAGAAGGCAAGTTTAAAAAGATATCATCATACAGAACCACCCAAGAGATAACGTTGCTCTTTCAGCCCTGTTTGCGGGGTCTGCATAAGTTGATGAAGACTTCATGTAATATTTTGTGTCAGCATTTGTTGTTCTGGACAATTTTCCAAGCACAGCAACCCATTGTTGTTTTGTTCTTTTTACTCTCCGCAGCTCGGGTTTGAGGCTAATAGGATGTGAATTTTATATTTATAGTTCCTGCAAGATTAAGACTTGGACAATTAAAAAAAAGATCATTGTGCTATATGTGAAAGAGGTCAGCTGTGAATGCCTGGATGCATTCTTTCTCTAAGGTCAAGCCAGACATTCCCACTGAGACCAAACATGGTCTGACTCATGTAGTGCAAATGAGGCATTTGAAACACACTGGCTATTCAGCTTTATCTCATCTTATCTTATTTTCATATCTCTTGTAGGACATTCAACACATCGTTGCTGGATGAGGCTAATACTTTCTTTTGGCTGTGGCATTTCAAAGTCTGGGATGCAAAAGCAGCAACAATATTCAATTATGTGCAGCTTATTCTCGCAAGTCAGAACCATAAGCATGGTAGTAAGATGGCTTGTCTAGATAAGACACTTTCCAATATCAAGGGCTTCGCTCACATCCTGTGGGCAGCTGGTTGATGGACTGTTCAGCATTAAAAAGGTCACATTTGTGAACCAATTACAATATGAAACTTTCACAGAAAATTGGACGTGAATGAGATCAGACACTTCTGTTATTCAGCCAGTTTCACTTAGTTTTACCAAAGATGATTGAGATAAACAGCAGCATTCACAACAAGCAGATACACGAGAATATCAAATTGTTATATAGCTGCTTTTTTTGGCTGAGATCTGTGTGAAAATCATTGATGTAAATATGTAATGGACACACAGTATACAGTATAGGTGAAATTATCATTTCAAAAAGCCTACATTTTTTTGACCATCTGTACTTACAGCCTTTATATTATAAGAAGTTTGTCGTTCCATACATCTCAGATGAAAATGTCTGCAGAACCCTGTCACAGTGAGTCTGTTAAGGTGCTTGATCTCCATGTTTCAACTTAAAGAAAATAGTACGTTAGCTATAAATTTAGTGACTCTCTCCCAAACGAAATGGCCTGAAAAAGTGAAAGTGAGCCCACCCATCCTCCCTCCTTCATTACCATTGAGCCCGGGGACATGCTTTGACCAGCATATGGGTCAGGGGTGGGGGTCCTTATTTGAAGTCCTCACAATTTCCATTGATTACACATAAAAAGAGCCCATGAGAGGCTTGGTCTTGTAAAGCCCCGTCATTATGATTTCAGGGTGAAATAATCCAGCAACTATTTTCTTCATACACACGTGTTATATTCACAAATAATTGCATTTGTAATTTTAGAACGTACGGTACACAGACTGCATTTTGTATGCAAAACGACACTTTTGGATTTGTTTTCCAGGTGGATTTGAAATTAAATATTCTAGAATCTTTCAAATTTATTTCACATCATAAGCCTTGTGCAAGACGGGGGAGACTTTTATTGGAGGAGTTATTCTTAGGCATCAATATCACCTCAGGACATAATCTAATTACTAAGCAACGCCACGTCTGGAACAAACAATAAGTATATTATCTAGCAGCAGTTTTCCATTACATCTAATGTTTGTTAATGAAATGAACGGATAAAAAATAAAAACGACTAAGAGCATGTTCAAAGCTCAAAACATGTGCACCGGTGTCCCCACACAAGTCAGAATTTCCCAGATGACTCAGTGTTCACATCACAATCTTGCACAAACAAGTCAAGCACAGATCAGTTGCTGCATCAGGTGTTTCTGTTTATACTAAGATGCCGTAAATGTCTTATTCTCCAGATGGAAATGCTTCTGAAAGCCTGTGTTTACTGAAAGCAGACTATTCCAAAAAGTTTCATGATTGAGCTTAGGGGTGCAAAATCCACCAGGATGGAAAGTTGGATCCGAGCGCAAGCTGGAAATGTGATTAAGGCCTGAAACTCCGTGGTACGTGATCCACCCAACAAATCCCACACCCTACACCAGGGGTGCCCAATCCCGGTCCTCGAGAGCTACCGTCCTGCAGCTTTTAGATGCATCCTTGTTCCCACACACCTGAATCAAATGAATGGCTTGTTATCAGGCCTTTGCCAAACATGATGGCATGCTGAAGAGATCAAACCATTTGATTCAGCTGTGTTGGAGTAGGGATGCATCTAAAAGCTGCAGGATAGTAGCTCTCGAGGACCGGGATTGGGCACCCCTGCCCTACACTGTAATTCTGCTGTGGTTCCTCAGGAGGCATTTAGCATTTTGTTAACATAAACCTCTTTAGTGTGACATGGAATGAAGGCCCCTGAAGTGACAGATGTTTCTCTTAAATGTGATGGGGAATCAATTTTTAGGGGAGGATGTGGGGGTGGTGCCAGTGGGGCACACTGTGTGGTTGAGTAAGAGAAACTCAGATTGCTTCAGGCTTTCTGAAATCCAGTGTGGATCCACTCTTTCCTTTTTTCTTGGTGAAAGGTCTGCATGTTGACATGGACGTCTAGCTCAGAGCTAATAAAGTGCACCCTTTCTTTTTCTCTCTCCTCTAGTCCACAGGTTACAAAAACGACTTGGTGTTATTTCAGACACTGGGGAGTTAAGGGCCATCGTAGATCCAGCCGAGGTGCTCTCAAACTCAAATTGTTTGACATATTCAGTAAGTTAAAGTAAGGGCTGCTTTCTGTCTTTTGAAAAAGGACACTAATATGCACCCTGAAATTGGTTTTAGGTTCATATAGGCAATTTCTGCTTGTGGGATTTGTGAAGACACTTCTTAGCCATTAAAATACCTCGGATGAAAATAGCCCCGCTCCATGTTTCAGATGATGGACCATCTTCATCTTCTAACTGAAGGAATTGTATCACAGGTTTTTCAAACACTGCAGTGTTTGTTCAAATCTAATAGGACGGCTCAAGCATTGTAGAGGAAAAGGACAAAAACAAAGGCCTCTCTCATGAAGCTGGCGCTCTGTTTGTGTGGCTAGTAGAAGAGTCTTGAGACACCAGAGGGAAATCCACCAGACCTTCAAAGAGACAGCGCAGTGGGGAGTGTTGGCAGACTGCTGACTTGGACAGCTTGCACACCATGCAACACAACTTCAGTTAACAGACCAGCTCCCACAAACAAAACATCACCCACTATTGTTGATGAGCAGGGTTAATGCATTTAAACTTCGAAAGTGATTATTGACAACAGGCCATGTTAGCAATCCATCTGCTCTGCAATGATGCACATGATCGCTGCAGAAGAATACACCACTAGTGGTTATTGTTAATACATGGTAAATTCAGTTATATATATATATAAATTTAAATTCTTGTAATTTTCCTATATGTAAGGTTTATTTCATCATCCGCCTGCAAATGTGATGTTACATTCTCTGTGTTTCTTTCATGTCACTTTGAACGTATGTCACCTGCATGTAACTCAACAGATCACATTTGTGTACTCTACAGAAGTCGCCACTAAACACACTGTGAAAAAATTCAAAAGGTATTGCAGGACGAACAAAAACTGCCTCTGGGGCAGCTTTTGGATAGTATCTAATAATAAAATATTTGGTACATGATGGCCGATGTTGACAAAGGTGAAGGTGACAGGGCTGCAGGTAATCTCAGATTTACAGCATCAGAAATGCTGATATATATACTTCTAATTCAGTTAAAGGTGGATACTGTGTCTCTATCTATAGATATATATCAGGCATATGTGAATTACTAAATGTGTTTTCATACAACAGCACTCTCTCTGACATACACAGGAAGCCACTGAATTATAGATGCAGAAACAGGAAATTCCTCCCTTTGCCCTCCGTCACTCAGGCTGCGACCTTGTACTAAATCAATTAGTAGTGCTGCAGGCAATCAGAAGACCTCCCTGGAGACGTTATGAATGTTCCCTTAATTCATGAGGGCCTCTTGGACCTCTCTCCACAGTGACTACCTGATGGGTGGCCACGGCTCCTGTTCATACAAACAGGGCTGTGATTTCACGCTGCGCAAATCAAAGAGCAGCAGGGGTGAGATTGTTTTGTTTCCTCTACAGTGCAGCATCCTGTCTTGTCCATAGAGGGTCCTCTCATGTGTGGTTACTGTTTCCTGGATGACCACTGGATGACCACTGTGAAGGTTCCTCATTTTGTCCACAGCAATTTGCAGTATCTGCCTCCTGGTGGCTTTTGTCCTTTATAGCGATGGCTCAAGGTAAGTGCTGATATAAAAACAATTTATGGTGTGATTATCTTGGCGAAAAATGCCAGGATACATAATGGTGATTACTTTTAGAGCCCAAGTAGAATTAAATATAAGATCTCAATCGTCTTTAGTGCTGAGACAATTAATCAATTAACTGATTGATATCAACAAGCAGTTAATTAATAGTTATTTATTTACACTGAAATTAAATTATGTATAAAATATCAGATTCTAACAGCTAAAATGGATCTACTTGTTTTTGTTCTGTTAAATAATAGTGAAAAATCGAAAAACAAAATGTTACCCAACATTTTTCAAAAAAAGACTTGTTATTATTGCTATTGCACAAAACACTCAGGACACAGGACCACATGGTAAAAAAAGAAAAAATATGTAAAATATTGGCAAATAGCACACATTAGTTCTGCTAATTTGACATGCTCCAGGCTAATCTGCAAATTTTACATTCATAGCTCTGATCTTCCTCCCAGCCTAGCTTGGTGTTTCCGTTTGGGAAACCTGACACTTACTCAAGCTTCCAGCCATTCAGTGTTTTTCAGCAGGATCAATGCTGCATCTGTGTCTTTCTCCCCATGGGACCCTGTGGGATGTAGTCCTTCTCCAGCCCAGTGGATCCTGAATCTTCCCATTCACTCTGGCTCCCCCGAGGACACAAGGGCACATTTCCTATGGACTTGAATAACTCTGCATTTGTGCAGTGTATTGGAGAATGGTTGTATCATAAGAAATGCCTTAACGCATATGGTTTCAATCACTATGTTTTATCATGAACAGGGCATGTATTTCTTTAGATAGTAGGACAGTGGATTACTCATATTACCCTCAGTGTGTGTGGGGTAACTCATACTCGTATAGCACAGAGTTAGGAAACAGATCCAGACTCAGATCAAACAAAACGCTGGGGTTTTCTGTGATTAACTGGGACTTTGCATTGATTTCCATTGGTGATATATCTGTAACATCACTATGAATTTAAGATGAGAAACTCCTCAGGGGCTTACAAGCTGCACAGGAAAATAAAAACTTAAAGGGCTTTGCCTGTACTCATACTCACTCAGGAGTTAAGAGTATGTAACTAACGAGGCTTGGAGAAATTGAACATGAAATTTAATAAAGCAAATGATTCAGATTTAGTTAAGCCTTTTTATTCATCACACAAGCTAATGACTAACACTGTGGAAAAAGGAAGTTATTCATTTTTTCAAGTGGAAAAAAGTGTGGTATGGATTTTTTCCCCTTTCATTTTAAACTTTGCTGGGTTTTATATATAAAAAGTAAATTAGTAGTAATTTCCTCATTTGGTTTGACCCATTGCAGTCACCAGCCTTCTTTCAGTTCTCAACAGCATAATGAGACCAGTTATTACTTCAGCTAATGGTTATTGCATAATTATCTCAATCAGCTTTGATTGTACGGCTACTTTTCAGCACTTGTAACAAGCATCTCTGTGCTTCACTCTGTGAAGGTGAAAAGAAATGAATGAATGAATTTTTACAAGTTCTTAGCTTTTACTTACCGATTTTTCTAAAGTTGCAGATAATCATGGACACAAAGTGTTTTCCCACCTAACTCACTCACCTTGGCTGCTATGTGCGAGTCCTTTAAGTCATACAGCCAGGGTTTAAGACATGCTTTTACCAAGTGTAACCACTGACTCATTAAAAGTTGCACATCTAAAATCTTCATGAAATTTGAAGTGTTTAAAATAAATAAATGCCAGATCATAATTACTATACCTTCATGGGAATCGATTTAAGAGCATGCAAATGGGTGATGGTAAATGGTTAGAACCTGCTTATAGAGTAACAGCTGGAACCTGACTTACTCAAACCTCAGATATTGGTCGGTTGTTTTCTCTGTGGAAGCTTTTGGTGTCATCAGGCCAACACTGAAAGAGCTCTCTAAGACCAGGATCATATTTGGTTGCATACACTATAGATTAGCTGTCGTTCAAGCCCATTCTCACTCCCAGGGCATCCATTAGTGCAGTTCTGTCAAAATAGCTGGCGTCACTCATTTATGCACAAGGTGTCTTTTGGTGTCTGTGTCTTGATGCACTGGTTAATGCACTGATGAGATGGATCAGGCCCTCTCAGCCCTTCATTTGTCAACATGAGTGTGTTTTAAGTGAAACAACGTTTTGCTGTACCTAATCATTTTTCAGTCCATACCTTACCAAGATGTTTTCAGAGCTTAAACCTAACTATTGAATGATAGCATGAATAAAAGCATAAAATATATAAGATTCCCAGAAAAAAATAATCCCCTCCCTGAGCCTGGTTCTGCTGCAGGTTTCTTCCCGTTTAAAGGGAGTTTTTTCTTTCCATCGTCGCCTAAATGCTTGCTCATAGGAGGTCATATGATTGCAGGGGTTTTCTCTGTTTCCTTTATGTTATTGTAGGGTCTTAACCTTAGAATATCAAACACCTTGAGGCAACTGTTGTTTCAATTTGGGGCTATATAAATAATATTGAATTCAATCTGTTTCATTCAGGCTATTTTTTCTTCCATTTGACAGATAAGCAAATATGTGTGAAATGTAATAATCGCAAATGTAAAAAACTTCTGTGACTCTTCTTATTAAAAAAATATAAAAATAAAAATCATACCTGATCTAACTTTAGCCGTTCTTGTACTTCAAGCATAGCTGCTATTTTTAAATGTACCTTTAATTCAATTGAGTTCAGTTCAGTTTAATTCAATTTTATTTATATAAAATGGACCTCAACCTTACACAACTAGGAAACATGAACTGACCTGTCAAGTGTCTTTACTGTAGTGAGGGATGTTCTGCTCAGAAGAGTCCACGGCGTACTCAAAACAAGTTTCAGCTCAACAAGTATTCTGTATCAGTTAGGCTGTATTAGACTGGAGTTCTCCAAGTAGATGACGAAACCCCACAACACTGCAAACTGTCTGTTGCTTCTTGTACAGAAATAAACTTGAAAGCCACCAGAATTTTGCTTTGTTTACACACTGTGCAATTTCTGATGAAAAGGTCAGAAGAGAAGGAAAAAAGAATAGTTTTAGTGAGCCTATATAGCCTAGATAAGGAACTGAAGGTGAGTGAACTTTGTAATACAAAAGTACTCTGAGGTTTGAGCTGTTCATTCATTGGTATGTCTGCCTCGGATGACAAAGGTGACGTCAACAGCGGCAAATGTCAGCTGCAGTTATACAACTTTTTAAACAGGCTTTCTGATAATGAAAGGAGGAACTTGGTCTGAAGCACCAAGTTGGTAAAAAAAAATCCAAACTATATGAAAAAAGAGTCGGTGAAAACTATCAACTGGTAACAGCTTGCAACTGTTGAAAAGGCATAGTTGGCCTGTTTGAACGGTTACAGATTAACAGCTTTGACGTATGTTTTTGACGAGGCACATCAGTTAATCTTTCTGCTCTTTCAGTAAAGAAACATTCATAACTTTCTGATCTTTGTCTGTATGCATAAATTGCAAAAATGCCCGAATAAGCAGCTGTTTATTCTTTGCAGTATATCATGCTGATGTGATGAACCACCAGAGATAAATGTCTTAAGGGATACTGGAAGACAAAGAAGAGCTCAACAGTTCTTAATTTCTCATCTTTGCAAAAAATGAAACGTGTAAAGCATGTTATATTGCAGTGATTTCCAGTATAACTATGAAGTGCAAGCACTATGAGATCTGGGGACTCATAGTTGCAACAGTTATTTATTAAAGCAGGAGGGGATGACACCTACAGCAGATTGCCTTATTATTTATAATGCTTGCTGCACATTATGTGAGCAGTTTTACAATGACAGCTTATGAGAGCACTGCTGTGAAGAGAGTTAAGCTAAAATCATGACATAACTTCTCTCGTAGCAGTCACTGACAGGTCATTTATTTAAAGTTTCTAAACGATTTATGTAAGTTTTGCTGTGTATGCGGTAAATGTACTGAATTTTACGTTGGAGCTTAATAACGAGCTTCACCACTTATAGCGTCCAGAGAATTTTATAATGAAAACTTACCTTCATAATAAAGATGTATATTAGACCGATATCATTGCTGTGCTGATTGCATCGAAGTACTTCTGAAAACTTCACCACTTATAGTGTCGAGAAAATAATAACCCAAGATAATTGAATTAAGAGTAACTTACTTACTTTTCATAAAAATGCTGCATATTATGGTCATAACTTTGTCTCCACCGTGTTCGAAAGACAATGTGATATGTTTTAGATCACAAGCTGCTTCACTTCTTTTCCGGACTTTTCTCTTCCAATCATTCTGGTAAAAGTCCTTCTTGGTTTCTGGTGCAAAGATTTTTTTCAGAACTGTGAATACTCTTTCGAATGTTTTACCAACTTTACATCAATAAGATTCCAAATTAAAAAATGATAATAATAATAATGATAAATTTGAGCATGACGTTTAAAGAACCTTTGCCTACCTGATATTGCCTACCAACCAACATAGCCCTACTCTGTCTAAAGAATCCTGAGATAGATTCTTCTTTGCCCATTATTGTAAACAGTATACACTGCATACATAGTGCTAGATTTGAAGGTTGAACAAAAAACAATAAAGATGGAACAAGATTTACTTAAGCAGTAAAAAAGGAGTAAAAAAGTTTAAAAAAAAGAACAACTTAAAAAACCAAACACAATTAAAACGACGCTTTATATGCGACTGTTGTTTTTGGCAAATATCTTTGTTTGCCCTAAAATCAGCAATGGAGATCACACTAAATGTGAGGTATCCCTCTTCCATAACCCCTATCTATAATTCATTAAGTAATGGGATACACGGCACACAACATGGAATTCACCATAGAGCATAGTACTATGCAATATTCATGTAAACCTCAGGCCAGTATGAGGAATGCAAGGTACTGAAAGTCATACAGAGCTGAATACTGCATGACTTGAAGGATAACATCGAGTTACCTTGGGGCCAAAAGATTGAATCACTACTTGACGTAGGAGCTGTCATATTCCTTACATACACCACAGATGGTGAAAAAAAATAACAATTATTATCGCATATGTTGCCACAGCTTCCCAACAAATCCTCTCACAAGCAGCTGCTGCATTCCTTGTTAATACAAATCAAGCAGCAGCAGTATAACAACAGCAAAACTCCACAAAAACAGCTTGCAAACTGCTGTCTGGATTTTTAAAGTTGCACCCCCCTCTGCACAGCCAAACAGATCATTTCACGAATAACTACTTGCATAGATGCAGGGCTCATCAAAAATTGTAAATTCATTTTTTTCCTGCTTGAAGACAGATACGTGGCTTCAACCACTCACTCTGCAGCCTGTTAAGTAAAGACACAAGGTAAATTGTTACTTCAGCTTGTTTGAGGGGGAATGAAAGCAGTGAGGACTTCAAAGGGTTTCTGAATACATTATGGAAATTATGTAAAATGTTCTATGAAGACAATTATAAACCGTGAGTTTAAAAGAGAAATTTGGGCACGTGAACATTCTGGTATGTGTTGATGTATGTAGGTGTTTAGCGAGTGACGAATAAACACAAAATAACAACCTTTGTTTATATGTGAGGTTACTGTGCGATAACTGCAAAGGTAATTGAGCTGGCTGAGCTGTTTGGCTTAGAACCACTATGGAAAACAGCTTTGGCTCCCATTTTGACCTTTGCCCTCACCAGACGCTGCCTTCTAATTTGGCTAATTGTGTTTTTCCCAGGGGATCCATATACACGGCTGTCAATGAATGGGTGTCAGGTCAGTGTTAAAACATAGGTCACAACACAGACATGTGGAAAAGAGTTCCATCTTTTACTGTCAGAGTAGCATTAAAGTATTAAATCTGCATATTGATTACGATCTCCACTTTATACTGATGTTTTTATGTAATTACTAAAACCCCTAAAAGGATTAGTAACTGTATGCATATCCTGTATGTTTCGATGGCTGTCCCCCACCAAGTACAAAAACCATTTAATTTTAACCAATGAGCTGCCAGCATAAGTCTGCAAGAATTCATTCCTGTTTATTTGTATTCTCACAAACTGAAATCCATCCATCCACACGTTAATCTACTTTACAACTTATTCAATGGGGAATTGAGCATATCCAGCAGAAACCCACGCAAGCACGAGGTGAGCATACAAACGCCAACTGACTTGGTGGTTAAACCGCTCACTATGAGGCCAAAGTGCTAACCGTTACACCACCATGCCACCACAAAGTGAAATGCCCAATGCTTTAATGTAGCATTAGTCATGTACTGTATATGCAACTTATGTGATGCAGTCATTGTAAATAAACAATAATAATAATGATAAGGTCAGTTCCTTACAACCTAGTGAGCTCAAATACTTTTCTGGGCTGGTGTGAGGAGCATACAGTTGTTTCTCAGGTATTCAACGATCAGATGAACACATCCATTGTTAAACTATAGTCTCACTCTTGATTTGTTATGTTCTGGTAGTTGCTAAGGAATCCCTTTTCATCATATTTTAATGAAACCCGTATGTTCTGACACACAGGGATACCATTTCTGTGCAGATTTTGAAACGCGAGGAAGAACAAAAACCCATTAAAGCCCACATTATGAGGTAGGAGGGCTGACAGATGGCACAATGAAACAAGCATTGTGGGGAGTTTTTGTTTTTTCTTTTGCACACTTGTTGTTGTTTTTAACTTTATCTTTTCTGTTAACACTTGGTCAGGTTTAGGCATTAAAAATCGATGTTCGGGTTTAGGCACTAAAAGGTTAAATCTTGCGTGTGTTTACCTGCGTACCCCTGTGTGTTTGCGGGGTGTTGGTGGGGGTTAAATACGCATTCAAAAGCAACTGCTCTATGCAGATGTTCCAAACTAATGATCTGTTTTCAATCTAAACAAATTCCAAGTGTCTACTAATGCACACTCACAAACACTAACACAAGCTTGATCACTCTCGTCTCAGACTGACATGTAAGTTCCTTCTTTGTTTAAACTAAAGATCTATTGTGTGTAATTGCATTGCATCACATATAATGTTTGGTAGATTTTCTTCTCATTTGTGAAGAACTTTTTCTTCTATTCTGTTCTCAGACTTTTAAAAATAGCATTTAAAGAAGTGCTAACTTGTGATTTGAATGATCAGCAGGAAGATATAGGTGATACTTTAGTTTATAATTTAAGATGCACACATCGTTTAACTGTGATAGGCATTAAGTGCAGGCTGAGCATAGGTATTATAGATATTATCCCACAATAACACCTCTTTTTTGAAGAGTGTCATCATTATATTAACCAACTCCAACAAGGTGGAGATCTAAAAGTTTCTTGTGGGACTATTTCACTGAAATAAAAAAATTTCTGTATGAAAACTTTTGTACCTCATTAACTTATTAACTAAATTTGGGAAACTACTATATACTCTATAGAGAGATTGGGTGGAGCACTTAACGCTTAACTGCTTACACAGTTACACAAGCTGTTGGTAGTCTACCTTAAACCACCTACCAGACTAAAACACACACACCGGTATACCAAGTTTTCAGGATAGATACAAATACAGACTGGGGTCAATTCAGGGAATTCAGAATGACACACTCAGATTTTGTTGTCCTTGCCTGACTGGATGCTTGGTTTCTGTCGGTCCGCGGGTGTTTATCACAGCATGGGTAGATTATAGTTCAAAATAAATGAACTTTGACCGCAGTGTATGTGCGCTTTGCTCGGTGAAGCGGCAAAGTTTTGTAGTGGAAGCCACTGGAAATAATGGGCTTCATAGTGCAGTAGTACCATTGTTGCATCATGACTGAAAACCCTTTAGCACAGCACAAGCAGCAGCTGAAAAACAGTGGAACAACACGTCATCCAGATGTGGTAGCATAAAGGAAGTCAGTTAAAATAGAGGGTCCATGTACTACTAAACTGTAGCATATCATCCTGGATTAATAATGATATGTCAAATGAATCTGTTGATTCTAAAGCATCACAAATACACAAGTTAGTCAAAATCTTACTGTTATTAGTACACAGTGATTAGCTGTAGAAGACTATAATCACCTGAAACCTACGAAGCTGGAAGGAATGTAGGAAGTATTTTACAATTCAGCATCCCAGCAGTGAAATAAAACATCATGACTAACCTCTTTTTTCAACAGCAGCATCTCTTCCTACAAACATCTCATAGAGATATCTGTGATAAAGACCAAAGAGAGACATCTATATACAAGCAGAAAACTTGGACTGGCCCACTTATTTTGGTGTGAATACTCACACATGAGAGAGGAGTTGTGGAACTTAAAACACAGAGCTGTTGATCCAGGTGCCATCTGATTATTTTTGGCCACCGGGAGTGTCAGGAAATCAGTGAAAGATGTTCTCGGATAACCTTATCACCCCTTTAGACCTACCCCACAGATAGATAGCCTGTACTGAGAAAGCAAGAACTCATGAATCTGTCACTGCCAGTGTAACTTGATCTTTTCGCTCTACTAATCTTTGATTACATGAGTGATAATGGCTGAACTCCGAGGTGAAAAAGAGGGTTTAAAGTATGAGAAAAGACTCAGTAAGCATGCTGTATATTCTAAATAAAGTTGTTGGGGAAAAATACCTTCAGTCTTCACTGAGGCATTAGAGAACTATTACCTTTGTATCACTTACTGATTAATTAATTCAATAGTGCCCTCTCTCTTCTGTCTCTGTGCAAGTGTGTGTGTTTGTGTCTGCACCTGTGTGGTCCAAATGAAGTTTAAGACACAAGTAGGCATCTAGAGAGGAGTAACCTTCCACACACCATGCACGAGACACACCATCTGTTCTAGTGAGAGGTAACAAAGTCACCGTCTGTGCAAATGTTCGCCATGGAGTCTGGCACCAATTGAGCATCACTCTATTTGGCATGGTATCGGTGACACGCTTGCCAGGTTGTTGTGACTACATACTCCTAAATTTCCTTGCATGTTTAACAGTACAATAAAATTGTATGGTGCAAAATTTAAGCTTTAAGCTTTAATAAATCACATTACACTTCTTTAACAGAGAAACACAATTCTGTTACTTAAAAGGAGACGGTCTAAGCTGTTTCAAATCTGTCCTTAGTTCATTAAGGTGCAAAAAAAGGGAGAAGAGTGAGAAAGCAAATGTCTCAAGCGTTCACAGAGAACAGCTACTGTTCTGTTTGCAATCAAGTACAGACATGATGTCACTATCCTGGGAGCTGTATGTATGGGATCCTTTTAAGTCAACGCTGTGAATGTTTGAAGGTGCAGAGAGAAGCCACCCCCATTATTGAACACTAAACATGAGCTTTTGCTTCCAGTTCTAACCCACCGTCCACCTTAAAACAAGTGATGTGTTGTTATTTATTGTGTTTGTATGTTGTTGTATGCAGTTTATTTACGCTCGTCATGAACATGAATACCATGCTAACTGTTCTTTTTCCAGGGTGGAATGATTGCACAGTATGCATCTTTAATTAATCCAAGAAGACTTGGCTGCTGAAGTTTGAACTTATGTTTATGTGACAGGTGAGACCTGAGTCTGGGAACCGCCCCTGGTAGGCGGGGCTAGGTTGTTCCTTTTTATAAGCACAGGTGCAGGTAGTTAGTCCATCTGTTGTGTGAACCTGGAGCTGTGTGAATACCTGGTCTACGCTGTGCTATTTGGCCTTTTTAACTTTTCTATGATAGCTTGGTGTGGATTGCATAGCCTTCTGTTGGAGCAGTAGGTCACAGAAACCATTCTGCTTGAGTTTTGGTAGAGGTTTAAAGTTATTTGCACCCCTGTGGAAACTTGTAGTGGGCTCCCACCTCTTGGATGTTGATTACCGATACTTACTTTAGTTACCTGGACACAGGTAACTGAAAAACGGACAAAGTGGCAGAGATATTCCTTCTGAGGTAAATTCTTCAATGTAATTGATGTCCTGTTTTCATTTACAGCTTGCCAAGCTGCTGCTTTGCCAGGGTGGATTTCTGGCTGTTGGGCCGAGGTCCTTATACACTGCTGGCTGTTGTAATTTGTTTTAAAACTGGTTTAACTTGACAGCGAATAGCTGATGACAATTTTAATGGGTGTTGCTGTTTATTTGTTTATTGTTATTTCATTGTATCAGCAGGCACCAATTAATGTATTGATTGTGGCTTAATCCTTATCATTGCAGACAGTGAAGGTGCTGCGTGGAAGATGTAAACCTCTGATCACAACTGTAAATAACCCAAATATGTTAGAAATGAGTACGAGAGAAAAGGTAAAGTAATGCGTAAGTTCTTGCTGAGCACATTTTCCTGCTGGGAAAAGTCAGATGATCGGCAGCAGAGGAGAACAAAAATCTTCAACTTGGGCAACAAAGTAACAAAATTAAATTGAAAGCATTGTTTGCTGTGGTGGATCATCCACCCTGGTACAGGTTCAAGTGAGTGTCATTTGTTTACAACAGCAGAGAACAAAATGCAGTTAAAGCTTCTTCTCAAGGACAGAAAGGTCTGATCTCATATTATGGTAATAGGTATACAAGAGAAGTGATTAGTACAACATAACTGAGAACAAACTGGCAGTAATTAATAGCAAAGTCACTATTTAAACATTATTGCATTGTGTATATAATGTTTCAATTCAGTCGTTGTCTTGTGGCTATTCACTTGGCTACTTTATCCTTAGTATGGCCTGGGGGGGGGGTAAAGGTTGCTGTTGTGGTGACTACTTAGAGCGCACATGTGTGAACTACTGTAAATGGCATGCTAAGCTAATGAAGCCTGTGTGTAAGTTCAAGAAGGTAGCTGTGTGATCACTGATCTGCCTGCTTCCTGTTTGGCTGCTGCTCTTATTGTTTCAAAAAACGCTTTCACATCTTTACTCTATTCCCATCATCTTCTTGTCAGCCTTTTTTCTGGGCCAGTCATCCTCCACGATGCGTGCTCTGTCAGACTCTTGTGTGATGCTATCCACCCCCCAACTCACCCCCTTTACCACATTCATGTCACTCAGATCTCCATCTTCACCTCCACCAGCATCTACACTCTGGTGGGTCCCGTTCTTAATCCAGTCACTGCTGGGATTCTGTTCTGCCATAAGTTGTCACTGGAGTCTAAACACCACAATGATTTATCTTAATTCTTTATCTCAATAAATCATGTTTAAGTCATTTCAAATGCTCTTTCCTTATTGGAATATAGTGTTTGGGGATCTAACATTAATGAAGATAACAATATCCAACCAGCTGTATATGTTACAGAGTACATACCCTCACATATGATTGGGCATAATTGTCTGCTTGAAAAACTGATCCATCAATCATCCATCCTAATCCCCGGCAACCTCCTCCAACTCATCCAGGACAGACACCCAGACATTCACGTGCCTGAAGTGCCCAGGACACATCCTGATCAGATGCCTGAAGCAGCTTAACTTGCACCCCTAATTCCCCCTGGAATGATCAAGCTCTCCACCCCGCTCCAACAGAGAAGTCAGACATCTCCAGAGGAAGTCTACGGCTGCTGGCTGCATCCACAATTCCATCCCTTTAGTGCCTACCCAAAAATCATTATGTCAGGAGTCTTCCTCACCTGTTGTCTGCATCAATATACCACTAGACAAATCCATGCACCAAGCTCTTGCTCTTCTATCCAAATTTTAGTTTTAGGCTACTAGATAGCCCTGCGACAGACTGGTGATCTGTCCAGGATGTACTTCTTGCTCCATTGCACCTGGGATGGGCTCCAGCTGCATCCCATGACCCTGTAATGAATAAGTGGAAGAGAATGGATGAATACGACATCTCTCTGAGCTAAACTAAAGCGTTTTAATGTAGCTCTCTAAATTCTTTGAGTAGTGAAATTCTTTCACACTGTCAAGTTTTTTTTTTTGTATCAGCTGTAGGCCTTTCTTTTACTTTTGAACTCCTGGTTTTGCATTACGATAGATGCTCCTCGGGACAGTATGGTGTATTCTTCCTTTGTTGTACATGCTGCCTCACTGTTGTACTGTCATCAGCAATAAAACTAAACTACAAAGTATGGCACAGAAAAACAATTAACTAAACAAATAAAAGTATCCATCAAATAGGACACTCTAGACTAAAGTAAAAGACAATGAGGATAAAATGCTTTGATTTTTCAAGCAGAAATCAGCCTGCAGTGAATATGGCTGCTAAATGGTTTCAAGAAATATTTACAAAGCTTCTTTTCATCACCCAGTTTGGTGATTTTGACATTAGTGATTATGGGTACAATAACTAATCCCTCATTAATGTTGTCCTCACTGCTCTGTGTCACAAGGATAGGAAATCAATGAACCTTCGCCTGAAGCAAAAACTGAGAGCTGTCCATCTCCCACCTTTAAATGGCACCTCCTCTCCAAACTGAAAGATCGTTATAGAAGTAAGAAATTCTGGATCTACTGGCAGTAACTTAGTCTCTAAAGGGCAACATAATCATGTTTACCAGGCAGGTCCATCTACAAGAGAACTCCTAGCGGAGGGGATTAGGATGACATTTGGTCAACATTCCCTAATTTGAGCATAAAATAGACCTTTCTGAATCCACGATAGACTTGGAAGGAGCCGGAGAATAATGGGTTATGAGAAAACAGACATTTTCTCTCTAATTCTTCCATTTACTTGGCTTTTTCATTCTTCCAAATTTAATGTTAATTTGAATTACAAATGCAGATGCACATTGCAAATATGTATGAAGAAATCCCCATGGCACTGAGCTGCTCTTTAAAGATTCAGAAATTAGTTTCAGAGCCCATCTTCCCATGTTTAAGGACTCCCAATGGAAATGTTAATGTATCGTTCCAGAGATTCTCACTGCAAACTTGTTAGGGAACTAAAATTACGATCGTTGAGCCATAAAGACATTTTACCCTTTTTCCAATGTGAGACTTCAGCAAAAAATAATAAGTTGAAACAACTAAGGCTCTGAAAATGTTTAAATGAATGTTGCTGGCTCATGTAAGTCCATTGAAGCACTACAGCACAGCAGCCACAGGCAGTAAAGATAATACTAACAGGCGGAAATGGCCCTTCCGAGGTCTTCATTCTGTCTTCCATACACAGCTGGATCATCCTTTTGGACCCTTGGTTGCTTTATAGACACAAACACGTGCACAAGTATACAGTAAAGCATACACACTGAGGCTGATCCAATACTGTGACTCTTTTGTTATCTGCTCCTCACCAGCTTTGTTTGCATGGATCATCTGGAAACTCTATTTGTTGCTGCCGTTTTGGAGATGCACTAAAGTGGTCAGTCAACAAACTCTAAATGCACATCCTGGTCCACTGATGTTCTCTTCCCTCTGAACCATAAAACGAACAGATGGTGCGAAAGTTGAATTCTTAACACTAAAGAATCAATAACTGTCTGTTTCAAAACAGTGAACAGCTCTGAAAATTGAGCACTGTGGGTCAGGCTGTCAGTACTGATCGGGAACTGCATCCACCTCTCTGTAGGGGGCAAGCATTAAAGGTTTTCCGTGAAACAAAAGAGAAAACTTTATAGTTTGATATGACTGCAGTGTATTAATATTGTTTGAAACATGTGACTTTCACACTGGTATCCAGGTGTTGTCCTGTGATTAGAAAAATGATTTTTCTGTCTTCAGCCATCAGATGGTGTCTCTCGTATTTATCTTATGTGTGTGTCTATATTAGCTATCTCATCAGTATCTTCTAATAATGATGTTAGGTTAGCATATGTCAACTGTTAGAGCTCGTACAAAGACGCCTAATCAAACAGACTTCTGGTTGAGAATGCCCCGAATGTGCCTTTTTTGAGAGTCGGTATTGTTATTAACCTTTTGTTCGGCTTCTTTAATAACATTTGGGGAGCTCAAACACTTTCTTTATTAACTGGCTGCAAAATCTCATACTTTTTATTATATAAGCAATTTGAATGGCAGGTGTTAGACCTTGAAGTGATGAGACAGGACAGGGAAGTGAACAGTAGGAAATATAAAAAAGGGAGCTCTTTATCTCTTAATGTTTCATGGAATTCAGGTAGCGTTAAAAGTATAGAGTCAACTGCTTGAAATATTCTGCATTTTTTGGGTTAGAAAATCAGAAACTGTAAGGAAAACACGAGATGCTCAATAGTATCAGAGTAAGTGAAGACACAGTTAACTACTTTCGCCACACTGTAGGTCCTCTGAGTCATAACATTATAGTGTTTCTGTGAATTAACGTCTCATTTTCACCGCTAAGCACTGACCACGTAAGCATGCGGTTTAAAATGGCCCTTCCTACACAAACAGTCCCCCTCCTCCCCGTCGTTGGCAGTGGTTCTCCCCAGCACTCTGCATCTCTCCAGCAGCGGACTCAAGGACCTGTGTGACCACCTCGACGTGCAACAGAAGGCTCTCTGACAATACCGGACCGTACAACGCACAGGACAACTTCCCCTCACAATATTACGCATGGCTCTGCCTTTGCGCAAAAGCGCGACTCTAACAGCGACTTGGAAGTAACTGATGGGATTGTAAGACAAAAAAGACAGGGGCAACTAGAAAAAGACGATTTGAGGATTTTTCAAGAGGTTATTCTCTTTGCGCAAATAATGATCTCCAAATGCATAAAGGGGCACTTCATTCTTACCGTGTAATTATCCTGCTGTAGGTGTAGCTCCGACGCATAACCAGAAATTCAAATTTGAAACGGAGATGGATCTGTGGGGAGTTTATCTCTTTCATCTTATAACTTTGGGTGAGTAAAAACTTGTCTTTTCTATTAGAGCACCAATTAACCAATGTCACCTGTCCTCGCCCGGGAAACAAAGTAAAACAATCACGGTTCGGGTTTTGATTGCAAAAAGCTGAAATGAAGTTGGAAGGAGTTCATCGGTCGCCCCCTCCTTGAGCCTTTAGCACGGCTGTATGATCACAACTGTATTTCAAATCTTCCCGTAAAATGGCATTTAATTAATCAATAACTCAAGAACGAGAATGATAAATTAGCGCTCTTCCTCAGTCTGTGTGGTCGGCTATGCAAAACGGATATGCCTACGTGCACGTGCTTATTTGTGAGCGTCCGTGCGTGGATGCTTTTGGTGTAGGTGCATTTTCCCACTACAGGTATCGATGTGTATAGTATCTTTGCCTTAACTTTTGCATTTATACGAAATACACCATGATACATATCCACGTGACATGTGTTCATATACTGAAAAACGTTAAATGGCTCTATCAGTCAAAATATCCTTAAATATACATTTTCAAACTTTAAATAGCAGAATTTCTTCTTTTTCTTTTCAAGTAAAGCCTCTAAAAGTGACCATCAGCAGCAGTACATCAGTCATTGCTGTGAGTGTCACTGAGGTACCTGCTCTCTGTGTAATTGAATGGAGCTGGAATATTGATTTTTTTTTTTTTTGTGGTAACCGTCCACTGTCTTCAAAGAGAAGAGCAGCTTGTTGTTGGGTCTCAGTGTCTCTTTGTCATTATACACAAATGTGTCAATCTCAGTCCTGCTGCCACAGTGTTAACTATTATGATTATACCCACTGATGGCTGCAACACAAGGCAGCATCATGCCCATTTTAATTGGCACCAGGTTTCCTGCTTAACAAAGACAGTAAAAAGCACTGTATCTAACTCCTTTATTCATTATTAATATCCACATTGGAGGTCTTCATTAGAGAAATGAAAGAAGATGCCAGTAAGAAATGCTGAATGGGAAAACAGTTTGCTCAGCTTTTCTCTCCATATTGACCTGTGATGAAAGCACTTTATTTTGGCATGATCTGGCTGGTAATGGATAACTGGAAAAAGACAGATATGACCATATGCCTTGTAGCAACTCCCAATTTATATTTCACTTCACAAACCTGCATATTCATGTTAAGATTTGAATATTTTTCATAAAAAAGCATGTCTTTATTCAAAAGAAAGTCTGTCTAAGTCTGCTTAGCCATCTGCTTAAATTAATCAGCCAAGATCCAACTGTAAAAGGTCAGAAAATACAGCCTGGTTGGATGACTCAACTCATTTAGTCAGCCTTGTGGGCAGAAAAATAAAATCACACATTACCAAGCTCTCCTAACTATTCCAGATACCTGCAAGTCAACACAGAGTGATCTCAAAATGACCACAATTTTGCAAGAAAGTGCTCTTAAACCGAACACCAGGAGACGTAGTTCTCAGCTGGGAATTGGGCCATTAGAGGTTGGCGCTGTCAGATTATTCCTCTGGGTTTGTTGCCTCACTTTCAAATCAAGTTAGAACGGTGAAAGATTTTCGTTCCAGCAAAGAACCACACAGATTTACACCATATTAGGATGTAGTAGGGCACTTTGAGGCATATGTACTGGAGTGCGCCCTGTGTGAGTGTGTGTGTGTGTGTGTCATTTCACTTTTATTGTTCCCTTGATAAGAACCAGACGTGTTTCCTTAGGGGCTGAACTAATGAGTCAATTAATTGGATAGAGTTAGTTGAGAGCTTTAAACTCTTAAGTCTATTTTCCCGGGAACATGCATGCTTTCAGGTTATCACAATCTAAGCGTTTTTCTCCTTTGTTTTTTCCCCCTTTTCCTTTCAAACACTTGGCAAAACAAATCTGACAAGCTGTTTGATTTTTAGTACAAATAAGTGACATATTTTTCAACGATAATAATAATAACAAATTAGTTGCAGCTTTATGCTTGTTGGCTTGGTTAAAAGAGCTCTGCAAATGACTTACAAATGGTTCCATTGGTGCTTTTTCATTAATTAGCTGCACCTGGCGAAATCTGGTTGGTTGGTCTGTGACGAGACACAAACAGTGATGATGTTCGGTCCAGACCTGCAGGTACTGAGGAAGACATTAATCTTGGAGAGGGTCAGTTTATGCATTCGGAGGACTTATGGAGTTCAGAGTGAATCAGTCTTGCCTGCGCTGTTATGGAAAGCTAAAATGAATCTGAGGCTAGTAGTTGACTGTCCGAGCTTTGATTTTATCGTGCGTGATAAATGTGCGCTGGTGTTCACTGACGGGTCCACACCGAAGCTCAAAATTATATAGAATTAAGCACAATTGTGCTGTGCAAGTCTTTTTAAAGGTTAGATAAGCTTTTCTTTTAGTATAAACTTGAAATGGAAAATTGTATGCCACAGTTACATCACAGTGATTTCATATCAAGGTGCAACTCCCAATTGCAGGACAAGGTGATTGCATTTAATAATAATAATAATAATAATAATAATAATAATAATAATAATAATAATAATAATAATTAGTAGGTCTAACTGAGTGAAAGCATCAGAAGTGATCTCTCAGACTAGTAATAGTTGCAGTGAAAACTCAATATCAGGTGACAAGAATGCAAATGTATTTCTCTTCTAACATTTTTCCTGATTAAAGCCTGTTACAGCGTTTTAGTTCATCTTAAGAAGAAAGTGCACAGAATCGATCATTTAAAAGCACCTTCTTCAATCACAGCTGCTTCAGCACCCGGTTTAAGCCTACCATCATGCTATATTCTCTGATTTAATGGTTTTGACATTGTGGGATATGACCTGTGTCTTTAATGGAGATAGATAAGTACTGCCACGCATGCTATTACCTAGCATACTGGCCGGCCTCTCGTAGGGGGATTTGTCATGAATCTCATTTGAAGCAGGTAGTCCCCATGGCGAAGAGACAGCCCATCACAAGCTTTCTTCTATCCTACGTGATGAAAGCCCATGCTTCTTCTTAATGCCACTTTAACAAAGAAATCCCATGTAGGACACAAGATGCATGTGAACCCTAACATCAATGTCACGTAAGGGCTAAAAACCCTGTCTCCATTCCCATTCTGGCTAAAACACAGATTATATAACACCTTATGCAATTTAAAGGGATGTTGTTTCACTGCAGCTAGAAATTCAACAAATTTTATGTTATGTTTAGCAATTGTTTTATCACTCTATAAAGAATTAGCTCATTAACAGCTTAGCTTCCACAGACATTTATATGGACGTCTTTGATTGAGACAAGAATAGTTTATGTCAGAGAGCCTGAAATTTTCATAGCACTTCTCTTAGTGGCCCCTTGGTATCCAAATAACATCCAAGAGAGGAACATTTTCACTTTCTGTATTTCTTGGAACACAGAGTCTGTTTCACTGTGTAATTTAGTACTGATTGTAGGGAAAATGTAGCCTGGTTCCAGAGCTCATCACCACCCACACCTCTGATTTGTTCAGTGATTCAAATGAAGTGAAATAAAATGGGCAGGCAAGGGAAGATCAACTATTCAGATGGTAGTAAGCTAAACACACACACATTATAAAGCCAAGTATCCATTCTAAACTCTATTTAAAGGGAATCAACAAAAACGAGTATACAGACTTTTCCACATTTCCAGCTCATAACAATAAAAATAAAAATAATAATAATGGATTGGATTTATAAAGCGCTTTTCCTAACATCAATGACACGTAAAAATAGTAGTTAGTTTACATAAAAATAAACTAATACGAAAAAATGACTTGCCAGCATAATGTAATACAGCAACACTGTAAACTGCACTACGAATTTCAAGCTGACCATACATCTATACTGGTTTAGTTTTAGTTGGCGGTATTGTACTTCATGTTATGTTTTGTGTATTGTGTCTATGCCATAAAAATAATATTCAGTTTTTCCCTGTGAGTTTTGATCGTCCATCCATACATCCATACATATTCTTCCACTTTTCTTTCATGTCAGTGTCACAGTGGGGCTGGATCCCAGCTGTTATAGGGTGAAAGCCAGGTCGCAGGTACCAGTTTGTCACACAAGAGAGCCATTCACACTCAGTCAGTTTACTATTCCCAATTAACCTAGTGTGCATGTCTTTGGGCTATGGGAGGAAGCCAGAGTACCCTGGGAGAACCCACGCAAGCTTCTCCCTCCCAGCTGGCAGATTCAAGTCCAGGACACTCTTGCAGTGAGGCAACAGTGCTGACTGTACTGCCTGCAGTTTTAAAGACCATTTAGGAAACTTAGTGGCAGCTGTTAGCTTTAAAATTATGTCCTCTTTTATTTCATTTTCTTCACTGCCTGACTGTTTAACCAAAGCCACAAGACAGTTATAATTAGGGGTGGGTTTTTATAATCGATGAATCGATTAAAATCGATTCTGGCTTGGATAACGTAAAATCGATTCATTAAAATCCTGAATCGATTTTTTTAATATAAATTTATTTTGCCCGAAATGCCAGAATCTCTGGTGACATCTCACAAAATTTCAAGAACCACCAAACAGTTAAGACAGTAAATGAGAGCAGGTACAGGGATTCTGCACATAGACTTAAACACACAGTGCGACCCGCGGATCAGAATCAGTGAGATGTCGCCTTTCTCACGGTCGGGGCTGAAAGCCGACAGCTCGCTGATTCTGATGTTTCGGCGGGTCGGCGCTTTGTGTTCACGTCCTTTATGAGCCGATTCTAAAGCTGTTAGTTTGATGTCTCTCCAAACAATATTGACCGAACCAGCAGCAGAAGAAGATCCAAACGCTTCACATAAACATCGTCATGAATTCACTCTGACTTCCACTGTTTTGCTTCCACTGCCATGCACAGCTCTCTCTCTGTACTTCAAGAACAGTTTCCCTTTCTTCATTATTCGCTTGCTTGTTACACAAGTCTACTGTTGTTTACAGGCTGTCGGCCGCTGTTTTTTTTCCCTTTTACATTCTTCCGAAAAGAAAACCTCATTTCTGCCGTTCAATACTGAACAAATTTAAACTTTTTAATATTATTCAAAATGCAAAACGCTGTGTCTCTAATAAAACCGCTGTAACTTCAGAGGTGATGTTCATATGTTGATTAATGGTTTTCTTTCATTTTTGATGTACTGCAGAATATTTTTATAAAATCCCAGGCCAGGAAAATCACCTTCATGTTTTTCTGTGTTTTATCTTCAGCTACTTTGACACAAAGGCCTCTGCTGTGATGCTTACACCTGTGATAGAGTCTTGCGAGTGTCAGCTTCCTTTTTATTGATACAAAAATATGTAAATGTACTGATCTGAATTATAATATTTCTGACTGTCAAAATTTCCCAGATTTAAATCGAATCGAATCGAATTAAATCGAATCGTGGATCGAATCGATTCGGGACCTTGTGAATCGGAATTGAATCGATTCTAGAAGTCAGTGACGATACCCAGCCCTAGTTATAATTTCACTGTTACCGTTTAATTTTAAATGTTAATATTAAGCACTTACCGAAGCGATAATCATTTGGTTATCCAGTAGAAAAAGGACGTAAAGTACCATTTTGTACACAAAGCACTTTTTAATATAGAGCAGCAGGTGAGGACATAAAGGAGAATAAAATTATGGAATTCGGCACAAGTGAAAGTTGCATTAATAACTTAATGCATCTGTCCTAAATACACCTTTGCTGAGCTCTATATTATTAGACATCAAGAGTTAGTGTTGCATCTAGTGAACATCAGTCTACAGAATATAAAATTATAAAAGATGCGAGTTTTCATCTATCAATACAGTACATTTGAGCAGCGGTCACTTGCTGGCAGAGCAGGAAGCTAAACGCTTCAGAGACAGAAAGGCTGTTACACTTTTCCTGTGGGCTGCTTCTCTTCTCCTGCTATTCTAGGAGCCCTTTAAATGCCTTTGTATTTAATTATTGAGGTTTCAGAATCTGCTGTTAAGCTGGCACATTGCCATTCATCTGATGTCAGTCAGTCTGATGGCTCCGACCTTTAACGGGGACATTATTTAATTTCTCATCATCTTCCTATAATATTTAACTATGATAACTTTAAACAGTACATAAAGTTTGAGAGTAAAAGAGCCACTCACCGTTGGACTGTCTAAAAGTCTGAGACAAGCTGGGGGAGGGTTATTGCGAAAGACATGCCATTGATTAGGAGTGATGTATGTGGGTGAAAAATAAATGAGTCTGAGTTTAAAGCCCTAATCCATTATTATAGTCGGGTGCCCCGAGTTATATCACTGGTACCTCATTACCGAATGTGTTTACACTTTAAGATTTATGTGATTGAAGACATTCTATTAGAGGAAAATGACCAACAACAGGTAATTTGGAGACACAGTATACAATGCCTGTCTAACATTAGCGGTCTCATTTTCCTGTTTTCACAAATCAGTCATGTCTCATTTGGTTATGTTGTTCCCTAGTGTACTGAGATCTTATTAGGTGTTTCAAGCTGCTGCAAGCAGAATTTTTATATTAACACCAGGTCAGAAACAAATCACTTTTGTATATGAAAAGTTTTTCTTACTTTGTTTGTGATGAACACACAGATAACTCAGACAGCTCTACAGACTCTTCCTGCAGTTCTGCAGAGCATTTCAGCAAGGCATCATTAAATAGTCTAACAGTGCATTTAAATTACACATAAACAACACTCTAACCCAGCTTTAACTCTTCATGTGTTATGTAAACTTATAAAAAGCTAAAAATGTAAGAACATGAGATGCCAAATATGCCTGTAGTAGCATCATTTTACACGTAACACAATGATATTGCATTTGGGTTTCCAGCCAGCAACTAAACAACAGACAAACAACATTAAGCTACTTGCATGGTGATCACAAAGGATTGCTAGTATTACATATTTATCCTTTTATGATGCTGGAAACCAGTGCACAGGAGAAAGGAGAACGAGCATTGGAATTAATTATGTTGGGATTTGCAAATACATAAATTAATCTGAATTTTGTAGGTGTAGTAAATTTAGTGAATGAGTAAATATCCTGAAATGTAAAAAGCTTTTAACGATGCTGTAAAAATCTTTAAGAGTTCTCTCCATAATGTGATGAAAGCCTTTTATATACCTCTTGGTAAATTCAGTGGTGCCACGTTCGTTTTTCCGCATTCTATGAAATAAATCTCAGACAAAATGTATTTTTCCAAAAGAGAATAAAAGAATATTCATCCAGGTGAACTGGTTTATAAATTAGCTGTAGAGGTGAATGTGAGCATGAATAACTCTCTCTTGTTTTTGTGAGCCCTGCGACAGACTGACAGCCTGTCATGGTTGTATCCTTCACCTCACCCAGTGCTAGAATCGGCTCAAACCCTGTCCCCACGGCCCTCGGTTCAACAGAGCTATGAAAACAGCCATAATTAATACAAGTCAAAGGTAAAAGAAAACTTGTCATTCATGATTTTCCTTCTTTACAGTTGTGATATGAAATGGACTTTTTCTAAATGATAAAACCTGATGAAACAGACCCCACACAGTGGTGGGTTCAGCTGACAAGTGAACAGTCCAGTGTTCACACAGCCAGTTCTTTGTCACTCTTCTTATGTAAGATTTAACACTTATTGGGAGGCTTTTATTGCACTTACAGTTGATCTAATTCATCTTCACTTTAACTGTCACTTATATGCTCCATTATATGTGTATGAAGAGAGACAACGAGAGAGGGAGAAATACATACAAGTGTGTGTTTTTCTCTTTGTGTTACTTACAAATGAATCCCAATGCTGTAAATTGTAAGTACATATACTAAATGCAGAGTGTCATGTTACCCAGTGAATGGTAAAAGTAAGAATGTAAGGATAAGAATAGAATAATCCTTTAATTGTCCCACAAGGGGAAATTTGGTTGTGACAGCAGCCAAAAAGACAAATATACAAACAAACAGGACACAGAGCAGAAACATACACAATTTTTCTTACATATTTACTTTAAGGACAATGGTTACTATATACAGAGAGTACTGTACCGTTATTAAATTAAATAAAAATAACTAATAATAAGAAGAAATAAGAAGCTTTAGGATTATAATGATATTAAAACTGTAGACATTTGCCCCAAAAGTTGATTTTGTTCATCTGGATGTAAAGTTTTCAGTTCAGTTTGCTTATTAAAAAAATAAGGCAGCATTAGCTTGTTTAGGCGAACCAGCCAGGGAGCTACTAGTCAAAACTAACCAGTGCTCTCTTCATGGCTTTGCTGTCTTACTGACTCAAGTTTAAAAAACAAACCTAAAATCTAAACGTAAAATAGATGTTAATATTTTTATAGCCTAGCCTATACCCAGTATAGGTAACTAACAATCAAGCGACACAGCACAAATGCTAACTATTTGTTTTTCTTTTTTCTGTCAGCATTGGCACCGCAGCTTTCTGTGATTACAAACTGATTGGTTGAGGTAACTGTTGCCCCTGGGTTTGATGCAAATGTTGATCACATAACAGCATCAAGTTGGGAAAATCAGGATGTGCATCTGCATCAGTATCAGGTCTGAACAGTTAGGATAGATGGATGCCTGGACACTACATATACAGAGTTTATTTTCATTTTTAAACTGTTAATCTACCACCTGAGTCAGTCTGAGCTCTGCGTGGAAACCTCATGGAACAGTTTTCACACACATTACGCAAGACTTACAATTCTTTATATATTTAAAGAAATCTGGTTGCAAAATGTTTTTAAAGTACAAATAAAATGTACAAAAACAGAGAGCTATGCTCCTAGGTGCCAGAATAAGACTGGCTTTCCCTCCATACATAATTACAAACTGAGATGCAGCGGCTGCTTTATAACTGACTTTGTTATATCAGTCCAGGATCATGCAACGGCAGCCACTAACAAAGGTCTGGGCAGGAAAATCACTGCGGTTTAAGTTGGAAGAACATTCTAGCTCATGGATAAATGCTTTTGAAGATCAGTCTTACATTTTGTTTTGTTTTACCGATATGTATTGTTGAGCAAGCAGTTTCTTTTAGTATGAAGTAAATTTGTGAAGAACCGGTGAGGATTTAGTAAAATAACACACTGTTTAAAACAGCTATAGAAGACTATCCATCCATCCACGCATCCATCTTTGGTTGTTTATCCGAGTCTGTGGATAGACCTCGCTCTCTCCAGCTCTGAAACCAGGATTTATGTCGATGGAGGCAATTTGTTCCTGGTAGGATCTCTTAAGAAAAACTGGCGCTGGGTGAAGAACTGACGTGCTTCACAAGAGCTCTGTGGCAAAAAACAACAGGCCATGTTACCTCACTCAGATTGGGATTACTAAACCAATATCCCAGTTGGTTTAGTAACTGGGATATTGGTTTGGTATAGGTGAGCATCTGTGGTCAGATCTTAGCCCACGGGGTGCGGTCGCGCACAGCCCAAATGAGCCACATGAGCCAACACTCCTGCCGAACCAACACCTGCAACGGCTGTAGGGGCCCACTCCAGTGTGGATCAGGTGGCAGCCAAAGGTGGAAGCCTCGGTGGTCTGGTTGCTGTAACCATGTGGAATTATATTTGTGGAAAAACTGGTGTGTGTTAAAACGTAATCACAAGCAAATAATTCCATTTTAGGGGTGTAAGGATTTATTGCCACTTGTTCAGTTAAATTCCTCATGTGTAACTTAAAAAACCCACAAACTCGGAGCCAAGCCCACAAACTAGCCATCATGCATGTAAGAGTATCTGCTTGGCAAGAAAACTCTTGATAGTTTGAAGGGTGGAGCAAAGAAAGAAGGGCTCTAATGTGATTGGTCAGTTTCAAAGAAGTGGCACCACAAACTCTAGGACTGGGAATGATTGACAGTGTGAGTTACGCCGTGGCAGCAGTATAAGTGGTGTTTTACACCATGTTTGTTAACAGTTTGAAAATAAAGTTCGACAAATTAACTATCAAAAGTTAGTTTTTGCTGTGTAAAAGCAGATATACTGTTAACTGTCAATGGATTACGTTATTGCTGAAGAAACTGGAGGGTTATGAAACCGCTGCACTCCTGAGATAAAGACACAATAAATTCAACCGTAGTTTGAAGGCTTTATTTTCTTTACTTTGTTCTCCTTTTAAAGCTTTAATTGCCGACTGTCATATTTAGCAGAATTAAATCAGCTTGTAAATCATGGTATGATTTTGCTTCAGTGAATCAGCAACTACTGAAGGGCAGGATTTAGGATCCTTCTTTCACAACTGTTAAAAGTTGACAATCAGTGGTCACTGGTAAATCAATGAGGTCTGATCCTTAGAGAAGATAAACTCTATTACACCTCTTTTCAAAAGAGAGGCTAAGAAGCACTAAAAACACTCAGGCGAAATATTACTTTTTAAATTGAGTAACAGTGATACAGCTGCAAAATGGATTTCTTCAATCTGCTTAATATGAACGCTGAAAACTGCTGAGGATTACAAAGTTTAGAGGCACAAAGTGAAAACGATACGTAGACCTGATCTGACTAAAAGGTGCATTAGACCCGTTAGCAAATTCAGAAGATGGCTCTGAGGTTATAGACATACAGTGGCCTCTAAGGGCCAAACAGAGGCTCATTAACTCAGAGTCTGTCAGCGGTTATCGAGAGAAAAAGGACTGTTCCAGACAAGTAGGCATGGCCCCATTATGACACAGTTTCAAATGGAGGGCTTAAGCTCCATTTTTTGCTTTCCTCTTGCATTTCTGGGCCACTGCTAGATCTATTTGGGGTGAGTGAAGTTTCACGAAGATATATGGAGGTGAATACTCAGGACAAAGACCCAAGACATACTTTTTGGTCTTCGGTAGTTGTTTTGTTTTATTTAAATGTCTGTAAGCTAGCCTTAAATACCTCTGAGTCATCAAAAATACATTTTTATGAGATTCAGAGTGGTGTAATCCTCTTACAAATTATAAGATTAGCTTATGTGGCTTTCTTAATAACATTGATCTCTCTTATTTTGATTAAATAACCTTGAGTCTGCTTTGGAATTTATTTCTGAATAATATAGTGAGTTTTCTGTTTCTTCTTTGACTTCCTGGCATTAATAACGACAGAGTGTAGGCAGTAGTAATCTATCCAGTGTTTTTCCTCTCAACAGAAATGACAGCTGCTGAAATTCATTCCCTTATCCCCTTTCCAATTTTACTGTGGTAAAAGCTACTCTGTCATACACTGGTCATGTTTTTTGAAAAGACTGTATCCAGCAGTAATAGTAATTACTGCTTAAATCCGCATACTATGAAAAGGCCAAGAGAAAGTGTCTTAGGTTTGATATGTATGTTCCCCTTTCTCTAAATTAACTTCTTTTCACAACTGCTGGCCTATTATATTGGCCCAGAAGATTTAAAATATGTGGCAAAAAGTTTAGAAACCAAACTCTAATCCAGAAAAGGAGCTCAGACAACATTGCTTGCACATGATGGATGCAGCTTCCTTGTATCATTGTTGCCTAAAAACAGGTTTTGTGACAGGCAGGATGAACGAGCTCAGCAACGGGACTATTTGATATCTGTAGCCGCGCATATGTGTTGTAGGCTTATATGACTGCTATTATTCAATTAAAATAAGTGCTGCATCAGACTTTATAGTATTTAATTACCGTTTCGTTGTTTGTTTACAGGCGCAGGCAAGTGAATTACACTACAGTTCAGCCAGCAAATGGAATTGTTTCTTATCAGCGTTCCCAGACTAGACCATACAGCAGCCGAGTTACGACACCAAACAGTTTTTCACTGAAATTAATTCAGCATCTTTTATGCCTTAGGAGGATCTCTTCAGTTAATCAAATCAGCAAAATCAGTTTGTGCCCTTATTGTAACCACAATAAAAAGAAATGACTGGAAATTCTCGTTTGCACAGTATGAATTGAATTATTGTCTTGACCGAGAAACATGAAATAGAGAAAATGGCACTAAAGCGATTAAAATCAGAACCTACCAGCAATCTGCGGAGCCGGTCCTGTCCTCAGTCTGATCCATATGACTCAAGTTACAGTTGTAAAAGTACTGATCCTACCTTGGAGCTTTCCAGGAGATGAACATCTATGCAATACTAACAAAGACAATATTAAAGGTCACACAAAAAAATACTAAATTACCTAGCGATATAAATATGTGTTAGCTATTAACATTTACCTGAATTTCCAGGAGGAGGTGCACTCATACGATACGGGCAGTAAGTCTTAATTTATTAAAACAGACATGGATCAGTTTTCCAATAATTTTCATATATCTGACAAATAAAGACATCTGTTCTTGTGTGCATGAAACACCACTGGATGAAAAATACAGTAGTATACATTTACCTTTGACACTTGGTGAGATGCTAAAAACATCTGCATGCAGGAGAAACCCCATCTATCTATTGAGGCTCCCCTGAAAGGTGCTGGTAATGATCGCACATTCATCCTTCAAAAATACACATTCACACTGACATTATAGTTCTCAACACCACCAGCTCAGGAGGACAAATAGTGGACAAAGTGTTTCTTGTTCTCATTTTGGTGTGAGCTTTTTCTATTTCCTTCCACAACCCCAAAACACCCAGGACAAGTGAACTGGAAACTACATTTCCCGTGGCTATAAATGCAAATACGCTTGCTCCAGCCCACTGTGACCCAGCACACAAGTAAGTGAACAGATGCTTTGAATGTTCCACCCATAGCGTCACATTTCTAAATAAGATTAGACAAAGACTGACATAAGAGCTAAACATCTTGAAAATATCTCAGATATAGAATCCTTGAAGCTGAAGTTTCAAAAAACATCCAAAATTTGATGCATTTACTTTAAAAGGTTTTTCAGTGTGTGTGTGTGTCCTTGTAATACTCAGGCGGCAGAACACAGTTACTATCCTCTGAGAACCCCACTGGATTAACTGGAATTTATCTGACAAAATAGGGACTCTTGAGCAAACTCAATGTATATCTCAGACGCAATGCATTTTATCCCACAGAGCATACTCTTGAGGTGATTAGTCATCTCATGCTTTATTGTACAACCTTATAATAAGTAGATGATAGAGGTTAGATTGAGTGTTGTTCAATTCCTCCAGAAACAAACCATTACCAAAGCAGCAGACAGGAACCGGCTGGAGGGCACCTGTCCTCGTGAGCTGCATTGGATTTACAACATCTGCTCCATGCAGCCGAGGATGCCGCCTCCGTTTACCACTACTTGATTAATTATTTCAGGCACTGGGTATGACACAGCCAACAAATTGTAAATTGCATGCATAGAAAATCACCATGTTAGCATAAGCTCAATACTTCTCAGGAAAATAAGTTATTAAATATTCTGTTAGGACTGTTTGGTTTCCTCCACATTAGTTTTAGCACAAACGTCTGATCTGAACATGAAATTATTCTACATTAATAGTGAGACTGGTTTGCTTTTCTACATGTTTATATGTAGACGGCTTCATGTCTCATTAACAGCCACGGTGAGATGGATGGTGGCCTCATTTGAAGGCCTTTGATTCTGTCACCACCCTGTAGATCCAAATCCCTTTCCACTCTATGGCTTATTAGGTCCTAATTAATTGGATCAAGTGAATGCCACTAAGCATTTGACAGCTCTCTGTGAGTGATAACTGTGAAACCAGAGCCACATTCCCACGTGAATGCCCCCGGAGAAGAATCCCTCCACATTAGGTCCACTGACTCTCTGCCACGCTCTTCCTGAGGGATCCAACCCTGCTGCTGTGATGATAACACATAAGAACCACGCTTTGAAAGCTGCAGTGTGTTTTGAAGTTATGTAGTAGTGTCATGATAAATATAGCTTCATAATAGTTGGTGAAGTCGATCAGCTTATAAACAAAAATAGTTTGATCAAACATAATGTTACATAATCATTGATTGATAGACATGTATGAAGTTAATATAAACTTACTTAAACAATCAAATTGTCATTTAAAATTGAGCCATAAATTCCATGTATTCATTATATTTTTATTTAATCAAAAAAAAAAAAAAAATCGAAACGCACTTTGCACTGTCTGTCAATGTGAGCGCTATAAATGAATCATTAATCCTCTTTTTGGCACAGCACAGCACACTGAAAATTCAAATACCAATCTTAGTTTAATTTCCCATACTGGTAGCCTCATTAAAAATACGCCTCTGCCTCAGACACCTTACATAAAATAATAATAAAATAAAAATATATTTTATGTATGTGGATTTTATGCATGCTGCTCGTCTTCCTGGTGTGGTCAGCAGAAGCAGAGTGCTGTGGCATCCTCTCTCTGTTCGTGGTAGCCTTGGGGTGACTTGTTTAAAGCGCTCAGATCTTTAGTCCGATCTTTACCGTTATAATTTTAATCCGAGTGGAAGGTATCCAATCCTCCGGTGCGTGCAGCTCAGTTAGCAAGATGGCAAAGAATTACCAAGGAATTCATATTATTAAAAAGCCCATGGCTGAAAGGGATAAGCACAACATTACATTAAAATGCAGAATTTTGCAGGTGGAGAGGCCCAGTGAGCAGGAGGTGCTACGGCTTTGAAACACTAACATGTGTTAGTGCCATCCAAAGCTGTCAAAGGGGAAATTAATGTATGTCTTTGCTGTTTACACTGTGAATAAGCAGGAGATGCTACTATCAACTTGATATGTAATGTAATGACGTACAGTGTTCTCACACTATTTTATCTGCACTACAGATAAACCCCAGAAGCTGATTTCATTTGACAGGAGTGATTGCTGTGTGTTGTGGCCCGGGACACTTGAAGAGACAAGGCTAAGCGTCATTCAAGTAGATTCGGGCACAGTAATCATGTTGCATGATCTCCAAGCGTGGAATTCCAGTGTTTCATCAGCTGTTAGGTAATTACCAGATTTAAAAGGCGTGCAAGAGGGGAGGATTTCACTCTTTCCAGAAACTGCCCCAAATAAGTCATGAACCTCATGGTTCTCTCCAAGAGAGCTTCTCAAAAACAAGAAGAGTCAAGATGCTGGAGCAAACTGAAGCATACTTGGGCTCGGATCATTAAGTGCAGTGGGATTGCAGGCCAATTTTGGCGTGAGGAGGGTGGGCAAATGCACACTCTTAGAGTCAGATTGTTCAGAGGCAGATGCACGCTCTCTGGGCAGTGTAAGCTCTGTGCACAAGGAATTGCAACGGAAAAGAAGACATTTTTAATGTTGGTAATATTTTTGATGAGACAGTAAAAAAGTAAGTTACAGGATACATACAGAGTGAGTTACAAAGTGCATACAGGCATCTGTACTGTAATTAATTCAAGGTGTCGACCCCACTCATAGCCACAGCTGTGTATCGTGGTCACGAGTAAAAACCGCTGCTCTGCTGCAGCAGGAGAGCCGTGAGATGTGACACAATCAGTCATCTTTCTTCCTTGTTGTTTTTGTAGTGAGCGGTTGGGCAGGTATTACTGCAGTTATTTAAAGTTACATTTAAGGGTATTTTATAGTAATTTATGGCTAACTTTGAGAATAGCAATAAGACCATATATTTAAGCCCCTTTACACAGTAACTGACATTTGGAGCATTTTCATTTGCAGGTTTCTTTATAAAGTGCAGCTTTAAATATATCAGCTTTATATTCTTTAACCTCCTAAGACCCAAACTCTTCCATGACATGCATTTTTAATTTATCTTTGCTATTTGGGCTGATTGGGACCTGAAGAATGTAAAAACCGATTTATTTATTTATTTTACCTGATTTTTGTTTCTGAGAAAAATTAGATCCACATATGAGAACATTCGTTTTAAATTTCAATAGAAATTTAAAGTGGGTATATAATGATATATATAATGTCCTCGTAAGTAGATATCAGGTTCTTGTAGAAAAAAAAATGTAGTATTTTGGTCTAGACAAGCGTCTACAGTCTACAGTGCAATGTCACTTCAGCACAATCTCTTCTAACTATTTGGGCTTAAAAACACATAATATAATGTAAAAGGTTACGTTGCTCTCTTAAAATCCTGAAGACACAAAGCTGCCTTGTGAAAAAATAGGTAGTTTCAGGATTAATATCGAATCTAAATATTGTTAAGCCCAAGAATCATAGACACTAAACTTCTTTGACTAATTACAATCATAAGTAAGTACGCGTGGAAGTCTCTTGTTAAAACTAATTTGGGCATGTTACTTTATGGCATTTCATATATTGAAATTATAACAGAGCAACCTTTTGGAAAATGACACTAAAGTCAGCTTGACATTTACAAGGAACATTTTGAACAAAGTTAAAAAAGGAAAAGAAAGGGAAAAATAAGTAATTCCAAAACTTATGGCGTGATGCGCTTTATCTCTTCTGTGAATATTTTCAGGTCACGTTGTTTCCATTTTCATTTCAGTCTTTACAAATATTTATCTATCAGTGGGGATATTTTTTTTATTAAGGTGGAAAATCTCTTTAATGTGACTATACATACATTTTTGAACAAATTAACACTAGGAGACCTTGAACAAGGAAGTGGCACACACTGCATTCACTATGAGCTAGCCTTGACAGTCTTGGTATTCAGGGACAAAGGAAAGGCAGAGAAGCAATCTATGTGATTATCATACAAATGGTAATGGAGCACACACACTATAACTGAACCATATAACCTAATGTTGGTGAATAGTTTTATATTCACAGAGAAGTCTTCATTTCTCTTTGTTCCCAACTGCTAATTCAGTTTCTTTTGTCTTCTCTTCCATCAGTGTTCCACTGAAACTCCTTTCATATTGGAAATGCATGTATGATGTGGGTCCTTTCAACGTGCACTCGACCTATTCAGAAAAGACAGCTGTCATAACTTAATCTCTGGTTGTCACTGTTGGCTGAGACGTCTGTTACATAGTTCCATAGACTTCACGACTAAACTATAAATTAGACTGAAATACGCTGAAACCACAAAGCAGCGTCTCAGTTCTATTTAATCTTGGACAGGTGGGAGGTTGATTCTGGAAAGATTTTTCCCACATTTTCTAATTTTTTTTGTCTTCATAGAAACATGGGAGTCTAATGAATAATGCAACCTTCATGTATGATTACTGCCACCAGCTGATTTAGTGCTTTGATTCAGTTTGGCATAAAAAATAACTCCAATACTCATGAGCTGCGACTGTGATTAAGTGAAAGCAGACTCACATAGAGTCATGTGGTACAGGGCAGATTTTGCAAAAGAAAGTAAAGCAGCTCGATGCTGAATTAATACAATCTGAGAGATTTTATTTATGTTGTCAGTTTTCTAGCAATGAATCCTGCATAAATTTAGAATTATTTTTTGTTGCCTTTGCAGAAATACAGCAAACACAGTTAATGAAGCCACTTTTTCAATTATACTTCAGCCTCAGTCATGTTTGGCCCTGCAAGCTATAATCCCGACAGTCTGTTTGACTAACTATGAATTTCAGAGCTGAAATTAATTAGGACATTGTTATGGTTTATTGCCACTGGAAGTTAAATTGAAGTGACTGGAAAAGAAAATTGTAATCATCTCATACAAAGTGCTTTTGTTCTATAAACTGTGACAGAAATGCCTAATGGGTTTTTTGTTAGAATAAGAGATAGCTGCTTCAGTCACTCAGTGTTCCTGTTTGCAGGAAAAATACGAGGATAAATCTGTAGAAAAAACACAAAACAGTGTTGAGGATCTGAAGAAAAATTTACTTAAATATAATTTCATATTACACACAGTCAGAGTCGATCAAATCAAAAGCATGAAATGATACTGAAATCCCAAAGCACGCCCAATTAAAATGCACAGTAATGTTTAAATAACTACCTGGTTGATTAGCAGTCAAAGCTTTTAGAACCATGCAAGGCTGCATGGTATGTTATGAATCACTCCTGTGACATGCTAATGAGGAGAGGAAAATGCTGAGGCTTTGCTGTCATCCTATCTTGACTGTACTCCTAGTATTTTGAAAGACTTCAGCATCTGACTGTAAATCACAAGTATCACTAACAGTGTTGTTAAGCATGATTGACAGCTCTGAAGATGACAAATAGCTGCCAGGTTTTAGATACTTGAGGAATGACTTTCACACGTCCTTTACAATTCAACTCTGTCCATAGTCTAGCTGTGTAAACAGCTCTGTTTTAACACATGCGTTAGTTAAAGAAGAAGTTTGTTGTTTAGCAGTGGACATTTCCAGCCTTGTTGCATCTTTATGCTTAAGTCTGTGCTGACTAAAGGCCTTTTGGTTTGTCTGATCCCTTTGTGACCTGTCATTTGAAGCTTTAAACAGTGAATCACAAAGGAACTCAAAAACTCATGTAACTGAGATACTGCAGATGAATGGTTTCCACCTATGGGTCCTGCATGATTGACAGAGTCCTTTGCTCCAGACTCTACTCTAATAGCTTAACATCTGGTCACACTGACCCACATTTCACTTTTTGTCATCATAGTGTTGTCTCTAGGTGAATGATAATTTCCCAGTGCAGACTTCTCAAAGAGGTTGGAGCATCTGTGAAGATACCGATTACTCAGTTACTGAGGAGATGCAAATCAAATGGGGATAAAATGGCATTTTGTAACGATACACATTTAAATGATGCACAGCTGAAAGAGACTAGATTATTGTTTTATATCACCAGTAGAGTGTGTCAAGACCCATGTAATTAAAAAGTAGAATAAACCTGCAGGATTTCTATACATCTTGAATCACATCATGCCACTGAAAATGTTCCACCCGTTTATGACAAGGCAGGTGAAGGCGATCGGCTGAACAGCCCTATCTTAAGATTCATGTATGACGTCCTGTCAGTGTGGCTGCTTCTGCTGCACTAAACAGTGCCAGACAGGTCTCAAGGACTGGAGGCATGCTGAGAGTCTGAGGAACACAGATGACACAGAGCTATTAAGGAGAGGAACTACCAGACCCCCGTCATCAACGAGTGCCCAGTGGAGAGAGTGGACAGCTTCAAATACCTCGGAGTTCACATCACGCAGGACCTGTCATGGTCCTGTCACATCAACACCGTGGTGAAAAAGGCCCGACAGCGTCTCTACCACCTCAGATGCTTGAGAGACTTCCAACTGCCCTCCAAGGTGCTCAGGAACTTTTACTCCTGCACCATAGAGAGCATCCTGGCGGGAAACATCTTAACCTGGTTCGGGAACAGCACCATGCAGGACAGACGAGCTCTACAGAGGGTTGTGCGGTCAGCTGAGCGCACCATCCGCTCCGAGCTCCCTGACCTGCACTCAATCTACAGCAGGCGGTGCTGGACCAAGGCCAGGAAGATGGTGAAGGACCTCAGCCATCCCAACAACAGACTGTTCTCTCTGTTGAGGTCAGGAAAGCGATTCCGCTCCCTGAAGACCAACACAGAGAGACTGAGGAGGAGCTTCTTCCCGCAGGCGATACGGTCTCTCAATCACACCACCACACAGTACTGACCCACACATACAGTTCTTACACACACACTGGACTTTCTGGACTTTGGTTTCACTTCATTACTTAAATCACGCTGCTGTTATTGTGCATATATTTATTTATATTTCTTCATACATTCTTATATAGTTCTATATTGTGTATTGTGTATTTTGTTGCACAGTTATTTTATTTTCAACTTTAATTTATATATTTTATCTTATTCTCCCAGTTAAATTTACCCTTCATTCTAATTTGTGTTGTACAGTTATTTCATTTTTAACCTTAATTTATATTTTATTCCTTCCTAGTTAAATTTACCCTTTTTAATTTTTCATATTTATTTCCTATCTTATTCATAGCCTTTTCCTTTTTTGTTTTCTTTAGGTCACGAGCAGTTGTCCAAGCATTTCACTACATATCGTACTGTGTATGACTGTGTACGTGACAAATAAAATTTGAATAAAATTTGAATTTGAATTTGAGTCTCATCAGTAAAAGTGCCCATCAATCATTGTACTGGAATTCATGGCCCCTCGCATATCCTGTTATGACTCTTGAGTGACAACCACAGCTGCCAGGTGTTATGGTCTTGCCACAACATCAGACCTGACAGTGTTAACACTTAATAACAGCATGAAGTCATCCAGCTAGTATTCTATAAATATTTTCTTATGACTTCCAGAGAAGATGCTCTTACTCGGCCCTGTCCTCTCATTTCAGGATATCGCACAGCCCATTTCTCAAACAGTGGTGGTCCACTCATCAGCAGTAGCTTGGCATTCTGTGATTGCCTTAGGCTTATGTTAGTACTGGTTGTTGGGCCTGCTTTTTTGGGTCCTCCTTTTTAGGTCCTAATAAAGGAAATTACTTCACCTTCCTGGAAGCCTTCAGAAGGCTGTCATTCAGACAACCAACAGATTACATTTGCTTTGGTTGCATTATATTGTAGTTATCTCTAGTATATCCAGATGTAGCTCATAGGTTAGCACCATTTTTTTTTGTTCAGCTTTCTTTGAATTATTGACTTTGTGAAAATTATTACTGTGTGGCTCTAACTTCTTAGTTACATCCTGAATTAGCTAACCATAGGAGGTAAGGGCACCTCCACTGATAAAATCTAGAAAAGCCTTAAATGTTTATACCTGCAAAATAAGGTTTGGGAGACCCAGAGTGAAGATTTTTCTTTCTTTCTTTCTTTTTTGGGGGGAGTGAGATGTGTTTGGGTGGTTGTAACTGGGTATCTTTATTTACTTATTGCTGTCTGACTAGAGCATTTTTGTATCCCCCAACAGTTATTTTGTTGTTTTCAGGCCTCTTTGTTATTTTTTGAGTTGTCCATGGGGTTGAAGAATTGGGAGCAGCTTGGAGTATTGGCTGAAACATTCTGTCTTCCCTAATACAGGAAATTTAGACATGCATCAATACCAGCTGCCAGTGTGCACATGACGACAAGGGGGTGCATAAATTGGGGGTTTAAACCAAAACGCTTCAGGTTATGGAGAATAATTGTGTGTTTGGTTCCTCACATTGCCTTGTGTTCTTCTTCTGGATTGATCCTCCTTCATTCTTTCTAGCCACATAGTCTACGGTAACTGCCAAATATGGATACTAACCATAGAAATGCTTTGATCTTTGTGCATCTGAAAAGATTGTCTCTCAAAACGTTGGCTTAGGTTACAAATGCTGGTTTGGTTAATTCAGCAGTAGACTTGAACTGGTTAAAAAACTGAAAAAATTTCCCCAAAAAGGCCGACTTAAGGAGTATTTTTGAGGTGTGTAAGTATCAACATAACTAAACAAAAAGCTAGCAATCCTGGCTCCAGTGACATTGTTTTAAAAATTATTTAATGGGTCTTTGTTATTTGAGAAGGAGAAAGGGAAGGATAAAATAAGAGTTAAGAAGTGTTACAGTTTGAATAAGACCACGAATGGCTGATGGATGAGGCAGCATTGGGAAAGTTGAGTGCAATAGTGGAACAGTTAAAACTGGAATTGAGAAATGAGGGAAAAACAGATGAGCCCCCGACTGTTGGGAGAAGAACACAATCTAGTTGTTTCTGTGGTTTAATGTCAGGGAGGCTTGAGCCATGAAATTTGATAAAAAAAGACCCACATTCATTTGTCACTCTTTCAGTATGACGCTGGTTTATTCATGAAACCTTGATTTTCCAATGTGTGCAGTTTTCTGGTCCTAGCATTTAGCTCTGTCCTTAGTGTTGATCCAGTTTTTTCTTTTTTGCATGTATGCATCAATTTATACAGTGGTGCACGTCTTCTGAAACAGAAATATGATGGTTTATGTGACCTTACTGCCTTTGAAGAGTTTACTAGCACTCTGCCTTCTCACCTTGCTACTTAGATTAATGAGCAGAAGGTTAAGACGCCTTATTCTTATTAATATCAGTAGCATTATAAGCCTGTTGCTCTTATGGTCGATGAGTATGTTTTGAAAATTCTAGATTTAGGCCAGGTGTGTCTCATGAGGCTTCTCATAGTGCTGTGAGAGATGTTCCAGGTCCAAACAAAGTCTGCTACTCTTGTCAAAACGAGGGACACTAGAAAGAACTGTCCAATAAGCAGGCCTCCCTCCAAATGTACAGACTCCCCCTGTGTGTGGTCAGCTGGGCTTATGCCAACAGTAAAAAGCTGAGACTTATCTGATAAAACTAACCTTCTTTCTTTAAAGAGCACACTATTCAATTCTGTTCATGTAACTCATGCGCTTTTTAGATGGTTTTGTATCTTTAGATGGAAGGGAAAAAGTACCACTTAGTGCTTTATTGTGGAGTGTTTTACCTTTCTCAGCCTGCACTTCAACTTAAATCTTCTGTGCTTGGCATAGGTTTGGTTCCTCTGTGGATGTCCTTTGATACTTTCAATCTCTATTCCAATCTGATTTGAAGAGAGGCGGTACCTGTCCCCAACACCTGTCCTTCTGGGTAATGATTTAGCTTTGGAAGGTTTGGAAAGAGAGTTCATAAATCTTTTATTTTGGTCAACCCTCACAAGAACCTTAGGAATCAAATGAATGTCTTGGCCAGCATCCTCAACCAACTCTTCTGCTATGACACATGCAAAGTGTAGGACTGAGAAATTTCAATCCATCATGCTTTCACTCCATTTGAATGTCTAATCTTGTATTGTGTGGGTCCATTACCAAACATCAATGCTAGGAATTACTATATGATGACTGTAATATGTAAAAGTTCTCATTATTCTGGAGCATTTCACTTGCACTCCTTCATGTCAACTTTTTGTGGTCCAAACTGACCAAGAGGGCAATTTCACAGCTCTCAATTTCACACGAATGATAAAACAGCTTGAGGCTTAAACACCAGGTGTCAAGTAGCCTCAAGGAGCCCTACAACATTTGGACGAGACTTTAAAGTCTATGTTATACTTGCAATGAGGGAACAAGAAAGCACAAACATCAGTGCTAATGAAGCAGTATTTGGGCACACAGTATGGGGATAGCTAACTGAGTTAGGTGATGAATTAAAGAATGTTGTGCCATCTTATATTGCCTGTTGCCTGCTCCACTGCTAAGATGCAAACTGTCAGTTTACCAAGAAACACACAGCCTGTTGATAGGAAAGCTGAAGCACACATTTTGAATCAGAAGATCAAGTTTTGTTGCTTTTGACAAACTCACTTTTTCAGACTGGGTTTAGCAGACTTTAAAAGCCGTATCTCATTTGATACTCTAGAAAGGAGGAAGAAAGTTCAGTCGTATGAAGTAAACTATTAAAGTCCTATCATGCTGCCACCTCACTCTGAAGTAAACAGTGATTGGTGGGCTAGGAAACTCCTAAGTTGGAAACTTTAGGAACATTTGTCACAGTGGGAGCTTTGTCTGCTGATTACTTAAAATTTCCATCTGGACCCATTCTAACAGGCAAATTAAAAAAATTCTGAGTATCTAACACATTTAAACAACCAGTTGGGTTTTCTGTCAGATGTTCAGCAGTCAGACCTTGTGAAGCTGTTTCAATAACACTCATCTCTCTTAACACACTACACACACCACACTAATTGAGCATGACATAAATGTGGGGGCTGCTCAAGCCATTAAGCCAGCATTTTCATGGGATGCCTATGGAAAAGTGCAAAGGGATGGGAAAAGAAGCTAAATACATTTGGAAAATGGGACAGCTGAACAAGCAAGCTCTATTTGTGCTTCTCCGTGTCTGCTGGCAGATAAGGCTGATGGTTCTGACAGATTCTGTACTGACTTTAGAAAGGTTAATGCTGTCACTGAACCTGATTGTGCAGTGCTACACATGAAATACTTCATTGATTGGGTTGGAAGTGAAAAATTTGTCATGAGACTAGACCTTTAAAGGGATATTGGCAGATGTCAGTAACGGCCAGGACTGAAGAAATCTCAGCTTTTATTACTGATTTCCTGCAACATTTCAAAGCCTTATGAAGCCTTCGGCTAGTTTGACAGGCTGTGTATCCCATTTAGACGATGCTTTGGTTTATGGTGACATGTGGGAAAATCATACTTAGTGTGAAAATTTATGTGGCACAGCTACATGAAAATTTAACAAGGAACTGAACAGATGTGAGTTTGTTAAAGCAATAGTGACCTGTCTTGTCAGAGTTATTTAACAGCGTGATGTCACGCTCCAGGATACACTGGAGACTACTTTAAAGATACAGGTTGATGTGCAGGTTGATGTGAGATTGGTGCTAGGCTTGCCCTTTCCAGAAAGGGAGGAGGATTTGAAGTTGTTCATTACATTCTTTTTAAAAACAAAAAAATAAAATAAAATTTGAAAACACAAAAGAGCATGCAAGTTATGTAAGATAAATTAAAAGAAGGGAATTGTTAAGAGGATTATTTTTACTTTTTTCTTAAAACCACTACAAAAAAGACGGCCAAGTTGAAATCACTAATTAATCTAATATTCATATCTTTGGACTCTGGAAACACGACCAGGAGAAAATACACACATGCAACTCCACACAGAAAAACCTCTTATAAAAAAGAAAATGAATGAAATGCGCCGGCTCCAAAGGACAACTTTTTTGCATCGTGTAACTTGCTCAGGCTGCTCTGTATCTTGTTAGGATTGTGAGGCGCTGAGGACGAGGACCAGACTAGAAATCTTGATAGACGAATGGCAACCCATCCAAGAAGTTCTGGTTAGCCTTGTGCAATGTGTAGCTGTTATTTTTCTGTTCAATTGTAGGAGAGAAAACAGTGAAGTGAGCAGTGAAGTTAACGGGGGTTCAGATTCAAAATTCTCCAGCCCTGATCTCATAGTTTCTGATTCTACTGTGTGACAAGGACTCCTTTTAAACCTTCATCAACAGTTACTTTGTGCCTTGTCGATTTGATACCCACCTCTCCATGCTTTTGGTGTCTCACATGTCCTCCTCATAAAAAGAAAGCAATCAGCAAATGCTGATCAAAACTAACCAAACTTCTCATTTGGTTTGATGCCATCAAAATAAAGCTTTAGAACATTTTTATTTGTTTTTACATAATAAAATAATGCAACATGAAACAGGGAGTTAATTGCTGTTTAAAATTTAGAGTGAGTTGTACCGCTCTTTTCTCCACCACATGCATTAAACATATTGTAAATGTTGCTCTATGAACACTTCTAGACCAGGTGTTTAATCTGCAAAAAAATAATCAAGTTGCCCTGACAGTGAGAAGATGATTCATAATGAAGCTTTCAAGGCTGGTGTTTGTTTATGTAACAGAGAAAAAACTGCCAGCCATCTTGTAGTATGCCCTCTGTATTTGAGAAGCCTCATCATTTGTATGCCTTGGTTTCTTCTTCAGTGCTGCAGACAGCCAACACTTTCACACTGGCAGAAAAACCTGATGCGTCACGCTCTCGCCCTCTGCAAGCAAAGGACGATGTTCTGATAAGTTAATTGCAGCCATTACATACCAATAGTCGACACACTCATAATGTCACCATTTCCGAGTGGAGATAAAGCAGTCTTTGTTGTGTGACATTGAGACTGAACCCTGACAAGGCTTCACAGTGACACACAAATTGGCACACACCCACCTTCGCTCCTCAAGTCTTGCCACTAAATAATCGCAGATGAGAGAAAAATAAACTATTATTTTTCTCACATCTGGGAAAATGTATTAAATGTAAATGTTTCCAACTCAGTCTGATGGAAACTGCTCTGCATATCAAAAGAAAGCATTTCATAATTTCCTCTCTCATTAAAAGTAACAAGTTGCATCTCCTCCTTCCATGTAAATGCTCGAAGCTGCCTCTTGGGTTATGACTGGAATATATAGGCTCTGCAGCAAAGGAAGTATGAATAAGTACTCTAAGCATTTATTGTAAAAACCCCAATAATATCTTTCACTATCACACAATTTAAAACAATTCAATATCTGCTTGCATGTTTACTTTTTCTCCAACAAACAGAAAAAATGCTATATTGACAAAGTACACGATGGCTCCTCAGACCATCTCGGCATTAAAGCAGATACAAGGTGTTAATGGATTTCTACTTCGGCCTTCACAAAAACTTTTTCACACACCCAAGTGAACGTTTTAGAGCAGTTGTGACTTCAGAGAGACTTTTTAAAATCAAATAATCACGTCACATGGTAAAACTATTGTCTCTATTACAGTATGTGTATAACTTTAAAAAACTGAGAACAATGAAAGTAAAGAAGGAGAACATTTGTCTGCATTATTCATTTGTCATGGAGTGACCTCAGTCATCCAGGAGCTGTGTTGTTTCCTTCATTAAGACCTGATCCTTGTTGGGCTCACCAAAATGACTGGCATTATTTCCAGGTTACTTAATTAGGTACCAGGACAACGAGCCAATCCCAGCCAAGTGTTTTGTAGTCCTTCTTATGGTTTAATAAGAACATACCATGCTGTGGATTAGTAGTTGTGGTTGTGTGTATGTTTCAGCAGATGGGAGGTGTTGCACTGGTTTGCATGTTGGCACCTGGCCCAGGGCTTCTAGACCACTTCAGTCTGCTGTTGATACAAGCCTGATGATTCAGATACACTGTAGAAACTAAATGAGGAATAGCAGGTGAGGATTTTTGTGGACTAGGTTCCTTCTGTGTCACTTCAGTAACAATAACAACTGTTTGTATTGTGTGTGGGGTTTTTTTTTTTTGTGTGTCCCGTTTGGATCTTTAGCATCAGAATTGTTGTCTTAAGGCCAAGAAAGATGCCAAGCGGATTTATTTTACCAAGTGGATCATCATGGCCTTGCCATATTGGTCCATTTGATTGACCTTTATTATAATTATGAATTTATTTTATTTTCGGTTGCTACAAACGGGACAGACATGACTGGGGGATAGGACAGGGAGAAAGAATGAAAGAGAGGGAGAGAAAGAAAACCAAAGGGGAGAAGAGACGGTGAGAAGGGGGGAAGAAAGAAAAAAACAAAAAAAAAAAAACACCTGGGTCACCTGTATGGAGAAAAAAAACAGAAGAGAAAGCAAACAGCAAAGAGCAACATAATAAAAAAAACAGCACCATCACAATAAACTAGCTAGCAGTAGGTATCAGTAGATACTAAATAATAAACGATATTGTGCAGCACGCAAGATAGACAGCGCACAATGTGCTTTGAGGCAGCAGCCAAGAAAGCTGTAGTCCGCCTCTGTGAATACCCGTGTGTACACCTGTGTGCATACCTGTGTGGATCAGCATGCTTGCATTCCAAAGGTTTCTCCATGTAACGATCTGCTAGGGAGTGTGGGGGGGGCCACAGCCCCGTCCTCCAGGGTATGAAGCAGGTATGGAGGAGATCCAGGCCCCAGATATCCAGAGGCCTCAGAGTACAAGGACCCGAGGAGGACCACCAAAGGGGGGGGGGGAACCGTGCCACCCTCCTGGGAAGAGCTGAGTAGAGCCCCAAAGGAGAGGTCACCCCGCAGCTACGGAGCAGAGGCCAGAGGGCTCTGCCGGCAGCCAGCTGTGCCAGAGAGGACCGAGCTTCAGGCTCAGAGGCCAGAGGCCTGAGGGCATCCCACCCCCCGGAAGGAGCCCAGCCGGGCCACAGGCTTTTGTTTTTTAAGATCAAATTTGAAGACAACTCTATTTGCTGGAAGACTGGATTTGGCAAAAATCTTTCTTGTGTCAGTAGTAGCCAAGCAGACTGCGTGTATGCTGGTCTCCTCCTGCCATCTTTAAACCATTAAATAAGAAGACTGCTAAAGTAGGACTACAGTATCACACTGATGAAATCCTCCATAAAAGACCAGAGCAAACTCTAGATTCTCGATTGTGGCTGTAGAGTTACAGCACCTGTTAACCATCGAGCAGTGATCATCAAGATTTAGAAAGGTAATGATGATGATTCGATGATGATGATCGTGTAGTTTACAACTCTTGTCTCAAAAGAAGGATAGAAAGTACTTCACAGCAAACAAGGGAGGAAAAAAATGGAAGAATATAACCAAGCACAGTTAGAAATCTGCATTCCTGGAGGAACAGCATTTTAAAGATGAGACAATCTAAATGAGTAATGGATTTAGATTCCACCTCTCATTTCATTTTTCACTTCTACTTCTTAGTCATGTGGTATTCACATTTATTCATTACATATAAAATCTGTTTAAATGTATCTACTGGATCTACTAACAGCAATGCTTATTGTTCAGTTGATCAACTACTTTATCAAGTCGCTCTGTTTTTCATGGGGGGACAATAACTGGCCTGTTCATGCAGTCGGTCTCGACAAGGGATAGCCCGTCTTTAACAGTAAAGGTGAAATGTGAACATACAGGCTGGAGAGCAGGAATTGCTTCTCAGCCTCAACACCCCAATGCATCTTTGTCTTTTTTTAAAACCTTTATGTAACTGCAAAGTAAAACTCTTGATATTTAAAATCTTCCTTTATTTGTACTTGGCTGACATAATGACTCTATGAGGTTGACATTTGTAGCTTTTTGCAAAACTTCAAAAACTCGCAAATAATATTTTCATGTGTTTAGTGTTAAATATTCAGTAAATACATTCACAGAATTTTAGCGTGCTGACAGATACATTTAAAATCTCTGATCTTGGTATTTAAGCAACAGACAGTGTGCAATGTGAGCGAGATAACTCTTAGAACTGACTCTTTGGACATAAAATACTTCCAAAATGTCTCCACACTTAGCCTATGGCGATTGGCACACTTTATCCAGACAGCTCTCATGTGACTTGGGCTATATAATTCTTTTAGTGTCATAAGTTACTTAAGGTATCTTTAAACCCCAAACGCCTTAATCTCACATTTCACTTGATAACACATTTTCATCCAAGACCAAAGTTACGGCTTCTCAAAAGGATAGCAGTTCACATTGACACAGAGCTAAACAAACATCAGTGCTAGGATACTTTTGTAGCTGTGCCAGTCATTTTTGTTGCATCTAGCCCTTAGATCAAACTGACACGGATGCTCAACTGAATCAGGAATTCAACCCATGAATAACAAAAAGCCTCTTTCATGCATTCAAATATAATCTTTTGTTTAGGATTTGTTCCCTTCACACAGCAGCCCTTGCATTATAGGATCAATTTGTTTGTTTGTTTTTTTCTCTAACTGCATAGCAGGGACGAAGAATTCTAAAGTATACAACTGGCAAAATGGAAAAAAAGACTTAAGTACACACAGTTGAAAAGAAAACTTGTCTGGCAAGCATATGAATGCTACTGCTTCCAGTAACAGTAATTTATAATAAGAATATTGAAAATAAGAGCTTTGGCAAAGATCACAATCAGAATCAGAATCAGAATACTTTATTGATCCCTGGGGGAAATTATATGTGATGCAGATGTGAGTACATGCAGCATCACAAAGAAGGATTAGGGTTTATTGATAATTATAGTTGATCCAGAGTAGCAGACACGTGTAATTTTGATATTTTTAAGGATGAGTGTGGTATATATTTGTTATTCACACAAGTGTTTCAGTGCAGTGTTTTTGTGAATCTTTGGATAAGTGAAAGGAAGAAGAGTCACTCCTTTTGGGCTGAAGCTCCTCTGAGGGAAAGCATTGATTAAAGACGGGGTCGTTCATGTTGCTGGAGGAGAGAGATTGTTATCAGGGAACTAAATGGTTTCTATCCAAGACCTGATGCAATCTCAGGGACCTGAGACGTCATTTAGAGGAATACAGGTTTTTAGTGCTTGCTGTAACAGACTTCTGTCACTCTGTCTCAAATAAGATACTGCAATTGCAGCTGCAATCTGATTTCGCTCTGCACACTGCGTGAAAAGTTTAGCACATGGCCGTGAGGCACACTAAGGAGTTTGTTACCATGGTGAGGATTTGGAAGTGTGCAGTTCAATCACTGCTCCTTCATGTTTCTCTAAAATGATCCATATGGAAAATTTAAAGAGAACAATTTTGTTTGATAATAACACATGGTGGATCTTAATATTCCATTTATATCACAGTGTGATTTCTGTCACTATCAAAATAAGAGCCAACTCAGTCTTCCTGTTGACTGCTTTTAATGTGATGCAGCTGCAGCAGGAAATATTTTGTTAGAATTACTGTTATCTTAGTAGAGCTCTGACACAGCTGGGAAAGTGAACAGTAAACAGTGAGGCTGATAGCCACAAGTTAAATTACAAACTAAAATGCTGATTACATGCATGCGTTGTTTCAAATGAATCCCCTGTGAGTGTGAAGGTGATTTGAACCCAGTGGGGGAATAGCAAGCTATTCTGCTACCAAGGAAAATAAACATACAGAATGTAAATACTTTAAATGGCTGTTACAGAGAAAATCCACCCATCCATTAATTTTCTTAACTGCTTATCCAGTTTAAGGTTGTTGAGGGGTGGGGGCCATTTAAAGCCTATAGCTCATAGGGCTAGAGGCAGGGTGCACCCTGGGCAGGTCATAAGTCTATCACAGAGCTAACCAAGAGAGAAATCGACAGCTATTTAAGTTCACATTCACACCTGTGGCCAGTTTAGAATCACCGGTTCTCATTACTATCTGCAGTAATTTCTATTTGGCAGTACTGGTTTATTCTAGGACCACTGTGGCCTTAAATCAATGGTGTGCGATACTGCATATTTTTGTATTGATCCTATACCAAGTAAATAGAGGCCAGTATCGCCTATAACGATATCAATATTTTCAATAAATAAGGTGGATGCGTCATTTAATGACCTTGAGTTTTTTTTTGTTTTTGTGATGTTTCCTTTTTTATTATTAAATAGTTCAAACCCAGGAGATAATTAGGACAAAATTTATAATTAAATCGAAAACGCTTTATTATTGTGGCGGGCCATGGTCTGCGATGCCGTGCAGGTGAGTCCATCTCACCTGCACATTACCTGATACCCATCCCAATAGTTTCACATATTCTCTGATATCTCTGATTTCTTATATTTAGGCCATTAGGTTATTCTTCCTTTTATGGACTTGATGGATCCGAATGATTGAAAAACTTTGGTTAAAAAGTAGCCAGACATGCTTTGGAAGATTTGTCAATACTAAACTGAGCAGTCTCAATAGTTTTGCGCTGTGGCAACATAAAATATATCTATATTACCAGGGAGGCACTAGTGAGGTATGATAAGCTTTAAATTATGTCATAGGTTACTAGGGATGGGAATTGATAAGAATTTAGAGATTCTGGTTCTGTTATCATTGATTCAATTCCTTATCAATTCTCATTCGGTTCTCACTGGCTCTGCTTTGAGAGTCACCACCATCTCTAAGCAACGTATTAAAGACAAAACCTTGAAATATTTCTGCTTTTTGCTATTTAAAAATATCTTGAAATTTTTAGTTAATACTTAAAATTTAATATGTTATAAATACATGATAATCATGTTGACTTTATTTTGACACTATGTGAAAGAGCTTAAAATAGCACTGTCATTGTACACTGTACATATACTTATAAGTACATAAACTACAATACATTATAGATTATCTTATTAATTTATTGTCATTTTTCCTTCCATGGTATTGAAAATGGCAATGGTTATTGGTTTTTTCTTAGTTATCATATCAAGATTAAATTCTAGTATAATTAGAATCTTAATTTATAGGATGGATCATTTTGTGGTGCTACAGGTACACCAGATTATTTATCATTATTTATCTTTAAATCCTGAACAATGGTAACACAGAGCCTTGTGATTCAATGAAATTGCTGCGTTGCCACCCATGTGAATTAGTAGAGCCCCTCTCGCAAATCATATAATCTCTGCTGGTCTGTAATGACTACAGGTGTTTAATTAACTGCATAGACAGACTGCTCACTTATCAAACACAACGTCAGTATTGACATTTCTTTGTAACTGGATCACACTTTAGTGGATTGGATTATAGGCAAGAATCTTCATCAGTTGCAGAAATAAACTGTATTTCAGTGCACACGCCACTCTGCAGTAGATGGAAAAAAAATGGTAAAATAAATTATTAATTACAAATTACAATATTTGCCCGTGTATTGCGGGAGCTCTGCAAGTGCCTTGGCTTAACCACAATTGTTTGGTGGCAGAAAATGACTCAAGAGCTCCCAAACTCCCTTTGTCTCAGTACAGGTTTAGCGCTGCAAAATAGAGCAAAAATAGAGCCACAATTGTGTTAAATGAGCAGTTGCACTACAATGGCTTGTATCACGTTGGCTAACACCCTTGGCTAAGCAGTCATATAATCACTTTAATGTGAGGCTGCTAGTTTTAATCCAGCTATCCAAGATAATTTACAAATTCTAAAAGCACTGGAAAAAAGACACTCATTACATGCACCAGTGTGTTGCCATTTTAGCCCACAGCTTCACAGCTTTATAGAGACATAGGAGTGACGGTAACATTCCAGCTGACTTCATTAAGTTTCATCTTCCATTTTATCTCTCTTGAAGTGGACGATTAAGCTGGCGCACGAGGGTAACTGATCAGCTAATCTGCCTGTGATTTATGTGGCAGGGAAACTGAGGACTTAACTGAGCCTTGGAACGCATTGATTACTGACATGGTTAATTGGCTAACCCTACTGGTACATTGAGACAGGCTTATTGGAAATGTCAAATCAAGTGGCTAATTTGCATTCATGATGTATGGTGTCTATTCCAGCTTCTGCCCAGGCAGCACAAACTGACAGACATAGCTGTAAAGAAAGGCTTGGGATAAATTTGCAACTGACCATCTGGCCTTCCAGGACACTGGCATTGGCTGCAACTTTTCCCCAACCCAGCATCCACATGTCTGCGCTTAGCTGGTATGTGATGAATAGAATATGAGCGTATGCATAACTCCTGATGTGAGTGAGACGCAGGACACCTGTGGGGTTTGAGTAAAGCTCCAGCTTTGGAAGGAGATGTAATTGATAGCATAGTGCTGACTGAATGGAAAATTATTTGTTTTTTAATACATTGTTCCTGAGTATGCATATATGTTTTAGAGATCAAAACGGTAGCTGAGACAATGTTGCCCCAGAAATACCCGCTGTGTAAGCAGATGAAAACAGCATGAAATGGAAAAATGTGGTTTTAGCTGATGGGGTAAAAGATTTCATGTGAAATGAAGGTGGTATGATTTTTCACTGTTTGAATAAAAAGATACAATTGGTTTCCTGCAGGCCATGCTAAGGAATATGTTTACAGAATTTCCCTAAGATACAAATGTACACAAGGAGCATCCTTAGAAATGGCAGCACTTAAATAGACAAAAACATATTCTGAGAAATCTGACAAAAGTGGACAGAATGTTAACACAAACAACAGAGCCCAGTTGGCTGTAGAAGAAAGAAAAAAGCCTTTTGCTTGGAGGTTATTTCACTTTATTCTAAACCTTAATTAAAAGCCTTTCTTCACCAAAGCAACAGATGAATGTGTGTGTTCCTCTTAATCAATAATGTTCTTAACATGTTCTGTAAATGACACTCATTGGAGGTTCAAGAACCTCAGCATATTGAATAGAATGAGCTTGAGTCATGCAGTACAACTGTAGGAGTCCAAGCTACTCGGGACAAGGTCTGGCAATGAATTGTTAAGGACATGAATTAGCATCTGTATAGGTCTGCCATTCAAGAGGTTTCCCACAGTAACTGAATAAAATACATGCACATTTAATATGCAGAGACATTATTTTCATATCTTCATCCTTGAAGCTGTTCTCTTCTCAATAAAGCAGCAAATGCTGTAGCCTGCAGGGCCATTTGCAAGGTACTGAATAGTCCAAATACATGTCATCCAGTTATCCACTGAATTTGAACAAACCTATAAAGTAATAGGTTTGTTTTCAGAGTAGGTGTGCTCAGTTCTTCAGTTCGTACTTTTCTGACGTAAAGAGAAACTCTGTGTGAAAGAAATACTGAACCTCAACAAAAAGATCTGATATACTTTATGCAAAACTCTATTTTCCATTTCTGGACACAAAGACGTATTAATTCATGCTTTTAACTATCAAGACTCCTTTTCTCCTCTTTGATGTGTCGACATATCATGTCCATTTCTAGGTTTATATTAAATTATTATAACTCAAAGCTTAAAGTCTTCATCTGTTATATTTAGTCAGGTCTGAAACATGCTGATTCATTAGGTGATTTTAAGTTCAATATCAACCGACTGCTATCTGGAAATAATCTCTCATCAAACTTCAGCTGGTTTTTTACTATTGTGTCTTCTCTTTTATCATGTGGCCAACTGCATATTGTCCAAAAATGTTCCGCTGCCCTATTTGGCTCATAGACCCAACCATGAGAAGCAAAGCTCATTTTTCTAGGTTTTGGGGAAGTTTTACAAACAAGAAACCACAATGGAATAAAAATTCACAATGGCAAGAGCAAAGAGTGACCTTGTTTGCAGGTGGGGGTTTTCCATCAACAGTTGCAGGGGATTTGTTCACTGTAATTTTGCAGTGGTCATTTTAGGCATTTCTGTTAAAATATTAATGGAAGCTATGGAAACAAACAGAGTAATAGTTATATTTGACTTGGTTTTAGAATGAAATGGTCAATATGTTACCACACAAGCATGAAATATACAAAAGAGAGTAAACTTGTTCATTGTCCTGCTCACCTCAACCATTACATTGGCAGGATTTAATAATAAAATCTCCGGCTGTTTTAAAATTCTGTACTTTTCAGAACACTTTACAATTTATTCAAAGTGTCAATTCTTTCCTTCCCCTTTCTTCTTATGCACTATTGGTCTGCATTAGCATGGGTCTTTTTTTCATCTCATGATCTTACACATTAACTGCTTTTTCCAATCCCCTCATGTTTCTACATTTCTCTCATTTTTTCCTGAAACAGCTCTGTTAGAGGTTGTACATGCCAGTAGAGACTGCTTGGTGGCCGGAGACTCGTGCTCGAGTGATGAGACTTGTAGTCCACGTCTTCGTACTTTGCGCCAGTGTGTGGCAGGCAATGGCAGCATGAAACTGGGCCCGGGCGCCAGGAGCCAGTGTGCCAGTGCAGTGTCTGCTCTGCTGTCCAGTCCTTTACATGGCTGCCAATGTAAACGAGGAATGAAGAAGGAGAAGAACTGTCTAAGCATCTACTGGAGTCTGCACCAGTCTATCATACATGGTATCTAACTAACACACACACACACACACACACACACACACACACACACACACACTCTCTATCTGAACCAAAATGTGTTTCTCGTTATATGTATACATTTTACAGCGTGTAAACTGGTGGCTTTGCCATTTTGATGGAATAAAATGAAGGTTGGGCGTAACAACCATTTGCCCGTTTGTCAGGTAACATGTTTTTAGCATACATTACCTATGTGGAGCAATGAAATACATTTATGTTTGGAAGCCACCCAGGCTGTGTACATGCCCTTGTTTATAGACCTACGTATGGCCAGAATTTAGTTTCTGTGGCATGAAAGCATATTCTTACCACCTGCAGAAACAATTGGTTCTTGGCTTTTTAAAAACACAACATTATGATGAAGCAAAGAAATAATTAAGAAAATTGTCAAGCATTCAAAGTCATACGTAATTTATAGATAAATTAGCATCCAGACCGGTTAGCTTAGCTTATAGAATATCACTTAAGCACTTCAGCCATTTCATTTTTTTTCTATATTTTTTAAATGTTCTTTTTTTGCTGTTGTTTTTTCAGTTGTCTACCATTCTCAGGCAGAGACAGTGTCTCCCAGGAGGTGGTGATCAGAAGTCACGACTAATGATAATAAACACTGTCAGCATTGATGTATATATGTACATGAGAGTCCATTGATAAATACAAAAGAATGATCAGAATAAAAGAACAGGCTTTAAACAGATTATCTTTGGCTAAAATGGATAGCAGGAATGTATATGTGGCCAGTATGGACTATGTCAGATTAGAGCCTGACCAATACTGTTTGTATGGGTGCATATGCAGATCCAGAGCGTTAAAAAAAAAAAATAAATAAAAATTAGTAATCATACACCAGCCAATACTCTGCTACCCTCTTGACACCCTATGCCCTCATATGGACCTTACATTTGGTTTTTCTGCACCTTATAATTCATTCTACTCAGTGTTTTATCATTTGTTACATTGTTACTTAAAAAACAACAACAACAATTTACGTTAATGCTTAGTTTCAATACTTAACATATTTGGAATAGCTAGGTGAAATTTAAAATGCGTTGTGAAGCAGAGCTCGGGTCACAGGCTGTTATACCGGATAAACACAGATCATGTTAAAGTTACATTGAAGTAAAGGGAAAATAATGAGATATTTATTAACTTTAAAGCAATGTTTTTGCAACCTAATTGGCAACTTACTACAAAGACACTGCATGACTTTTCACCACCGTCCGCTTTGCTGTGATCGTATCGTATGTGGTGTGGGCAGTGCTGAAAGGTACAGCCAGCAATAAAGTCGAAGGCACTCTGCTGGGTAACCTATGAGAGAGAAATTTTAAATGAAATGCAATTTATCAACATTAGATTCAGTAAAAAGAAAAAACAGACATATTGGATAACATACACACCGATGCTTATTTATCTGTGAAAGGCCAATAGAGGCTCATATATCAGTTGCGCTGTTCATCAAACAACATGGCACAGCAGAAAATCAAAGCAAGAAGCAACAGGCTGAGGAGGATAACAGACAGAGGAGCACTCTCCTACTGAAAGGCTGGTTCCAGTCTTCTCATGGCTCCCCAAGGAATACTTTGTCACTGATAATAGATAGATTCCAGACATTTGTAAATAAAGTGAACTGTTCTCAGTGTCAACCTAAACAATTAATCAAGAATCAGTTATTTTGAGGCACCGTTAAGAATGCAACTAGTGTTCATATTTCATGAAAAGGTCTACAGGAAGTGTGTGGCGGAAAATTAAATTGTGGCCAGAGGCTGTAAGCAAGCCTGTATAAGAGGACTGGATTACTGGGGGATTCCACATGTGGTGTACAATAAAGTATATCATTTGTTATTTATGTTCATAGATGTTATTATACTTACCCCCATTCTATTGTCTGAAAACAAAGAGCACCATGAGTGTTTAAAAATACCGCAATGTCGATATAAATATAGATATGAAACCCTTTTTAGGTTGAGAAATGTTTGGATTATACATGTGGCTACAGAAACGTAAATGCCAGCATTGGCGAGTGGGTTGAAAATAACACAATAACCCTGACAAATGAATAATAAGCTGAGGGAATGTGTGTGTAATTTATGACTGAGTGAACTGGAGTCTCAGTGACTAAATAAAAATGACTACATGCCATTATTTGTGTTTCTTGAGATTTAGATAAACTGTAGTGCCTACTGAAGCCTTTATTCCTAACTGTGTGTTGTTTTTTTCCCCAGGACTCAAGCTGGTGGAGAGTTACCCTTATGAGACAGTGGAGAGGGATTACAACTATGTCCGCTTGGCCTCTATTTCTGCTGGCAAGTTCACCAACCTTCATTAACTTTCACCATATTGTAAACCCCTTTACCCTTTGAAGATGTTTGTGTTCTATTAAGTATACAACATTACGCCAAAGCCTTTTCACTGTAAACATGCCCAATATAAACATTCACATCTCAGACTCAGCTGAAATAACATAATCCATGAACGTCAAAGCATACTAATGGAGGCATTTTTTGATACTGTCTTAAAATAAGTGACTATTCCAAATCTGGCCTATGAAAAGAACATACTAGCTTAATATAACACCGAATGACAACAGACTGAACTAAATATCCCTTATCAAATGAGGCAAAGTTTTATTTAAGAACAGCTGAAATCAGGTTTTGATACTGATGTGGTCATTGTTATCAAGAGCCAAAGCCATGTTTTGGCTCTACATTATATGAATCTGCTGGGAATGGGACTGGAACCAACACAACAAAACCAAATTCATAAATAATGAACACAAGTAGCAAATGTTTATGTTAAAAACTGGGACCAAATATTTGGCATTTAGCCCAAAAAAAGAACTAAAAATAAATCAGTTATTAAAATATTGCTGACTTTTCTCCGTTGACATTTCATAAACTGCACCGCTGTCTTCATCTAGTTTGACCAGAGGACCTGCCAGCTTTAAAAATATATATATGTAAACAAGCTTATCACTCATCTCTGAAGTACACAACTCACAGAGGTCAGCTCACTTCCACATTTCCCAACATAAATCCCAAAGGCTCATTCACAAATTGTCACAAAGTAGCAAAAGCTGCAATCACTGTGCTGCTCATTTCAGTGGCAGATCTACACAGAAATATTTGATATTTGATATATATTTATTAGTTCAGTCGTCATATATTACGAGCAAAAAAAAAATAACACTCTTCAATAATAATAATAATACTAATAAATCACTGAACAGGCTCAGTAGTCCCTATATTTATGCCCCGCCTATATTCTTATCATTAACAAACATCAACAAACAGAATAATGAATTGCACATTTTTATGCACATATTAACATCATTCCACAATTTAATCCCAACAACAGAAATAAATCTTTGTTGAATCTCTTTCTTTGCTTTATTATAATAAAATAGAAAAAAAATCTCTCAAGTCAAACTTAATCTCCCACACTGAGAAAAACCTTCACACGCAGTTTGAGAGTACCTTAGATTTAGCTTGAACTTAATTAGCATTGTTTAAAAAAAAAAAAAAAAAAAAAAACCCCACACACCACCACAACAACAACAACAACAACAACAACAACAACAACAACAACACATTTCATTTGTTTGCATTTAATTTAAACCAGTTTCATCATATCGAACCTGAGAAACAATGGCTCAGTGTGATCATAATATCCAGACTTGTTAATGACCCCTATTACTCTTTTTTTGTAACATAACTATTGGATTTATTGTTTTGAGGGTCATGCCCCACAGTTCCACACAGTAAGAAAAAACAGGAAGCATAAGTGAACAGTAACTTATATGCAGGGCATTATAATCCAACACATCCTTAGTTAAAAAAACAAACAAACAAAAAACTCCTAATGATTTTGATATATTTTACCTATAATATAATGAAACATGTTATGTTTCATGTTAATTTATAATTAGTCATGACATCTAAAATTTTACCTCATAGACTCTTAATTTTAGATGTCAAAACCTTTAATTCAATATTACATTAGTATAACAATAGTGTTCTGATGCAAAAGATAACTTGTTTGTGTAAGTTTGTGTACCTGTGCTATTGGATGTTACATACAACTGAAGATTTACAGTCACCATGAAATAAGAAATGGAAGATGAGATCTTGTAAAGTAAAAGATAAAAAGTAAGTAGTTAAAAGTCTGATAGTGAAGTATTTTAGCTGTTGACAAGCATTTCAGTCTTGTCTAAAGCAAAGGACATGGCAACTCAGAAATCACTTTGCATTTAATTCAGGTTTTTTTTAAGCACCAAATCAGTAAAACAAATACTCCAAGGCGCTTTATGTCGTAAGTTAAGGACTCTATAATAATACATTAAAATTCTTTACTGTTCTCTGGTAATACCTTCTTTAACCTACTTTGTGGAGGTGTGGGTAAATACATGTAAACGTTCTGGTGTACATTCTGCAGAAAAGTAACAAGAATTGCACGTCTTACTGGGTTTTGTGAAAGCACAATTTTTCTTTTCTTACTGTCATGTTTAAATTCTGCGACCCTGTGGAATTCAAATTAGAAAAAAAGGAACAATTGAGTGTTCATAATTTTTCTGTTGGGCTGGGGGACGGGGTACAATTTAAAAGGCAAATTAAATTCAAAGATTCACAATATTCAGATTAAAGGAGCGCATCTCAGTTATGATAGGGCCAGAGGCAGGGTAGACCCTGGACAGTTCTCCAGTCTGTCACAGGGCTAACAGAGTGACAGACAACCATTCACACACTCATTCATATCTATGAGCAATTTAGACAGACCAGTTAACCTAACCCTACTAGCTGCATGTCTTTGGACTGCAAAGGGGAGAATCCAGACAAACACAGAGAAACATTCAAACCTCACACAGAAAGGCCCTGGCTCGATTCGCACCTTCAGGACCTTCTGATGTGAGGCAATAGTGCTAATCACTGCGCTCTACCAAATATGAAACACTTTAAAAAAAAAAAAATTTTTCTCCAGTATAAGGTCATAGAGGGGTGTTAAATATAGAGTTGAAATAAAGCAATCAACCAATCATTCAAAATTATGACATTGTGCTATGTTCAAAAGCACTGAAGGCCAGACTCTTCGTCTGATGCTCCTTTTGTTTTTCTGATAGTCAAAAACAAGTCCCCCATTTTTTGTTTACACACACACTTCCTCCTTAAACCTGATGTTCAATTCCAAACTCCTTATCTGATGTTTTAACAACAGGAGATTACATCTCATCAGGATGAATTGGTAAACTAGTACATGCTTATGTTCTCATTCACATACACACAAAACCTCTCGATTAGTTTTCTGTTGAAACCTTGTCACTAACCTTACTTCCGTCCACAGACTCTGATGTTGGCATGACAACTGTGAATCGCTGCCTGGATGCAGCCAAGGCTTGCAATGTGGACGACTTGTGCCAGAAGCTCCGCACAGAATATGTCTCGGCTTGTATCAAACCCACTGCCAAGTCAGGCCTGTGCAACCGGCCCAAATGCAATAAGGCCCTGCGCAGGTTCTTTGACCGTGTTCCTGCTGATTATACACATGAGCTGCTCTTCTGCCCATGTACGGACACAGCCTGTGCAGAGCGTCGAAGGCAGACCATTGTGCCCAGCTGCTCGTATGAAACGGTGGATAAACCCAACTGCATTGCACAGATGAGGATCTGCAAAGCTGACTATGTGTGCAGGTAGGAACAGAAGTAAATACGTAATAATAGACTAATAACAGACTCCACTTGGCAAATGTATGCATCAAAACATAAAGGAGGTTTGCTTGCATCCGTAAATTATTTATATAATATCAACATGTTATCGGTTTCTCCTTACAAATATAATTTTTCAACAGTTTTTTCAGTTTTTGGGAAATAAATAACCAGCAGATATAATCAGACACCTCCCCAGTGAGGTCACGGTTGTACTTCTTGTTCTGCTTTGGAGCCAAAACCAGTTTTTCACCTGCTACAGGTTCTGGCTAGAGGGTAATTCAAGCCTGAAGTAAATTTTCCAGGGCAGAACAAGACTAACATCACCAGCTACTGAAGTTAGAGTTTCTCTCTGGAGAAGGTAGCTGGTGAGAAAGCAGGAAACGGAAAGGACTGAACAGCAAAAACGACTCTTTCAAAGTAAGAGCGAGGGTATTACCAACTAGTTAATCAATTGCAGATGGCATTTTCTCCCAGAAGAAGAAAAAAATAAAAGTTTCTAAATGCAGCCTTCTTCAGCAACCTGCATGAGTAAAAGTTTTTTGTTGGAAAGCATTTATCACTATGCATCTTATTTTGATACAGCAACACACGGCACTAAGATAATTGTTTACTCCAGCTTTGATATTGCTAAATACTCTAGTTTCTCTTGTTTTTCTTGGATATAGATTTTACTTGTATTCTCCATACATATTTAGGCCAGTGCTGTTCAATCGTATGGCTCTTTGAAACTAAATAAACAGCCACTCAATCAACAAAATGGCCTGCTGTTTTACCCTAAAGCTTTGTACCACCAGTGGTTAGAACACCCCAGAGAGCCTGTTGGAATAACACATTAAATATTTAGCACAGATAAAGAGCCAGATGGATCAGAGTTATCACTCATTGCTATCTCTGGTCATGGCCATTATTTTTCCACAGCCCCATTAGACTCAGAGGGCTTTACTAATGATCCCAGGTCTGGGGAATGAAATATATTACTCTTTCTATCACTTTCACATTACAGCTCAGTGCTTTCACTCTTCACCATGGCCTGCAATATTTCTTTAATGTTGGAGCAGCAAACTCTTAATTAAATGACTGAGTTATAACTTAAGTTACTTAGAGTAAGAAATGATATGTAAAAATGAAATCAGCAAACCTTTTAGATAAAAATGTAGAGTTCTGTTGTGTTCTTCCTAACTAGTATGCATTTTGTGTTTTTATAGGTCTCGTCTGGCACAGTTTCAGTATGACTGTGAACCGTCCAAAACATCTGCCAGTGGCTGCAAGCAAGAGAACTATGGAGCCTGCCTCCTTGCCTACACAGGGCTTATAGGTATGTGAACATCTGGAATGTAACACGGAGAGCGAAAACACACAGTCGAAAACATAAAATCACCACCTGTAGGAGGAAAAAGACAGTATGTAAGTGACGCTGTGTGGCATATGTTGGGAGAGAGAAGGAAAGAGAAAACTGTGCAGCCTTAAATGCACCGGAATGAGCAAAAGCTAGCTAGAAGCTAAATTAATAAATACAGAACAGGTTAAGATTGAGTGGGAGAACGAAAAGACAAAGTTCAGCTTGGTATAAGATGGTATAAGTATAAATATCTCTCATTGCAGAAAAAACTGAAGCTCTTTATGCAGAGTGAGGTTTAATCTGTTTTATAACAGGTGGCAAAAGAACAGGAGCAGGTAGAGCAGACATTTCTTTTCCATGCACTGGAAAGAGGAGCTAACCTAATGCATTTCAAGAATCTCAAATGGTGCCCCTCAGCACAAACACACACTTGGCGTTTTCATTCTTGTCTTGTATTTATTAAAGTACTTGAAATCCCACCAACACTATGTTGGGGGGCGCGGGGGGAACAGAAAACAATCTCAATGCCAGAGACTTCTGTGACCTAAAAAAGAGAAAATTGGAGCATTTTTCAGCATCACTCTATTATATAATATGACTGCAGCTAATCTAACCTGTGGTGTTATAATATTACCATGCTTTTACATCAGGTCAGTGTATAGGGAATGCAGAGTCCATTAAGGCTTCAGAAAATAATGCATCATGATTACAGTGTAACAACTCAAAAGCAATGCGCATTTAATATTGATTGACGGCTGGCGCTGTCTCTCTGCAGGAAGTACAATAACTCCCAACTATGTTGACAACTCCACGTCCAGCGTAGCCCCATGGTGCTCATGCTCAGCCAGTGGGAGCCAGAGAGAAGAGTGTGAGAATTTCCTGGGATATTTCACAGACAACATCTGTCTCAGTGAGTGCTACCTTTTTACTCTAATGTCAACAAAGTAGTGCACAGACTCAGGTTTTTGTTGTAGGATTGTGTTCATTTAGAGATATTTGGGAATAAATCATTAGACTATGCTGTTGGCAGCCTGTTTAACTGGTGATATGTGGTTCAAAAGAAAGGGTTAATGCGCCTTTTTTGTAAGTTTTGGTTTATAGATTAACCCTTGCCTGTGTAATGTCAATATTTTTGTTACTCTGCCAACATTTATTGTGTTATTAAATCAATACAACCACAACCATCCATTCATTCTCTTCCGCTTATCCATGTCAGGGACTTGCTGGCGCTGAAGCATTTCCCAGCCGCCACGTGGCGAGACGCGGGGTACAACCATAGCAGTTTATGGATGTTTACTTTTTCTCAATGGCAAGCATTGGAGACCACATGTATGGTTAATATTTAGAATTTACCGCTGTTAAAACACACGTATGTACAGAAGTGATACTCATGACAAAATGTAATGAAAAAAGAAAAATCAATCATAATCAAGATATACTGTAGGCAGAAAGAAATATGTTTATCTTGAACAAATATAAATGAAGGAAGGTTTTCTGGTAACTAACTGTTTACTTCTGTGAAACGGACTAGATTAGTGCCACTCTGGAAAACAAATAGCCCGTGTCTGCTGATCTATATGACACATGAGGGACTATTTTGCTGGGTCTTGCATATGTATTTCCTACACTTGATGAAAGTATACTGTGACTGCCTGCCCATTTTGTTTTGTCACACATTGCAGCTCTTATATATTTGTTGTCACTGGATCTAGAACAGAATTTAGAACAGGGAACATTTCTTGATGAATTTTAGTGGCATCTGGGATGAAAAGTTCTTAATCAGATTTGAGGTCCTGGTCATGGTTGCACCATGCTGGCAGTTCTGCGGGGTCGCTCATTCCTTGGGGAAGAAGGCCAATCAATTTCAACAGTTTTCTCTCCTTGCTGGTGTTGGGCTTGTTCTCGGCATAAATTATGGTCAAGCTCATCCTTGTCATATGCATTGCTATACCTTAAACCAGGGGTGCCCAATCCCGGTCCTCGAGAGCTACCGTCCTGCAGCTTTTAGATGCATCCTTGTTCCCACACACCCGAATCAAATGAATGGCTTGTTATCAGGCCTTTGCCAAACATGATGGCATGCTGGAGAGGTAATCAAACCATTTGATTCAGCTGTGTTGGAGTAGGGATGCATCTAAAAGCTGCAGGATAGTAGCTCTCGAGGACTGGGATTGGGCAGCCCTGCCTTAAACGGTTGAGCACAGGGGTGTAATTTCCAGGGGGGTTAGGGGGGTTATGACCCCTCCAATATAACTCCCTCAATAAAATTATGAATTATTTTGCATAAATAGGCTGTTGATTTTCTTTCCTAATTTCAGGTATTACCAGCAAAATAGTTGCATGTTTAATCATCTGGCAATTTACCCAGATTGTTACACCCCGGCCTAGGCAACCGGCGTGCAACACAGGGAAAATAAAAATAAAGGAAAAAAACAAAACAAAAAAAACTACTACGGGTCTCCACAAAAAAATCCCAAAACGAAAGTATCGACAACTATTTACATCAAAGCAAATTAAGACATTTATTTACATCAAAACACCAAACTATTTACAACCAGGGGGGAAGATCGCCAACCTGACAAACTGAAACACAGGGCTTAAATACATAGAGGGAGCAATCAGGGAACGGACAACAGGAGGGAAACACAGCTGGGGCAAATCAGAACTGACGAGACAAGGAAGCGTAAACTGAACACACTGAGATAAGACAGACTTTCAGAGTAAAGCAGGAAACACATAACAGTCACGCCTAAAACAAAACACTGACAACACCGAATCGTAACAAGATTTATTTATTTATTTAGACAGAGAGTTTGACTCTGCCCCAGACCATTTCCTATGGGTTACCCCCCACACACATACACTCCTTCCCCACCCTTCTAACTAGAGTTTACACTGTCCTATCCAATAAAAGCAAAAGGCCTTGCATTCATTATCTTCCAAATTCGCCTCTCTTCTACAATTTCTGAGTTCAAAATCTTTTCACTGTCTTGATGGATACACAGTAACACAGGCAAAGTGCTGCGTTCCACCACTGACTTGCAGTCGATTTGAGTAGTTCCCAAAAAAGAGGGTAAAGTGTGCAGGATGTACAGGATGACAGGTGTAAGTGCATGAAATGTAACACTGTTGGGAACTTGTGCAGGAAAATCAGGAGCAAAGATGAAAATGGACATGCATGCAGGTACACATACACAAACAAATACACCCTGCTCCATCCACCCACTCAGTGTTTACAGAATGAAGTTAGGGGTTAAACTTCAGGGAGACTTACTGGGGATATTAACAATTTTGCTCATTTATATTTCATATTATATTCACTATATAGTACATTACTTTATGTGAAATTGAACTGCATCTGGCACAGGTAAAAAGACAGAGCCTGCAACTGTAGAGATGAAACAAATCCTGTTTTCCCAAATTGCTGGCTCGCTCTGATTTCTGTGGTTTCACATCCTTCCACTTAACTCCTGGTTGAGCAGTGTAATTTCATTTGTAAGATAAAACAGAAAAAATGAATTTTGTAATCAGTATAATTTTCACTGATAACCTGTAATACAGGACATTCAAGGGGCTTGATATGAAAACCAAATTAAGCTCCATGGCAGGCATAATGATAGGATGGAGCTGTTTGTAAAATTCAGAGTGTGCTCTTTCTCACTCCCTCTGGTTCATTCTTTCATTTATGAATGAAACAAAACACTTTTTTAAATGTTGCACGATCATTTGCACTTTATGTGGTTTCTTGGTAATTCCACCTGCTCTTTCAGACAGTCACTTCTAACTGAATTATATGTAAGCAACCCTGTAATTATTAGCCTATTTAAAACTTATCATATCTTATTTAAAGAACTGATGGAAAATAAATGCTGTTGAAGATTTTGGAAATTTTTTAATTCCCCAGGTGTGTTAAAGTGATCAAAAAAGAGATAAATGTGCAAAAGCACTGTCTACTGACCAATCAGTGCTCAGGAAAATAATCACACCATTCTTGGAAGATCCCTCAGACCTTGGTGGGTAGGTAGAAAGACGCTTTTCTTTGCAAGCTCCTTTGACTACAATGACCTGGATGACTGAGAACCTTCACAGACATAAGATATCAAGGTCTAAAGAACAATAACATTACTTTAAAATTTCTAGTAGCCCAAGAGAAACAAACAAACAAAAAAAGGGATAAAAATTGTGTCTAAGAATTTGTTTCTTGCTCACCTCTGAAAGAAAAAAAAGAGTTTAGAAAAGGAGTGGGCAATTAATTTTCTCAAGGGGCCACATGAGAAATTGGGACTGCCCCGTGTGTCTTATGGAAGCTCTGGAAAACTAATAGTCCTTTCCTGCTTTAGATACTTGTAAAAACCTCTTTCTTAAAGAGAATCTTAAAGATTCTTTAAAGATCTGATTGATATCTGATCTTTAAAACAGAGCACCTATTTGTACTATACTATCTATACTATCAAATTAGCAAGTATAGGCTGCATTTGAACTTTGGTTTTATGTTTATTCTTTTAACTTATTCTTCATTGTTAATTTAAAGGTATTTTACACACATCTGTACATGCATTTAATCTGCCAGGTTCTCCTGTTATTTAAGAGGGAAACAATGCTGATACGTTTGTTGACTTACGTAGTGAGCATTTTGTTGTTTACCTTTATAAGATAACATAGGCCAAACTTTATTTTTATAGTGTTGCTAACCAAAGTGCTTGAAACTGTTAAACTAAAGTACACTGACACACTCTTTGATTATCTGTAGCCATGTAACAAGGATGCTACAGCTTTCCTTGCAGAACTTGCTGATATTTGTTGAAATGTCTATATACAGGGAGTGCAGAATTATTAGGCAAATGAGTATTCTGTCCACATCATCCTCTTCATGCATGTTGTCTTACTCCAAGCTGTATAGGCTCGAAAGCCTACTACCAATTAAGCATATCAGGTGATGTGCATCTCTGTAATGAGAAGGGGTGTGGTCTAATGACATCAACACCCTATATCAGGTGTGCATAATTATTAGGCAACTTCCTTTCCTTTGGCAAAATGGGTCAAAAGAAGGACTTGACAGGCTCAGAAAAGTCAAAAATAGTGAGATATCTTGCAGAGGGATGCAGCAGTCTCAAAATTGCAAAGCTTCTGAAGCGTGATCATCGAACAATCAAGCGTTTCATTCAAAATAGTCAACAGGGTCGCAAGAAGCATGTGGAAAAACCAAGGGGCAAAATAACTGCCCATGAACTGAGAAAAGTCAAGCGTGCAGCTGCCAAGATGCCACTTGCCACCAGTTTGGCCATATTTCAGAGCTGCAACATCACTGGAGTGCCCAAAAGCACAAGGTGTGCAATACTCAGAGACATGGCCAAGGTAAGAAAGGCTGAAAGACGACCACCACTGAACAAGACACACAAGCTGAAACGTCAAGACTGGGCCAAGAAACAGGAAGAAGTCTGCATCCTTCAAGAAAAACATGATTTTCATGCAGGACAATGCTCCATCACACGCGTCCAAGTACTCCACAGCGTGGCTGGCAAGAAAGGGTATAAAAGAAGAAAAACTAATGACATGGCCTCCTTGTTCACCTGATCTGAACCCCATTGAGAACCTGTGGTCCATCATCAAATGTGAGATTTACAAGGAGGGAAAACAGTACACCTCTCTGAACAGTGTCTGGGAGGCTGTGGTTGCTGCTGCACGCAATGTTGATGGTGAACAGATCAAAACACTGACAGAATCCATGGATGGCAGGCTTTTGAGTGTCCTTGCAAAGAAAGGTGGCTATATTGGTCGCTGATTTGTTTTTGTTTTGTTTTTGAATGTCAGAAATGTATATTTGTGAATGTGGAGATGTTATATTGGTTTCACTGGTAAAAATAAATAATTGAAATGGGTATATATTTGTTTTTTGTTAAGTTGCCTAATAATTATGCACAGTAATAGTCACCTGCACACACAGATATCCCCCTAAAATAGCTAAAACTAAAAACAAACTAAAAACTACTTCCAAAAACATTCAGCTTTGATATTAATGAGTTTTTTGGGTTCATTGAGAACATGGTTGTTGTTCAATAATAACATTATTCCTCAGAAATACAACTTGCCTAATAATTCTGCACTCCCTGTATATAATGTATATAATGCTTTTTTAAACTGTAACTCTCAGACACTCTCAGCTGACACAACATAAATTAGTCACCATTGCCATACATGTATTTGCATTATGTCTTTCTCTAGTCTCTTTGTTTTCCATGCAAATTTTTAAACTTCCTCTCTTTCCTTCATATTTTTATGACCTCTGCTCTGGAGTGTGAATAATGAATGTCCTTATTACTGACCCTGGCAAGCATATATCTATCACAGAACCTGTACACATTGAGAATATCTTTGGTATGTGTAGCGAGGTGAATCTTTGGCCAGTCTTTCCTCGGGCCCCCTGCCTAGAAAAGATACAGAGACGTCTCACAGTTATTTGGCCAGTGCAAACGGTCTAAGTGTTAATGAGGTCGATGTGGAGAGGCAGGTGCAGTTTGGATGCTTGAAGAGAATACTGAGTATTTTCGCCTTTCTTTTTTCCTTTTCTCCTATGCTGTCCAAATCCAAACTGGCCTTGGCCTAGGAGAACCTCTTATGCAAGATTTACAACGCAGAACAGGAGGCATCTGTCATGACTGAATAAGACATGAATGTAACTCAATGAAAACACCAAGGTGCTGCTGCTGAGGAATAGTAACGTTTTTTACTGCTATATCTAATGTTTCAGGTAATGCGTTCATGATGTTTGGAAGGGAATCAGACCAACAGCCGACTCACAGCCAGTACAGCACAACCAGCCAAGGCAGAAGAGAAAACAGCAGCACCACCTCTCCACCCGGAACCATAGAAACTATGAGGAACATTCTGGATACAATAATACCAACACAGGTGTGCAGTTTTCTCGTCATTCTTTTCTTGCATCTCTACAAAATCCCACGTTTAGAAGTGAACCATTTCTGGCAAAACAACTTTCTCAGATGTGCAACATTGTAGGCTTCTGAAATTATTTTGTACAGGACCGAGACAACGACAGTGAGATTTATTGCTGTCTGTGTTATTGTTTCAGCTGCTCATTTTCCGTATTCCAAATGGAATTTGTCTGCTGAAAAATGACATAAATCGTGTTAATATGACCATTTTTTTTAAGGTATAAACATTTGAATTCACCTCCAAAAGTTGATTCTGTTCATCAGTATTCGTCACTCATCAGTCTGAAGCCGTCACTTGGATGAGTGACGAAACGTTTCTCCCACTGAAAACGCTTCGTCCAGATGAACAGGATCAACTTTTGGAGTTTTACTTACCTGGATGATTGAACATGCATCAAGACATTTGAATTCACCCTTATATAGGACCATCATGGGACACTTTTATAACTAATACTGCTGCTAATACTTGCATTAGGCAACACAATACTAGCCAGATAATACCCTAACCAAGCTGACGTGGGGTGCTGATTAGGAAGTCTCGAAATAAGGTTTACCTTTTTGTTAATTCATTTCAGTGCAAATAAATATGTAGTGCATTTTAACTTCTGCATACACATACAGCACAATAGCAAGTTCACTCTCTTTATTCAGAATGAGAAGTATAAAAAATACTGTTTTCATTGCCAAGTGATGATCTGTGGCGCCTAGGTTAAATTTTATTCATAAAAATGTAAGTTGCACACATAAATATTCAATGGACCACTGCAGCTAGTCTTTGGCACATCCATGTGCAGCAGGCTGCGCATGTTCAAGGTCCAATGTAGCACTGCAGCCAGCCATTTTTCTTGGGGAGGACATTAAGTATAATACATTACAATATAATATATTACATTTTTGACTATGATCACCTAATCTGACACAGAAACCATTTCAAAACGCGATTGTGTGTGTGAGGGTCTTCTCACTGCATTTCAGCAGTGGAAGCAGCTCTTGCTTCCACTTTAGCTTTACTTCAGTCCTCACGGTCAACCACAAGCAAAGCTAAATTGTCCTTTTTATTACTTTTGTGAATATAGTCACATTACAAATCCCTAAACAGGTACAATAATAGATAGATTCTAGTTATAGAAAGATTTTTGTACTTATGTACCATTAAGCTCTACATTTTTGCTCACTTGTCTTTAGGCTGAATCCTTTTCTCCCTTTCTCTATGTAAAAGCAAAGTTTAAAAGTATCATTAAGGTTGTCCTGTGATTATTGGTAGCAGCAGGAGAGAATGGCCTGGTACTTACAGCGTGTCTGTTTGAGCACTCAGACTGCTTTCTTACTACAAGTCTCATTTAGCCACACAGTTATGCAGCACTTTTATCTACGCCTTGCACACACACACACACACACACACACACACACACACACACACACACACACACACACACACACACACACACACACACACACACACACACACACACACACACACACCACTGTCTGTAGGAGAGTCCCAGCTGATAGGGTTTTTCACGGTGCAGCTTTAAACACATTTTTCACCCAAGTTGCTGCCTGTATTTGCATTGGGAAGTGCAAATTTGGGCTACATTGCTTCACTGCATAGCTTTTGTATACAATGATGATAACTAAAAACTTTACTTTGAGTGTCTTGTTGTGAAATAAGAAAATAAATATGTAAAAATTCAATGGGAGTGGAACAAGATGGATTTAAGTTAAAGTGGTTACTGAATAGTTTATATTGAGATGTACTTTAGGTAGAGATGTAGTACAGAAGCTGCAGAAGACTGCTGAATAGCAGGTTCCAATACAGACTAGACCAGGAGGTGGGGGGAAACAATCAAATGAGCACATCAGGTATGAACCACATTCTTTGAAATGTTTGTGTAGCTCCCACAAAGTCCAAGTATTTTAATTTTACTGAAAATGAAAAGAGAAATTTCAAAGGTGAAAGAGATAAATTTGTATTTGACAAGAGATGACACAAGGACATTAATTCATATCTGTGTTTGGCACCTAATCACTAATCTGCTTTTATATGAGCAGTAATGACACATGAAACTCAAAGTGTTTCCAACAATTAAAGAGATTGGAAGTCATGAAAAGATGAAAAGACTAACTTCCCTGTCTCTTTCCAGGTCTTGGGAAATGAATTACTGGTGGGCCACTCCACCATGTCATCTAACAGTCTCCTAAACGCTGCCTCACCTCACAGTCTAATGCTTCAAGCTGCCTTCAGCCTTCTGTTGCTACTCCTTCAAATCCTTATCAATGAACGCTAAAGAGCACAGGGGGGCATGCCAAGGATTCTCCTAGTACCAAGCAAATGGGAGCACCTGTGCAGTTCAGAGGAAGTGGACCGTGTGGCGCTATTCCTCCCTCTAAATTTGTACAGCGATTCTGTTCTTCTATTTTTCTCTCTAAATAGTCCGGTTCCACCTGTCAGAGTTCTCATTCTGAGTGTGGGAGCCTTTGACAGACAGATGCCTGTCTGTGCATTTGTATATTATTGCGATCAAGCTGAGATGAAGTCAAGGTGCTGCTTCTGTGGACTAGCTAAGTTTTCAGCTCTCTGTGTATCTCTATTCAGTTATAATATAACAAATGTGTATGATATTTAGACATGAAGTATGTACTGTGAAGATTTGTATTATAAACAGAGGCTCTTGTTTAAATATGGTTCCAAAAAATGACTGGAGCAAACTTTGTATGTGCTCTGTGGATAAAGTGTTCAGAAAGCTGCTGTCTCTTCAACTGCGTGAAAGAGGACCATTATACCTGACCAATACTGGAACTGTCGAGCGACCAAGAGACAACAGAGCTGCATTTCACTCAGACATCCTGGACTAATGCACTGATTCCAAAAATGTCTAGCACAACTATCAAGAAGAGATGTGGCGAGAACATAAGAAAAACCTTGACATCATCATCATCATCTTTTCCATTGAAACTGTCCCTTTCTCAAACTCCCCAGCAACATTTCACTTTTTATCGCTAAAACCTCAGAAGCTGTTGATAGAAAATAGAAGTCCTTGGTCTTTATCAGCGAAGGTGACTTCTGGGACTTGAAAGGAAATAACCAGAGAAGCTGAGACTCTTTACCTGTAGCTGCTGTGCTTTGTGTTTGTGAGTGCAATGGCCCTTTGTTTCTCATTGTGTAAGTGACCATTTCTATACAGCGCTCTGAATTTTTGTGCCGGAGAACAAAGGGAATGGTTTTACTTATTGAGGTGTCACCTACACCAGTAGGGAGCCTGTTAGAGATTTGACAGTAATGAATGATTCAGTATTTCCTGTCTGGGAACATGCCAACCAGAGGAGTAGCAAATAAAAGTTCTCCGATCATTATGAATACATTTTGCTATTATTCAACCTTTTCTAATTAAATTAGCAATGTTTAGTGCTGTTGAAGTTAACACTATTAGGTTACAATTTCACTCCATATTTTTTACACTCACCAGAGTTTGAGAACCACTGACAGCTAAACTAACAGTCATAAAACCTATGAGGTACTATCAAGTGATTATTTGAAGTAAGAATATAACAGGATTTACATAATAATTCAGCCCTTTTGACAAAGTCTGATCTGTCTTAAGCCGATAAATTGCTTCATATTGGAGATGCGCTTATATCTTGCTTCGAATTCCTTAACGGCTATTTGAAACTAATTTTAAAGGCATTCAATATATTAATTATACATACTTAAATAAGTTAATTATCTGAAAACTGTATTGATTTTTGCTGCACTTACTAGCTATTACCAACAGTAGATACAACTAGTGTTACATGTTACTGCCAAAGACCAAATAAGAAAATACAAAATTCACTAATTTACTATACCATCATAGCTGAACATGTTGCAAAACATATTTTTTTTAAAGGAAAGCCCCTATTCATAAGAGGCTCAACAGAGTAAAAACACACACACACACACACACACACACACACACACACACACACACACACACACACACACACACACACGAATTGCCGTGAAATGAGTATCATGAGTGATCCTTTTTTTTCTGAGAATCCTGTATAGCTTTGAAAACTGGAACTGCTGTAATGCTCAGCAGTAAAAGTAAAATCTGGCTGATTTGCTGATTTCTGCAGATAGTCACTATAAACATTCGTCCTTTACCAGTATTTACATTTTGCATTTGGTTTAAACAGAAAATTATCGGTATTCAATAAGCTGTGACATAAAATGCTGAATTATCTTGTTGTCAGCATTGTAAAAATTGCAAAATGAATTAAATTTGCATACATTTATGGAATATAACAAATGCCAACATGTTTTGGGGTTTTGTTGATTCACTGCATACAGCCGGCTAAATGAATGCCTGTTTGCTCATAATTGTGTGCAAAATGAAACATTTCCAAACACTGCCATGATAAAATTCAGTGTGCTTTTTACTAATACTTATGAGTTTAATCTTTGAATGGAAGTAAAGATCATTTACATCTAAATTAGAGACAAACTGATTTTTAAGACAGAAAGCAATGCCAATATTTCATGATGTTCTGATATAAATGAGTCAATTTTTTTCAGACACATATAAATGCTGATAGATATTGGTTAAGCAAATTGCTAATATCACCCAATAAACTGTTGTAGGCCTAATCCAGCTATTTATGTAAAAAAGAAAGAAAGAAAGAAATTAGCAAGATTAGAAATATTCATTGTGCCTGTTGCCAAACCTCTTCAACAAACAAGACAACTTCAAATATATAAATAGCTATAAATTGAGTTAATTGTAAAGTTGAAATAAAGGTCATTCGACTGAACTTGCTATGGTGTAACTCTGCTTGCAGACAAAAATGGAGCTTGATAATCATTAGCTCAAGCTGATGATTATCAAGCGTCATGCACCATCTAACAAATTGTTAGTGTAGGTGTTGGAAATGCAAATATTATTGTTGCAGTTATATGTGGTAATAAGTCCAAGACAGAATCAAAGTTCATAGTCATCCCCTGACTAGCTACTCATTTTGTTAGCGAGGCTAAAATAGCAATGGACTAAATTACCTTTGCAAACATTGCAAGCAAGACTGGGTACACACACACACACACACACACACACACACACACACACACACACACACACACACACACACACAGGTAGTATGGTAGCTTTTATTAACCTGTATATGCCTCACATATGTCTACTTATTATTTTGAGGATTTGTTACACTATGACTAGGATAGTTCTGCTAATCAGAAGCTTGGTGGTTGGACCTCTGGCTCCCTTAGTCTCGTTGTATCTTTGGGTGAGACAGATGATTGAGGAAAATGATTCAAGTGCTCAAAAGAAGTAGAAAAGTAATAGTTATATATAATATTAAAATTCCAGTCTATTGGCCATTTTGGCTCAAAAATATCCCTTTTTGTCTGATAATTTGAAAACGTCTTAATGGCAACACATATTGTATTAAACAAATCTTTGGGAAAATTGTCAACACACAAAAATGAGACTAACTACTTATTTGACTATTAAACTTTCTTTGTGTTGTTTTGAATAATAAATGATTATTACTCTTAAAATGATACAAAGTTACAAGTTTAGTTATCCCTAATGCACTACTTTTTTCTAATTAATAACATAAAAATTCCCAAAGATATTAAAGATTAACATTATGGTTTGCAAAACCTATATGTCAATATTGACCCAGAACACCATTTCAACAGAGATTCCTAATCTGAAGAATTTTACTCTCTGATTAAATACAATTTAAAAAACAGTCACACATAGTAGAACTGCTGTACAATGTCATGTTTGCCTTTTTTCTACAGCACTTTTGTCCTTTTCTATGTCTTCTATGTCCGTGTTATTTTAAATAATTAAAAATAAACATAGCAGTTTTCCCTTAACGCAGAGATAAAAGAACGATAGGCTGGAAAGTTAACAAGGAGAAAAAAATAATCAGGTAAATCCAATTTATACAAGACTCAGAGTTATGACTGCAGATGAAAGTCCCCACTTATGATAAAAAAATGTGGAGCCTACAAAGCTCTTTATCAGAACTAAGTGAAGAATACAACACTTGTTTGCATCATCGTGCAGTTACACCGTAGGAATGTATAATGAAGTCAGTGGAGTGACCTCCAACATAATGCATGGCAGTGAGGAACAATGCTCATTTTAAAATTAATGTGGATGATAAACAGATTGCTGTGATTATATCAGAACTGCTCAGCTGATTTATACCAGACTCATTACCTCATGAGTGATGCATTTTCATTTTCACTGTGCAGCGTCGTGGAAAAAACAAACCCAGTTTAGAATCATCTCTTATCCCTGATGACCCATAATGCAATTTGTCAAACTGGAACTTTACTTCTTGTAATATTGGTCCTTTAATATCCACGAGAAAATTAAAAAAAATCCTAAAGAAAGTTTAATGGAGCTCTGGAAATGTCAAATGCACACCTCCACATGCATAGAGCTTGCATGTTTACTCTTGCTGAGTTTGTCACAGGAAGGTTTTGCTAATAACATTGTTCCATATAGCATAGCTTGTTTTGCAGTCAAAAAGATGGCGGTTTCCATAAATATAAAGCAGTCCTACATTGACTTAAACACAATCTAGGATCCCACCGACAAGACCTTTCTGTGTAGGCAGTGAATAACTGAAAACTTATTATTGGACACTTTTATTTTTTTATTCGTTTATTTTTACATATAAAGATGGATTTAAAAAAAACAACTAATAAAAGATATTCAATGTATTTTGACAAATGCAGCCCACTTTTACTTTACACATAGTGTTTTCTATGTCCATGCAACCAAGGCTTGCTGGAAAGTGGCTGAACGTCAATCCCACAAACACTAGAAGTTGGCTAACTGAAACCAGAACGTTATAGTAGAGTGCTGCAGTGTGCAGTATAATAGAGATTAACTATAATTTAAATCATTTAGCATAAAAGTATAACATTGCTTTGGATGTTTAGCGTTCAAAGCAGTGTTTTATATTAAAGCATTCAAATCTACAAGTGGCCAGCTGTATCCTCGGGTGGGACACTGGGAACTATGGGAACAATGGCCTGTCTGCAGCTTGTCAATAACAACAAGTGTTTAAGTGTACTTGGCACTAGGAGACCTTAGGTAACAGGCTGATGGCTGTTTGTCTTAATTGTAACATTAGACCTGAATTGGAATCAGATAGCAGAGAAAAAGACAGAGGTCTGCTTGGCAGACTGGGATGTCCTCTCACCTCTGACAGAAGTCGTACGCCATTCCAAGGGAGGCGGGAGACACTGAGTCTGGCTGAGCAAACGGAGGTGGTTTGGGCATCATTCTCGGATGCCTTCCATGTGAGCCATGTCCATGGGATGAGATGCCAGGATACACTGGGTAGATTGTGTCCTTCAACGGGACTCTATTCAGTTACATGAAAACCTATGTCCACCCTTCCTGCTTGCATAGGAATTAAGAGGGTAAACAGCAGACAGGGCTGCTAATAAAATGGATTTGATCAACTGATTAATCAGCAAGTGTGACCAGAGTCCTCCCAGGACTGGGCACTCCAGCAAATGCTCAGAGAAACTGCAGATAAAACCCAAGAGCAAAGAGCTACAGCTCAAACTATACAGGCCTGTATAGCATGTTAAATGTTAAAGTTCATGAAAAGCTTAGAAAAAGCAGGTGGCCACATGCCACATGGTCAGAGTGTCAGAGTCCAGCCTGTGACCCTTTGCTGTGTGTCTTTCCCCTCAATAATGTTTTTTTTTTTTAAAAGATGAAACTAAATATAATATTTCAGCTGTAGAGTGGCACAAGGCAGAGCTTAAAGATCTTTTGTCTACACTTGTCTTCACTGGTATTATCAGTGGACAATCATGACAATGAGATGGATTATCTGATATCTGGACAGACAACTTATTGAAAAACACAATGACTTTATCTTAAATAAACTCCACTCTAGAACCTCTGTAGTTTACTTAAGTATTTAAATTAATGTCCATACTTTTAATTTAGGACATAAAAGTGATAATGAATTACTTGCAAATTAATTGTTACCTTTTTACACCAAGGAATTCATATCATATTCATTATTACCAATTACAGCAACTTGATACATTTGTAGTATGTGCTAAAATCCATTTGCTGCTCACTTAACACATTTCCAGGACCCCACTTGTGCCATACAGTGCCTATTGGAAACTAACATATCACTCTCACTCAGTGTTGGGGAGTAACGGAATACATGTACCGCCGTTACGTATTTAAAATACAAAATATGAGTAACTGTATTCCGTTACAGTTACCGTTTAAAAAGGTGGTATTCAGAATACAGTTACTTTGTTGAAATAAATGGATTACACGGCGGTACTTCCTGTTTCATATTGTGGCGGGTCAGGACTGTTTGGGTTTTGTTTCACAGCTACGTTCTGTTGTTCCAGGCGGCAGTGTTACGGTTGCCATGGTTACAGGGTGACATGCTCTCCCTGTAACCATGGCAACCGTAAGCATGTAAATATAATAATAACCACTGCAGCCAAGAAGAGTGCCTGACGAGCCCAGTTGTAAGTAAGCTATTAAGACTCGACTGTGTTCGTGTTTTCCTCCGAAACAATAAGTTCCGTTGGAGCAGCCTTTCAACGCCTCTCTCTGTCTCAAAGTTGACCCACACAACAAAGTAAAGCTATTTTTCAGCTACAAGCCGACACGGAACCCAACGTATTGGCCAGAAGTCCCTTTACGGTTCGGAGCCGCGACCTCCTTTATTAGAGGAAAAAAGCTCAAAAGTCAGACTTGTTAAATTTAAAGAAGATATGTCTATTTGAATAGTAATAAATCACAGCAATAGTACATTCATGTAGTTGTAAAAAGCATGATAATATATTAAGTAATCCAAAGTATTCAGAATACATTACTCTCATTGAGTAACTTAACAGAATATGTTACAAAATACATTTTGGGGCATGTAATCTGTAATCTGTAGTGGAATACATTTAAAAAGTAACCTTCCCAACACTGCTCTCACTGCCTGTGAAGACAACATATTTTGTTCACTATGCTGGTTTGAAGATTTTTTTTTCAGATTAAATATAAATTTAGCATTTGGGTCAGTAACCCATTTGTGGTATTCAGGTTAGCTTCGCTAGATCGAAAATCTGCCTTATAAATTGGGCAGGTAAAATGATCCTGAAGCACAAAACAAAAGAAGAAATATGATGTTTTTCCCTCTACATCTAACCTCATTCCTTTCTAATATATCTGTATTTTTCTGTAACTTTCATGTGTTTGGGACTATCACTTGGATTCATTCACCCCTTTTGCCCTTCCCCCTCCGTACACTGCAGTTTCCACCCAGTGGTGGCTCTGAATCGAACAGCAATCAATAACAACAATCAAATTCTGCCCTAGGGTGTTAAAACCTCTTGCCATTTACCAGTGGATCATTTTACCTGCATCAAATCAACACAAAGTTTCACTTGTATTTTCAAACTCCATGAGGTTACCATGTTATTTTCTGGTGTGTTTGTCTTCTGTTTCCAAGGTAAAGCGAGACTGCTACCTGCAACTAACTGCTGTAAACACAGAAGAAAAATACGTTAATAGCTCACGACATTATCATGACAATTTTTAGCCTTTCAAGGGTATAATGACTTGTTAGCTTCTGTAATTTTACTTCCACAGATAAATGTAACAAAATCACAACACTCACAAAATATACTCATTGTTCTTTCACAGAAGTATAAATGTAGCTGTGTATCCACACCTACTGCTAATTTCTAACCAACATGCTTGTCTTTCATGCATGTTGGAAGACAACATGCTTAAAAACACCAGACAAAAAAAGCCTCAAGCAAGTCCCAGAATCTCCTGCACCCCCTATGCCCCCTGTACATTGTGTTCAGATTTTTAATGAGTCGGACTCAGTATTACTAATCGGTCTGAAAAGCATCACTGCAAGAGTCACAGCAAGAAAATCTAATGCAGGTTATTATTATACTGGACTGTGACATTTGCCAGCCAGACTGTATGACAATGAACAGACACTTTTATATTTTATTACCATGATATGAAAAATACACAGATTTTCTTCCACCAGTCCAATTCAGGGTTAGGTTTGTGCTGGAGCATCTGCCAGATGTCATTCTATTGATAAAGATTTAGTTATTCTGATTGAGATGATTTTATGAGGGACTGTGTCTTCATAAAAAATAAGTAAAACTTAAAAAGTAAAAAAAAATAGTTTATCTATTCTTTTTGAGGGTGTTTCTTTTTTAGAAATGTCCTTAGGCTGACTTTGGCAAGTCTGGGCAAAGAGTGCACAGATGAGGAAAAGTAGCTGCAGCATGAACTGCTTTGGCAGCAAGCAAGCATTCACGTTTCAAACCACAATGATAGGTCTTAAATCTCTCCAGACAATGGACACATACAGTGGGGCAAAAAAGTATTTAGTCAGCCACCGATTGTGCAAGTTCCCCCACCTAAAATGATGACAGAGGTCAGTAATTTGCACCAGAGGTACACTTCAACTGTGAGAGACAGAATGTGAAAAAAAAAATCCATGAATTCACATGGTAGGATTTGTAAAGAATTTATTGGTAAATCAGGGTGGAAAATAAGTATTTGGTCACCTCGAACAAGGAAAATCTCTGGCTCTCACAGACCTGTAACGTCTTCTGTAAGAAGCTTTTCTGTCCCCCACTCGTTACCTGTATGAATGGCACCTGTTTGAACCCATCATCTGTATAAAAGACACCTGTCCACAGCCTCAAACAGTCAGACTCCAAACTCCGCCATGGCCAAGACCAAAGAGCTTTCGAAGGACACCAGGAAAAGTATTGTAGACCTGCACCAGACTGGGAAGAGTGAATCTACAATAGGCAAGCAGCTTGGTGTGAAAAAATCAACTGTGGGAGCAATCATCAGAAAATGGAAGACATACAAGACCACTGATAATCTCCCTCCATCTGGGGCTCCACGCAAGATCTCATCCCGTGGGGTCAAAATGATCATGAGAACGGTGAGCAAAGATCCCAGAACCACACGGGGGGACCTGGTGAATGACCTGCAGAGAGCTGGGACCAAAGTAACAAAGGTCACCATCAGTAACACACTACAACGGCAGGGAATCAAATCCCGCAGTGCCAGACGTGTTCCGCTGCTGAAGCCAGTGCATGTCCAGGCCCGTCTGAAGTTTGCCAGAGAGCACATGGATGATACAGCAGAGGATTGGGAGAATGTCATGTGGTCAGATGAAACCAAAGTAGAACTTTTTGGTATAAACTCAACTCGTCGTGTTTGGAGGAAGAAGAATACTGAGTTGCATCCCAAGAACACCATGCCTACTGTGAAGCATGGGGGTGGAAACATCATGCTATGGGGCTGTTTTTCTGCCAAGGGGACAGGACGACTGATCCGTGTTAAGGACAGAATGAATGGGGCCATGTATCGTGAGATTTTGAGCCAAAACCTCCTTCCATCAGTGAGAACTTTGAAGATGAAACGAGGCTGGGTCTTCCAACATGACAATGATCCAAAACACACCGCCCGGGCAACAAAGGAGTGGCTCCGTAAGAAGCATTTGAAAGTCCTGGAGTGGCCTAGCCAGTCTCCAGACCTCAACCCCATAGAAAATCTGTGGCGGGAGTTGAAAGTCCGTGTTGCTCGGCGACAGCCCCAAAACATCACTGCTCTCGAGAAGATCTGCATGGAGGAATGGGCCAAAATACCAGCTACTGTGTGTGCAAACCTGGTAAAGACCTATAGTAAACGTTTGACCTCTGTTATTGCCAACAAAGGTTATGTTACAAAGTATTGAGTTGTATTTTTGTTATTGACCAAATACTTATTTTCCACCCTGATTTACCAATAAATTCTTTACAAATCCTACCATGTGGATTCATGGATTTTTTTTTCACATTCTGTCTCTCACAGTTGAAGTGTACCTCTGGTGCAAATTACTGACCTCTGTCATCATTTTAGGTGGGGGAACTTGCACAATCGGTGGCTGACTAAATACTTTTTTGCCCCACTGTAACTACGGATAAGTTTATTATACTGCATCATACAAACAGTACACAAAGTAGCATGTAGTCAAATGCCAATAGATGACAAGGCGAAGAACAACAAAATGGCAAATTCAGGTTTTGTCTACAGACCAATCAGTATCAAGTAAAAGGAGCCCTGAGCATAATTTGTGATGAGAAGGCGTGGGCAGGGATCTTATATAATTGTGACATGAAACCAAAACTAACTGAATTACATTTATAATGTAAAATGTGAAAAACGTGTCTTCATAGGTTAATAAACAGTGTTGCACAGCTCCTCCAATTCCATGTGTATATTCACTTTCATCCACTGCGCTTCAATACAAGCCTGCGTATTCATGGCTATGTGTGTAAAGCCTGTAGGTGTATGTCTGCAGACATCTGTTTTTTTGTGTAATTAAATGTGTCCATGTGAGAATGCATGGACAACTACAAAGAAGTCTAGTAAATGTAATTTTTGCTTCGATTTCTACCATGTTTTCTGATAGAAGGGAATTCAGTGTACCTTTAGCTGCATATCTTATGGGGTTATAGATGCATGTAAGCGTTTACACTTAAAGGTTCACTATGTTGTAATGTGTTACAGTTGCCAGCAGCTGCACTGTATTAGCTGCATTCAGGTCCTGGAGCAGAACAGCATCAGAGGGAGAGCAGCTGGACAGTAATGACTGCCCACTATTCACCAATCCTTCAATGGCCTTTAATCCTATGGGTCCAACTGAGTTCTCATGGGAGCTCACTAGATTCCTACATACTTAAAATTCTCCCTGTGGAGGCCATTTTCTGAACAAACGCTCCTTCTCCTGAGGCAATTTCACAGTTACTGTCTCAGTATTTCAGGTGAAGCTGGTTACATTTTTCTTAACCTTTTGTTTTTATTAGTGAGTCTCGGCTAAATAACAGAAACAGATCTTTTCATTTACTTCTTTTTACTTCAAAATGATCATAAAATGAAACTAACATATTTACAACACTTTTAAAAAGTGTTTTAGGTCGAATCTTTGTCCAGATGAGCTAAAAATGGAAACGATTGACTTTAACAATGATTACTTTTTTATGAAAAAAAAAAAAAATCTATGGCCCATGTGATAGGCAAATGTACACTGCTTCATTTGATCTTAGTTTCATCCACCCCCACCTCACCAAAACTCTCCAACTTTTAGCCTCTTAGTTTTAATCTCTGGGGTCCAGCAACCCTCGAAAATATTTGCTCCTCCCTGTCCTCTCTGTGCTACTGTGGTTTTAGAAATGGTTGAACTAGCAGTGAACCATGCCTTTCCTTTCCTGACTTGCCTCTCATGTGTAGTTGTGATCTTTAGATGGCAGATGTCTAGGGCTTATGGGAAATAATGATTGTTAAAAGCGAACGACTGAATAAAAACATGAGGTTGTTTTTCTTTTGAAAACACAGTCAACACATGTTTGCAAAAGGTTCCCGTTCAGTTCCAGTTTCAGTGCAGCTCTTCATGTAAATGTAATAGGTACATTGAGAAAGGCCCTATAAATAGATAGCCCAAGTCAAGTTGAAGTGCAATAATTAAATGAAACTCTTCACCCATGGTTATTTCTATTCCCATGGGATTTAATTGGAGGAAAGTGTGTTTTCGGTTTGAAAAGAGCAGAAGCAACAGAAGCATAGCCTCCAGTGCAATTAATTGGATGACCCAGTGGTAAAAAAAAAACCTCACTACATTTTCAACAAATGACTCTTGAATGGCAATGACTTCCAGAAAAAAGGGTTTGAAATTAGATAAATGATCCCAAACATGAGATTTTCCAGAGCAAACATAAAGGTGTCATTACACACGATACTCACAAATGATTATGCATATTATTTGTTAGTAAAAGTTGCAGATAGACACACATTCAAATTAGGCCAAAAAACATATTTTGGCTGATTCAAAATCTTGACGCTGAACCAGCGCACTGACATTAATCTTTCTGAGCATTTCTATCTGTATTTCTGCTCTACTGCTAAATGAGACATTCTGAAGGCAACAGTCTGGTGGGCTGAGTGTATGAGGATGTCAGTTCACATCCACTTCTGATGCCAGCCATGCCCTCACTCAGTCACTATCATTGTTGTGAAGCCAGTCAGATTAAACCGAGCAGCTATTTGGCCTGAAGAAAAGTCTCTGCATGGGCAACGATATGGGCTAGAGGCTGGCATGTTGTCTGCCTCTTCTTTTTCTGCAGATTTACACATATTGCTGGGTAACCTTTCAACATCTTTAGCTCCAGATGTAAGCCAAGTCAGCACCTGTCCATTGGTGATCTAGTCAGCCTTTATAAAACCCACGCGTGCATTCTCCATCTTTCCCTTAACAAGGAGTGAATGTTACAACAAGCCTTTTCTACACACAAAATCCAGAAGTTCAATCTCCAAGAGCCTTGTTAATATAAAAAACTGTTATCAGTTATCAAAATAGTATTTTTTATGAATCTACTCGATAGTTGAGCCAGTAATTGTTGCAATCATTCTAATTGTGACCCTTATTTGTCTTTTAAAAACACTCTATAATGAATACTGACCATAGCACAACTACAGTGTAAGTGTGGGTACGTAAAGAATAGAAATCACTAGGAAAGATGCAATTAACAATCAAAACACAAAAGCAATCAGTCCTGGAGCTGACATGATCAACAACACTAAAAAGATTATGCTTTGTAAACCTCACAGGAATATTTAATCTCATCGCTGTTATTTTCTGTATAACATTAATTAATTCCTTATATCAAAACTGAAAAACAAGAAAATATTATCTGTGGTTTTTCATTTTTGAGAGACTCAGCTGGGTTTATACTGCCCTCTAATGGGTTTAAAGAGTAGTACAACTCCCGCTTCTCCAGACTTTGAAACACAAAGACTCCATCACTCTTAGTGATAAGAACACAGTCTCATCAGTGCTGGAGTCAATGAAATGAAGCTTGTTGTATATACTATCTAAGAGTGATATTCTCACACTGCTGGCTCTTTGTAGCTCTGATATTTCAGAGCATCTTAAAGCAATCTGCAATAATTAAGGCTCTGCAGTCATGGCAACCCCCAGAGAAACAGCCTGAGAGTCTACACAGGTGCTCAAACATACTTATATAGAAAAGTCAAGTTTCACACAGACCAGCGAGGAATGCCATTTGAAAATGGCAAATGCAAATGCCATTTATTGAGCTTTCCTAACACATAGTTTAACATTTGTCATACTGAAAATAGAAGGAAACAGACACAGTAAAGGATTATGACAAAATATATCAAGTAGAATAACAAAACAAAGTTACTTGATAATGGAAATACTTTTAAGCTGCAGTCTATTTAAATATGTATGCTTTCACACAATTATGCGAGTTGTGCTTTTCCTGACAGAGACTTATTAACCGAGACCTTGATGCAAAGGTGTTATTGAAAAGCCGACAGGGAAATTATATATTTTCTCCTGTGTGTTATGTGCAAAAACAGTCTTACGTTGCAAAGTTGGCAGAACTTCTTCATGTGCTACCTTGATGCAACCTATCCCTGTCACCTTATTAGCACTGCCTCGATGCCAAAGGTCTGTTGAGGCATTGAAGCAGAAAAATATGTTACCTATCTGTATTATTATGTCTGCCCTTTTTGTAAAGCTTGCAGTTCACTTCTCACCATGGTTATTATAGATAGCTAACACCTCTGTCAGGGTCAATAGAAAACAAGGTCACTAATTACCTAATTGTTTGCTCACTAACTCCAAAGCCCTTATGACCTCTTCATACCAGTCTTCCTTATCACATTTCAGGCATGAACCAAGCAACAATGAAAACAGATTTCGGGCAGCTATGTGAGCTTTCGCTTTGCATTTTAAAGCACTGCTAACTGATGTTCATAGTGCATGCACTCTTTGTGGCCTCCAAAATAACGGACTAATTTATGCTAGATCCAGGTTTTAGCTTTGTCACTGACGTTAATTGATCTGAGAGCCATGAAAGCGTATTGTTTTATCAACCAACCAGCAGGATTATCCACGCAAAATATTCACCAAAATGTAAACACAAATAAGACTTTAGGTCCTATCTATCTATCTATCTATCTATCTATCTATCTATCTATCTATCTATCTATCTATCTATCTATCTATCTATCTATCTATCTATCTATCTATCTATCTATCTATCTATCTATCTATCTATCTATCTATCTATCTATCTATCTATCTATCTATCTATCTATCTATCTATCTATCTATCTATCTATCTATCTATCTATCTATCTATCTATCTATCTATCTATCTATCTATCTATCTATCTATCTATCTATCTATCTATCTATCTATCTATCTATCTATCTATCTATCTATCTATCTATCTATCTATCTATCTATCTATCTATCTATCTATCTATCTATCTATCTATCTATCTATCTGATTTGTGGCTACCTTATGTCCCACTTGCACATTGACCTGATCTCTACATGTGCAGTAAGCCAATAAAGACATCCTATGAAAAGAATGTTCGAATGTTTTACATGGTATATACCCATGCTTTATTTTTAGTTGTTTGGTCTGTGATTTTCGTCTGTTGTTAAATGGTTGTTAGGCAACATGATGACACCATAGTATATAACTGAAAATTCAAATGTTGTGCTTTTCTTAGGTGTTATACATCGGTGCACATCCATAGGTGTTATATGGACTAAGTGCTCCAAATGGTTAAATTTAGCCTGATAGAAGGTGGGTGCTAGACAACATGAAAATATGTGACCTAGATGAGAACCTTCAGGCGCTTAACATGTATGGGTGTTGCATGTTTGGTTGCTGAATTCCTGATGTGTAGGGGCAGTTCATGTATGCTGGTGATGTATTATATGCACGAGGTTCTGGAAGAGGCAAGTATAACGAGTAGAACGACAGGACTTAGAAGAAAGTATGAATGCCTGGAAAGGCTTCTGTGTTAAAACTGTTATTATAGAATGTTATTATGTGAATGTCCAGGTCACGCAAGGCTGCTTAGTTATAATAAACTTATAATAACAATTGTTTTAGATTGATTAACAGAATTACTCATTGACTTTATTAAAACATAGAATTTATTGCCTTGAATTTTATTTGCAGTTCAAATGCAAAAATTAATAACAAAGAAAGGGATTAAATAAACGTGCCAGAGGCTGGTGGGCTGTTTATTTGGGATTCCAGCAAATGGCAAAGGTAAAGGAAAGTGGAGGGACTGAAAGGCAAAGATGTATTGCAAAATTTGAAGTGATAATTGTGTCTCTGTGATGAAGTTATTTGCATAGCTCTACTGTCATGACATGTCAGCTTATTTGTTATCAGCTGTGAGGCCATATTAAAATGCTCCACATACATTTCTTTTTTGTATTTCATTTCTTTAAAAATGTACATAAGGTGATGGATTGCCCAGATTTTAGACACATATTGTAACATAGTGTAAACGTATAAGCAAAAGTGGCACAGTTCTGTTCTGGGTCATTTTGACCGAGCATTTTTAGTTTCTTGTATTTTGGTATTATTCTGTGATATGATTTATATTCTGATTCTCTAGTTGTGCTGTTTTGATTATTATTATTGTCCTATGTTTCAGTTTAATTCTGGTTAAGAGTTTAGTTTTAGGTTTTGTTCTTGTGCCCTCGTGTTTAGCGTAGGTTTAGTTCGGTGTCAAATCTGTGCCTGTCGTGTTTCCTGTTTTACTTTGAAAGTCCATGTCTCATGTCAGCGTTTCCAGTTTTGCTTCCCTTGTCTTGTTAGGTCTGATTACTCCCAGCTGTGCTCTCTTCCTGTGTCCCATTCCATCCTTATCTCTCAGCGTATTTAAGCCCTGTGTTTTCCTTGCTCTGTGTCGTGTTGTACCTGCTTCGTGCTGTGTTTTTCCTCAGTGTTTCTGATAATGTTCAAGCTCACTGTTTCCTGGTTTTGTTTTCTAGTTTCCCAGTTTTCTAGTTTAAGCTTCATGTTTTGAGTTTCTAGTTTACTTCCCTGTATTTCATGTTAAGGTTTTTCTCCAGCAATAAAGCTGCTGCCTTTAGTTTATCATTCAGTCTCCAAGTCCTGCATGTGGGTCCTACATCCTCCTGCCACACAGCACGTCCTGACAAAAAGTCTTGAGCCACTTCTCATTTCTTAATATTTTGCTTCCAAGGATCCAGACTTTAATTTTTTTAAAGTGCTCTTGAGCAATAGTTTTCCAGTTTGTCTTTGAACATTGAACATGAATTTCTGCCCAGTCCTTTTACTTGATCATTTAAGGAGCTTTTTTTGTTTGTTTGTTGAGTCCTAACTCAAGAAATGAACCAGTTGTGTCTAAATATAACATACAACTCAACATAACACAGTTTTAAGTTGCATCTTAAGGCACTGTCACAAAGCAGAAGTCTTTTTCCCCATTTCTTTAGGCTCAGAAAAATGCCAACAACACCACAGTTCGACCAACATAAAATGCTGTTTTTGCATCAACATAGTGATGCCCAAAGGGAAAAACCTGAAATTTGGCATATGCCACCATGGTGTGCAGTGTGTCCTTAAAAATGGATAAGGGGATGAAAAAAGCTATGAGCTATGAACACACAAAAGTCGTTTTTTTTAATCCACCATACAATACCATCTGGAAGCATCTAATTGGCAACAATTCAACCTTTTCAGCATGAAAATGATCCCAAATATGTTGTCAATGCAGTAAAAGCACATTTGGATAGAAAAACATACAATACAACACTATAAGTCATGGATCGGCCTTCCCACAAGATTACTGAAGCAGTATAGGGTTGTCTTGATAAATGGACTGGTACTTATTTAGCAGCTTTCCACTCTGACTCTTGAACGCACTTTTCACTGCAACCCTCATTTAACAAACCACACATGATCATTCAAGCATGTTTTTTCTATACCTTGTATACCCAACATTCATTGACATGTTCACACTACAATGGAGCAGCGCAGAGTTCAGTATCTTGCCTAAGGATACTTTGACATGAAGCTGGAGAACCAATCCAGTGACCTTCCACTCTTTTGGTCCAAAGAACAAAATGAAAGGCACCCAACACCCAAAGATGAGCTTTGGACTGTCCTTCAAAAAGCTAATTACAAAAAGTGTTGGAAAACTAAGATGATCATACCAATTATAGGCTTTCAGGCTTGTTGGAATAGTAGTCTAAGGAGCTTGGAAAGAAAACGACTGCACTTCTTGGGCTGCTTGGAGAAAATTCTCCTGTGTTTCTTGGATAAACCTGCTACATAAGGGATAAAAATGTTGTTTCGTTTGTCATTCTGTTTCTTCCAAGTTGGTGTCTCACCTTCTTTCCTGTCTAGCTTTGCTGATTCAATGAAGACCCAGTTGGGATAACCACATATTTTAAGAGCTATCTGATGATGTATGTATTCCTTTTCTTTCTCTTCTGGCTTTAGAGGGAACGTTTTCTGTCCGGTGACAGCTGATAATACATAAGATGACATGTCATGACAGTAGAGCTGTGCAAGTAACTTCATAACAGAAACAAATGTATTACTTCATCAAAATATATTTTGAAATACTCTGTCTTTGCCTTTTAGCCCAAGGACAAAACTCCAAAACACAACCTAAACAACATAGTGTATGCTGTGCAGTGAGGATGCTCAGACCTGTACATTGGAGAAACCAAACAGCCACTCCGTAAAGCATGTCACAACATAGCAGAGCCACCTCGGCAGGACAAGACTCAGCTGTACATCTGCATCTAAAGGACAAAGGTCACTCTTTCGAAGATGCCAGTGTTCACATTTTGGACAGAGAAGACAGATGGTTAAAACAATGAGTGAAAGAGGCCATTTATGCCCACCGTGACTGTCTTTGAACAGAGGCCATGGCTTAAGACACCAAATGTCAGCCACGCAGAATGCAGTTTTGAGGCCCCTTCCCAGGTGCCCTTAACCCCTACTCACATCTTGCATCAGGTGACCTCAACAGGTCACATGACAGGTTTAGACAAGGTCTCACAATGGTTCGACTTGAAACCTCAGCTGATAATGACCCCCGCCCTTTTTGGTTCATGTGATGAGGCACATGATCAATGGTTGGTCATTGACCCTCTTAAGGGACAGCTCCCTTTTTTTTTAACTGAAGAAACTTCTCGAATGAGAGTTAAAACATCTTCAAGAATTTTAAAGAAGTCCAGTCGCTTTCTTTCGAAGCTCCTTAGACTACCATGACCTGGATGATTGAGAACCTACACATACCTGTTGGAATAGTACAGTCTCAGTTTTAGCCCTATACTTATACTTCATTTCTTGTATTTCCATGTATCATTGGACCTATTTCAAATTAATGAGTGATAGCTCAAAACACTCTGCTCTGTTAGTAAAGCAGGTGGATGATTTGAACCCTGGTTCATCCAGCCTACATATCTGAGTGTCCTTGAGCAAGATAGTGATGAATAAAGGATGATGAAGACATTGTGTTTTCCTGACAGTTAGAAAATGCTTAAAAGCATAGAAAATAGTGCTGTATGAATGTGTGTGCTCAGTTAAAGACCAACAGTGCTATAAGTACCAGTCAGACTCAGACTAAGTTGTGACACTGTCACGATCCTGGGTCTTATGACCCAGTGTTTTGAGTTTTAGTTCATTTTGATGTTTTAGTTTATGTAAGCCCTTCAGGTTCCTAAGTTCATTTGTTATCATGCTTAAGTGTTTCTAGTTCTTATTATTTCCCCCTCGTGTTTCCAACTATGGTAAATCTCCCCTGCTTTTCATGTGTTTCATGTCTGTGTCTTACATTGTGAAGTTTGGGTTGTCATGTCTACGTCTCATTATGTTTCCTGTTTTATTGTGAAGAGGTCTGGTGTTTCTGTGTTCATCGTGTTCAGTTTTACTCTTCCCCTGTGGCGTTGTTATGTTCATGTTGATCTACTGTGCCTTTCTGTTCCATGTTTCAGATCCCTATGTTCTGTCTCCCCCAGTCTGTTAAGTCCACATGTCTTGAGTTCCGTCAGTGTGTTTCCTGTTTTACTTTCAGTCTGTTCTATGTTAATGTTTCTAGTTTTGCTTCCCTTGCCTCGTCCTGCTTAATTACTCTCAGCTGTGCTCTCCTCCTGTGGCTCATTCCCCCTCGTTATCCCTCAGTGTATTTAAGCCCCATGTTTCTCTTTGTCAGTGTTGCGTCCTCCATCATAGCTGTGTGATTTTTCCCTGTGGCTCCTTGTGCTTTAGTTTTTCCCAGTTTAGTTTATTTTGTATTGTTTTTCGTGTCCCACTCCACGCCAGCAATAAAGCTGTGTTTTTTGAGTTTAACTTTTGACTCTGTGAGTTTGCGTTTGGGTCCTTCTCCTGCCTGCCACACAGCCGAACTGTGACAGACACCTGGCTTTATTGCTACTACAATTGTATTTCTAAAATATTTCTACATAAGAAAAGGTCATTTTTTTCATTTTACAGTTTGTACATGTATGTATGCATGTTGGCAGACATGCACTTTAGACTTCCTTGAACTTTTTTGTTGTTTTTTTTTTATTCAGGCAGTTTTGATGTAAATAGCACTATTCTGCTGCAATCAAATCATTCTGGATAATTTGTAATGTAGACTCAGCCATGAACAGCAGGCGAGTAATTGGATAACTTGCTGTGAAAATGCTTTCCTGAAGCAATTTGAATAGTGTTAGCAAGTTCAAGCAACTTTGGAAGAGATTTTTTTAAGTGTCCTCTTCATTTGCTTAAACGTTTGTCCCCCACACAGAGGAGGTAAGAAAAAGACTTGAAAAATTAAGATAATGTGGAAAAAATTTAGTTAGTACTCTGTTTTATGGATCTGAGGTTTGTTTGAAGAAGCTCACACAATAAGTTACAAATTACACATGACGGTAGATGATTGCACTAAATTTAGCTCCATTGGTTTAGGAGAAGAGCTTGTAAGAGGTGAAGTCAAGGATATTTGCTCATTTGGTCCTTTTGTTTGCAACTTTGGATTATTGTGCCTTGTCCGTCTCCACTGCTTGCTTAAACAGCTCCCAAAGTGTGGCCACGAAGAGCTGCTGAAAACTTGGACTAGACTAGACATACACTACTCTGAATTTGGATAATATGGGCTACGGAAACTATTTCCCTAGTAACTGCTTTAATTAGTTCACAACAGTGAGTAGCATTTGGCACAAAATAATTTATACGGAATTTATATGTATACTTACAGTTTTTCTCAGTCGCTTTGGTGCATTTCTCACAACAGAATTGAACTCTCCACCACTACTAAGGCACTTCTCAAAACAATTAGTGCAAACTGCAAAACATGGTGGATAACTTGCAAAAGTGAGTCACTCCATCAAAAAGAAAAGTCAGGTGTCCAAAATAAGTTGTCAATGCATCAACAACAAATCCCTTGAGCAAAACAGACAATACATTCATCAAAAGCAAGTACTGATACCAAACAAAGTGTCAGGGCTGTCACAATTACAAGTCATTAGACCAGCACCTTTGGTCACAAAATCACATGGTCTGAACATGTTCCCATTGTGACGGATGTCTTTGTAGGTGCTTCCCAATGACATGTCAAGTCCGGACCGCATGCATGGCATGTTGAAAACCATAAATTGTAAAGGACAATCAAGACACTCCATATGCACTCTTGATAATATTTAATTGAAACTGTTCACAGCATTGTGCAAACTGGGGAAATACAGTAAATCAAACATTTTACAGCAAACAAACTCACCTAGACAGTAAACCTCACTGCAGTAGTTACGACTCAAAAAAAACAAACTGAAAAACAGACACTGCTGCATATCAATCATTGATATCTAGACGCTCCCGTCTGTCTGCCCACATATTTGCATCAACATCACAGCGTATGTCAGCTCTATCGATGCATCGGGGAAAGTATCTTCTGGAGTGTCGAATCCACCCTCTGCAGGACTCTGCTGTGATGTCATCACAAGCTGCATCCATAGCTGCTAGCAGGGTCATTTGGGTATGTGGATGCCTGTCATATACCTTCCACCTCCAGGAAGAGAAAAACTCCTCAATTGGATTCAGGAATGGACTGTAAGGAGGAAGAAACTCCATAAGCATCCTGTCGTGTGCTGCAAACCACTGCCTGACTACAGCAGAGTGATGGAAGCTTACATTATCCCAAACCACTACATACATTGTCCGATTGTCACCAGGATCATCCCTTCCATTTTGTGGGATCAGGTCCCTATGAAGAGCATCCAGAAAAGCCAACAGGTGTTGTGAATTGTATGCACCAATACGAGGAATATGGGTGTGAACACCATTCTCTGAGATTGCGGCACACATTGTAATATTCCCTCCTCGTTGGCCTGGGACATCAATGGTGGCTCTTTCACCAATGTGATTCCGTCCACGCCGTCTGCCTTTTGCGAGATTGAATCCCGCTTCGTCAAGATATACAAACATGTGCAGGGGTTCCCTGGCCTCCAACTCCAGGATATGCTTTACAAAGGATGAGAATCAGACAGGTCTGTAATGGTGCATTTGGCAGAACAGATTGTACAGTTGGAATTGTACATAGGATTACAGTAACATGCATAAATGTAGGTTGAGTACATGGCCTAAACTGTTACAGTGAACAGAGGTACATATGCGAACATGTGTTACCTGTACATACTGGTGACGGAGCTCCTTCACTCGATCACTGTTCCGTTCAAATGGCACTCTGTACAATTGCTTCATGGACATTTCATTCCGTCTGAGGACTCTGTCTATGGTGGAAATTGATATTGACTGAATATTTCCGAAGATGGTGTCATCGTTTACGACAGTTCTTTGTATTTCTCTCAGTCTCAAAGCGTTGTTTGCAGCCACCATTGCACAAATTCTTTCCTCTTGCTGCGGAGTCATAAGTCGACCTCTTCCACCTCCTCTAGGTTGTCTGGCAGTCCTTTTTGAGATGCAGATGGGAAAACACACACATGTAAGCGCAAACATGCTTACAGTGATTGTCACAGGACTATCATTCAAAACTCCTTTCTTTACAGCATTACTGTATTGTACCACAGCACACTATGCCACACCTGGGCCAAGTCTGCGCTTCAGTTACAGTACGTCTATGTGTAAGGATCTGTAAGGTCATGTCCTAATGCAAGTCTCCTGTATGACTATGAAAGTGCAGAGCAAATTAGTTTGTGCTGCATACTGTAACTAGATTACGGTGTGCTCACCTGTTTTCCCGACGAAATGTCTGGATGATAGAACTTACAGTAGTTCTCCCAACATTTGGCTGCACCCTTCGACCAGCCTCGGCCATTGTGAGGCCATGGTTTATCACATGATCCACAAGTGTTGCCCTGATTTCGTCAGGAACGTGTCTATGTGGTTGGCCTCTTCTCACCCGGTTTTGTCCTCGTCCTCCACCGATCCTCACTCCTCTTCCACGAGGCTGACGTTCCATGTTCTGCTGTTTTGTAGATTCAGTATGCACCTCATGCCAATCCTGTCTGTTGGTTTACATTGCAGTATATATGTACTTGTGGAGTGGGGGATGCTGTGCCGCGGTTCACCTGTGACTGGGTAGGAGAGGCTTTTCATTGGTTGCAAGTAGGAGTGACACACACCAATTTTCATTAGTGTGAGATAAGGTTCACCTGAGACATGTAGTTTATGGAGATTTTCATGGGAACTCCTCCAAAATAGGGTTTTCAAAATGGGTGTATGAATCGTTTGACAAGCTGTTCAGCAATTTTGAGTGCACTGACACAAGCAATGCAATGAAGACTATTAGTTGTAAGGACAATGACTATTCAGCCGGTACAAGTATGAATAATTGTGACATTCATGATGAAAGAAAGGAGATAGTGATGAATAGGAAGTCAAACGTGACCATTCTTTAGATATTTGTACTCACTCAACTGCTTCATGTCCAAAGGCATTTGCCTTTGGACGCAGTGAACGTGAAACCGCCACAGGGTTGTGCCAAAACGACTACATGTTGTGGTGGTTGAACTAACTGTTGTGCAATGTTTAATTCTGTTGTGAGAAATGCACCAAAGCGACTGAGAAAAACTGTAACATATGCAATAACTTTTTTCTTGGATTACAAAGATTATGAATATAAAAACATGAACTAACACATGCCAATATCTACAATAATAGCAACCTTTAAATAGTGCTAATGAATGCAGAAGTAGAAATCCTTGGTTTGAATGCCTGTGATGTTGTAGTGAATCATACATATAAACATTTCACTGGGGAAAAATAGTTTGAAGTCACTGTTTAACAGCAGTAAAACTTTTACAAAGCAGTCATGTTAAGATGGCAAAGAGTCCCAGTTTGCGTTAAAAGTAGTTTCATTAAATATTCCACCTTCCACATTATTTTATGCACTTAGAACCAACTCGTCTCTGATTGGCAGAGAGGGCATTAAGGTGCTATGTGTAGTGACCCAACTCTCTTCTACCTGTGGACCTGCTTGCAAGACCATTCAAGCTGCAGCTCTTAAAAAAACAGCAACATCTTCCAGTTCTCCTTAAGTTTTCTTTGCAATATCATTACCTTTTCCTGCATCACAAGAACTAAATGAAGAGCAAAAAGGAAGAACGGGAGACGTCAGGAGTCATCGTGAATCAGTTTGCAGATGGTAATGATCATCAGACTGTATGTGGATCAGAGTTTTATGTGTGTTTAGTACTACTACTAGTACTCTTTGCTTCTGGAGCACCAGATGATGGGACATACTTGGTAAACTTTTTTTATTTTCACGCATAATAATTTAACCTTAGCAGATACTATATTCTGGCTGTCATTATAATTTGATCAGTGAGAAATCTTGAATTTAGCATACCCAACATTTTAAACAGAATCCACTTATTTAGAAATATTATTTCTACCTAACATTTAGCAGAAAATAAAATCAGAGTATGTGATGAAACACCACTTATTCATTTTGCCTGTTTGGAAGGATGACGGTTTTTTGGTTCCAGACTCTCATTATTGTAAATATGTAAATGTTTGTAAATGGCCTGTATTTATATAGCGCTTTACTAGTCCCTAAGGACCCCAAAGCGCTTTACATATCCAGTCATCCACCCATTCACACACACATTCATACACTGGTGATGGCAAGCTACATTGTAGCCACAGCCACCCTGGGGCGCACTGACAGAGGCGAGGCTGCCGGACACTGGCGCCACCGGGCCCTCTGACCACCACCAGTAGGCAACGGGTGAAGTGTCTTGCCCAAGGACACAACGACCGAGACTGTCCAAGCCGGGGCTCGAACCAGCAACCTTCCGATTACAAGGCGACCTCCCAACTCTTGAGCCACGACCGCCCCATGTATGACTTTGTTATGTCAATGGTGACAATAAGCATGTGATAATAACACATTTTTATCTTTAAAACCACAAGTATTGATTAAAGGTCAACAGGAACAATACAACAAGAGACTGCAAATAGTACTTCATACGTGTGGTAGGTGTTACAGAATCAGCACGAAGGAAGTTTTCCAACACAGTTTAATATGCATAAACACACTCCACATGTGTGTCCACATGTGAGTCTATATTTAATGTTTGACTATTGCTGCTACTTTCATGCCTTCAGTTATACATTTATAGCTTTAAGTCAGCAAAATATTGTCTCTCATAGGCCATCCAGTACTGAATTATGAACCTGCTGGAACTGCTGTTCACAACAGGCATTTCTGTTCAAAGGTTTATCATGATGAAGCATTGTGCTTATTTCTGTTATAAACACTGTGTTTTTCGTTGAACAATGCTTATGTGTTTGTATTTGTATGTTTCCCCACAGTTATTTCCCTCAGGGTACTTGTGGGGTTTGATTAATGGTTCACACTAGAGTAAGCCAAGCTCGTTTACTTGCGGTGAACCCCTTGACCACAGAACATTAGTTTATTAATGCAGTATTTCATTGCTTTCCTGGGTGCTGTGTTAGTGACTGTTAATGTGGTGATGAAAGGTCCACTATGCAGATCTTTCTTCCTTGAGCAGAAGTGTAAAGTGTTGAGGATCAGTTATTTAGGTAAGATGCAAAGAGTCTTCTGAGTAGACCTTATGAACTGGAAATAAGGATTTTTTTTCTCTGTGTTCTGATGTGATGCTTATTTGAATTGGTAAAATCTCAATAATATCACTTTATTTTGCAGATTTTATTTTGCAAATATGGCATGCGTGAAAAGTTTATTCAGTGCATAACTGATATAGATAATTGACAACTGATTGTTAAAGGCAAGGCAATTTTATTTAGAACCCTTGTTTCATACTCACACTACAGAGGCAGATTCATGGTGCTGCAAATGAACAACATAGTGCAGCACAGTTCAAAGTTCAAACAGCGCAGAACACAATAAAAGATTAAACATCTACTTATGATCAAGGTTTCAGGCCTTTGAGCTTAATAAAAAAACAACAACAAGCAAACAATAATCATTTATTTCCACATAGAAATTCAAATTAATTAAAGGTAGTTTGTAAGTAGTTGCAAAATAGCTTGTAAAAAGCAACAGTATGACTTTAGTGGTCAGGTTAGACATTAACACTTGAGAATGAATGAGGAGTACCCTCTTTTAGCCACTTCTGAGAGTCTCAGTCCTTTACAACATGCAGAATTCAGTTTGCTATGAAATCCCCTACAGAATCCCAGCCGTGTTGCTGCCATGCTGCTTTAACACCAGACTCTGCTGCCATCTCAAGGCAAATGAGGGAATCACTTCTTCTTCCTAAACTGAACATTAGTCTGAAGCCAAATTCAACCAAGAACACAACAAACAAGTGATAGATATTAGATATTCTCAGAAAACATCGAATCTTATATACAGCTCATTACAAAATATACATCTCAATATAAACGTTATTTATGATTTTGGAAACGTTCATTGCAAATACATACTATAAGTGCAACTTATAAATATTAACTAAATATTCACTCTTATTATTCCAAATTCTGCATCTGTACAATGTCAGACAAAGGTATTCTATTCTATTTTATATTTTCAAATATTAAGTTAATTACAGAATTATATCTTTTGGTGTCAAGACACTACTTTTGCATCATTCGATTTTATTTCTAAACTGTCATTGAGTATCTTCATTTCATAACCAGCATGCAAGACACGCTTTTAAATAACTGCCACATCTATCTGTGAGAATAAACATCATAAGTTGAGTTATTTTATACTGTAATAATATATAATATACTGTACTGTTATTTTATATCGTAAGTTTATAATATGGTTACTTAAACCTTAAAACGGTTCTTTTTCACAGCTTTTGCCAGGTCTGTTTGTAGCAGTTAAGAGGATTTCCCAGCAGTATGTGCATATAGATAATTAAAATAAAGATGTAGATCCAGAATAAAGGGTAAACAAGTACACTTTCCCCTCAGAATCTACATTAAAATAATGAAAGTGATTCTTATAGTGTAACTAAAGAATCTTGAGCATATTTTTAATGTTATGGATCAATAGTTTTAACACGGGTTATTTTTTTTAGTGTCTTCATGTTCTTGGATGTGCATCAGATTATAAGGAATCATTTGAGCAGGTGTTGTGGAAAGAAATACGGTATGCCAGTGAGGAATAAAACAGTGTCCTGTTGTTAAACAATGGGAATTTGAATTTCTACTGAGTCTATGACATTCAATAACAGATGTACAGGACATGTATTTCATTACCTCGGCTGCAAATGCGATATTTATATTTTACTGGTCTCTTTAAATGTTTCAGCCTGTTATAACGAACATTTGTTCACTTTTTCCTTGACTGATCTGTCAGAACCGGTTTGTGTACAATCTAAATATTCCCATTGTTTTTTTGTATTTATATGACATTTACAAAAAGAGACATGCTATTTGATGACTTTTGAATTGTTTATTGGTTTGAATGATTTAACCTTTTAAAGCTTACATCACGATGCTGAAAGAGTTACCTATGAAAATAACATACCAAAACCCTAAAATTGCCTTTTTAAAAGTTACTTGGAATATAGTCCATTTCATAGGCACAAGGACCCAGCAGAAACAAGCACCTCTCTCCCCCTCATGCTTTCCCTTTCTGCCCTCTCTCTCCCTCTTCCAAACTCGTGTGCTCCCAGAGGAGGTGCAGGGAGGTAACGTTACATCAGTATGTATGTATGGGCGTGTGTATAAAAGACGTGGAGGATGATTAGTAAATGCTGACGAGCAGAGCAAAGATAAAAGATTATGGGTTGAGCTTTGGAAAACAAATGACCTAAAATTTAAAAAACCCCTGGAGAAACATGGAAGACAAAAAGGTCCTTACTTTTGTGCCCTCTGGTAAGTTTTACAGGAGTGGAGTGAGGTGAGGAAGTGAAATGTGTCAAACATGTGGAGGAAGCCGTTTTAGAGTGTATGTGTGAATGTTTCTTTCCTGATTCTTTTCACTTGTGGTTACATTTTTAATGTCTTCTTGTTGTTAACAGTAAAACTACAGAATAGGAGAAAGATGCTTTCATTGCCCAGAAAGTGAAAAGCAAAGCACATGGGTCAATATTTACAGTATGGCAATAAATGATACACTCATCTGCCATGCAGTGCTTTAATAACAGACCTGCAAAAATATTTCCAGCACCAGTTTTAACTCTGTTGTGGCACCAGGAACAGTTCAAGAAAATTATCCAAGTTCTATATTTTTTCTTAGTGAAATTTGGCTTTTCTTTACAAAATAGTTTTCCTCTCTAATCTTGCAGAGTCTGTACATCATCCAGTGCCCTAAGATGACTATTATTGAAAACAGGTGCTATATAAAACATTTGAAAAGAAATCTACTGAAGTGTATGGGCTCATGTTAATGGTAACACAGTTCCACTGGCTGATCTGATTATTAGTGATTATTATTAATTAGTAAGTGTTTATTACAAGCCAAAATATGTCTAACATTAAAGGTACCAATATCTAAAATGGGACAATTCTCTTTGTGACCTGGAACTTACTTTCATCATTGCCATTAATATGTTAATTCCTACTTGAATTTTCTCAGGTCAAGGATTAAGAAGATTATCTGGTAGAAAAATGTCTAATGTTCTAATCTGGCAAATCTCAAGGTTTTCCATTCTCAGCTCTTCGTTCTGTGGTTGTCGTTGGTGATAATTTCAATGTCAGAAAATCTACCAACCTCAATAACACCCCTGATGCTCGACTTTAGATTATTACCTAAAGGCTTCCAGGTTTTCTATAATTCAGCAGAACCTTCTTGTAATGAATCAATTTGCTCTTTTAAGATTAGTACCACATGGCAAATAAATTCTTTTGAAGTGAGCAAAACCTCCTTTCAGTCAGATACTCAGGTTGGTATAAATTATGTAACTGTAACTGTACTGTTGGTTTCTAATGTTTGCATATCCAGCACATTCACTGTGCTGGATATGCAAACCGATAAAGATAACCTAATATCTTTATCGGTACCCTTTGAGGTGTTGATGTGGAATGAGCGCTAGTTCCTCCTTCCTGTTATTTATATTATAACAAAGCATATGTCTGCATTGTGAACCACAGTGTACACACTGTTCATGGTACAGGAGCGTGCACCCACCATGGTCAAATTAAGTCTCGATAAGATTTTGCTTTAGCAGCAGGTGTAGTAATTCAGTGTATTTTATTGAGTGGTGCATAGGAGGATATCATTAGCTGACCTTCTTATTTGATAGACAAGCTATTATAAGTCCTTACATGTGAACACCATGGTCCTTCTGCTTTCATAGTTTGACCTTGTGCAGTTCAGCACAGAGTTCTCAGATTTGCAGCTCAGCATACTTGTTTCCAGAGACCCAACAAGGATTCTCCTGTTTCCTTTTTCACAAGGACGTAGCCTGCTTGAAGTCTACAGATGGCAGTGTGGCTGTCTGTAAGAATAAATCATATGTTATGCTTTAAGACTTACAGATTTGGTTCATGAGATAGACCAATAACAGATAGCAAACGATGTGCAACAACAGAGGGGTGATTTGGCACGTCAGACTTCAAAAACTGTAAAATACAATTTTAGATTCAAACATAGCGAGAAAAAAATACTGAAAAAATTCAGATAAACCAGCGATTGATACAAGGATACCAAACAAGCTGCATTAGCACTCTTAATTGTACTTAAACACAATTTTATTTTGAGCCAAATGCCAACACCAGCATACTACTATCCTGATGGCAGTGATATCCTGCTTATAAGGCATAATGGTCATTTTTTGTGGGGGCCGCTAGCCATAATAGATGATAAGCAAGAAGCAATAATAGACAAGCATTTCTGTCACTGACAATTCAGCCATTTTTTCCTTAATTTTTTCTTCCCCAAATGTCATTTATGTCCTCACCTCAGCTTTCAGTAGGGACTAATCGGAAAGTGATGCCATTACTCCTTTTGTTCACAATATTGATAAGGAATAGTTTAGCATATTTACAATAAACCTGACATTCATGTTTTCATGAGGCAGTTTCAGAGGTCACATCCACACACTGTCCTGGCACAGACGGCTGTGTAGTCTGTGTGGACTCCTGTGAAGAGGAGGCGGCCTGGGAATGTTCTATCTAATCTGCTTTGAGATATAGCCTTGCTCGCAAGCCCCTAGAGCCAAACAGTGCTTCAGGCAATGAAAACTCATCTGTACAGCTGCAGCCGTGTCTCACAGATACATGACCGCCAATACAAACATCAGACACAGCTGGCACTAGATTTGTTCTGTAACCGAGACTTCACAGATCTCTTTTAAGATTCCCAGGTTCTTGTCTTTTTTTCCCTCTCTCTCCACAGCATTACCATAACTTGACATAAGCTTCTTAATTTTCATAACAGCATCACATTATTTTGGTAAATCTGGAAGTAATTGTGCTTAGACGTGTGTGTTATAGGAATTTGTAAAATGTGTATACAGAATGCACAAGCATGTGCACAGAAAAGAAAAGATGAAATCTTGAGATGCATCCTGAAATGAAAGTGAAACTGATTGTTGCTCTGGTGAAAAGCCACTGTTTTTGCATGTTTGAGTCCAGTTTCGCACAGTTACCATGTTAGCTGTGTCAAACATGTCACTCAAAACAATTATAAAGACTTTCCTTTATTATCATTGAAGATGTTGTGGTTTCAGACATGGTTGTAGTTTTGACTGAAGAAAGTTGATATCCTTAGAGGTTCTATTAACAACAATTCATGTTAGCCAGTAGCAGCTTCTGAAAAATGTGCTTGATGTGTAAAAAAGAAACATATTAACACTAACACGATATATTAACACTGCAGTTATTGTGCACTTACATAAACTTCATTATCTGAAAAAATATTAGTGATTCAAAATAGTTTATTCTGTGCTTATAGCGATGTGATTCTAACTTTTCCATACTGCACCTAAAGAACTGAATGGCAGACAGTACAAACAGTGATGAAAATCTTTAATATAAAAGACTGCGCTTGAAGCTGAGCAGGACATTTTGTAAACATCATATTTGTTCCTTCCATCCACAGCGGCTCCACCCACAGAGAGGCCTAACAATGGCTACTTTTTCCAAGAGATGGGTGCGTATTGCTTTTTACAGCAGACTTTTGCTCTTTTATGAAGTTCAAGTGATCTGCACAGTAACAAAGATGATTTTTCCCTCAGGACGGTGGGGATCGTACGCGTCTAAATTTATTGTATCACTATTATTTATGCAGATGTCTGTTCTTCTCTCTGCTCACTGATGACCCATTTCACATGCTGGTGGGCACAGCCAGTCTGTTCGCTGTGTGTTAATTAATGAATAACAAGACAGATGATCTCTGAGTCAATGATGGGAAGAGTGAATAATCATAGCTCAAAGCTTTGCCCGTGAAGGGTTAATTGTCTAATTCTGAGGCCATTTTTTCTTCCCCCATAAAACTAGCAACTGAGAAGCCATATTTATCTTCTATACAATGAAGGACTTTACGAGAGGCTGCTGTTGTTATATTGCTGCATGTCTGGTTTAAGGGTTTTTTTTATTATTGGCAGTCTCTCTCTCCCTCTCGTCAACAGATGGTAGACTGGTGGGAGGGCAAGATAAATTCTCCCTTACTGGAGGCATTGTTAATGTGGCTAGCATAGCATCTTAACCTTGATGCAAAGAAGAGGTTTTATCATAGTGTGATTTATCTTAATAAACACGGTTGTATGATGACCTTTACAAGTCAAACAATTTTACAGTGAAAATGTATTTACTGGATATTATTGGATTATGCTGTTTATGAGATATAACTCCTCAGTTATATGTAATGTATGTACTCTGGGACTTTGTTGCACTCATTTATGTTTTGTTCACAGAACTGAGGGATGGAGAGGATTCACCTACTACCAACAAGGACCACATTTATGACAATGAGATCCAGATTAGTCCTTCAGGTCTGCCTTTTTGAAATTTGCCTTCATTCTGTTCAATTCGATTTTATTTACATAGCGCCAAATCACAGCACTTTGCATTGTAATGTAAAGATACTACAGTAACACAGCAGATGGAATTATTTAGTCTTGTCTTGTTTACTTGTCTAGGATTTGAAATCACATTTGACTCCAGCCTCTACCATTATCAAATCATGTGTGGCAGCTTTGATTCAAATAAAAAAACATTGTTGAAAAATCCGGAGTGAAGGAAGGAAACCTTTAGAAATATGAAAGAAAAGACTGTATTAGAGCAACAGTTTGGTGATACTAAGACAGTCTTTGCATATAAACGTAATGTTTTGTGTTTCTTTTGCTGAAGATCCTGAAGGACCTGGACTTGGGCTTTTAAACACAACAAGAAAAGTAAGATTTACTTTTTTGTATGAATTTTTTTATACCATTACTTACTTTTTTCTTATCTAAACCACACTGCAGCAGCAAAAGCAAATTAAAATATTTTCTTTAATGTAACTGAGACAGCATCAGCAACTTACAGCAGGCAGAAAACGATACCCTCATTTCATTCATTTGCATCCATGATTTAAATGTTCTTGCTTCCCACCAGTATGTTAAGCCCATGAACTTTGAGGAGGAAGTCCGCGCCCACAGAGACCTGGACGGCTTTCTGGCCCAGGCAAGCATCCTTCTGGATGAAAAAGCTGCCACTCTGGATGAGGTGCTAAGGCGAATGTTAACTCATGTTGTGGTCGAAGGCCGTGAGAGTTGGGATGTGGATGAGATCATGAACTCACTGTTCACAGACGCAGGAAGGAAAGAGATCAATGGTGAACGAGCATGTTACCAAAGAAGTCTAAATCACTTGATTACATTAAAGGCAACTAGAAAATGAGCATTTAGTCTGATTTTGCTGTTTATTGGATTATGCTTCCACAGTTCATCTTCTGTCAGAAACCATTCAGGGTGTGACGGCAACTTCTACTGGCATTCATTACCAGCAGTCCTGGCTTTGTATTCTGTGAGTTCATCTCCTGTTAAAGCTGTCTGAGGTTTAGTTCATGTCTCTTCTTGGTTAACTGATTTCAAAGAATAAATTTCTTTGAATTCAGCTCGAATGTGAGGAATCTGCAGAGACGTCATGTCTGCATCACCCGCCTGGAGAGTCCACAAAACTGGGGTGTCAACTGTTGTGAAGCTCGCTACGTCGTCCTTATCCTCGCTCCACCTAGAACAGTAAGGTCAAATTCTCCACTCATCTTCTGAATATCATCTTAATTTTTTCTTAATTTGTCGATAGCTTACTTGTTGCAAGCAATTACTGTTTGCTGATGACTGGCCATAATATTCAGTTGCATAGACTGCATGTAAAAGCCTGATGTAGCCACTGTTACGTCACATATTGGCTTACGGGCTGCTGTTTGGAAGCCTTGAGTTTGTCGTTTTGGCCTCTGTCCATCCTCTTATCTTATCCTATCAGGGTTGCAGTGGAGCTGGAGCCTATCCCAGCTACCATAAGGCGAGAGGCAGGGTACACCCTGGATAGGTTGGCAGTGTGACGCAGGGTTAACACAGAGACAGAGAGACAATATACCATATTTGGATGAGTTATGTCTCAATTCTAAGATGAAACTGAAAAGAGAATTTGTAACATAGTATAATTTCAGGAGGGATTTTGGTAAATGGTATTTATTAGATTTGACTTGTGATCCTATACATGAAGTTTTTAGGTAATATAGTAGATAATGCTTCAAAATTCAAAAACTTCCTAAACACGTGGCTAGAGATTTTGCCCGGCAAGCTTGATTGCTAAAGTTCATCCATACTTTCACTCCATCAGTGCAGCACACAGACACAGACACGTGCTAGTTATGCCCAATAAACAGCTCAGGAGGCCCAATTTGAGAGGTCCAGTTCATCAACATGAATCAGTTGATGTTATGCCTAGAACATCTGGGAAGTGACAGCTACAGTTGTGGACATTTGCCTGTCACTCAAAGAGGCCACACCCCTAATAAAACAAATATAAAATTTACTCTTGTATCATTTTCATTCTTAACTTAAGAATTAACTTTAATTTTTTTTGCCAACCTCAAAAGGCCATTTGAGGAACTTTGTGTTTGGTATTAACTAAATATTCAGGCTTTGACATAAATCAGCTAAGTCCACATTTATAATAATAATCGATTATTTATTTTGACAGTCTGTTTATTGATTACTTTTTTGGTCAGTATTCACTGGCTTTCCATGACGTTTAACTTAACTCTTCACTTTTCCTGACTTATTACAGACCAAAAAAGAGTCAAGTGAATAAACAACACAATTCAATTCAATTTTAAAGGACTTTTAATGTAAAAATAAAAACGACATGCTTCTAATGGAGAGATGTCAAACTGTGTTTCATTGTTCTTGTAACAGTGACAATAAAAATCTATTTTATTTATATAGCGCCAAATCACAACAATCGTCACCCAAGGTGCTTTATACTATAAGGTAGACCCTACAATAGAGAAAACCCCAACAATCACATGACCCTGTATGAGCAAGCGATTTGGCAACAGTTGGAAGGAAAAGCTCCCTTTTAACACATAGTGGTCACTACAGTGGACAGCCATTCAAAGCATTTGTATTTCTTGTACTTGTGTCAGTGTATATTGGCACTTCATACCAAAGTCATAAGTCAAACTGTATGTTGTCCACCGAAGTGGACATGTAACAAACTGTGTACATGTTTTTAAAAAATGAACTTTTTTCATGCTAAAGATGAATAAAAATCCTGATTGAGGTTGTCATAATTTATCCAAAGAGTTATTAACTGTAAGAAACCTCCAGCAGAACCAAGCTCAGGGAGGGCCCTAATAACCACACTCATTTGTCCCCTAATCCCACTGTTTCTGAAACACTAAACAAAAATGACACTGAATATTTAAAACATGTGTAATACATTATCCTCACAAGTCAAATTTAAAAGAAGCCCTACTAAGTATTTCAGTGTTTTTGCTATATTATTAAATGCAAAAATCACATGTGATAATTAACATAATAACACAACATAATAACATCACCTAAATTATCATTTAAATTGACAGAAACTAACAAAGCCAAACTTTGTTGTTTTTGTTTTGTTTTGTTTTAACATTTATTTATTGGTTTTAACTGGTTTTACATGATACACCGTGGACATAAAAAATAAAAACAAAATAAGTAAATAAAAAAAAAAAACCCACAACAACAACAAAAACAACATAGTAATAGTATTAATAGTAATAAACAGAAGGGAAGAGCAGATATACAAATCAAGTTAGTGCTTCAGGCCGTTAAGTCCACAGTGTGCACGCTGCAGTTCTCCAAAAAAGTTGTAGAATTTAGACCATATCGCCCAAAACCTGTCCAGTTTATTTCTTAATGCATAAGTTATTTTCTCCATAGATAGTATAGATGTCAGTCCATTAAGCCACTGAGATAGTCCACATATTTTTTGATTTTTCCAACACATAGCAACAGCGCTTGGATTCCAAAAGTCCAGTCGTTAACAGAGCTCTGTTGTTTGGGTATATATTTAAAATACATATTTTAGGATGAAGTGGAATCACGTCACCAGTGATTTGACTCAACAGATTTATTACCTTTTCCCAAAAGATTTTCACATGTGGATGCTCCCATATACAGTGAAATAAAGTGCCTGTCCACTCCACACTTAATACAGGAGTCTGGGATGTTTCAGTTAAAATGATGCATTTTTGACGGAGTAAGATATTGTCTTGTTAACCATTTATATTGAAGTAGTTTAGATTGCACATTAATTGTTTGACTCTGGGCCAAGGAGCATGATTTATACCACTCATCATCAGATATATCCATTTGCCTCTAAAATAGACTGTGTTGATGGAATTTTCCATAAATAATTTGTACAATGCAGAAACTCGGCCTCTCCCATTTAGATGCTTTATAACTGTGCTCTCTAGAGAGGAGGAGGTGGGGATTTCTAAGCTGTTACCTTGTGTGGTTAAGATAAAATTTCTTAATTGAAGAAATGTAAAAAAATGTTTGACAGGAATAGAAAAAGTACTTCTAAGTTGTTCAAAAGACATAAGAGTATTATTCCTAAATATATCAGACACTTTTCTTATACGTTGATCGAACCAAAATTTAAAGCCTGCATCCGCGCTACCAGGAGGAAAGCTGTTATTGTCACGGCTCTGGGTCAGTATTGACCCAGCATTCTGAGTTCTGGTCTATTTTTGAATGAACCTTTTGTTTCTCTTGTGTATTGTTGATGATGATGATGTTTGAGTTCTATGTGTTATATTCGGTAGGCCTGCTTACGAGTCTGCGTCTGTGTCTCTGTCTGTCGTGTGCTTCCTGTTTTATTTTGTAGGTCTGTGCCTTATGTCAGTGCGTTCAGCTTTGTGCTCTCCCTGTCTCGTCAGTGTAATCAGCGTCAGCCGTGTCTCCCAGCTGTTTCCTCTTCGCTCTGTTCACCTCTTGTATTTAGTGTCTGTGTCTTCCCCTACTCGGTGTCGCGTCGTTAACGTCTTCTGCCCTCACTCCCTCTGTGTGTTCTTTTTGCCAGCCTGCCAACCTGTCTAGTTATTCGGTACTCCTAGTTTAGTTAGTGTTTTTCTGTTCTGCTTCATCCCAGCAATAAAGCTGTGTATTTTGAGTTTCTTCTTCCTCCTTGAGTCCTGCATTTTGGGTCCTCTCTTCCTGCCTGCCTACACACAGCCATGATAGTTATTTCCAAATATGGGAGTAAACCTAGACAGTTGTAACATTTCTCCCAAGTAGTTATGTGTTTCAAACCAGATCGTTATAGTGTTTTTTAAAAAGGGGTTCTTAGTTTGCTTATTTAGTGTCTTCCTGTCGGCTGAGTAAAGATATAAGTTCGGGGGACTTTGGATTTCTGTAGACTCCATAGAAACCCACACTGGAATTTGCTCATTAACAAAATAAAACATTGCCGCTCTGATTTGAGCAGAAGTACCACTTTAAATTTGGAAGTTGTAAACCCCTCTTTCATAAGGGAGGTTTAGTAATGAGATTCTGAGTCTTGGTCTTCTGTTGTTCCAAATAAAGTTTCGGAATAGTTTTTGCAAATCTAAAAAGAGTTTGGTGGAGAGAGAGGTACTGATTGAAAAAAGGTAAAGATATTTTGGCAAAATTGACATTTTTAGTATATTAATACGACCAATTAAAGATATAGGTACTTTCATCCATCTATTTAGAAGTGTAGTAACTGACGTTGTTAAGGAATTATAATTGGATACCAGAATATTTTCAATTGAGGGAGTTAATTTCACACACAGATAGTAAACCCATGTTCAGATAGCAGAAAGGGAGTGTTGATTGGAGGATTTTGTCGTTCATTTTAATTCAAAAATAATATTTCGGATTTAGCAAAGTTTATTTTATAACCCGAAAATGTACTAAATGTATTAATGAGACTTAATATGGATGGTATTGATTTGTTTAAATTAGTGCAGAACAGGATCACATCATCTGCATATGGGGCGATACGGTGGTCAGCATTACTTTAATTCCTGATATGTTTTTATGATTCTGAATTGCCATCGCAAGAGGCTCAATTGCCAAGGTGAACAAGAGAGGTGACAAGGGGCACCCTTGTCTAGTTCCACGATATAATCTGAATGGTGCGGATAAAAAGACCATTAGTTAAAATCTCTGCTTGAGGGTTGGAGTATATCAACTGAATCCATTTAAAAAATCTGTTTCCAATGCCAAACCTTTTCAAAACTTCAAATAAGAATGGCCATTGGATCCTGTCGAAGGCTTTTTGCTGTGAATCAGAGAATGCAGAGAATGACATAACATCAACTTTGTTGTTCTGTTTTTTAGAAAAGCACCAAGACAGCCATTGAGGTGGGTAGAACATTTGCAACAATGTTCTCTGGCATTTCCTTCAGACAGAAGCTTCTGGAGACAAAGACCGAAGAGGAGTTCAAACAGGAGCTTGTCAACCACCGACAACAGCTCTCTGTAATCAGTGATAAACCGGTCACAGAGGAAGTGGAGGACTCAGACCCACGCAGGGGCAAACCACTCCAGGTAAAAATAAGTAACCAAGAGAAACATATGTGTAAATCTAGCTAACTAGTCACATAAACAAATTTCTCTACTGAGTGTTAGGTTGTTTTCAGATGTGGAGACCACCCCCGCGTTTCCCTGTTATTCAGGCATATGTGCTGCAGTAATATAAAGTAGTTGAGCCAGAATGCACAATAAAGGCTGAAAAAGCAGCCAAGTCTTTGATGGAAATGTCAGCTGAACGTGTGCACGTCCATGTATGTCATTAAGTCCAGTTTCTAAATTAAGATGAAATGTGTTTGTTCAGCACGAGGTGGGAGAAAGGAAACACCGAAGTACAGTTAAGCGAAAAAACATGTAATAGGTTGTAAAAGACTTAAGTTTACATCAGGTTGTGGTTACACCTGATGTTCTGACTGCTTTCAAAACAGCATTTAAGTATAGGCTTGCTGCTGCCAAGCCTATCCTACAATCCCAGAATAGTAAAATGTGAAAATAAACATTATGGATGCCAGCACCTCAGTTTTATATCGTATATCAGCTAAATTCCTTCTGAAATGTCTCCACTTGGATCATTTTTAAATTCAAAGCACAAATGTGAATGTAATTTTTTTTAAATACATTTTTGTGGTAATGGAAGTCTATGTTTGTGATCGCTTTCACGTCATTGTTTTTTTTAAAGGAGAAAAAGGGTCTTTTCTAAAACACCAAGAATATAAGAAGAGAAGAAATCCAGTTTTACTTCCAAAATGTCTGTGTCTATTTAAGAATCTGGTTTCATGGAAGCAAATGCTATCAACAGCTAGTTTAATACACTTTTTCTCTTGTTGTTGTTTGTTTTTTAAGTGTGTGTTTTGGATTTGAGACACCACACTTGTATCCTCAGATTATTTTTAATAATCCGTGAATGTTGAAACAACTGCACCACACGGTAAAGGATCCAGGGTCATTTTACATGAAGGCCAAACCCTCTTCTAGCCAAATAAACATTTCACACATAAGTGCAAACTCCTGGTAGTTTTTGGTGTATTTATAATATTTATTGTAATGATAAAGTCACATTATTATGTCCACTGGGTAGTTTTTTCCCTTCTAATAAGTCTTCAAACTGACAGATACATTACTCAGAATAGCTTTCCAGTGTTCATCTTCTCACTGATACCTAAAGCAACATGCGTGAACAAAGTCTATGGCATTTATGCTGCCTGTACTTTTAATGATGTATAAATCATGGCCACAGTGTACCAGCATAGTTCAGACTTCTGTACAGTAAATGACTGCATGTTTCTGGTTTAGTTCAAAAGCATATCACATTCACATTTCTGATACATTATGCATTCAGTTGTAATAGCATTATATTATGTCACATTATATTGTCACAGCTTCAGTGGGCCTGACTATGTCCTACCTTCTTCGCAGTGCACAGATTTCTTCAGATTTGGTAAGGGTGTTTATGAGGACTTCCGCCGCAGGCTGCCTTTGTACCCCTCAGACTTCACAGATGGTAATAACAATTTCCTTCACATTTGTTTTGTGGATTTGTTACTGTGTAGCTTTAGTAACATTTTGTATAATTCAAACAGGTATAATTGGAAGTGACCGCTCTCTCTTGAAGTACACCACCACTGCGATTTTCCTCTACATTGCAATTCTACTGCCTGCCATTGCCTTTGGCTCACTGAATGATGAAAGCACAAGAGGAGAAATAGGTATGGGATTTTTCTTTACTCTTAATTTGGCACACAGTATGTTCAACAGCTTTAATGAAAAATACGTATCTGTTTCATTCATTGAAAGATGTTCAGAAGACCATTGTTGGCCAGAGCATTGGAGGAGTGATCTATGCTTTGTTTGCTGGCTCGCCGCTTGTCATTCCGCTGACTACTGCACCACTGGCCATCTTCATAAGCGGTACATTCACATTGCTTGCTACGATTTGGATGTCAGACTATAGAAGTTAGATTTTTGAATAAGTAACACTTATTTAATGACAAATAAGTCATACAATTAGTTTGCTTTGAAGTGTACATGGTGGGATTAGGTGCAGCAAATGAGGTCAGAGTCAAGCCTGATGGCTAACATTAGGCAGCATAAGCAATCAAATGAAGTCATTACTGGGCCACAGCAATAAAGAAATGAATGCAGTCTGAAATGACTCGATGTAACTCATTATCACATCCTTTGGCTTAAATGTTGGTTTGCAAGGATCCACTCAGAGAGACTTATGACTAACCTCTACAGACCTTTGCAATCTCGTTTGACTAAAATTTATTTCAGGATTTGTTTTTTTTAAACACCATCTCCAGTCACCACAGACAGCTGTTGTTATATAAAAAAAGACTCCTGATAATCTACTTCATACAACACCTGCCTTGCATATAATTTATACAAACAGTAGTCAGATCTGAGAATTGACCATTAAAAATGAAGGTATTAATTTCAACAACTCGCTAAGCAATATGTTGTCACTTAAATAGTGGAATGCTCTTGAAATTAATAAGCTTTTATGAGTTTGTGTGTGTTATTGTATAATTTGCAGTCATCAGGGGTATTTGTGATGACTACGACCTCGACTTTGATGCTTTCTACGCCTGCATCGGTTTATGGAACAGCTTGTTCCTCATCCTCGGAGGCTTATTCAATGTCAGCCTGCTGATGAAACTCTTCAAACGGTAAATACACGCTCGCAAACAATATTTGTTACTATTAAATATCACAGACAGAAGGCCACTACTTTTGTCTAAACACTGAAGTGAACTGATAAAGGCTAATCTGTTATTACTTGTTGTTTTCAGCTTTAATCAGTAATTTTCTTTCATTCTCTCGTGCCATTGTAGCCATAATTTTCCACTGAAGTTAATGTTTTGTCTGTGCTTTGGAAAAAACCCACACTTTTGATACAACATGAATGATCGCACCATGCTGCTTGCTTCTCTTTTCTTCCAGCTCAACAGAAGAAGTGATTGCATTGTTCATCTCAATTGCATTTGTTGGAGATGCGGTGAAAGGCACAATCAAAAGTGAGTCCAACTAATGTCAGACTGCCACAATAAAATCTTTTTAGGAAAAACAAGCAAATAGTAGAAACAGAGCAGTATTCTATGAGGACATACAGTATATAATATTAAGGAAAACATTTTTTGTGAACTATTATTTTTGTGTTAAGTTTCTGTAACAAGTCAGGAAAAAATGGCTAAACATATCTAGGATTCTTAAGAATTGTTCTTCTGAGCCTCAGGCTCTTGTAATTTTCTGCCAATCGACTCCAAATTGAGCAATGCTTGAATAACTGTAAATATGTAGAGAATGACTTAAAGGTGATTACGTTAATCATCTGTTACATTTGTTAAATACTAACTGTGTGGATGCTCTATATCAGCGGTCCCCAACCCCCGGGCCTCGGACCGGTCCGTGAGTCGTTTGGTACCGGGCCGCGAGAGTTGAGGCTCAGGTGTGAAATGTCTGGTTTTCAGGGTTTTTATCGGTTTCCAGCGTTATTTTGTTATCGTTTTTATCGTTAACTCGGTTTTCCTGGGTCTTTTCACTGTGTTACGAATAAATCTTCTTTTTTTCGGTACCGGCACTGGTTTTATTTTGTTGTATTTATCCGCGACACCTTAAAGGCCGGTCCGTGAAAATATTGTCGGGCATAAACCGGTCCGTGGCGCAAAAAAGGTTGGAGACCGCTGGTCTATATTACATTTCCTGCTACAGACTTTAATAAGTTCCTGCAACTGTGGGATGTGTTCCACTAAGATCACATACAGCTATATCTTGTCTTCTAGTTTGTCTTTAGTGACATATCTTTTTTCTTCTTCTTCTTCTTCCATCTTTCTACTCCACTTTCTAGTTTTTCACCATTATTACCACGGGCCCATTCTCACGACCACAAACAAAACACTGGTGCTTCAGCAGATTAATGAGATTCTAGACAGTGCAAAAAACAAGACAGACACCCCACTGGAGCATCAAAATGAGACCAGGGTGATGTCAGGACATGCAGAGTCAATCTTCCTGCCTGAGTCTTTGGTGTTATGCACAAGAGAAAGACCCATCCTCTGTCTCCTGCTCATGCTGGGGACTTTGTGGCTGGGTTATACACTCTACCTCATCAAGAGGAGGTAATGTTTGTTCACTTGTTGTTTCACATTATGGATATCTGAACCATTTTATAGCTTATTTTATCGTATCAAAATATATGTAGTAAGCAGAGGTGCAACTCTAGTTTTTTTTCTCCTGGGAACGCATCTTTATAAAAGAACAATAAAGTGTCACCAGGTGGAAATACCACATTAAAAGTACAAGTGAAATTTGAGCCTATTAAAAGCAAACTGTGCTTCAGTACACTTTACACGCAAGAGAAAACAATATTTCAAAACATACCAAATACATCAGGGGAAATACTCTGTTTCAAATGCTGCCCAAAGCAGACTCTTTTCCATCTGGAGTAGCGAAGCCATAAAAATGTCATGTCGTGAATATTTTAGTCAGCTGAACTGCAATAATAGAAAGATGGAACAATCAAATGTGAAAGATATATGATGTGATACAACCAGAGACGCTGTATGAGATATAAAATGGACTGCCACATGTTTAACACTTAGTATTTAAAGCAGTAGGATGTACTGCAGTATAACAATGTTACTCTTTAACTAATAACATGAAAGCTGTGTTTTAACTGTCGTCCATTTTATATTCAGAATTTTAAAAGTCTGCAGGACAAATTTAAACTCTGTTGTAAGCAATGACAGAAAATGCATTTACTCATGTGCAGCACTTATGTGTGCAATACTGAGAGGAAATATTAAAGTTATCAGGAGCTTTACTCCACTATGTGTAACTAGACTGTTTGCTGCTTTTACCTAGTAGTGATTTTAAGCCTGGGTTTAAATTAACAAAGGGAACTGCAGTTGTATAATGTAGTAGATACTTAGCTAGTTACCTTTATCCAATTCAAAAGAAGCCATGTAATTTATGAGACATCCAGCCAGGATGTCCCTAGAAGAGCTTGAGGAGGTTGCTGGGGAGTGGTTTGGGCATCTCTGCTTAGACTGCTGCCCCCATGACCTTCACCCAAATAAGCTGAAGCAAATGAGAAGATTTGTGATAGTTACTTCCACTTCCCCTCATGCTTGCTGCAAATAGGTTCACATAACGTACAAAACAAGGACAAAACGTGCATCCCAAGACTGGATTGCAAGGTTACAAATCATGTGCAATGAATTTCACCCTGCAGTAATATTACTGGAATACGTGAGTTAGATATATGTGACTCTGTTATCATGCATTTCTATATCTGACTCCTGGGACTTCATTGTTCTTTTTCCCTCAGTGGCAGCTTTCAGCACTTGACATGAATTATTTCCCAAACACAAAGAGTAACTGCAGTAAATGTGCTGTAAAACTACTTGTAGAAGTCGAGTTGCAAAACGCTGAAATATTTCTTGCTATTTTCCCAACAGCCCGTACCTGAATGACAAAATCAGAGAGGTGGTGTCTGACTGTGCTTTGCCTGTGTCTGTGCTGATACTCTCCTTCACTGGCTCCTACCTTTTCATTGACATACAGCGTGAGTATGGATCTTTCAAATGAAAGAAATGATAGAAGAGTACTCTTGAGGCTTAAAGTCACAACCCTGGCACATAACGTTTTTCACTGTTCATAAATCCTCTGTTGAAAGGGGAAAACATTTGCTTCAAGTGAACTTTAAACCCAGTCTGGGGATTTTGTGTGTGTGAGAGATAGACACAGATTTTAAGCTTTGCTTTTAAAACAGAGGCTACTAGCAGAAAGGTTAGTTCAAGCAATTATTTATTTTTTGTTTTCATTGTATGTTTGTAACAAGCTTTCTGTAAATGTTTTGCTTCTATTAGTTCCCGTGTTCAGTGTACACGATGGTCCGATCTTCAAGTTCCCTCCATTTGAAAAGCTGTCAGGAATGAATGCACTGAGTGCAGTTGGTCTGGGGTTTCTACTTGCTTTGCTCATCTTTATTGACCAGAACATCGTCATTTCACTGACACATGTGCCGGAACACAAGTACGAATCCCACTTTATGTTTGAGTTCTAAGCTATGAGAAGAACGACACACAGCAGAACCTGTGATTTAAATGTTACCTTTACAGTATTTGGTATTGATGCTGTGCCTTTACTGACAAACCACTTTAAGCTTACGTGTGTGAACATCTATACCAGGTTGCTAAAAGGCACAGCATTCCACTGGGACTTAATGCTGACAGGCTTCATTAACATCCTCATGTCCTGTCTGGGGTTGCCATGGATGCACGCTGCTTTCCCACATTCCTCTCTGCATGCCCGTCAGCTTGCCAAAGTAGAACAGCAAGTAGAGAACGGACACCTCTACACGACGTGAGTAAAGTTAAAACGAGGTGTGCTCTGACCGCACAGAAAGCACCAGCTTTTATGAATGCTTTTAACACTCAGTTTGAAACCTTTGTGACAGAGTGTCAGTTCAAAACTAAGCAGAATAACAAAATGGTTACTGTATGTAGTTTAAAGAAACTCTGGCTTATCTCTGCAGCAGACGTAGTGTGCATAGTTGCCCATAAATTGTTTAATACGTCAGTGATCCATTTAATTTCTATCCTTTCATGTTGGATTCAAAAGCTGATCTTATGCATTAAAAGATATAAAGATTGTTCTGGGTTGCTCAAACAACTCATTCCTCTCTTTTTGTCCTAATAGCATCGTTAGTGTGAAGGAAACACGTCTGACCTCACTGGTGGCCAACATCTTGATCGGCCTGTCCGTGTTCATGCTGCCCATTCCTCTGCAGTGGATTCCCAAGCCTGTGCTCTATGGGCTCTTCCTTTACATCGCAGCCACTTCACTTGACGGAAATCAAATGGTGGACCGCATGACCCTCCTGCTAAAGGAACAGGTGGATATGAAGCAGATAAGAAGAGTGTGGTTTACTGATCCTGTTCCTCATTCTAGTTTATTGTCTCTTTGTTTCCTTCGTATTGATTGAACTTTACAAATGATAACCAGTAGCAGTGTAAAAAACAAAACAAATAACTAACTAACAAATAAAAAGCAGAAGAGTGAAGAAACTAAAATCCAGCAGAAAAAAAAAATCACTCTTCTGGGGAAAGAAAAGGAAACAAAGATCTCTTGTTATCACATGACTGGTCCCACTCTTGTTATATCACAGAACTTTCATATGATAAGTTGGTGCACACCATAACAAGAACAACTTGTTTTTAATGGAAAACAAAGTTATTTTTGTCATAAGAGTTTATCATGGTCTGGTTTAAATAGACAAAATATAGTACAATAACATGGCACATTTTTGCATAGCAATGAGTAAAATATAAAGCAACGCACTTCTGAAAAAAATGCAAATGTTGCATTACAATTCCAGAGCTTACAGGAGTATTTAGCATACCTTTTCTTCTCAAATGGTAATTTATACTGCAGCAACAGGTGTGCTGTTATATACAAATCTTGGCTTGAGAGGGGTATTATAGTTAATCTCACTTAAAACATAGTTAATCATATCTTATTCTGTCTCTGTCTAGACCTCCTATCCTCCCACTCACTACATTCGGCGTGTGCCTCAGAGGAAGGTCCACTACTTCACGGGGCTGCAGATAATCCAGCTGATCATTCTGTGTGCATTCGGGATGTATCCTCTGCCCTACATGAAGATGGTTTTCCCCTTGCTGATGATCCTGCTGGTCCCTGTCAGGTGAGATAACCCAGGCCAACAGGGGGCAGAGTGGGAACATGAAAATCTGCATGCATCCTTATCTGCAGCTCATTGGCACCTCAGGAAACACAATTTTATGGTCCCATTTTTGCAATTAGTACCAGTTTGTGTTAGAACAAATGCAGTACAACACGACCTTCTTAAAAACAAAACAAAATTAAATGTTTTACATGGAAAAAGTAGCATTAAACCTTTACTTTCTCACATTAAAAAAAAGGAAGAAAAAGGGGACTGCTGCGTCTGCAGTTATTTTTATCATATTCTACGTGTAGAAAGACACTCTTCCCACTGAACCCCCCACCACACACACACACACACACACACACACACAAGAAGTGATGTTCTTACCCTAAGTACTTGAAGATTTGTTGTTTCCTTGTAAATAATACACGCATTTTTAATGTGTTTTCTCTCAGGACGAGCTTGCTTCCAAGAATGATTGAGGCCAAGTATCTGGACATCCTGGATTCACAATACATGTAAAACTTTAAAGCAATTTCATGACAAGATTCAGTTTCTCCAGGAATTAATTATCTGATGAAATAAAATTATTTGGACTGCAAGATTTCGCTATCATTTATAACCATCCTTTTATTTTTTATTGTTCATTGCAAATGTAACTTAAATGTAGCTGACTTTACTATGGAAAATCACTGCATATTTGTTGTATGTAACCCTTTAACTTTAACACGGGTTTTCATGCACAGATACGTGTTTCGAGTAGCCCTTGACAATGAGTGTAATCCCTTTAGAATTAAGTGGAATTTCAATTTTTAGCTTAAATCACAGTGGTATTATAGAATTAAATCATATAGAATAGTTTTAAGGGGGTAATTTTTCACAATTATAGAGACAAGAAGGAATCATTATACAATGAGGACTAGAGAAGCTTCCACCTCCTCCTCAAATGAAAAATCATCAGAAGAAAGTGAAAAAAGAAAAGAAAGAACAAAGAAGAAAAGCCAAAGACAAGAAGAACAAAAAGAAAGCAAAGAACTGAACTACAAATAAAAACATATAAATTAAATTATTCACAGGTAATATGAATAGTTTATTGTTACTTCTGTTGTGTTCAGTTTTGGGTTTGCATATAAATAATAAAAACCACATAATTCTATTGGACTCTGGTCATTCACATTGATCATTTTTTGTACTTTACTTATAGTCCTTTTAAATGTTTGTGTAAGGAAAAAAAAAGTTTGACTTGGCTCCATGATTGTGGACCTTTGGTGGACCTTTGCCCTGCAGTGTTTGCTGCTGTGTTTTTTCTCTTGTAAGTAGAAAAGAAAGAGTAGTCCTTATCACATTTTTATGCCTAACATAAAAGAACAATTGAAACTTACAACATCTGCGATGCGAACCAGTATAGTGCACAATAAATGTGTAAAAAAAACAAGGTTAGCTACATAATGTGGCCCATGCTACTAAGGCTAACGCATATTTACTTTATAAAATGAGGAAATTTTAACTGTTATTTCCACAAAAATACCTGGAAATTGCAGACTAATTCAAATTAATTACATTATAATTCATGCCTCTTTTCTGTAAACTATCTGGCAGTTATGCACTACTTACAATAATTACATACTACTAAAGATTATTTTTGAACTGCTACTACTTAAACACAACTTATAATTATTATTTTCCCCCTGTAATATACCTAGTTACACGCTGCTAAAAATGACTTATGCACTACTTAAAATTACTTACACTGCAGATTTTTTCTTCTTTCCAGTAGTTTAGTGTATCACTTGTATGTACATGTTTGTTTTATTACATGGTATAACCAGGTAAAATACATGGAAATTCTAGTTAATTCTAGGGAAAATCACTCTTAGTTGCAGGCTGTATCATAAAGTGCTAGGGGAACCTAAAATTGCCATGTCAGAGGCTTTCAGCTCTTGTGCCCACAGACCAAAACAACACTTTATATAGTTACTTGGAGGGAACCAGTATTGCCAAAGAATATGGGCAGGATTTTCTTTGCAGCCAGTGTCTTGAGTTCTCATTTGCAGACATTACAGACACACGTGACACTGCACAGGTTTGGAACACAAACCCCATCAGGTCATTGAAATGTGTTTTTCAAAGCCAGTTGTATATAGACTGTACAATATTCTTATGGATGAGTCCATCAACAGACCAACATATCATATTGTGAACTTTTTTTGTTGTGGACAGCTAGGATATTTTCCCAAATTACAATGGCAGTTTGGGGCTTTTAATTATTTTTTTGAATAGTCCCTTTTCTATACGCCCAATAATATTTGGTTAATGTCCGTAAAAAAGAGGCACTATTTAACCTTGGTTGGTGAATTTACCTGAAACCTTTTTAGCAGTTGAATATTCAGTTTTCTTTGCGCCTACTGAACCGTAGTTTGATTCGAATGTTAGTTTGACAGCACTCACCACTCTTGGAACGACATCACAGTCTACATATTTGAAGCAGAACAAATAAACTATTTGTGTGAAATACAAGCAAACTTTTAGTGCTTCTCGAATGACCATGTATGTACACAAAAATGCAAATGACAGTAACAGTATCAGTACATGGGCTACCTGTGTTCCTAAGCGTGTAAGAGGGGTGTCGCCAGCACAAATAGTAACATATTTTCAACAACTACATATATTTTAAAATCCAGTGTAAAATCCAGTATCTCTCAAAGAGACAAACACACTTTCCTTTCTGACAGTTTTAGCTATAGACATCCCATGGGTATGGGGAGTAATCCACTATATACTTTGGGTCTTGGAGAGCGGCCCTATGAGCTGTTGTTTCAATGGCAGGTAACATGTTACTCTTAGGATGTACAGAGTAGGTCCTTGTAAGAAGGTCAGACAAACTGCTTTTCATTATTTTCATCCATTGTGGTCTTATCAAGAGCTCATCCCTCAACAGGAAGGAGGTAGTTGAGAAACAATGTCATCAGGATGTTTAGATGCAGTTCAGAATGAAAGCCTTTGATAGTCTCAGACTGGCATCGTGGTCTAGTAATCCTTTCATCCGAATCAGTCCAACTGTTTACCATTAAGCCTCAAAAATCCAGCATCAGTTTTGAAACTTGGGTTCAGAAGGTCAAGTGAACAAGTTAACATAGTCTTTCATTAAAATATTTCATATTTTCTTAATCCTTTCATTTGAATTTTTGCATAGAGTTGTGCAAAAAAGACATGCTTCAGTTTAAAATGTGATGCTGATGCTATGATAAGGGATGTGATAACTTCTGTGTAAGCTGAAAAAGCCTGTGTGAAAAAGAAATTCTAACTGTGAAGGTGTGAGTTCACACTGGTGAGTTTCTGTTCAAAAACACTGAAGCCAGATTTCACAAGAACCACTCCAGCGTTCATGTGAAAAAGAGCTTTTTATTAAATTCCATAAAGATCTGTAATATGTATTGCATGATATTTTACAGGCATTCGGTGTTTAGTGTTGGTGTTAACATTTTTATTATATCACACATGTTTAATACTCCTAAAGCAAAACTAGGCGTGCAAGAACAGCCATAGCAAAACGGCCAAAGTCTCAAATTATATTTCACATAGTGCAGTGCCTTCCTTCAGGGAGATGAGAACTGACAGTTATAAAGCTAAGAATAATAAATTTCCCCAACAGATGGCGGTAGAGGTTTGCCTTTTGGGAAGGTTTAAGCTCAGGTCTTGTAGATAGTAGATGTATACTCATCTGTATGTTACAGAAAATAAATTTATCAACCAGTAAAATAAATGTGGATGGTAAACTTAAGAATGGGCAGATATAAAGAATAAGCAGAAGAATCACCACCTTTAGATGTTTTGTCAGGTTTTAGCTACATTTGCTTCCCGTGAAGCCACCTTTGGCTGCAAACAGACTATTTTACTAATTCTAGACCCATTTTGCAGCTTATGCTGTTTATTGCACCGTTAAGACATTGACTGCTTAATCATGCCTGTTTTCTGTATTAGCCCTGTGTACTGAATGGTATGAATGGACATGTGCTTGCAGGGAAAAAGCAAAATAAACCAAAAGGCTCTTTTAAAATGGTGCAGCAAACAGCAAGCAAACAGCAAGCTATGGAAACAGTTATTGAATTTGGGCTGAGAATATGAATATGGATGCAACAGAAAAGATAAGGGTTGTAGTTATGTTCTAAGTTATCTTCCATCCATCCATTCTCTTCGGTTTACCCTTATCAGAGTTGCAGGGGGCTGGAGCCTATCTCAGCTAGGGCGAGAGGTAGGGTACAACCTGGACAGGTCGCCAGTCTGTTGCGGGGCTAAAACATAGAGACAGGCAACCATTTGCACTCACTTGTTTCCACAGCAAAATATGAAGGATTTGACAATGTGTGAATTTTCAAATAATAAGTATTCCTTGTTTCAACAATAAGAAAATTCATAGTTTGATCCTATTCAAACTGACAGTTGACTCTTCAATATGATTCTTCTTTGCAATTTGTCCGTTTGGGAAGTGACACTGCAGGAAAGAAATTCAAGAGAGTCAAAAATAACACAAATTGGCATTCATCTTATGTTCCCTTTTAAAAGCTCACAAAAACTAGAAGGAAATGTTAGAATTTTATTTTTATGAATGTACAAAATGAAGACAATGGAAACCAGAGAATACAGAGGTTGAAAGGGGAACCTGACCTTCTTGTATAGTCCTTCAGTCCAGGTCGATCAATACAGTAAGAAAAAAAAGTAAAGTAAGTAAAAAAAAAATCCAATCATGCTGCTCGACTAAGATTGGCTCTTTGAAGACATTTGATTCTCATGAGTAAATAAAAGGGAGGGAAATGTCCACCGCTTGGTCGTCATAAAGAAGCTGCCAGTAACTTTCCCCATTACAGAAACCTGTAGATTTGTCAGTGTGCCACTGGCAGGACAGATCTCCCTTATTTGAGAGATGTACTAAATAATTTGGTGCCCTTGTCGAGGGTAAGTCTGACTTTCCTTCATATTTCAAGTATTCTCCAAGTGTCTGTGCTGCATTGCCTCCCTGTTGTCTCCTGTTCTTGATGCGGCAAAACCTTCAGAAATTCCAGTGTTTCACCAGACTGACTCAGACACCAAACAGCTTCTCGCTGAAAGGGCGAGAAAGAAGAGCCTCTTCCTCCCTGGGGTTAATCTGTACACACATGCACACAACCAGTGTCATCTTGCTATTAATTACCGAGACGCAGGGTGTCTTTGAAACATCGAAATGCTGCTATAGGCACAAAAAGGGTGCTAGTAACACAATGATCATTATTCTTATGAAGCTTACCCACAGATTGAGAAAATCACACTGGAAACATTATAAGAGAGAGACAAGAGTGAAAGAAGTAGACGCAACTTCCAGACTTGCTTCTTTCAAAACAGATGCCATAAAACGTAATAATATTATCTTAATCTGATTGTCAAGTAACACTTATCTGCTTCAGAGTTAAAACCAAAGTTGGGGCAAAATGTAAAGTAAAAGAAGTCTGTGCATCTGTTTGTCAGTTAGTTATGAAGCCATCTGTTACTATTCATATCTGCACAATTCTTCAATCCTATCTGCAAGAAGAAGGGTTTTTACAAAAAAAAGACAAAAGAAGAACATATTAACTTTGCATTGGTGGTGATGTAAATCAAATTTCAAGCTCCGTCTATAATGTTAAATATAATGGTTATAGACGCCAAGCGACTTCCAGCACCTTTGAGCAGACTCCAAGCAGACTAGAGATGTGCATAATAGGATCCTAATAGGATTTTCTGTTGAACTTAGATAAAGGTAGTGGCTAATATTGTTTTAATGGATAGGTGTGTCCTGAGAGTCTGTCGAGAAAAAAAAAAGCAGACAGAAGGAAGGTGAATAAACTGCAAACTCAAAGTAGTGCAATATATTCCAGTGATACTTCTAGTTTAATCCTTTCACACTTGTCTAAAACAAAATGTTTGAAATGTTTGTTCCTCTAAGAATAGACAGGCTTCCTTCTGTTAGGTCTACTTCTAAACAATCATTCACTCAACTCATTAGATGGAAACTAGGGCATCCCAGTTTATGTGAGACTGCAAAACTTTGTTATGCATCGTCTCTGAGTTGAATATTGAGACAATGGCACATTTGGTTGGCTCGAACATAAACATATCACACGTAAAATATGCGTCTCCATTAGAGATGTTCAAAATTGATGATTACAGGGCAGGAAAGTAGCTGAAATAACAGTGATCGTGACATGAAAGGTTACTCCACAAGCATCCAAAGATTATTCTTGTCCCATATGATCACCCTGAAGAAATGCTTCTCAAACTGTAAGGCGAGCTCCAGTGTTGGAGATCCTCTACAGGTGGGGTGTGGATTATCCCAGCGAAAATAGAGGATGAAAATAGGTTTTAATAATTTATTTAGCCTGTTGACTCTGAGTTAAGCTTTGAGGGTGGGTGCGCGCCATATTTGTGCACCTTATTGATTGGCTGCTACTGAAAAATAAAACCAATAGTAAGATGCCACAAAAACTACTTTCACACACAAATTAGCAGCGACGTTCTAACACATACTCACACCTCCATTTTTCACACGTCTGCTCTTCATTTTCATTACGCTCACACTCGTTTCTCACACCTTCACTTAAATGTTGTGAACACAGCAAGCATCAAGACAACATGAGCTGCATGACAGGATTTACACTCTGTAGGTCAGGGAGGATCAGAGCAGATGAGGTGACAGAAGACACAGAAATCCACTGCATGGACTGCTGTAGACAACCTTATAGTGTCTTGCATTAATAACTAGGTTGTTCAAGCCTGGTGCAGATGTCAGGATGCTTTAAGGTCCATCATGGAGTTAGAGCTGGAGTATCTTTACAGGCAGGAGAACTCTGTGGAGCTAGTAGATTGGTAGAGCGCACTGGACGTGTTGTTAAGGAGTCCAGGCAGTCGGCAGCTTGATGCACTGAGTCATCGCTGTAGCAACATATACATGGGCAAACAGTCATCAGCAAACACAAACAAAACCCACATGTCACTCATAATTAAAACAATACTTTACTACTTTAAAACAACACATTAGAGAGGTGACAAAAATCAATATCACTCTCTTGTCTGAATTTAAAATATGAAGCTTGAGAGCTAGACTTTCATCTTTCCTGGAAGGACGATTATATAAAAAAAAAAACAACCTGTCATTTTGGTTATAAACCAGAAATCAACTCAAACATGTCACACTATTCAGAGAAATCAGGCTGACTAACAGCTTTAACTGGAAGCAGCAGGTAGCAGCAGACAGACGCTGAGCATGAATATATTTATCAATAAACTGTGCGAGAGTTGGATATGTGATAAAATCAGAAGGTGGTAACTGAAAACGACACAGAGAGGCAATACTGAAGGAAAGAAATATATAAATTAATACATTTGGAGTCATACTCGATGCAAAAAAACCCTAGAAAGTTGAGAAGCAGGATGCTGACCGTTGCTTTAGGTTGCATCAGCATTAAAAAAAAAGTAGATAAATAAAAAACATGTATGAAGCTTGTGGATTAACTTAACTAAACATAGTAAAGTAGTTTATTTCCCCAAATATCTTTTTTTAAGTGCAGAAAAAGAGGAAATAGTTTAAATGCCATTTAAACTATTTGACTTTGTTACTTTGCTAGCTGTTCCATGCAGAACATTATCCAGTGATTGAAATAACAGTTCATATTCTACGCCAAGCCTAAAAACTGGCTTATGAGGAACTGACAAAAACGCCAGTTTTCTCAGATAAATGAAGGCTGTAAAAATCTTAGAGTAAATGATGGCTTTTATCAGTGCTGGAGGCTTGTTTGTGTGCCAGGAGTCTAAAATGGCACAGCAGGACCCTGGCATGCAGCAAGCCCATATGTCAGCCCTGCAGGGAAATTTAATCTATGTCACTATGTCTAGGACATGTGCCTGTGTTACCTTGGTGTCCAAACATCGCAGGTAGGAACAGATGTATTCTATGCTGGACCCAAAATAGGTGGAGGTGCATGAAGGTTGAAATGATCCCTAAAGATAAACAAATTAGTCATGCAAACATGTTAATTAAACTGTCAAATGCAAAAGTATACCTAGTGGAAAACCGGTAGTCTTATGAGACGATTTGGAAATATTCAGGAAATCCGTTTGCATTATTCTTCCTCCTCTTCTCTGAGTGAAAAACATGCAAAGATGCATCAAGTGGCTTTTTCTCTGACTCCCGGCACTGTTAAGAGCCTCTTGTGTATTGAGACTCCAGATTAGAGGCGGTTTTCAATGATGGCATTGATGCTGTTGTCACTCATCAAAGCTGTGTGCTACAGAAACTCTCCAAAAGCTCAACCAAACCATCTGTTCTTGGCAGTCTGATGGGACCTGGAGAGAGATAATCCTCCACCACTGCTAGAAGTTAAAGCACCGAAAATGCCGACTGAAGAAACACGAAACTCACGAACACCCAGCTGAGATATTGATGTTAACGCTTATGATGATCTGACCTCAATGTGTTCACTAACTTGTACTCCTGAAACAAAACAGCTGAGAAGCTAAAGGTTATGTAAGAGAAACTCTTTTAATTCAAGTAACTCTTTTTGCATAACACAGCAGGGGCTGACCCTGTGCAGTCAATGTAGTTAAAGTGGAAAAGAAGAATACATTTAAGGAATAGATGCATTAATAGGGTAATATAGCCAAAAGTACACGTCAAGGAAAACAGCATCAAAGTCCATTTTAAATGAGCTCTGGCCATAGAAGATGGCTGGATGCTGTTCACATATGGCCTGTTCTCAAGGCTTTAACCTGCATTTGTGAACTGTGTTCACAGGCAGTGACTTCTGGAGGTGTTTCTGGGTCCATGGTGTGATTTCACTCCCAGAACCATACCAGAGGGCCCCTACAATCATGGGCATCCAATATTTGTTTTTAGCCTTGTCCTTTGGGCGCAGAGATGAAAAATCATAGCGATGATAAAACATTATAAAAAACAACATACACGCACATTGAAGTCTAGGCACAGGGAAATTATTAAAAGTGGACCAATACCAGTCACTCACCAGTCCTCAGCTGAGATTGTGGGATGACCAAAAAACCCTTGGCTGAGGACCTAATGTTACAACCGGTGTCAGAGGATCTGAGATATATTTTGATCTAAACCCAGAACGGGCTTTAAAAGTCCTCAGAAAAATCTAAATGAATTCTGAAATTAATGGCTGGCAAATGAGAAGAAGCTACAAGACGAAAAGTGTTGCATAATCAGCACAGTAGTAATATTACATGTTACTGTATATTTCTCAAAAACTAAGTTGGGGGAAGCATGTATAATGAAAACAGAAGACGTCCTGAAGTGGAGCCTCAGAGGATGCCACATTTAATGGGAACTGGGGGAAAATGAGCAATTTCATACTTTGAGCGAAAAGCTTCTTTCTCTTAAATAAGAGTTAAAGCGCTTCATCGCTGGGCTCTTAAGATCAGTTTCATCCACTTGGTTTCTTATGAGCGTGTCATATTCAGTTGTGTTGAAAATCACACTGAGTTCTAGTAGGACTACACTGCATATGAACTGAGTTGAGAAGGATATCATTACACACCCTTACAAGAGCCGATTCTGTGCTCTCTGTAAAGGCATTCAAGAGTAGAGCAGAAAAAGCTTCCTTCAAACATTGCACTGGAAAGATGTCTAGGGGTCAATAAGAAGAGTTCATTAGTGAGATCACCTCTGATAGTTGTGAGGATGTTATAGGCTGGAACTGCTTATGGTAATGTTGAAGGATGAAGCTCTACAAACCCAGAACCAGGGAGAGAGATGCTAGCAGAGGTGTGGACTCGAGTCACATGACTTGGACTCGAGTCAGACTCGAGTCATTAATTTTATGACTTTAGACTTGACTTGAAAAAATGTTATAAGACTTGTGACTTGACTTGGACTTTTACACCAATGACTTGGGACTTGAATTGGACTTGAACCGGTTTACTTGAAAAGACTTGATATTTTACCCCAAATATAAAATTTAACATGCATATTATATAGAGATTGAAAATGTGACGTCATTCACGGGTAGAACCGCAAAGGATTCTGGGAACTCGTGGCAAGCGGTACTAGCACACGCAGGCTTTCAATTAAAATCAGTCACACAGCGATAAAAAGAAACACAAAAACGCCAAGAAGCTGTTGTATTATTAACTGCAATAGCCGGTCGCATGACAGCCACGGGAAGCCGACGGGTAAAGAGATCGGTTGTTATCGGATTACGTCGTTGAAGAGAAATTGTTCGAGCCATGTTTCCGAAGTAACAAAGAGGCGACTGGATTGCAGCCATTCAAAGATAAAATATAACGTCCCAGAACACTCCAGCTCACAGGTTAGTCTGCTCCAAGCATTTACACGAAGGTCAGTGTTTTTTAGTAGTTAATACGTCATTTTCATAACATAATTGGTGATATAGGTTACAAGCAAGTCTGGCGCTGAACAGAAATTGTCGCGCTATGCTCCTTTATTTATTGTGCATAAATAGTGAATTGTCCTGACACAATATTGCGTTTCGCTTCTGTTATTATGGTACATTGACAAAAACATATACTTTTATTCACAGGATAAAACAGTTGTTTTGTATCACTAATTGCCCAGTACGATTACAGCATACAGTATTATTGTCACTGCTACATTTCTGTGATGGGTACCAGAAATTATTTCCACTACTAATTAATTACCGTTGAGCTCAAAGGTCCTATTAATAAACTGTTAAGGAATGTGTATTTATGAAGACGATTTGTGAGACTGGTAAACTTATGATACTTACGATGGTCTTTCGTTCTACACGGTGCATTTCAAGGTCCTGCACCCATCCGTCGGTAAACTGTACCTGGGCTTGTTGCAGTGACCTGAAGTTACTAAACTTCATGAGTGTGTGCACTCACTCCAAGAACCGTATGATTATAAATATGCATATAAATATGCTAGGATGAGATAGCTGACTTCATCTAACTAGCAAATGTTGTCCAGGCTACGTTGGTGATACAGTTTTTTTTAATGTGTATGATATTTTTGTCATGCGATTTTAAAGCTGGTCCTACAACCGCATCCAAGAATAACATGCAGCTTATCTCAGAACTGTCGGTGAAAATTATTCTAGGAGCTAGGTTTAATTGAGCTGCATTTTAAAGAGGTGCAATTTCACAATTTGTGTATATTTTCTAAGTTCACTATTTTGTCATGTGTTGAGAAAAACACAGATTTTAAAATTACATGGTCTAATATTTACATTTAGCATATAACTGCAACATTATTTTTTCGTTTTTTTTTTTTAAAGACTCGAAAGGACTTGAAATTCAAAGTTTCAGACTTGTGACTTGACTCGGACTTTTACACCAGTGACTTGAGACTCGACTCTGACTTGCCTGACATTACTTGAGACTTGACTTGAGACTTGAGGATAAAGACTTGAGACTTACTTGAGACTTGCAAAACAATGACTTGGTCCCACCTCTGGATGCTAGCTCTTATATTTTCTATTTTGTCAGTGAAGAAGCTCAGGAAATGCTCTCATGATTCAGTAGAGATGTACAGAGCAGGACCACCACTGAATAAATCCACTTCAAGCAGATTTATAGCAAAGAAAACTATTTTAGGTCTGTTGGCATCCACATTAATTAATTATTTCATTATTCAATAATCTTCCTTGGCTTTCGTCACACCTCTTCACAGTCACCTCTCTTGACACCTGGACTTTGTCTTACTTCCATTTCCACTTAGCCCGTCTGTATGCTTGTCTTAGGGAGCAGGTGGAGTCATTTAACCAGGTGCTTTTCTTAAGTCTTTTTAATTTTAAGGGGGCGACATAGTCCCCAGTGCCATAGTAAGAGGCATTAAAGAGTGTCAGTACAGGAAGACAGCGCAGCTGAGGTGTGAGTGAGTGTGAATGTGTTTGAGAAAAGTCTTCCTGGGTTTATGCACTGAGCTAAGGAGTGAGGCTGGGATGGGGAGGAAGCAGGGCAGGGCAACAAGGATTTAAACATAATCATGAGATGATCGGAGACACGAGATAAACCAAGGTCTAGTTTTGCATTTGAATTTATAAGTATCTTTTGCCACAGAGAGTACCTTACATTATTTTGTGAATTGTGGTTGCTTTTGTGCCAACAAGGTTATTGGTGGTCTGGTCTGCAGGGCATTGCATTGTTGGGGGTTCGGATAGAGACTGTTGAGAAAAAAAAACAACTTAAGAATGCAGCAAGTTCATTATAAGATGGATTATAAGATATTATCTGCCATAAGTCTTATTTAGTCTTTTATACAGGGTCATTCTGGTTCTAGTATCCATGTTTGAAACACATGAACTTGAAGTAAAAACCACTCCTGAGCACAATCAAAGCATTATATCTAGCAACCTTCCAGTTTGTTTAATCACTACATGTATCTCAACAATCATATCTGCAGACATGTTAAGCTTCTTTTCAGTAATAATCTTATTCCTGAAAATGTGTGGGATTTGATGACACGATGAAGCATTAACATCACACAATTACACATCTGCTCAACACTTCGCCGCTCTTAAAAGCTGATTTTAATTTAGCTCAGTTTTGCCCTGAAAAGGCCTTTGCAGCTCAACAACTCAAACAAAGCCCTTTCATCTTGTATATTGTTGCTTCTCATTTCCTTGAAGGCATCAGTTCAAAGATTATGAAACTGTGTTCATCTACAGTCACTGCGTGAAGGGTGTGAAAAGGCAAAGAGATTCAACCCTTTGTTTTCTGATGAAACATTTTCCCTCAGAGCTGAGCATCCTGTTTTCCTCCAGTGTTCACTTTACCAAACAAGACGTAAAGAAGAGTGAATCTGACATAGAAAAGTGCCAGGATCTTTAACTGTGGCTCATCTGTGCCTCAGCAAACAGCCAGAGTGGGCTTGAACAGAGGACAAGCACCATTGGCTACCTAACTACCTGTAAGCCAATCACACAGTCACTTTACTATGACACAGTGGATGCACATAAGAGCAGGAAATCTGGCTCCAAATAGATAGATACGACACTCAGTGAAATCCAGCATAATTTGCATTTCCTTTTTCTTCCCCAACAAGACACAGCAAGCTTTATGTTTCATGCTCTGGGCCAGCGGATGTACTTGACAATTAACATGTGAAAAAGGCTTTGTTTACTTCTATAAATAATTTGGTTTATTATTCACTTGGGAGACAAATGGGCATATTCCCCATTATCATAAAGTCACATTGTGCTATGTAATCTAATGAGTAAATGGTCCTCTTTCTCTCTTCATATCTTTCTCCTATATTGGTGTAATACTGTTGTAATTATGCATAGCCATTAGCTCAAAGTGACCTAAGCAAATCTGGAAAATCCATCCATGTTAGACGAAGTATTGTTAGTGCATGAAATTGTTATGCGATGACTGGACAAAGGGAGCACGATGTAATGCCAAAAAAGTAAAAATGGTTGAATCTAAACCATAAATTATAACCATAATGTTTGAGGCTGTTTCCTCCTCTTGGCCCCACTTGTCAGTGATTTTTTCTTATTCTGATCATCTCAGGCATAGAGCAAGATTTAATCTTCTGTTTTTGCTGGTTGCTGGGTTCAGAAGACAGTTGTCTCAAAGGAAAGTGGCCTTTAAAGACTGAAAGATGTCATTTCAGACAATGAACTACAGGGTTGCACAATCACTTAATATAAGAGAAATGTAGATTATGATTTTAGTGTCCCCAAACAGCTTCAGGTTCAAAACCCTAAGTTCATAAGTAAAGAACACATTTAGACATTCACGTGTATAAACTGTAGAAAATATATGGAGTAAACCGTAAAAAATGAGCCCCTTAACTCCAACTTTAGTCTTATGCACAAAATGAAACTGAAAAAAGAAACAGCTCGTTTTGGACCAGTAATACATTTAAACAGAAATTAGGATTAAACAAGTAAAGCACAGGACCTACATTTGATTCAAATCTGTCTATACTATGTAATAGGGAATCGTAATTATAAGATCTTTGAGGTCCTGCTACCGTCTAATTTGTCTGTAATTAATGAACCAACAGATAAAGAGGTTTGTAGAATTTGGTTTCAGTTGTGTGAGATGTAAACATTGTATGAATATCGGTAGGAAAACAATTAATTTAAATATAAATCATCAGTGTTTTAAAAGGTAAAAAATCAACTTGCATTGTTGTCAAAGATATGGAGGTATAAAAATAGTTGATCACAAATTCAGAGCAATAAAGAACAGATCAAAATGTAATTTACTGAATAAAATGGTGAAGATGGTTATAGAAACTAAGGTGGTGGAAATGAACAGCAGTCTTAAGCTAGTAGGTGGATTGTGAAGATCTTTAGATGCTTTCTTTTCTCGGTGGCAGGCAGCAAAAACATGGATGTTGCAGGGGAGATGGAGAACAAGTCAAGTAGTAGATTTATTCATAAGCTGAACAACAAGACAACAAAAAGTTGTTCAAGGAGCAGTTTTAAAAAATGATGTTAATGTATAAAGAGCTGTAGTCCTAAAAGTGATTCACAAGGAGTTTCCATCTCTGAGATTTTATATTTTCTGCCTTTGAAAGTTTACTTACTGTGCCCAGGTCGAAAGGAGTTAAATGGTGCTGATCCATTGGTTTTAGTGAACATATTCCACGTACTACTGTTAATTCTTGCAGCCATATCCTACTAAGGACTAAATGCAACATTCAGAGAAATACCTCCTTGAGTTTATCTTTCATTATTCCATGTTTTTTTCCAAATATTCATTACCATGTAGACTATGGACACTGTGAGAACTGGAAAAAGTGGTGAAATTTTGACTTGATGGTGAGGCTGGAGGTAAAGTGATTCGGGTGCAGTGTCTGGGAGATATGATGTATTCAACAATTCATGAATTCATTTTTCAGTAGTGACATTCACTGACTGACTCACTGATGCTCGCATGAAGCTGTTAAAATTTCAGCACTTCAATTAAATACTCATGCTACTGAAAAATACAGCCTAGACAAAGCACCAGGTACTAGCAGTCTCTCAACTAAGGCTGAAGTTCAGCTGCATCACAATGAAAACGTGTTTTTTTTTTCCACGGAGAAAACAAATGAATTCTTCCTGAAATAGACATGAGGCAGTAGAAGAATTAAGCCGGCATCAAAGAGGCAAAGCAAAAGAACACAAAGTGCTAACGCTGCTACAGATCAAACCTTGATCAGCCTTTGACACCCTTGCATAAAGAACCGAGGATCGGAAAGAAAATCAAGGTGTTTGCTTGCATCATTCACAATGACATATATTTTGATTGAACTGTCTAAAATGATTGCAAGTTCTGCTCTAATCAGGTCACAGTGGTCTTGACTCGTCTACCATGACAGTTTCTGCATGCATGTATTCGAGTATGCACATTTACTGTACATGCATCTTTTCATGCTGGGGCACAGGCCTCCTTTTCTAACCCAGTTGTGTCTGGATGATTTATTCAGTGACAAGTACAGTCCCTGTGAAGATTGGCCTGTAATGACATGTCATTTCCGTGGAGGAGTTAAGGGAGGAGAGGAGAAGAAAGGAGAGGAGAAATAAGTAGAAAAAAGGGGCAAAACAAACATTTTGTCAGGGTAGGTTTTTTTATTTTTTTTCACCCCGTCTTATCCTGACTTGATTAGCACTCTGTTCACTCTTTCTGTCATTCCACTTTAGCGTCTCCAGCTAGGGTAAATTAGAAAAATAAGAGGAAACGTCAATGAAAAACAAGCCACACACTAATGCAATCAGACACACCAAAACTTGCTCTCCATCCCTCTCTGAGTCACACTGGCATACACACATACACACAAGTGGTTTCAGCAGCAGCAAGAACAGCAAGTACAAGGTCCAGTTTTAAATGGACTTTTACTTTCACTCCCCATACTTTTAAACAAAGATCGGTAGTTTCTACTCTTTACATTTTCAGAACAGCCTCGTTACTTTTGCTTTAACGGATTTAGAGGGAGTCATTATTTCGTCATTGCGAGCCTCCAAACATCAAGCCTAACTATGCCTAAACAGGAACACATGAAGGGCAGTCCTGTTCAAATTCAAATTCAAATTTTATTTGTCACACACACACAACCATACACAGTATGACATGGGGGTGAAATGCTTGTAGCTGTACAATGCCCGACCATTAAATGACAGAAGAAAAGTTTTACAATATTTACAATTCGTTCATTTATTAATCACTTAAGGTTAAAAGTGGGAAGGAGTGTTTTAGTTGTTGTTGTTGTTTTGTTTGCCACAACACCGGCTGCAGATGTTCATAAGTGACGGTTGTGGTACTTCAGCATCCAGCCCTAAAGAGCATAAAGGCAGCGACTATTTTATTCTAGTATTATTCATGCTAGTATTTTATTTTAGTATGTAGCAGAATGAATGTTTTATTTCAATAATCACATTAGTGATTAGTGAGCCAATCACATTAGTTTTTGTTTTTTTAATAGTAGCTGCCATCTGAGTATCCCTGACTCGCTCACCTGTTGCCAAACACATCCGGGCTTCGGTCACTTGACTTTCCTCGTGGTCCAGGTGGGAGTTGCGTTCATGTCGCTGCTGCCTGGCTACACTTTTGTTGGTTGGTGTTCTGTGGAGATCACCTGCCGATTATTTCCCAGAAGCCTCACCTCAATTGCTGGTATGCGTTTATTCTGTGCCAAGCCTGCACACCAAGAAAATCTACTGAAGCTCTCAGTAGAAATTATTGTGACTTGTAATTCCTTACCCCACACTGAGTCATTACAACCAAAGACCTACCGTTTACTTTCTCACTTTGAATACATTTCAAAGCAGGTATTTTTTTTTAAACTTTGAGCAAAGAAGTTGAATCAGTACTTCAACTTTTACTGGAGTATTTTTTAACTGTAGTATTTGTACTTCTACTTAAGTACAGAATGCGTATATTTTGGCAACTCTGATAAAGGGAGCTGATTTGATGGACACTGCTGGCATGAACCTTAATGTATTTTATGCATCCAATATTTCACAAGAATAAAATTAAAAAGAAATAATTGAATAAAGTTCAGTTGTCAAACCTTATGATTAAAAGGTTCATAAAGGGGACATTTCATTCAGAAAATCATCTTTACCATTTCAGGAGCACATGCTCAATTTCAGACATTGGCTACGTTCTCATACATTTGTTTTTGCAATGTATGAGAACATAAATGTTTTTTCTAAATAGAAACGGAGCATTATAATAATGAATATCCTGCTAAGTTATATATTAAGTGTGATCAAGTTAAGCTGCGTAAGCCACTGTGATCCAGTGCCATGATCAGGAACTTTGAAGTAATAGTTTAACAAGTTAATGGTTGGAAATTTATCCAGTGCAAAAGTGGTGATCTCTAAACCCTGAGGCAAACTCAAGAAACCCTTACTTGTGATGTTAAAAAGCGGGTAAAAAAACATCAATGTTCAACTATATATGTATGTAACATTAATATCCAGCATTCAGCCGGAGGAATATGTAGACTTTTAATAAAAAAATACTGTATTTCATTCTTGGCAGAGTTCTGATGAAGAGGCAGGTCCATTGTCTTGCTGACATGTAATTTTCTGTACAACAAATTTCCATCACTTACTGGCTAGCAACTGTATATGTAGTACATTTATGATATGAAGTAATATTGGCCTGGACAATTTCTCACTCAGCCTGTGATTACAAGTACTCGAACACAATGTAAATGTAACCATTTTAACTAATGATTATGGAAACTCAGCTTGAGGGGTATTTGCAATTCTATTTTTAAAAAAATGCCGTTCACTGGCCGTTGGAGATGCTTAATTGCCTGAAATATGTTAAGTAGGGACAGCTCTTCAAAGTCATCATCCCTGTTCGAGCAGCTGTAACATTTCCAATGGCTGAGACAGATCAGGAGGATGACAAGCACTTTAACCTTTTTAGAGGTGGTGGCTGAAACATATTTAAGGGGACAGTAAGGGAAAATGATTGATTGTTTGCTGTGAGAAAAATTGCTGGTGGAGGCTGATTGGAGTGTGATGCTTGTGTTGAACGCTCAGGTACTGCTGCAACACAGTTTCTCAAGGGCAGTGTTCCCAATGACCAAAGAGGGCTGGGGGAGTGTGATGAAGCTGTGGCTTGACAAGTGCCATGTGAAACACAACATATCTGGTGACACTGTTCATGTTGATACTTGTCAGTCACTGGAAAAATAGTCATGAAAAAGCAAGAGGGTCCATTTTTTCCCTTTTCTTGACAGCATCTCCTAGACATATATATCTTGCAGGTTTTGTCAATAGTGGGGGAAAAAAAAAAAACATGGGAAAAATAGGTCGCAGCAACATGTCACTGGATTATTTAAAAATTAAAACAGGGCAGTGAGTGCAAGTTATTCATAGCTTAAATTAACATTGTGCTTGCACTAGCTCAGTGAATGCAATTTTTATACCCTGCCATCACGATTACCAGGTGAATGTACTTCTTTTCATGTTTCTTTTGCATCTACTGGAGAGGCTCACAAAGGTCAGTCAAGGAAGAGCACTGACCTGGAGAAGCATGATCCTCTCTGAAGCCTCTCTGTGTGAGGATCTAAACGTATTCTACGCTAGATTCGACACAGCGAACACCATGAGACCGGACAGTGTGCGCACCGCGGATGACGTCAGTGCGCACACTGTGTCTGAGGAGGATGTGCGGAAGTGCTTCAGGAAGGTGAACGCACGCAAAGCTACTGGTCCGGATGGGATTCCCGGCCGCGTCCTCAGGTCATGCGCGGCTCAGCTGGCTGGAGTGTTCACGCACATCTTCAACCTTTCCCTCTCTCTGTCTGTAGTCCCAGCCTGCTTCAAAATGGCCACCATCGTCCCTGTACCCAAATCCTCCACCATCTCCTCATTGAACGACTGGCGACCTGTAGCCCTGACCCCCATCGTAAGCAAATGCTTCGAGAAGCTGGTCAGGGACTTCATCTGCTCTGCACTACCCGACTCACTGGACCCTCTACAGTTCGCATACCGCCACAACAGGTCCACTGATGATGCCATAGCCCTGACACTACACACTGCCCTGTCACACCTGGAGAAGAGAGACACGTATGTGAGAATGCTGTTTGTAGATTACAGCTCAGCATTCAATACCATCGTTCCCTCGAAGCTGGACAGGAAACTGCAGGATCTAGGACTGAGCAGCTCCCTCTGCAGCTGGATCCTTAGCTTCCTGTCTGACAGACGCCAGGTGGTCAGACTGGGCAGCATCACCTCATCCCCCATCACACTGAACACTGGTGCTCCACAGGGGTGTGTACTGAGCCCTCTCCTGTACTCACTCTACACCTACGACTGCACAGCCACTAACAGCTCCAACATCATTGTGAAGTTTGCAGACGACACTACAGTGGTGGGTCTTATCACCAACGGTGATGAGACGGCTTACAGGGAGGAGGTCAGCGCCCTGACCCACTGGTGTCAAGACAACCATCTCACCCTCAACGTCGCAAAGACAAAGGAGTTGATAGTGGACTTCCAGAGGTGCAGAGAAGTACACACCCCCATCACCATCAACGGCGCTGCTGTGGAGAGAGTGAGCAGCTTCCGGTTCCTTGGTGTACATCTGGCTGAGGATCTTACGTGGTCAGTACACACAAACAAAACAGTGAAGAAGGCGCAGCAGCGCCTCTTCTTTCTCAGGAGACTGAAAAGATTCGGCATGAGCCCCCGCATCCTCAGGACCTTCTATCACTGTGCCATTGAGAGCATCCTCACTGGATGCATCACCACCTGGTATGGCAACAGCACCGCCTACAACTGCAAAGCTCTCCAGCGAGTAGTGCAGTGCTCTGAACGGATAATTGGAGGTGAGCTTCCCTCCCTCCAAGACATCTACAGGAAGCGGTGCCTGAGGAAAGCGGGGAGGATCATCAAGGACTCCAGTCACCCCAGCCATAAACTGTTCAGACTACTTCCATCAGGAAGGAGGTTCTGCAGCATCCGGTCCCGTACCAGCAGACTGAGAGACAGCTTCTTCCACCAGGCCATCAGACTGCTGAACACGTCATAGACACCTCAGCTTCACTACTGGAACTTCAACATTATGCACTCCACACTGTATATAAATGCCACTTGTTTTGCACATATTCAACTCTGTATATTTTATATATTTTATTATTATTATTATTATTATTTTATTTTTTATTTTTATTTTTTTACTATTTAATTTGTAAAAATGTGTATACACACCACACACACACACACACACACACACACACACACACACGTAGGAAAATATTTAGTATACACATCCAGAAATGCATACACTATTATATATTGTACATATATTTATTAGTTTCAGGTTGGCCATTCTTGTATTTTGCTCGTTTGTGTTGTTGTGTTTGCACATCTCTGTTGCTTGTGGGGCTCGCACACAAGAATTTCACTCGCATGTGCTGTGCCAGTGTGCCTGCACATGTGATGTGACAATAAAAAGTGATTTGATTTGATTTGATTTAAAAGAAGAAGAAACACTGCACTGATATTTGCTCCAGTGACATTAAAAACTTGCAGCTGCTTCATGAAAGAGTCGGGAATAGCTGGCATTAAAGCCTGTTACCTGCTTGGAATCAACACTGGAGAAATGCTTTTCTGAAGTTATTATATAGACTTGGTTCAGAAGACCAAAAAGCAGAAAGTACACACAAATCTATTATCTGCTGAGACCCAGTGTCACAAAAAGAGACCTTTTGAGTATGTCTGTATAATTAGCTGCAAAATAATCAGGGTAAATGACATATAGAAAACAATGTTAGCTGCTTGTGTGGACATTTTTATGAATGAGTGAGATGTTTGGACAAGGGAGGTGGGAATTGCCAGATTAGAGGTAAATGAGCAAGAAGAGCTTCTGTTTAAACATGGTAACAATAATTAATTACACTAATTGAATGGAATTTGCATTGTTTTTTAATATTAACCTAGAGAAACATGGAATTTTAATAACTATATAGGAAAAAAAAACATTCAGGCACTAATAAAATATAGCATTATACAATATAATATACCAGACACTTTGTTAGGTACACCTGTTTAAATGCTTGTTAATGTGAATGTAATAATCAGCCAATCATAGGCCAGAAACTCAATGAATTTATGCATCTGCACATCTAGATGGCCTGTTGAAGTTCAAACAAAACATCAGAATGGGAAAGGAAGGTCATTTAGGTGACTTTGAAGATTTGTGCCAGACAGGCTGGCGTGTGTTTCAGACACTGATAATCTACTGGGATTCTCCCACATAACCATCTCTAGGGTTCACAGAGGCTTTAGAGAAAGAGAAAATGTCCAGTAAGCGCTAGTTCCCTGGAAAAATATTCCTTGTTGATGCTAGAGGTCAGAGGAGAATGGCTACACTCTTTCAAGGTGATAGTAAGACAAAAGTAACTGAAGAAAAATTTGTTATGGGGACTGGGTATACAGCCCAAGGATCTACAGCAACTACCATGATTTCAGAAGTGTTTTTTAGCCCCTTGTTGAATCTGTGCCACAAAGAATTAATGCAGTTCTGAATGCAAAAATGGTGCCCAACATGGTACACGCAAGGCATCTAAAATCCCTGGTGAGTGTACAGCTTGGAAGAAAAGGTAATGAAACATCTTATGAATAGTGGCGGGTGGGAGTCATGCTCTTAACCTCGGCAACTCAGGGGTACTAAGAAGAGCAACTATACAGATTTAGCAGCTCTGAAGAAGACATGGAACTGAAAAAGTAGGCCACCAGGAGACATTTGTCAGCACTATTTTAGTATTATGATTAGCCGGGTACATAGCTGATTGAACTGCAAGCTCATTCTTATGCTAGCTTACCTTGATGTTACCATCGTCACACCTTCACGTCTGTAGTTTTCAGTGAAATTACATCTTTGTAAAATTTTAGTATTAGTCAATGCAGTAATATGTCTTTAGAATTATTAGGATGGCACACATTAACTGTGCTACACATTTGTTCAAAAATGTATATTTGGTTTTCTCTTTAAAACCTCTCTGCCTGTCAGCCTTGAGCAGCCCCATTAAAATTGTGTGCCACCTTAACTGCTATTGTTAAACTTAAAAAATACTTTTAAGATTACTCGTTTCCATGTTTAAAAATATAATCTGTGACCAATGTTTTAAGTTGAATTACCTTTCAGAACTGTCTCTAATAAATGTTTTAAGGTTGAAGAGTCCCCTAAAAACTGTAGAGCTTTCCTCAGGTTTGACATGAAGGCTTTACTCTACACAGTAGAATCAGAGCTTTTTTCTGCTTTCAGAAACCAAACATTGCTCAACGTTCAGCTCTGTAAACAGTTCTTGGTTGACACAGTGGCACCTGTCTTGGAGTTGTCAGTCATGGCAGTCTTTAGGTGTACAAAGCACACTGGGAAACAAGAGAACCCATTAAAACACTGAGATCGTGTTGCCTAATGCCTGGATGGAGCTTAAGTGGCACCAATGCCAAAAGAGGTTTTATTGTGCAGGGTTGATGCAAAAACTATTTAAAAGCAATAGAATGAAATGCACTATAACTCTAATGGTTACTCACTCACACTGCAACCAAGTTTCAAACATGGCCTAGAAATAAAACATTTTTTTTCTGAATTTTGCTTTTCTAAAGCCCTCCAACTTCCTGTTGATGTACAAAAACTGAGAAGGAAATACTTTGTTCCATCTCTTATTTTATGATGTAACATCAACATAGAGCATTACAGAAAGTGAATGGAGGCATGACAGCAATATCAAAGGGGTCATTTTCCCAAGATATGCAAATATATTTTGCCTCAGATTGGCAAAATAAATCTCTGCTGTGGGGTAAAAGTTTATTTGTAGATTTTATGTGTCCTCAAGTGCCTGCCTACACACACACACACACACACACACACACACACACACACACACACACACACACACACACACACTTACACACACACACACACACACACACACACACACACACACACTTACTTCCAGGCTGTTTCTTGGTTTTAGTCTGACACTGAGAGAGATACGTCTGTACAAGTTATAACCACCTTTAGTTTTGCTTCCAATAACACAATGTAGTTCCCTTTTAACATTTTACTGTTATTCGAATTATTCATTTCATGCAGTAAGTTTTTTCATTGGTTACTGCTACTCTCACACAAAAGTCAAATGCTTTTAAATTTACACAGTTGGAAGAAGCATGTAATCAGTATTACTGTTTGCAGGTTTATTTGATTTGATGTGTTTACATACACTGTCATAACCTGGTTTCTGTAAACGCAGCAGTTCAGTAATTTATATTCTCTTCTACCTAAATTAGTTTGCTGTGGCAAACCAAACATTTCATGCTGTTAATAGTAAAGACTTCCAAACAGCAACATGGGGTTGCTATAATTGTGTAGTAGAGCTAAGAATAGATACTGAGAGAGCACCTGCTCCATAATCATAGAAATAACAAACAATGGCTCTGACTACAACAATGACACGTGTCCCCAAATTGACCGGGACTATAATCTGATATCTTTATCATTATCTGGCTTGAATCTATAATTCTTGCTGTCATTTTCAATTTTCTGTGTGTAAGGTCACATTCAATACCAAAGCTCTTAATCAGTATTCAGCATCATGCCTGTAGGGCAAACTTCCATCCCCACGTTTATGGTGCTGGCTTGATTCAGGGACAAATTAAAAGACACTACTTAAAATGCACCAAAATCGTCGCAAAAATGTAGGCAGTGGTGTGTTGAATCATTTTCCCAAGATGCAATATTCATCATGCAGGGAAACTCATTATGAAGTAATTTCTTTATAACTACACTACAAATGAGGCTTTTTTTTCTTGAGATTTTTCCATTTCAGTACTCTCAAACACGAACAAAAGTGTGTCCTGCCTTAACTTTGTGTGTTAGTTTTTCTTAGTTGCCACTTGTTCTCTCTGTCTCGCTCTCCTTTAACTCATCTCTTATTCTCTGATTGATAAACAAAGAAAAAGAGCAGATAAGCAGTGATATTCACATTTTCTTTCATTCACAAGAAAGGGAGAAATAGTTAATATCATGCAGGGTTAAAAAAAAAAAAAGGGGGGGGGGGGGGGGGGTCCAATTTTAACTCTGGTGAATCAAGGAAAAAAAAAATCCAACCTAAGATCTTCTAATCAGCTTCTTTCACTGCAATGCGGACCAATTCATCAGCTACAGTGCTGTGCAGTGCGTCAAGTGAGGTGAAAATTGAGTACTGGTCTGTACACTAGCATCCAGGAGTGATTGTGCTGCTTAATAAGGCAGCTGCTCTGGAAGTGTAGGGCCTCATTCATACAGTATTAAATGTGTTTGTCCTATAGAGCCACTTGTATTATTATTTTTTCCTTATAATATTGCATTTTATGGTAAAAGTAAACCCTTTTTTACCTTATCAAAAGCTGATAAATCTGCTAATTTAATGATTACAAATTAATGATCAACAAAACAAATATAGATATTAGTTTCATTATATTATATATATTTAACATGTTGTCTTTGCATGATACTCTTATTAAGTATTGGGTTGATTTTCAGAATATCGAATTCTGTTTTTATTTTATAGCTTCCTGGCCTGAATTCTAAGTTGGATCATACAGTTAAAAATCAGAAGCTAATATGTGACATTCTTAAACATGTTCGTCCATCCATTCATCTTCTAGTGTTTATTTGGGGCTGGATCCTTAGATGAACAACAACAACAAAAAAAAAGGTGTCATTATTTCCTTAACAACAATTAGGCCAAAATGCAGAAGCACTGTGTGAAAATCTAAGGACCCATTACTTCTTCATTGGAATTATGAGGGTAAGTAGCAGCCAGATGGTGATAATCAGATGCACTTAATTGAGTGATCATCAGCAAATGACCACCTCTATAAAAGCTTGAAGGAGCAATGATTTTAGAGGAGGGAAGAGTTATAAGGCTATTGACTAATTTGAGGTCTGAAGTGAGACAGATTATTATTTACAACTAGAAATCATTCAGGACTGTTAATATTCCCAGGAGTGAACATCCCTGCAAATTCACCAAGGTCGAACCAAAGAACTTTATCTTGGACTAAATCATGCCTAAATTAGCATGCTAAATGCTAAAGTTCATGACAGTATAATCATAAAAAGACTGAACAAGTATGGGTTATTGAGAAGGGGTGCCAGGACAAAGGGTCTTTTTGTTTTTCTTTTCCCCAAAAATGAACACGGCAGCACACATTTTGCCAAACTGCATCTGAACATTATCAGGAACAATGGGGGATGTTTGGTCAAACACCAAATATGGTAAAAAAAAACAAACCCAAAGACTCTGATAGGCTCATATCCTATCAAAAACAGTTGTAGGCTGATCATTTGGGCGCCACAGAATTATAATAGGGTGTGCTAGCTTTTTACCATGACTACTAAATGACCATCAAGGAAAAATGACAAATATGCTCACCAGATCTTTCAGATAATCTTAAACTCTAACTTTTGAGATTTTTACTAGCTAAATGTACCAACTGACAAAGGTTTTGCAACTGAAGGATAAATAATATCATTATATAGCAGCTGCCTGATGTACACATTGCTCAATGTGTGAAAAAACCTTTAAAAAAATAAGAGTTACCTTTACAAGGTATCACTCAAAAGGTACTTGGGAATATGCTGAAATAAACACGATATAAATGTCTTTTAGGTTTCAAGGTGAACATCAATTCTCTCCCACACATCATTCAAGTGGCATCATGAAGGGACCGACAGGACATATTTATCTGCCCAGAATATTTCAGCCTTTTCAAAACTAGAGAATAACAGCATTTCTGACTGGAAAAAAAAGCAGGTGGTTTGAATTGTCAACTCGTGTTTTCATTCATGTGGTGCTGACACATTTCACAAAGATAATTAGAAAGCGCTATGCCAAATTAGATGGAAAGTGAGAAAAACTATTTCTTGCAAGCAATATTTTCTATGGCATCTCTTCACTTTGGAAAAAGTATCTGCAAGCTGGGGCTATTTGACAACACAGCAGGTGATATGAAAAGTGGATTGCTGCCTGAGGAACTGTTTTCTGTGGCTCATTAAGTTCCTAAAGGTAATATTTTATTAAATATGCCCTTAAGATGTGATTCTCAATATGGTTCTCAGGACACAAAGATTTTTTGTTTTCCATTTTAGCCATTTAAAGAAAAACATTTGGTCAAAATGGCAAATGGTGTTGATCAAATAAACAACAACCGCAACAGATTGTTTCATTCTTCCCTCTCTGCAAACACACCTTTAGCTACAAACATGGTTGTACAGGAAAATCGGCATAGCTAAGTATTGTGTGCTTGTTAAAGTAAGACTGATTTGCTAAAGCAAAATAGTAGAAAAATCTACCTTAAGAGCCGAGTATGGGGAGGATATTGAACTAAAATGGTAAATTGACTGTTTCTTATACAGCACTTTTCTACTCTCAAAGCTCTGTATATAACATGCCACATTCACCCAATCACACCCAGTCTCACAAGCACTTTATCTACAGTATACTTAGTGCTTTCTAACTTTCTAACGCATCGGAGAGCAACTTGGGGTTAGTATCTTGCCCAAGGATACTTGACATGCAGACTGGAGGAGCCAGGGATCGAACCACTAACCTTCCAATCAGTAGGTGACCTGCTCTACCTCCTGAGCTACAGCCTCCCTAAAAGTGTTTCAATTTTACCCCCATTGTCCAATCTCCAGTTACATCACAATGTAGTAACTATAGAATAAAAATTCAATTGGTTTTTACACTGGTTGCCTTAATGTGCTATTGCTTTTATAATGTGATGGTGTTTTTATTTCCTCTGGTAGCTACTGATAACTTGCTCCAAGGAGCTCAAATTCTTGACATTAGAACAACTGCAAATGTGGCCAGAAGTTTACATATGGGCAAGAATGTCATAGAAATTGAGAGTTTTTAATGATTTTTTTTGAACTGTTCTTTTTCCATGGTAAAATGATATACAGGATACATCTTTAATAACTTCCAAAAACAAGAATTGGATGCACAAGCACATACAGGTGCAAATATTTGCTTCGTTTCCCTTAAATCTTCTAATAAGTGGTGCTGAAGACTCTACGCTCTACAATGTGTTAACCTGACAGAGCCAAACCACATTAACTTATTAGTGATCATAAATGACTACAACTGGTAATTTCTCTATGCTAGCGCAGAAAGAATTTCTTTGACAGCACTCATTAGACTGACCAATACAATGGGAAGGCAGAGGAAGATGGATGATTATAGATTTACCTGTCGCCCTCACATGAGAATAAATTTATTTATTAGGCTGTTCAGAAAGAGGCCAGAAATCAAAAAGCCTGCTTTTTGATGTAAACTGAAGTGAAACCTGCTGGAACACCGTCCACAGTGAAGCAAGTTTCACCATGACAAAGAAAGAAGCCCCTGTTCCAAAATTGACACCTTCAACTGAAATTCACCACCACCCACACGTTTAAGCCAAATACTTTTTGGGGAAAAGTTTTATCATTTGACGAGGCAAAGATTGAGTTATTCGACTAGAATGACAAAAGATATGTTTTTGGAAACATAAATGAGTAAGTGAGGCTTTTAAACCTAAAAACACTCCACCATCATGCATGCTGATGGTAGCAACATATTCTGTGGATTTTTTGCTGTCAGTTGTAGTAGTAGTAGTCGTTGTCAACTTCACCTTAAATCAGCATCTAGACAGTTAAAACTTTGTTGCTCTAACAAAACAATGATCCCAAATTCAGTTCAAAGGTTTAAAACCGATAAAGCAGGCTAACATTAAGCTTCTGGAATAGACTCCCCAAAGCCCCAAGCTCAGCCCTATTAAAGATGAGTGTATGTAAACTACTGACCACAACCATAACAGCTAAATACAGCACAGTGTTTTAAAGCAGAAAGGGATCCAGTCAGCAGGTGCAAATGTTGAATGTGTTTACCTCTTTAAGCAAAATTACTGTTGACAGCTTGCAATAAAGTATGGAGTGTATATGTTATGGATATGTATGCAATGAGAGGTGCGTATGTGGTACTGAAATTTATAATTGAGAGGTAAAGAAAAACAAGAGCAGAGAAAAGCAAGTCAGTAACATAAAGCAGAAAATGTTCCCATTGGAAGAGCAGATTAGATTTTTTTGTATAAGATAAGATAACCTTTATTAGTCCCACACGTGGGAAATTTGTTTTGTATTAAAATATCTGAAATTCTAAAACACGCGCACACATACATGTTCATTTTCTGAATGTTGATTAAATGACAAAGGTTTTTAATATCAACATCTAAAGGTTAGAATGTTCATTTTACAAAATAGTAGGCTTTAAACAACTGAATAGACTCAAACGCCCTGCTCACTGACACCCTTTCAATCTGGCTGAAATATTGTAAGTACTTATGTGTACTTATATGGACATTTCCTTCACTCCGTTGTTAGCTTTGTTTCATCTCTACAGCTGGGAAACACTTTTGCGGGAACAAAAACAAGTCAAAATCAAATCAAATCAAATCAAATCACTTTTATTGTCACATCACATGTGCAGGCACACTGGCACAGCACATGCGAGTGAAATTCTTGTGTGCGAGCCCCACAAGCAACAGAGATGTGCAAACACAACAACACAAACGAGCAAAATACAAGAATTCGCCAACCTGAAACTAATAAATATATGTACATGTGTGGAGGGAGTTTTTCTGTTTCCAACTTTATTTATATAGCACATTTAATAACAACAAAATGTTGCCAAAGTGCTGTACAAAGATATAAAAATAAATAAATAACAAATTATACAATAACAAATAACATCAGTAACAAATACCTGGTAACAGAAGACTAAGTGAATAGAATAGAATAGAATAGAATAGAATAGAATAGCCTTTATTGTCATTGTACAGAGTACAACGAAATTGGAGTGCCACTCCCTTGGTGCAAGTTTCAATAATAAATATAAATGTAAAATATAAAAAGTACAAAAAAAACAATCGTAAGTACTCAAACAATAGTATGTACAATATATACAGGATAGCAGCATTAATATAATGACAGTATGAATAGCAGCATAATATAATGACAGTGACGGTATGGAATAGGTTCAGTTGTTTTTGTGCTTATTTACTACGGTGATAGCTCTGGGAAAGAAGCTATCCCTGAATCTGTTTGTCCTGGTTTTATGTGACCTGTACCGTCGGCCTGACGGTAATAGTTCAAACAGTTGGTTGCTGGGGTGAGAGTGGTCCTTGATGATATTGCCAGCTCTGCTGAGGTACCGAGAGTTTGCAGTGACCTCCAGGCTGGGCAGAGAGCAGCCAGTGATCTTCTGGGCTGTGTTGATGACCCTCTGCAGTACTTTCCTGTCTGCAGCTGAGCACCCTGCATACCATGTTGTTATGCCGTACGTTAGGATGCTCTCTATGGTGGCTCTGTAAAATGTCACCAGCAGCCTCTCCTCCAGGTTGTTCCTCCTGAGCACTCTCAGAAAGTGGAGACGCTGCTGGGCCTTTTTAACCACCGCTGTAGTATTTGCAGTCCAGGAGAGGTCATCAGATATCTGCACGCCCAGAAACCTCATGGAGTGTACCCTCTCCACACAGCTCCCGTGAATGTAAAGTGGGGCCGGGTCTGCTCTGCCCTTCCTGAAGTCCAAGATAAGTTCTTTAGTTTTCGTGGTGTTCAGTTGGAGGTTGTTAACTGAACACCACTCAGTCAGTCTGTTGACCTCATCTCTGTAGTCCGACTCATCCCCCCTTGAGATGAGTCCAACCACTGTGGTGTCATCTGCGAACTTTATGATGGTGTTTGAGAGATGGGTAGGGGAGCAGTCGGATGTGTAGAGCGTAAACAGGAGGGGACTCAAAACACATCCTTGTGGAGACCCGGTGCTGAGTGTGATGGTGCTGGACCGGTGGGGGCCGAGTCTGACAGACTGTGGTCTATTTGTCAGGAAGTCCTTGATCCAGAGGCAGATGGGGGTGGAGAGTCCCAGGTGAGACAGTTTCTGGACCAGGATCTCCGGGATGATATGATTGAATGCTGAGCTGAAGTCCAGAAAGAGCATTCTCACATAGCTTCCTCGGTGCTCCAGGTGACTCAGCGCAGTGTGGAGCGCTATGGTGATAGCGTCCTCGGTGGAACGATTTGTCCTGTAGGCAAATTGGTGGGGGTCCAGAGTGGGAGGCAGACCGGCCCTGATGTGCTGACAGACCAGTCTCTCAAAGCACTTCATCACTACAGGCGTAAGTGCAACAGGCCTGTAGTCATTTGGGCTGGCCACAGCTGTCTTCTTGGCGATGGGGATGATGGTGGAGGTTTTGAGGCAGGGCGGGACGGTGTTTGATGACAAGGAAAGGTTGAAGATTTTAGTGAAGACTCCGGTCAGTTCGTCAGCACATGCTCTGAGAACCTTTCCATGTATTCCATCAGGACCTGCCGCCTTCCTGGGATTCACTGACCTTAGAACACACCTCACTTGGTGCTCCCTAAGTGTTAGTGTGCCAGTGCTGGGGGCGGGTGGAAGTGGTGTGGCAGCTGAGGACTTGGTCGTCTCAAAGCGGGCGAAGAAACGGTTTAGATCCTCAGCCAGTGAGGCATCAGTCCTAGATGTTGCCTGGTTATTGCTTCTGTAGTTGGTAATGTGATTGATCCCCTGCCACATTTTTCTGGGGTCGTTGTCAGCAAAGTGATCTTCAATCCTCCTCCTATAGGCAGCCTTAGCTTTCCTGATGCCTCTACTCAGGTCTGCCCTGGCCGCCCTATACGCAGCCCTGTCCCCTGACTTGAAGGCAGTGTTGCGGCTTTTTAGGAGGGATTGCACTTCACTATTCATCCAGGGTTTTTGATTTGGAAACACCCTGACCCTTTTGTTGACGGTGACATTGTCAACACAGTTCCTGATGTACGAGAGTACAGTGTCCGTGTACTCCTGGAGGTTGTGGCTGGAGAATAAATCCCATACAGTTGTTGAGAAGCAGTCCTGCAGTTGAGAAAGGGCTCCTTCAGGCCAGGTTTTTATTGTCTTTGTCTGGGGCTTTGTTTTTCTCAGCAGGGGGGTGTAGGTGGGGGTGAGGGACATGCAGAGGTGGTCAGATCCAGCCAGGTGGGGGAGGGGTGTCGCTCTGAAAGCATGCCTGATGTTTGAATAGACATGGTCCAAAGTGTGTTCTCCTCTCGTAGCAAAGTCCACAAACTGGATAAATTTAGGAAGCACAGTCTTTAGGCACGCTTTGTTAAAGTCGCCGGCGACAATAAAAACCCCATCGGGGTGGGCAAGCTGTTGTTTGTTTATGGTGTTGAGCAAGAGGCTGAGAGCCGTGCTAACGTTAGCATCCGGCGGTATATAAACAGCTATCACAATAACTACTGTAAACTCCCTCGGGATGTAAAAAGGTCTGCACGAGACTGCCAGAACCTCCAAATCAGGAGAACAGTGTGTGTGAATGATCCTGCTGTTACAACACCACTCGTTATGCACGTAAACACATAGCCCCCCTCCTCTGCTTTTACCTGAGTTGCTGTTTCTGTCATGCCGGTGTAGCGTGCGGCCTGCTAACTCGGCTGCAGCGTCGGGAATCAGCGGGTGAAGCCACGTCTCCGTAATAAGAATAATGCTGCAGTTACGTGCAAAGCTTGTGTTGGCTATCTGTAGCTCCAATTCGTCAAGTTTGTGGGGTTGTGAATAGATAGGATAGGTAATTCTCAAGCGGTGTTGAAAGCCAATGAGTAAAAATGTGTTTTAAGATGGGATTTGAAAGGATTGACGGTTGGGGCCTTTCTAATGTGGAGAGGTAAATCATTCCACATTTTCGGCGCCACAACCCCAAATGCCCGGTCACCTCTGTGAACCAGCCTGGCCAAGAGCAAGAGATCACTTGATCTTAGAGCTCTAGGGGGTATATATGGCTGCAGTAAGTCAGACAGATATTCTGGAGCCTGACCGTTCAGCGGTTTATAAGTCATTAACAGAATTTTGTATTTAATTCTAAAGCGGACTGGGAGACAGTGAATTGAGGTGAGCACCGGGGAAATACGCTCGTGTCTCTTTGAACGTGTCAGGAAACGAGCTGCAGCAACACTGGCTAACACCTACATATAGAGAATTACATTAGTCCAGTTGAGATAAGATAAAAGCGTGAATTGCCCATTTTAGGTTTTTAAAAGATAAAAGGATCTCACCTTGGATAAGAGCCTCAAATAAAAAAAAAGGACCGCTGTACAACAGAGTTAATTTGTTTCTCAAAGGTAAACTTACTATTCAGAATAACCCCCAAATTTTTTGCATGTGGTACTAGAATTGCAGCTTGGTCCAAAGATGATCACTTCAGTTTTTTCCTCATTAAAATTAAGAAAATTTGAGGCCATCCAGGTCTTAACTTCGCCGAGACACTGAAATAAGGATTCCAGCGAAGCGGAGGTTCCTTCTTCTTATTGTTGAGCAAAATAATCCAGGTGCCTTTTGTTTTTACAGACTGTGTGGCTTAAATTGTGACCTTAATGTGACCTTAACCCTATGGCAGTATTTTCCTCTCCAATTTGAAAATTCTATTTCAATCTAATTTAAACTTTAACTAGACAGAAAGATTCAAGAAGTGAACTTTATTACTGCTGCCACTACTATAGAGGAAACATGCTATAGTGAACAGTTCTGAAATCTCATAGCTTTTTTTTTTTAATCAAACATTTTGGCAAAAAACTACCAGTAGGGCCATTCTTCCATTGTTCCACGAAGTCCTGAGAGTCACTGTGACCCAACATGAACAACACCAGTAGCCTGAAAGAGAAATTGTATTTTTCTCAGTGTCATCCAGAAAGTCACTCATGAAAACTGTCAATGTGACACAGTTTGTAAACAGATTTCTTTGAAAAGGCTCACATCGGCTTGTGCACATTCAAGGCTTTCTGCAATGCCAGAGAGCTGAAGATATGTAATTTCTTGGATCAGTGAAGTACAGGCTGATTTGATGTTTGATTAAATCACTGATTATCATCAACTGTGATGAACTAAACCTGCACTGATATACATAAAAAGTCCACTCAGTGCCCAAGGGGTTACAAACAGAAGTGCAAGAAAGCAATGCTTTAAAGAAATTTGCCCTTAGCTCACATAAGCTGCAATAATGCTGAACATAAGAGGGCAAAGGATTACTGGCACCATTGGAAAGATGCTGTTTTGATCTTCTTGTTACCCGGAAAGTTAAAAAAAGAAAAGAAAAAGATGACCGAAAGAAAGGGCATTATTTGAATACTTATCTTAAATTGCAATACAGTTTAAGTTTTATTTGTCATATATTAGGTAACAATGGCACATCACTACTGGCACTGAAAATCTTAGGCTCAGAGCCCCCTCAAAGTGCACATAGAAAAACAAAATTGCATATAAGATAAAAATAAAATGAACTATATAAAAAAGAAGTTTTATACAAAAAAAAAAAAAAGAGTAAAATAAATACAGATTACTAAAAAAATACTGTAGCACAGGGGTGTCAAACTCATTTTGGGTTAGGGGCCACATACAGCCTAATTGGATATCAAGCGTATTTACCTATAAATAGTAAGTCCATGTTTTTCCCTTTGTTTTCATGCAAAGAAGTACATTAGAAAATCTTCATATTTGATTGAATATATTTTTGCAAAACTCAACCTCAAATGAAGTGTTTGCACAAACGTAAACAAAGCTTTAAGTAAAAGGCATTTGAAACTAAAAATATAGTATTGTACTTTAACATTTATAGCATTGTATGAATAATAGGATTCCACCAAACAAAACTCTTTTGTAGGAAAGCTGTTGACTTGCATTAAATTGAATATTTTTTAATTGTTTATACAGCAAGAATTCATTTTCACAGAGCTGTGTTCTTTAAGTGTAATCGGTGTCTGAAGCAACAATTTAAAGTTGGAGTTGGTCATTTCTGGAATACTTCATTTTTGCTTCTGAAACTTGCCATCTTTTGGTCTGCACAAGTGCATCAATATCAGGTGTCATGTCCTAACTAGCAGCCAGTGTCAGAATGTCATGTAAGTGCTTATGTGTGAGCCTTGAGTTTTGTTTTATTGAGAAACCTTGTTCACAAAGGTGGGTTGTCTCAAACATGCACAAAACTTTTGCAGCCAGTGCTGTTAATTTGGGGTACCCTGGCAACAGATATTTATAAAATGCGTCCAAACCTACTGAGGGAAACTTGTCCTTCAAATCTGCATCACATTGCAAATCAGTTAGCTCTAGTTGGATGTGGATGGCCACATCAGAAGCTTTGAGTGTGAAGGGTGAGCAAAAAACTGCAAATTCTGTCTCGAGTTCACCAAAGATCTGAAACAAACTAACACAGCAATCCTGCAATATTGTCTTTATACAGTTTCATGTAATTAATGTCTGTTGCACATACCTCTCTTAGGCAAATGTGCAGGGTCACCACTTGACAGCTGTGTCTCCCATGAAGTCAGCGTCAATTTGAATGCACATATGCTGTCATAAAACTGTGGGACAACTTTTTTGCGGCCTTGCAACATTTTGTTTAGAATATTCAAGTGCTCATTTCCACCAGAAATGCAAGATCCTGCAGCCATTCCTGACACTGTAATTCCATGACTGGATTTCCTTTTTTTTTCTCCATGAGTTGCCCGATTTCCTCACGTAGATCAAAGAAATGCCTCAGCACAGCACCTCTGCTTAACCCTCTTACTTCAGTGTGGTATGGCAGGGTATGAGTAACGTGATCGTCACTGAGAAGGCACTCAAACTGGCAATGATTCAAATTAACAGCTCGGACAAACGCCTTCATGACGTGATCCATTTTTAACGGCTTGCAACACAGTGCCTCCTGGAAAATACAGTGAAATGTCCAGAAACTACCTCCGGTATTAGCGGCTTGTAACATCACCATCTGTAACCAGGCTGACGACGCGGGACCAGCCCACCCTGCCTTTGTCCGGCGCCACAGTGCCAAAAATGTCCTCCGCTGTTTTGGTGTCGGTCATAGGCACCAGCTCAAGGAACTTCTCAGTGACGGTCAATGTCTCATCAACTCCACGAATAAATATCATCAATTACAACAGAAAATACAAGAAATGACTTTGTGTTTCAACTGGCTGTCTAAAAGTTCCAATATCCTCTCTGCCATAGTATTTCTCATCAGACTAAGGTTGGCAATTGCTCGTCTTTTCTCAGGACACATGAGTTCTGCAGCTTTCATCGTGCATCTTTTAACGAACTAACTGTCAGTACACGGCTTTGATGCTAATGCTATTTCATTAACAATTACGTAGGTGGCTTTTACTGCTGCTTCTCTGACCTCTTGGCTCCAGGTGAGAATTGACTGGTCTTTCCTCAGACCCGCCAGCAAGGGGGGTCTGAGGAATGTCTTAACCTGACATTCTTATCTTCTCACTCCTCAGTTGTCCTTGCAAAATGTTGTATTTTCCACCACGATTAGTCTCATAATGCTGCCGACAGCAGACGACACTACAGACACTTGTTGATTACACACCAAGCACACAGGTTTCCCATTTATCTCTGTGAATAAATGGGAAGCGGTCCAAACACTACACTCGGTATCCACTCTTCTCCTTTTTGAGAAAGACATTTTGGCTAATAAGGGCGTCAAGGTGAGTAGAGAAAAGGTAGCCTGCACCATAATTAGCTGCATTGCAACCATCTGTTGTTCAGACTGAGTTGCTGAGTGCACCTCCCCCCTTCACTAGCACAGTGCGCCCCTCCCTCCTGACTAACAACCTTGCGGACGATTTAGGAACTGCATTTTATTATGGACTTCGCTCATGTCATTTATGACTTTTTCTTTTTCTTTGAAAGTTCATCCAGCTGGCCGGATTGAATCCGCTAGCGGGCTGGTTTTGGCCCGTGTGCCGTACATTTGGCACCCCTGCTGTAGCAGCTGTAGTGCAGAGGTAATGGCATAAATACTCTGGTAGGAAGCTAAATTGTTTTTCACACAGGACATTTTGAAGTGGTTTAGGTAAACCTAAGTGCTAATGAGTCTTAATTAATCTGATTAGCAACAACTGTTCTCCTACGCTGGCATGTCAAACTGGCTGCTATGAAAAAAGTTCACTGACAAAACTGATTCTTGTTGGTTCCTTCATAGTTTATCTTAACTAACAGGTAAGCTCATCTCATTAATGTTGTTGTCTAAACAAAAATAATAAAATGCATCAGTTTGAGGTGATGTCTTCCCTCCTCCTCCAAAACATTCAGCCTGATGCATGATATTCATGTGCTACAAATAATACCGTTCAGAGTCAGCTGTAGGCAGCTACGCTGTTGCGAGTGCTCTTCTCTCCACTCCTGACTGATTAGGTATTATTATCTTGTTCCTGTTTGAGCCGCTCCACTTTATTCCTGTAGGTGTCCAGCTGGCAGCTCAGGCAGTGGTTCTTCTCCTTTAAGATTGCTGCTTGGAAAATACCTTCACATTTATATGATAGGAAAGCAAACAACGACCCATCACAAGGGTTTAAACGAAATGTTGACATTTTCAGTAACTTCTGATTAATGACTACAAAATGAAACATCTGTCAATTCAAGTCTACAGACTTTGTCCTGGAGCTAAATATCAAACAGAGGCATTAAGCAATGGTATCACATTTTTTCATAACACTACTGCACAATTACTTCTTTTTTAAACTCGAAAACAGGAGAAGTATAAAGAAACTCTCTTGAGACAAAGAACCATTTTGTTCCTTTTTACATGTCTGAGCCAAGTGTAGGGTATGGGAGTCTTTAAGAAATATGTTCCCATGCAGGGAGTGAAACAATCCCTTTGAAAAAAATGTCAAAAGTGCCTTTTATCTCTAAATAGGCTTTTGACTTCAATGGGATTCTTGTTCTATACTTTTTGTATTAACTTTCCTAAAAAGATTTAATTCACTTTGACCTTAGTCTGACTAAAAGCAGAACAAAGCCAATTTACAGATTTTGATCTCAACTCCACGGATAATATATTAATAAATGCCCCAAATCTGATTTTAGCTACATTGACAAACAAAGACTTGAAATTCTAATGCAATCTTAATTCTGAATTGCGTGGGTAGGAGTTATCAATTTTTATGGTTGAGAAACGGGCAGTGTTAAAGTGGAGGAATTTACCTTCATTGGTTAGATATTAATAATAACATCTGCTCCTCTTTTAAGACACATGCTGGACAAGATACATTTTCCACATACAATTACAGCCAATTTATTAGGTACATCTTGCTAGTACTTGGTTGAACCCCTTTTGCCTTTAGGACAGCCTTAATTTTCTGTGACACTGGTTTTAACAAGGTTCTGGAAACATTTGATTTTGGTTCATTTTGACGTGACAGTATTACACAGTTGCTGCAGATGTATTTGTTGCACATCCATGATATGAACTGCCCAACCCCAAAGGTGCTCTATTTTAGATCCAGTGGCTCTGCAGGCCATTTAAGTATAATGTTCAAGAAAGTGACACATTGCACTTCCAGAGATGCTCTTCTGCATGCTTGGGCTTTCACACAAGGTTAATTGAGTTATTGTTGCCTTGCTATTAGCTTGAAGCAGTCTGCCCATTCTCCTTTGACCTCTGATATCAGCAATATGGAGAACTGCTGGATATTTTCTCTTTTTAGGCCAATTTTGAGTGAACTGTAGAGATGGTTCCAAGAAAACCCCGGTTCAGAAATATACAGACCAGTCCATCTTGTAACAACAGCGTTGCCCTGTTTAAAGTCACTTAAATTACCTTTTTTCTCCCATTCCCTGTGGCTGAGTGTATATAAATGACATTGTCTCTGTAGAAGAACCACACCGGCCCAGCCTGGAGAGCAAACAACCTGATCATTGCATATCATGGTTGTTATGAAACCGGCCTGAACATTCAAAAAACTTCTGTCCAAAAGTATACTTGAAGTTAAAATTATTTCACCAGCTGCAGTCTAAGCCTTCCAGCTGCTGCCTGAATCAATTCAACTGTTTTGTGACCACAAAGCCTCCCCTGTTCCCTGTTATTTCCTCTAATAAATGTAATCACCGTGTGGTACGCTGGAGCCACTATCAGGGACAAACAGAGACTGCAGCGTGTTGTGCGCTCTGCTGAGAAGGTGATTGGCTGCAGACTCCCATCTCTGCAGGACCTGTACACCTCCAGGACACTGCGGCGTGCAGCCCGGATCTCAGCTGACCCTTCTCACCCTGGACACAGTCTGTTTGACCTGCTCCCCTCAGGCAGGAGGCTCCGGTCCATTCGCACCAGAACCTCTCGCCACAAGAACAGTTTCTTCCCCTCTGCTGTTGGACACATGAACAATAACCATATGATTGTCCCCGCCACTAACACATGACCCTACGCTGTGTCACTGCATCATTTCATGTTTGGCACTGATCACCACCTGCACTCATGTATATATCTTTCTACGTAGCACTCATAATTCTTATTCTCATGTATATCTCATGCACATATCTTTCTTTCTACATAGCACTTTAATTCTTATTGTCTGCACTGAAGCACCGCAGCAATTTCCTAATGTTGTAAACCTCAACATCTGGCAATAAACCCATTCTGATTTCTGATTTCTGATTTCTGATTTCACAGTGTCCTGCCATATACCTGTAGCACCTGGTCTACCACACAAATCAGTCTGCTTCAGGAACTATGTATTGCTAACTGGATTAAATGTTCTGGACAACTGCAACGTTTTAATACAGAAAACTGTCGGTTCAACAAAATATTGGACTTTTATTTATTTGGCTGGGCAGTGCTTGTACAACCTGTTGTGTGCAATGAAATGATATTAGTTATTTACACCGTGAGCGTCACATTTTAAATGGTAACAATATACTGTTAATTTTCCCTGTCCACTCTGCATAGACACTCTCATGGCTTCTATGAATGTCGAATAATAATTTGAAAGTAATGTTTTTTTTCTTTCTCAAGCTATGTATGGAAACATGATTAAATTACTCACTCTTGGAAATTTGAAAAGTGGTATGAAGACCCCAGCTTATGTGACAGAGGTTATATGTTTTCTCCCAGTAGTATTCATTGAGGCAGGAAAGGACTGAAGATGGTTTTGATTGGTTTTATTAACTCTCTGCTAAAGCAATTTCCTCTGCATCTGCGCTGTGTCACCAACGGCAACAAGCACATGTACAAGTATACACGAAAACACACCATGCTGGTAGGAAACCTTTCTCCCATTCATCTCTTGTCTCTGACAGAAAACCCAAACTTAGCTTCCTATCAGAGATGTCTTCCTCACCTTCCTTACTTATATCTTACTCTACATACATAATTTGTCAAATTTGACAAGCATAGCCCAGTAGTACATATTTTTATTAGAATAAGCTTCAGCAACACTGGCATTATTCCCTGTTTAATTTTCTGTTCTTTGGTCACACATCAGTGCAGGGATTCACTTCAGTAATAATAACAAAGCTCTTCGCAATATGAAGCCTAAAGGGCAGAGCGTTCCTTTAGAAAATTAGATTAAAAGATTAGCTCTACTTCCTGTTCTGCACAGCTTGTTTATCCCTTATTGTGTTCCCTCTTTCTTATATCAGATTGCAAATTCTTTTCAGATGCAGTCCCTTGTTCAGTGTCAGTTTATGTGAGTAGTTTGGTTTTTTTTGCCTTGGAGGATATCCTCTGTTACAAGCAGCTGTAACCCGGGGTTTTTTGTTTGTTTGGGGTTTTTTGTGTGTTTTTTACAGCCAACTTGATTGACCTTTTTTGTTTACGCCTTCTGCGTTAGGCGACGTTGTGGACCAGTTCTGTGGGGCAACAATGAAATCTGAATTATGTTGTGAGTCAAACAATACTTTTAATTTAAACTGTAAACCTTGAAATTTCAGCCAAGTCAGTTTAAATGTGTTGGGAGAGTTTCCACGAAAAATTCATTTAGCAGCAGAAACAGTTTTGTTATTTTAAATTCAACAGAAAAAATCTTTAGAGTGTAAATGAATTTACAGCGAAAGTGTATGGCAACTCCACCACAATAAGTAAAATAAATTAGTGAAAAGTTTAACAATCTCCTCTTGGAAGTTCCTTTCTTACCAATGAACTTGTTAATTCTCCTTCAGTGTGCCAAACAAGCAATCCCTTAACTTCAATAGAACTTTGGGGAAGGAGACCTAGAAAGTTGCAGGGAGTCAAATCTGGTTATTGGGACTAGTAAAAGATAAGATAAGATAGAACTTTATTAATCCCTCGGGTGGGTTCCTCTGGGAAATTCGACTTCCAAAAAGCACAGCAACGACCGAAGTTACAGTTACAGAATTGTTATTTATATATATATATAAAAAATATACAAGTGAATTGCACATTTCAAGTATTGAGTCTATTGCACTGTTGACTATTTACAAAAAGTATTGCACAAGGTATTGTACAGTGAGGTGAAGAGGCACTACAGCTTAGTTGTTCCCCCCTCCTTTGTCCTCCTGTCTCCCCTCCCTCTCCCCTCCAGAGAGGAGTTAAACAGTTTGATGGCGTGTGGGACAAAGGAGTTTTTAAGTCTGTTAGTTCTTGTCTTGGGGAGAAGCAACCTGTCACTGAACAGACTCTTCTGGTTGTTTATGGCCGTGTGCAGAGGATGCCCAGCATTGTTCATAATGTCCATCAGTTTCTTTAGTGTCCTTTTCTCTGCCACTGTCACCAGAGTGTCCAGCTTCATGCCGACCACAGAGCTAGCCCTCCTGATCAGTTTCTCCAGCCTGGATGAGTCCTTCTTTGCTGTGCTGCTCCCCCAGCACACCACAGCATAGAAAAGTACTCCAGCAACCACCGACTGGTAAAACATCCTCAGGAGCTTCCTGCAGATGTTAAAAGACCTCAGCCTCCTGAGGAAGTACAGTCGGCTTTGGGCTTTTTTATACAGGTGCTCTGTGTTGCATGACCAGTCCAGTTTATTGTCCACCCACAGCCCGAGGTACTTGTACTTGTTGACCACCTCCACCTCCTCCCCCTCTATCTGAACCAGCAGTGGACCTGCTCTGGACCTCCCGAAGTCCACAACCAGTTCCTTAGTCTTTGAGGTGTTGAGTTGCAGGTGGTTTGTGTGACTCCATGCGACAAAGTTCCTCACCAGACTTCTGTACTTCTGTACTGTTCTGTACTGTAAAAGGTGAATACTGTCAAAAACCTGGTAAAAAAATTGTTACTCAAAGGCCTTAGGCTATTGCAACATAACAAACTACTGACATTCTTAACCCAACAAACAATTTAATGGTGGATAAGTGTTAGGATGCCTGGGTCGTTGACCCAGGGTATTTGAGTTTATTATATTATTTATACTTTTTAGTCTTTGGTTTCTTTGAGTTCTGTCTTATGGTTTATGTCTCTGTCTTCTTTAGTTGCTCTGTCTCCCCTATCACCTGTATCCCCTTGTCTAGTTCACGTCTCTGTGTATCCTTAGTTCCTATATCCCCGTGTTCAGTCAGTGTTTGTGTCTGCCCTGGTCCCACGTCTCTGTTCCCTCTGTGGTGCCTGCCTGTGAGTCTGTGTTATGTTTCCTGTTTTACTTTGAAAGTCCATGTCTGATGTTAATGTGTCTGGTTTTGCTTCCCCTTGTCTCGTTAGGCCTGATTTGCCCCAGCTGTGTTTCCCTCCTGTTACCCATTCCCTGATTGCTCCTTCTGTGTATTTAAGCCCTGTGTTTCTCTGTGTCTGTGTCGCGATCTACTGTTTTCCTAGCTGTGTGTTCTGTCATTCCTCCAGTTTAAGTTTGTTTTGAGTTTTTTCAGTTATGTTATATTTTGAGTACCAAATTAAAGCCTTTTTGAGTTCACGACTGTCTCCGGAGTCTGCACCTTGGGTCCTATTCCTGTCTGCACACAGCCACACCTAACAAATAAGCTTAAAAAAAAAAGCAAAATAGCAGGAATGCTATTATTTAATGGTTTTTTTTCATGGACAGAGGAATAGAACGTTATGATTACATCTTGAAATTGTCTTGAAAGTCACTGTGTTATTAAGGGTACCCAAGCTTATAAATAGTACTTTAAGTACTCCTATTTCAGTACTTCAGCTGTTTATTGGTCAAATTGAAATGATCCTTGGAGGCTTTATACTTATTTATTATTACTGTTTCCCAAACTACAGACATCTTTATGCTAAAACTGTCATGAAATGCAGAGAATTGACTGATAAAATAAAATGTAACGGAACCCACTGAGCTGCTGATTGCACAACCATGCTACACCTATGTCATCCTAGGAGAGCGTCATCTCCTCTTTTCCCCTGACTTTCACTAGCTGGGCCCTGTTTCAGGAAGCCAGTTTAGTGGAAAAACTGAGTAAGTATACCCTGAGTTAACGAAAACTCTGGGTTTTCGGTTTCACAAAGCGAGTTCAGCTGAAGCCTGAGTGAGTCACTATGACGACACACGCCGTGAAGCTAACCTGCCCCCTAGCAGGTTTACTACAACTAACCCTGACTGACCCCGCCTCTTTGTCGGAAACCTGACAGCAGGAAGTGTCAGACATGGCGTGCCCCTTCCTTGAAGAGCCAGTAGATCGTGAAGCCCAAATTCTCCGCAGAGCTCTCCGCCGGGAGAGAGTGATCAGAGCGCGTATGGACATTTTATCATTACCTGATGATTTCCTGTGCGAACGTTACCGTTTCTCAGCACAATCAATAAGTTATTTGAATAACATCCTCAGGCCATATATTGCGCATGTGACACATCGCGGACATGCGCTCAGTCCATTACATATTATTTGTACTGCACTCCGTTTCTTTGCAAACGGGAGCTTTCTGTATAATATTGGTGACGCTGAGCACGTTTCCAAGGCTACCGTCTGTCGGGCAGTCAGGAATGTTACAGTTGCACTGAAACGTCTCCTGTACACGTTTGTGGTGTTCCCCGGTCATAGACCCACAAGATTTATCAAAGAGGGATGCCACAAAATTGCAGGTATCAGGATGAACAAAACTCAATGCATGATGTGGTGATACGTGAACTACCACTCAAATGGTACATAAATTTCCAGGGTTCCCAGGCGTGATTGGCTGTATAGATGGCACCCACATCCCAATCATTGCACCCTCAGCAAATGAAGGAGACTATGTGAACAGGAAGTCCGTCCACAGCATCAATGTACAGGTACATAATTCCCTGTAGCATTTCACACCAACAAGTGATGGCATCATGGTAATGGATGCTAATTTGTGTTCTCTGCACTGTGAAGATCATATGTGATGCTGCCAACATCATCACAAATGTGGAAGCCAAGTGGCCAGGCTCTGTACATGACTCACGAATCTTCTGGGAATGTACACTGAGCACAAAATTTGGACATGGTGGGTCGAAGTAACTGTGAAATATACAGAGACCAATTGCCACAGGGACGTTTGCACTGACATGTATTCTTCTGTCCTAGGAGAGTTCACTGGCCACCTGCTTGGTGATAGGGGGTACCCATGTCTACCCTATTTGCTCACCCCTTACCCTGACCCTGAACCGGGCCCACAGCAGCGTTATAATCTGGCCCATTGCAGGACACGGGCCAGAGTTGAAATGACCATCGGAATGCTCAAGGCCCGGTTCCAGTGCCTTCGTGGACTCAGGGTCACCCCAGAAAGGGCATGTGACATCATTGTGGCATGTGTGATCCTACACAACATTGCCACGATTAGAGGTGAACAGTGTCCAGCTGAACCAGACAACAGCAGCGATCCACACGATGAACATCCTGACCCACCCACGAACATACAGGATGGAAGAGCAGTCAGAGACACCATATGCCACAACCATTTCCTGTGACCCGTCAACCCAACATGTTACAAGACAAATACACAGATACTGTGGTCAACTGCCTTTTATTGGTCACCCTGTATGTCCTGTGCACAATGAATAAATGCGTATATTAGTATGTTGTACAAACACTGACATGATTCGTCCATCTATGATCACTCCACCCACCCTTAACTGTTGTTCCAGCAGTACAATCTCCAGCTTCGACTTTTGGATCTGCAGCTGGAGGTGCACCATTTCCATGTCGCACTTTCTTATCTTCCTGGCCAGATATGTCTTATACAGCTGCTTTACAGGGAGCTATTGCAACAAAGGACATAGCATTGGCATCCATAGTACATGCCTACTTAGGTTGGTTGTAAATCAGTGCTGAACAACCCACTGTGGAAAGGTTCATTGTAGGAGTGGCTGGACCCTCTTCCTCTTCATTTCCAGCATCACTCTGCCAGGGACATAGTAAGTCCATGGTGTCATCATAGTACCACATTGTAGTCAGTTGTTATATTTTCCACTGTACACTGTATACCTCATAGTGTGGCTCTGTAGCAGCTGTCACTGTTTCGTCATCATGTGCCTGTGGTGGAGACATTTAACAACATTGCTATTCTACTGTTGACACATGTAGTCTGTGGAGTATTACGAGTACTCACGACTGCATGTCGGTCTGGCTCAACAGGGGGCTGCACCAGATGCAGTACACCATCACCGTCAACTGGAAGAATATGGGGTTCATACAGGTCACTCATGACTTATGTGGGCGCAAATGGCAATTACCAGACATACCAATCACCATACACCTCATTGTCAGTATGCTCTCAGAGACAACCGACACTGAGGGAAGGCAAAATCAGTAGGTGTCAGGGTGGAAACGCTTTTATGAGCTTTATGTTGCATTGAGGTATATGTTCATATGTTACACTTATTGGGAAAAGTACGGAATGTACTACTCGCTCTGTCTCTGGGAACAGGGAGCTCACCCTGTGGGAGGTTAACACACACACACGCATGTATGCAAAATTAAAGGACACTGCTATGCTCATAATAAAGACGTACCACTGCAGCTCGGTGTGTGTGTCTCTCCCTGGGCCCTCACCCGTGCAGCACGTTAACAGTTTCCAAGGGTCTCAGTGTTGTTTATTCACCTAACTGTTTGATGACTGTCATTCTCTGTCAGTAGGACAGTAACTTCACTACGACATAGTTCATTTTGGTCAAGGTGACTGTGCAGAATGGATGTATGCACGCCATGTATTGTTTTGGATTTACCCCTTATGTAGGCACTTGTGTCTTGTGGGGTTGTTGCCACAGAGGATGTCTCCGCAGAGATGCCTTCAGCCACAGGGCGCCCACTGTTTTGGCTGAGGGCCAACTGCTCAGCCTCTGTGAGTGGTGGTGGTGGAGGACCCCCACCTGTTTTTCGGGCCTCCGCTTTTTTTCTGTTGGCTGTGATGGCACACATTTGGGCATACAGAGTAAGCAAATATGTACTTGTAATGTGCTCAGATAATTTCAATAAGTGCTTACAGAAAGAAAATTAATGTAGCCTCTAACTGCAATTGATTTACATGGGACAAACAGACCAAGCACTATGGCTCATAATACAATTACACCTTACCTGTTTGGACTATATTTTTATATTTCATTTTTACTTGCTGCCAGGAACGTTTGGGGCCTGTTGGGTTGCACCTGCGCTCACATCACGTCACAAAATAAAATGTATAACATAATAAATAGAATGACATATAATAAAATAACGTGTTATATGGGTGGAAATCCCTAGATCAATGTTTAAATTAACACTCACGCATTGACTCTGTCGGCTATGTTTTGCCATGCATGCTCCCTTTCCTTTGCAGCTGCGGCTGTGTTACTTTTTTTCTGCATGATGTGCATGTTATCGGCATATGCTGCCATCAGAATTTCCGCCTCGAGCGCTGTGAAATACGTCGACCGCGCCTTCTTTCCCTCCGTCTCCATGGTGACTCGCTTAATCTGTGCTCCACTGATCGGGGCTTTATGTATCCTCGTGCGCGCGCTTAACTTGGGGTTAAAGCAACTCCGCGTTGATTGAACTAATTGTTATCAGCCTTTCTGAAACAGAATATTCCGAGTTGGACAGTTCGGGGTTACTCAACCCTGAGTATCGTTTTTCACTCTGAGTTTTCTAAACCGGCTTCCTGAAATAGGGCCCTGCTCATTTAACATGTTTGTCTTCAGCAAAACAAAAAGCTGGCACCTGGTAAATATCTACACTTTATGCAGACTCTGCTGCCATCCACTCGAGCACGCTGGTGCAAACCATTGCATAAAGTCCTGCACACGGCCATCTGTTTAGCGTCCTTGGGGATTAAGCTCAAGGTCAGCAATAGCCTAAATGCAGACACGTAATCTTTAAATATAAGCACACACCTGGGGCCCGTTCTTCGTACCTCGCTAAGTAGGTTAGCCGGATTAGATTGTTGACGATTTCGCGTGATCCTGGATCAGTCGGTTCCCCGAAGCTCATCCGGGACTTGCTGTCATAGCAACAGAGCCGTAAGCGTAAACCTGCTCGGGAGCAGGTTTACTTTATGTAAACAGGATTAGATCGCGGCCACGCAGGTATGTCCGCGTCATCATACGAAAGCAACAGCGACATTCCGCCACTGTTTCACCACAAATAAATAACATCAATGTAACTAAAGATAATGCAGCACTTGATCCTTTTATTGATTCCACACAGATACATACAGGTCAGTCCCTAAAAAAAAAAGGGAAATGTACGAGTAATCACGCTATGGCATGTAGGTGATCACGCCAGATGCAACACACATTCCACAGTAGAGGAATAGCAAATTACGTCGTGTAATCAAGATGACAGACCACGGCTATAAAAGCGAAGGTGGAAGTGGGAAGTTTGTCGCAGCCATGTCCTGTCCGTTTCTACGCGAGCCACCCATTGCGGAAGGTGCAAGAGTGATAAGGAGAGTGTTCAGAATCCAACGTATATTGCGGGATAGACAGGATCCTTTAGCACAGCGCGACAGTGTGCTCATAGAGAGATACCGATTTTCCCGTGAGGGTATCATCTACCTAACCAACTTGCTGGATCCCCATGTTAAGAGTACCACCCACCGTAGTCGGGCATTAACAACTGCACAAACTGTGTGCATTGCCTTGCGCTACTTTGCGAGTGGCACGTTCCTGTACACTTGTGGAGACGCAGAGAACGTTGGGAAAAGTGCCGTCTGCCGGGCCATTCGCAAAGTGTACCTGGCACTCAAGCATTTCCTGGGTGTGTTTGTGGTTTTTCCAAGCCACTTAAGACCACAGGTCGTCAAACAGGGCTTTTTCGCCATTGCAGGTACAGTAAATTGGATAGTGAATATGATGCAATCATGACCTATGTCGGTAACTGTAGCTCCAACGTCCGCAGGCTTCCCGAATGTGATTGGCACCATAGACTGCACACACATTGCGATCAAGGCCCCCCCAGGCCCCACTGAAGGGGACTTTGTCAACCGAAAGGGGGGCCACAGTATAAATGTGCAGGTGAGCAATACTAACACTCCAGATGGCAATATACGATGGGAGGAGTGTGGTCACACATAATGGAATCCCACAGATGGTGTGTGACTCGATGTGCCATATCACAAATGTGGAAGCAAAATGGCCCGGATCAGTGCATGACTCACGGATCTTCAGAGAGTCAGGGTTATGCACATCATTTGAGCGTGGTAAGTAAAAGAGGCTTATGTTGATGCTACATACTCATGTCGGGCCTAACATAACAGCATTTCTTCATTACACAGGGGCCTACGATGGGATCCTCCTCGGAGATAGAGGTTATGCATGCAGGCAGTACTTCATGACACCGTTCCCTGACCCCAACCCTGGGCCACAAACCCGCTACAATGCAGCCCTAGCCAGGACAAGGGCACGCATTGAAATGACCTTTGGGCAACTGAAGGAACGATTCCAGTGTCTAAAACGCCTGAGGGTTGCACCTGACAGGGCATGTGACATTATTGTTGCATGTGCCGTACTGCACAACATTGCCACCATCAGAAGAGAGAGGACCCCCGTGGTGGAGGTGCAGCCTGATGATGACCTCCAGCCAGTGCACCTGGACCAACCTAGTGGCAGAGCTGCACGGGACAGGATTGTGCAACACAATTTCGCATAATAAAAACATGACATGACACATTTTCTATTGACGTTTATTTGAGCATCGTTGTCTGTCCCACCACACACAGGCCAGTCATCAGTTGCCTGGGAAAACAGAGCATGTATACTGCGTCACGCAGGGTCAGCAATAGTGCTCCGTATGAACATGTATTCCTACTTACTCTGGAGTTCCTTTTGAAGCACCTCGATTTCCAATTGTAGTTTATGCCTCATTAGGGCTTGTAGTTCGATCTCACCTAGGAGCTTTTGTTTCTTCAGCTCAGTATACTCCATTTTTTGCTGGAGACTTCTCTTGTAGAGCAGACGTATGTCACCCTGTGTCAATTGTGGTGACAACATTTAACGGGGAATACATGTCATATAGGCAGTATAATTGATCACAACACTGCCCACCTCTGCATCAGCAGGCCTCTCTGCCGGCCTCTTGGCCTGCAAATCATACTGCAGTCAGACACACATGGCAGTACACAAGTAGATGGTATTTCAGGCCAATTCATGCATGTACTCACAGGGTCTTCCGCCACACCACAGCCATCTGACAGGGTTGCGTCACTGTCCTGTGCAATGGTAACACAATGGTGTTACTAAGGGGTGTGGTACAGCCTATAGGTCTGTACAATTGGGTGGGGACAGATATATGTATATCTCCCAACTTACTGTGCATGTTCCAGTCACCCCTTCCATGGGAACAGGTAAAAGTGATGGTGTGTCATGTAACACTACACACAGAGAAAACCCACAGTGCCAATGAATGAATGTCACAGTTCGAATAGCATTTTCATTTAGGCAACAACCACATATTTGACATTGTGCACATGGAATCATGAGCCCATTCACCAGTTATGTAGGTGCTGCTGCTGCTACTGCACCCCGGCTTCTGGTCTCCGGAAGAGCTGCCCCCAGGGATGCCCTCAACAATGGGTCTGGTGGCATTCAACCTTAGGGCCAGCTCCTCTGCTGGGGTGTGACGAGGGGGTGCAGGACCACCACCTGTCTTTTGTTGCTCTGCCCTTTTCTTGGTTGCTGTTATACACAAACACAGGGATTGTTTCAGGGGTGTCTTTTCAAGTGACTGACAGCAATATGAGTGTTGGATATTACCATTCTGTAGTATGTTCTTGTATTTCACTCTTACTTGTTCCCATGTTCTGGTGGGTCCGGTTGTGGCTCTAATGTGTAAGAGGATATCATGTGGTATGATTTGATATGATAAAATATGATATGGTATGGTGCCATGTAATATGTTGCATTACTTACGCATTTAATTTGTCAGCAACTTTCTGCCAGCCCTCTCTCCTTGCTTTTGCAGCCTTCGCACTGTTACCTTGCATTTTAATTTCACTCTGGTACTCCTGAAATCCCTCAATCAGGAGTTCTTGCTCCGCTGCGGTGAAGTACTGTGCGCGCTCCTTCGACATTTTCGCCGACCAATCAGAGGCTTGCCGATCACTGTTTCTGCTATCGATGCGTAGCCCCTTTTACGGCACCCAGTGATCGCGCATTACTTCATCCAGCTGTACTAATCGTCAACAACAGGTGTGTTCGGGGAACCGGATTAGCGAGCTCACGGTTAGCGCGATGATTTGATCTTGGATGTGTCATTTGATCTTGGATGTAGTAAGCGACGTACGAAGAACGGGCCCCTGGACTGAGTCAAATAAATGACAAAATGCGCACGCATGTATTCCACATTTGTCAAGACTGCACCTGAGGAAAAGGGTAACATATCACCTCAAACTCACATTTGAGCTAGAAGTGAGAAATAAAATGACCCGCAGTGTTTTAGTCGATCACAAACACCAAATGACTGCAGTTTGACAGCCCAAGCTATTGCCACATTTCCCTTTCATACTGTTTTGTCAGATTTTCAAAGGCCTTGTTTGTATTTTAAGAAGAATAATTAGTTTGGCATCCAAAGATATTCTGTGACAAATAATATTTAATGCAAAAATTTCCCTGTTGTGGGATCAATAAAGTCTTATCTTATCTTACATAATAAAGCTTACGCCAACAATTTTTACTTTGTTTAAAAATGTATGAGCTATTTATGTTCTATATCATAATGATACATGAGGGACTTCCCATTACTTCTCCAAAATGTTCTGTAATCCAAAATCTTTGTTTTGTTTTGTTTTTGCTTGGTTTTCAACACAATATCCAAAGACAAAATCAAATTGTGTCAAAATATTAATTTGTGGTTTGGACATCACCGTGTCTCATTGAATATTTACCATATTATGATTATTGCTTTGTAAACACACACAAATGATTTGGTCTGTCCTCTTACATTGCAAGGATCAAGGTCCTTCCTAGACCGTTTTGTTCCTTCTCTCGTTTATGCAGGTGTAAAACAGGTCATACGGGTCTGCATTTTTTCTAGCTAGAACAATATCCATCCATTGGCTTCCGCTTATCCTTTTCAGGGTCACGGGGGGCGCTGGAGCATATCCCAGCTGTCATAGGGCGAGAGGCGGGGTACACCCTGGACAGGTCGCCAGTCTGTCGCAGGGCCAACACACAGGGACAGACAACCATTCACTCGCACATTCACTCCCACATTCACACCTAGTGACAATTTGGATTATCCAATTAACCTATCCCCACAAGCTGCATGTCTTTGGACGGTGGGAGGAAGCCGGAGTACCCGGAGGGAACCCACGCAAACACGGGGAGAACATGCAAACTCCACACAGAAAGACCTGATGATGGAATTGAACTCAGGACCTTCTTGCTGTGCGGCAACAGTGCTAACCACCGTGCCACCGTGCTGCCTAGAACTATATCCTAGTGACCTAAACATCACGCATTGTCAGGCTCATCTTCTAAAGGCATTTAAAAAAAATCCCACACAAGAATGTTCCTCAGAGCTTGCCATACTCACAGCGAGCAAGGACAGCCACAACTAGGAACTCAGCTCCACTGTGTACTAATAACAGAAGTGTGATGCTAACAGTTAAAGTAAATCACTGTTACCTTCGATAACCATGTCTACCAGTAGAACCTGAAATAGATTTTTCCTGTTTTTCTTTTTTCCGATTTGGATCAGCTGAACATGCTGGTAACAGAGATGCTGATTCCAACTGGAAAAGAAGAGAAACAGAAATAAAGAGATTTATTTTATTTTCATTTGTTTCATTTAGGCATTTAAAAGAGATACTTCTGCTGTGGTGTGTCTGGTGTACAGATGGTGAGGCAGTTTGTCTCATTACGGATACAGTGATGTAAACAACACCTAGTGTGGCTGAGGCACCAACAATAATTCGAGGCTGATTTACACATTTTTACAGTGAACACGAGGCTTTTAGGCAGCAGCTCTAACAAACAATGGGATCTAAGCAGACACTCACTCCTATGAGCTTCAACCTTTGATACAAAAGCGACTGCCATACACTGGGGAGTTGAACAACAATGTGAAGCATGGTGCCCCACCTAACAGCAAATCAATATTCGTGGGTTAAAGTGTAAAGTGTGATTAATGTATCGGCTCTCTATCGTGGACAGCTCCCGGTAGTGGTTTTGAATGCTTGTTAATGTCACAGATCTATTTCAGGAAAGTTATTAGCATTTTCATAGTTCTGCAGGGGACGGAAAAGAATGAACGCTGTTCTTTTGCTACTGTGCATGAATATTCAGAAAGAACAGGCCCTCATTGTCATTCATCAGGAAAAAATATGTTTCAGTTACAAGCTGTAACACAGTTGATCTGCAGCCGTGTTCTTTGTAAACCACAGTGTGTGTGTGTGTGTGTGTGTGTGTGTGTGTGTGTGTGTGTGTGTGTGTGTGTGTGTGTGTGTGCGTGCATTCACCTATAGATCATTTACTTATAGCTTTCCATAATTTGGTTTCTTTTCACACAAAAAAGAATTTCAAGTGAACTCCACTGGAACCAAAATGCGTCATTACAAACCACGTGAGAACATTCAGTCCACTCAGTGGCCAGATGTGTTTGGGCCTGGAGCAAGAAAAGTAAAGACTGGAACCACCTGGAACCACCCAAGTGTGATTACTGTATTCATATCTGCATAAACCAACCACACTAACAGGTGAAGAAAACTAGAGTTTGATCTTAACGGACTAAACGCTGCAGGTCTAAACACTTCAATAAGAAGAGAATACTTGGAAGAATTGAACATGATTTTTTTGAGATTGAGAAATGAATGTACTTGGTGATTAGAGTCCAATGACCCATCATGGCAGAACAGAATCCCAGCAGCAATGGGATTTAGGACAGGACCCTCTGGAATCTAGATGCTGGTGGTGGAGATGCAGACTGAGGCTTGAAAAGAGCTCTGGCTGAGGTGTCTGCGGTTGAGATGGGGACGAGGTGTATGGGCTCAAATTGTGGTCATAAATATTTTGAACTTGTAAATCACATGTGTATTTGTGTACTGAGTTTTTTAACCTTGTAAACCAAAATATCTGAAAGTTTTGTTTGTGCATCTACAGATGAAAGTGTGTGTGTGTGTGTGTGTGTGTGTAAAAAGAAACCTGATTTGTGTTTGTAAAAAATATTACAATTGTTTTTTGTTAGCGTCTGGTTACAGATACAAAGCAAAAAACTACCTGTAAGACTTGGTGCTCAGGTTTCCTGGCTGCTTGTTGATTTCAACTTACAAGTACAAACTTTGACCTGATTTTTCTTCCTTTCAGCTGATTGGTCAATGTCATGTCAATCACAAATTTAACAGTCCAATCAGAGAACAGATGGGTTTGGTCCTTTGCTGAGCTGGAAGGGAGAATGACGGAGAGCACAGATTTAAACCATGCAAAGCAGAGGCCGATTGGCTCAAAGAAGGTGGGCGAGAAGATGATTGGATTAGAGTACTGCTGTCAGTATTGAGATTAACGGTGTGGGAAAACGGTAGTCGTGCAAAGAACCGATCTTACTTATTGAACTCAAGCTTCATTTAAGGGCTGTTCAAGCAGTGAGACTAGGTTTTAGCCTGAAAATTGGAGTTGGGCTAAAGTTAGGCATTAGTCATAATAGTTATGATTATCATCACTTCCACATCAGACCTAACCCCACTGCTACACTTAAAAAAACAGACATTATCGTTATTATAATAAATGTGGCATTTGTGAAGCAGTTTAGTGCAGACAACAGACAAGTGACTCATACATAAAAAACGAATGCAGCATGACTTTAAAAGCACATTTACACTAGTCTGATCTATTTCGGGGGAGATAACTATGACTCCATTTACACACGTGTTCTCATTTGCTTCTTGTGAAAGCAAATCAAGTGAAGCAATTCCTATATCTATATGTGATGCTATCTCTGCTTGACTGAACGTTCTGATAATCATCTACTATCCCAACCCTAATGATTTTCTGCTCTCAGGATTGTCAGGAATCAATAAACTTATCTTTCTCAGATTTTAAGAGTGTTGCTAACTCATCTGTCGCCTTGCTGTAGAACCGACAAATATCCTGCAGCTCCAGAAAAAATTATGCTGCTTCAGATCGAAAGATAAAACTTAATGAAACTATTAATATATGTAAAGTAAGAACTATTACACTCACCTTGATTAGACTGGTGAACTCTTCAGCTGGCTCTCTGCCCTGTGGCAGCTGGAATAGCCTTATTCCTGCTGGATATCTATTTAAGAAGATGGATGAATGGATGGCATTTGGTGGCAAGTGAAGAAAATATAAGTTATGCAGAATTTCAGGTACACAGTGCAAGTTAAACTATATGCACAGAAAAAAGACTTCCCAAAAGAATATTTTCAGAATATATCTGCACCTTTCCTTAATAAAATAAATTATACAGAGACAAGATTTTGTGGGTTTTTAAATTGTTTCATTGTTACAGCATAGTTGTTAAATGAAGAAAAAAAAAGTTTTAACAGGTGCACAGGATCGAATAACTTGACCACGGGAGATTTTGTGAGTGTTTAAAGTTTAATGGTAGTTATGTATAATGTATTCTTAGTTATCAATGCAAGGAGTGGAGCAACAACCGTCATGTTTCACTGCAGTTTCAGTTCTAAGTTCCAGACAATCCACTGACATACAGACCAGTAATTCATATACCCTATTAGTTTGGAGAAACCAGTAATTTATTACTAAATTATACTTTCTATACTTGACACACACGTTGATTATTTGTCTCTGTTGCACCAAGATATGATCCCTTTAGAGACAGAGGTATTCTCTACAATGTGAATATAGATTACTTTACAGCATAAAGTGTTGAAAGATTCTGTTTTGTTCTTTAACTTTTGAGTGACTGTCAAAAACGGATGTTTCTTGCAGCAAAAGGAAAAAAGTGTTTGATCTAAGAAGGAAACGTTTCTCTGAGTAAGAACTGACATATTTAAAATGGCATAAAAGTAAATATTTTTACCCTTATTAAACATTTTTGACATATTTAAAGCCTTAGAATTTGACAGATGGTTACTTTATATAAAATACATACACTTATTTGATTAATTTAGTGAGATTAGGCTGACTTTTGGGAAACCAGATCAAAGATTATAAGTTGACTTAATTATGTGAACAATGACACATTTCTGTTTACACCTAATCCATTTTTTAAAATTTGTTTTTTTATGCAGTGGCAACAGGGGAAAAAGGATCCTCAGTTGCTTTGTTATCAGTCTTCAGTCTACTCACTGCTAGCAGCCAATACAGTGACAATAGTTGGCCAAGCATTAATTTAAAATGACAAACACATTGGAATTTATATTATGCCAAGAAGAAACTTGTATGGTTTTTGCTGACTTCCTTCCCTGGAGAGCCCGTCATGGTACTTTGAGCCTGTCTTGTTAGACTAAAGCTGACGATGGTGAACTCGGCATTACATCTGAATTGAGTCTCTCCATCATTCACGAGAAAAAAGCAACGAGCCGGATGTAGAGCTCAGTCTACTGAATCCTTTATAGTATTGATATCCTCAGGGATAAGACAACATCAGCACCGGGATAGATTATGGTGTATTGACATTGCCATTTCCCTTCAAGGTGCCTGCATTTTATTTTATGGGTGTAAACATATTGCAAGGTTTTCTCATTATATTGAAGGAGTACAGTGTAACCTTGGAACAATGTAAGTGCGTATGAACTGTGTATCGGTATTAATCATGCATTTATTCCTAAAGCAATTCACTTTCATTGATCAATGAGAAAAGGAAGAACACAATGAACAGCTACTCTGCAGAACTTTTAATCTACTGCTTTGTCGCTGTGCAGTTTCAGGTAGTCACTGCAGAGGAGGCACTGCTTCGGTGCTCACATTCACACATAGAGCCGGTTTAGCCAATTAAACTAAGCGTGTGTCTGGACTCTGGGAGGAATCTGAGGTGCCTTGAGAGAGCCTATGAAAGCACAAAGGGAACAAGCAAATTTGACACACATCCCAAAGATGTGTGTCAAATTTTAAAAAGATAAACTGCAAAGGCTCTACTGCATATATAGTAAAGACAGCTAAAGCTTTTTAGTGTTAGCTAATCAAGAAAATAACAGGCAGATTTAACCAGTAATAAAACTTGGATGAGTTTTGTAATTCTGTTTGCATGTATTTTATTTATTGCCGCCTTTAACTGCGCCTCAAATAATATCACACGTTTCCTGCATGTGTGTTAATTATATAGTGTGTGGTGTTATGTCTTTTACAAAAACGAGTCAAAACGTAAAAAACACAAGAAGCTACATCAACACACTACGCAAAAAGCTGGCCAAAGAAACAAGCTGAAAAATCGAGCTGCACACAAAAACAGGCAAGCAATCATGCAATCAGAAGCCTGGACTTTCCGATATTTCCAGTGTTTGTTATCTTAACTCCACTGTTTGCAAATATCTCTCAAAATCATGTCCAAATACATAAGCTGTAGATAAACAATGCATCTTATCCAGCAAACGTTTCAGCTGTGAAGGTAAATTCCCACTGCACAGCCACACTTGTGTGCAACTTGGTCAGTCGGCTAGCAAGATTTGGCACCTTAGTGATGCTGGAGACTTTTCCATCATTAGCCTGCGGCGTTAACGTTGTGTGGATTGTGATTTACAGTTTATTGCAAACGTAATGGGATTTTGATCAGAAATGTAATCATGTAAACATGTACTAGAAGTGTTTATCTACTTAGATTCCCTGTTTTTACATGTTCAAATAGAAGGTTTTCAATTTTACCAAACAAAAAATTTGCCAAATAATGATTTTAAAAATAGTGTGTGTGTGTGTGTGTGTGTGTGTGTGTGTGTGTGATGGTGGTGTATATATCTATATTTTTATTATTGCTGGGGTTTTGTTTTGTTTTGGAGGTTTTTTTGTAACTAACTTGTAACTAACGCAGTAGTAGAAGAAATGACCTTCTCAGGAGATGCTGAGATAATAGAATAAAAGTAAAATAGCTGAGAAAAATCACGCTTTGCTTTACTCCCCCCCCCTCCCCCCCTCCTCCTGCTCTGGAGGCACTGAGTTGTGAAGCAGTCCCGCTGGTGAAACTGAACTACCCAGGAGAACTACCCTGTGTTTTTGATGGAGACAGGCATGCTATCAAAAAATATGTCAAAAACTACCTTTGGTGTGCCCACAGTGGTCAAAGCAACACATTTGGCCAGGATTTTCATTTCCCCTGCTAAAAGGGGATTCCCCTGACCAGTTAACAGAACATGGTACAAAATGGGCAGTCAGCAGTACATCAAACCCAGGAGTGTCTCAGAGGTAGTGGCGGGTCTGGGACAGTGTGCTTGTTTGTTATGATTTTGGGGAAAAGAAATGCTTTTGGCTTAATCTGCCTGTCAGGGAATTATACATTATTCTCAGGTAAAGGGGTTTACAGCATTTGCCAAATCTTGGAACGTAGACTAACACATGATATTTTTCACTGAATATAGGCAAAACCTGACGGATAAATTAGAGCAAAATCTCAGTCTAAGTGTGGCTCTCCTCACAGAAAACCTCTTATCAAATAAAATGATAAGTTGTGTTCAAAGAGAAATTGTCTTAAAGAGTCGGATGATTTAGAAATATATTAGTCTCAGGATGTTTTGGGATTTTCTTTATTTAGATTTTTGCCTGCAATGTGAACAAAAACAACAGTCGCAAGCCTTTTTCTATACAGAAAACAGATAACGACCATAAAGTTGTCAAAGGCCAGTTTTTTTTAGTGGATTAAATATTTTGTTGATGTAGCATTCAGTAAAATGACTGATTTTAAATAGTCAGAACAAGGACATGTCCAGAGGTTTTGACAGAAATGTGAATGTAATAAGATGTCCATGGATGGCAGTGTGGAGCTCTAACAAAAGCAGAGTCTGGTAAATGTGCATGCACCTTTTGTTCACAGGTGTGGTGCATAAAACCACCCCATGGGAGACCATTCTCAGTGTTGACATTTTCATGGGTGGAACTACAGAGAGACGAAGACAAACTCATGAATAGAAATAAGTGTTTGTATGGATTATTGTACTGAATGTGAATGGCCCTAAATGAGAGTGAAACAGAGAAAGAAAGACAAGAATGAGTGAACATAACTGATATAGAAACATGCAATGAAAGGAAGGCAAAGTCCTAGCAGACTGCAACCTACTTACCCTCTGTAAAAACAATTAAAGTGCACAAGTGTTACTACATGTTCACTGAACTGATTTGTTCACTGAACAAATCAGTTCAGTAAACTGATTTGTTCACTGAACATGTAGTACACAAAGAAAATATGAAGATAAACAATCTGAGAATCTGGGAAATTAAAGGCAATCAAACCCTGTTTGTAAGAAAACTTGATCAGTCTCAGCACAATAAGCAATAGACAACGACTGCATATAAATGCATGAAATGCTTAAATCAGGATGATCAAATCATCATTTTAAATGTAATGGCAGCAACACATTTCAAAGTTTAGACAGAGCCATGTTTACGACTGTGTAGCATCCCCTCTCCTGTTAACAGAGGATTCTAGCTGCTCAGCCATCTCTGTCATATTTCTTATTTCATGACTGTTCATGATTGTAGGATCCGTACCTTACAACATAAAGAGCCTTGAGTGACTGTGATTCTGATTTGGTTCATTTCAATAAAAGTAAATTGAAAACTAATGCATCAAACATTTTCAATTGGAGGTCTGGATTGCAGGCAGGCCAGTTCAGTCCTAGACGTTTTTACTGTGCAGGGATGCTGTTGTAATAAATGCAGTACTGCATTTAGCATGGTCTTTCTGAAATATGCAAAGCCTTCTTTGAAAAAGAGGTTGTCTGGATACGAGCGTATGTTGCTCTAAACCCCATGTATACCTTTCAGCACTGGTATCTTTCCTGATGTGCAGTTTTTTCCAGATTTCAATCTTTTCTTCAGAGAAACTCTGCCTGAGATGCTCTTTCCAAACACAGTCACCTTACTGACCTGTTGTCAGTTAATCAGATAAGTTGCAAAATATTCCTTATTATTATTTTATATTTTATATTTTTCCTAAATAAAAATATTTTAAATTTGCAGGCATTTGAGACGTGGCCATACAGAAAGACTCTGAGGATACCTTGGACAGCTAATCGTGTAAACGAAAAAGAGAAATTGTCAATCCCATCAAGATGGCAATGAAACATAAATACTTTGGCCACACAGTGCGAGACAATAAATCCCCTCTGCTACAATAACACGTAAAGGGTGAAATCAGGGACGATGTGGCCTCAGTTACAGAAGAATATCCTTGCTCTTACATTTAGGCTGAACACACTGTTCATAAAGGCAATCAACAATAAACACATCATGCTGCTGATAACCAGTGCTCTTTAAGGAAAGGCACTTGATTAAGTTAAGTACTGACATTCACTATTCTATGGTTCACCAGTCTTGTTTGTATCATTGACTTGTTTTTATGTTTTTATCATTTTGTTTTTTTTTTTTTTTTTTTTTTGGCCTGTCCCGTTTGGCTCTTTTGCATCAGAATTGTTGTCTAAAGGCAAAGAAAGATGCCCAACGGATTTACTTTACCAAACTGACCATCCCAGCCTTGCAGTAATGGTCCATTTGATTCACCTTTTATTGTTTGTTTTATTTTCACTTACTGAATACGGGACAGACTTGACTGGGGGAAAGAAGGGGAGAAAGAAAGAGGGAAAGAGAAACAGCTGAGAAGAGGGACGGGGGAGAAGGGCAAAAGACAAAAACCAACAGAACGGGCAGAGAAAAAAAATGCATATATCAATCACCTGGATCACCTGCTGAGAAAGAAAAAAGAAAGCAAGCAGAAGAGAACAAGAGTAATAGAATAAACAGCATCACAATGATATATGGGAATATGACAGTAAATACTAAATGTTAAACATTATTGTGCAGCACATAAGATCAACAGAACACAGTGTGCTTTGAGGTAGGAGCCAAAAAGGGTGTAGTTTGTGGGTGTGATCACCCGTGTGTACACCTGTGAGCATGGACGCGCTTGTTTTTTGTTTTTTTAAAAGGTTCCTTCATGTAATAATCTGCTAGAGGGTGTGGGGGGGCCACAGCCCCGTCCTCCAGGGTATGAAGCAGGTGTGGAGGAGATCAAAACTCCAGACATCCAGAGGCCCCCAGAACACAAGAGACCAAGGAAGACCAACAGAGGGGCAGCTGCGCCACTGTCCCGGAAAGAGCTGAGGAGAGTCCCAGATGAGGGCTCACTCAGCAGCCGCGGAGCAGAAGCCAGGGGGAGTTGCAGTGACGCGCCCGTGAGCTCCGCCGGCAGCCAGCTGCGCCTGAGTGACCGAGCCCCAGGCCGAGAGGCCGGGGGCACCCCACCTCCGAAGTGGCCCGAGCGAGCCCCAGGCTCCAGGCCCCGATAAGCGGCCGCCAAGGAGTGAGCCGGTGTGTACCTGGACGCCTATTCCCGGACACAAAGAACCACCAACGCACCGATGTCTGAGGGGGTCCGCCACTGGCAGGGGAAGTGGTGGTAGGGGGAGATAGGCCTCCAAACCTTGGAGGGCCTAAGATGTCCCCAGAGAGGTGGCGTCTGATACCCAGCCTGACATATAGACACAGACATACAGGCACACACAGACACAAACATCCATTCCCCCCCTCATGCTCTCATATACACTCACTCCACACTCAACCAACGTGGAGACAGACATAAAGAGACGTTGTACACACGATCACACTCCCCAAGCGTACTCTACAAACCGGGTCTAGGTGCCCTCGCCCCTGGAGGGGGGAACTGCACCCAGACCCAGGTGGTGTTACCCTTTTCCCTGCGGTGGGGGGAGGCAGACCGCCCCGACTCCGCAGCAGCAGGAAGGCTCCACACTCCAGACCGCAGTCGGACGGCCAACTCCTCCTCCTAGTCCTAGCCCCCCTGCTCCAGCAGGTCGCAGAGAACGGGGGTGAGAGAAGACTCCGAACCTCCCTCCACCCGCTCATTGTAGTGTTGATGCATGTGTGTTCTAAGGTGCATTTAAAACCCAGGAGGGCTTGGAGCTACCTGCCAGAGAGCAGCAGGTAAGCGCATGGTCCCTCCTGCTAGCCCTCAATGTCTACGTGTATTTAAAATTGAGAGGTGGGCAACGACGCCAGGGGTGAGGTGTACACCCTGATGGTACTTTGGACTCCGTGTATCGTGCCCACCCCCAAGATCCTATATGTATGTGTAATGAGAGTGTGAGTAATGTGAATGTCTAAGTTGTGGGATAAAATTGAGGCAGAGGCAGCCAGAAGGGGACAGAGGGGGGGGTAGCCTCCTCTGCACCCTGGTGACATACCCCTACTCCAAGGCCCTGCATGTGTGGGTGGTTGTGGTGGAGCGGGAAGAGGGAGGCAGCTGGAGATGGGGAGGGAAGGAAGGGAGGGGCAGGTAACCCCTCCCTGGGGCCAGCTCCCCCGCTGACCCCAGTAGGCACCCCCATACTCCGCGACCCGCCAGGGAAAGGGGGCCCAGGCCCATCCAGACCGGGCCCAGTGCAGCAGCGCCCCCCCGGCCCCACAGAGCCCGGGACAGTCCACCCAACCCCACCACAGAGAAAACTGCACCCACCCCACCATCCACTCATCTTCCAGACTACATAAGACAATAAACACCCAGGCTGAGATCTTCCTCCACCTCTCCTGTATCTCCCCCTCCTGCAGAGAGAGTTCCTGAAGAGAGGAAAGCTCCTGCAAGATGTGACAATCTCCCCCACCAGTTGAAGAGCCCCCCAGGTGGCTCGACGCACCGGCGGCACCCTGCTCCAGGGCTGGGCCCCCATGCACCCACCCGCCCACAACCCCGGCAACACACCAACCAGGACCCAAGCCCCCGAGGCCCGGTCCGGGTCCCAGCCCAGAGACGGAGCGCCCCCAGAACCTCACGCCCATCCCGGACCCACCCAGGGGCAGCCAGGCTACCAGGTCAGTAACCCACGTCCGTCAGCACAGACCCTCCCCTAGCCCCGCTGCACGCAGCCGCGAGGAAACAGTCACCGGAGAGCCAACAGAGCCCCTAACCGGACATGAACGCTACCCCGGGTTGAGCCCCCCAAGGAAGATGCCTCCGGGGAACCCCCTGACGCCCTAAGCCTGTCCCTACCCCCACACCAATCACATCAGTGAAGGCGGGACCAAACTATGATCCCCCACCCCCACTAGGTGATGGAGCTGATCAAAGGAGCCCAGAGCAATTGATCTGATGTGGTGGCAGAGGCTGTATCAAGACTAATGTAATCTAATAGATAATTTCTATATTGGTTAGAATTAAGATTATATTTATTTTTCCAGTTCATGAGGACTGTTTTCTTGGCTATGCATAGGGCAGTGAAAACCATATGGGCGATATTCTTTTCTGAAGTGACATTATCTAAGCTGCCCAACAAACACACTAAGGGGGAAGTTGGAATGTTACATTTCAGACACTTTGATAAGTCTTCACATATCTCGCACCAAAACTTCTGAACTGGTGGACAGAACCAAAGAGCGTGGATGTAATTGTCCGGTGAATTGGTTTGGCAGTGTGAGCAGTTGTTGGTAGACGTAAAGCCCATCTTGAACATCCGATGACCTGTATAGTGCACTCTATGTAATATTTTGTATTGAATTAATTGAAGACTGGGATTTCTAATTAGATGAAAGGTTTTTAAGCAAATCTGAGACCAGAAGTTTAGGTCTAAGTTAACTGATAAATCCGCTTCCCATTTTGCAATAGGAAGTGATATTGATTCATCTGTTTTAGAAAGCATTCTGTATATTTTGGATAGTAATTTGGGGGGTTTAAGAGTAAGAAATTGAACCACACTTGGTGGTGTTTGTAGTTCAACTTGACCCGGTTTAAATTTCTTTTTTACTATGGATTTAATTTGTTGATATTCTAAAAATCTTTTCTTGTTGATCCCATATTGTGTAACTAGTCCGTCAAATGGAATAAATTCTGTTCCTTCTAGTATATGTTCTAAATATTTGATTCCTTTATCACTCCAATCTGAAAAGTTTATCATATTATTGTTTTGTAATATGTCAGGGTTGTTCCAGATAGGTGTACGTTTGCATGGGATTAATGAAGACGCCGTCAATTTTAGAAACTCCCACCATGCTGTCAGAGAAGAGCTGATGTTGATGCTTTTAAAGCATTCATGTCGTTGGATGTTTGAGCTGATAAATGGTAGGTCTGAGATCTCTAGATTATTGCAGAGTGCTTGTTCTACATCTAGCCAAGGTTCATCTAAGAGGGTGTGTTTTAGCCATCCTGAGATAAACTGAAGCCTGTTGGCTAAGAAGTAGTGCTGAAAGTTAGGCAGTTCTAGTCCTCCTTTATCCTTGGTCTTTTGTAGTGTTTTTAAGCTTATACGTGCGGGTTTATTTTTCCAAAGGAATTTTTATCATTTTGTAACGAATACAAGATTCATTCATGTAGTCTTGCCAGACAAATTTAAATGCCAGCTGCCTACAGCAACTGAGAATAATAGCTTAATCTTAGCTCTTTTAAATGGAACAAATATGTGCTGTTTCATTGGCTCACATGTCTAAAGATGCAGTAGTAGTCATTCATATTTTAATAAATGAAGAAATCACTCAAATCATCATTGACATTTTATTCTCTATAAATGGTCATAAGTAGGTAACAAAGTTGCAGATATTTGTCATGGAAGTAGAAGCATTGAAGACATGACAAGAGTCAATGCACCTTTTTCTCAAGTTCCTTTGTCATTATATTTGTGAATACATCTGCCAATACAAGTACAGATTTATTTTTGTCACTCAGTAAATCTTCAGCTCTTCAGTTCAGCTACTCGAGGAAAATATGTTCCCAGCGACAAACAATTACTGTAATGTTTTACTTGAATTCAAGCGTGTAAAAGGGGAAGTGTCACGGTCCTGGGTCTCCTGACCCAGCGTTTTTAGTTCTTTGTGATTTTCGTATTATTGTACTTGTGTGTGATTTATTCTATGGCTTCTAGTTTTGATCCCTTGCCCTTCATGTCTCCCTGTGTGCCCCTCTGTGTATCTGTGAGCCCTCGTCTCTCCTTATGTTTTATTCCATGCTTCCCCTGCCCATCATGTCTAAGTTCTCCCCGTGCTCTCTCTTCCCCCTGTGTGCCCTCTATGTATTTATGAGCCCTCGTCCCCTTTCGTGTTTATTCCGTGTCTCCCCTGCCTGTTATGTTGGTGTTCTACTCGTGCTCTCTCTCCTCCTGTCTGAACCTCTGTGCTCCCTGTTTCACCTCTCCCGTCAGTGTTCAGTTCACCCCGCCCTGTCTCGTTATGGCTATCAGTGTCACCTGTGTTCCCCGTGTGTTCCCACTCCCCTCGTTAACCCTCTGTGTATTTCTGTCTGCGTCTCCCTCTGTTCAGCGTGACGTCGTCCCTCATGTTGTGTGGATCTCCCTGTGTCTCTGCGTATGTTAGTTTTTCCCCAGTCTAGTTTTGTATCGCCTATCATCTTCTGTTACGCAATAAAGCTGCCTTTTGAGTTTATTCCCTCGTGCCTGTGAGTCCTGCATTTTGGGTCCTACTCCTGCCTGCCGCACAGCGTTCCATGACAGTACGACGTCACCAGACATGGACCCAGCAGGCTCCTCCCGGGAAAGCGATTTGGCCCGCATCTTCAGCCTGTGGGAGCGAGTTTCCCACGCCTCGGACATTAAAGCAATGTCCATTGGGATAAACGCCATCGAGGCAATTCTCAAGGGGAATCCCCATCTTCACGAGCTCTCAGGATTTTCGGGCCTACTGTCCAATCTGCAGAAAGCCAAGGAGACAGTACAAGTTCGCGAGCTCGTCATACCGCAACAGCGACCGCCACAATCAGGAAACGTTTCCACGCTGCTGCCACTGGACTCCTCTCCATCCACCCTCCACTCTGACTGTCACTCACCCGCTGCTTTTCTCGCAGCAATGTGGTCGGAGGATGAGGAGCCGGCCGTGATCTCTCCGTCGTTGCCGGTTTCCTCCATCACCGCACCTCCGGCTTCCCGAAGAAAACGGCATTCACGCCGCCGACGCGCCACCCCACAGCCGGACATTCGGCCTTCTAATTCACCTTCTGTGCTGCCAGAAGCTCAGTTAGCTCCCTCGCCGCCACCCGCAGCTCCGTTAGCTCCCTCGCCGCCACCCGCAGCTCCGTTAGCTCCCTCGCCGCCACCCGCAGCTCAGTTAGCTCCCTCGCCGCCACCCGCAGCTCAGTTAGCTCCCTCGCCGCCACCCGCAGCTCAGTTAGCTCCCTCGCCGCCACCCGCAGCTCAGTTAGCTCCCTCGCCGCCACCCGCAGCTCAGTCTCCAGTGTCCCCAGTGCAGTCTCCGGTGTCCCCAGTGCAGCCTCCTTTAGCACAGTCACCCACTCAACCACCAGCACCACAACCGTCACTACCTCTAGTTCATTCCCCTGTGAAGTCATTAACTCCACCCTCACCACCACCGTTACTACAGACATCAGCTCAGTCCCCTGTGCAGTCATTTACTTCTCCACCGTTAGCAGCTCAGGTCCCCGTGTGTCCAGCAGCTCAGGTCCCCGTGTGTCCAGCAGCTCAGGTCCCCGTGTGTCCAGCAGCTCAGGTCCCCGTGTGTCCAGCAGCTCAGCTCGCACCTGAACCTTTGGCCCAGTTCCCCGTAGCAGTGCGGTTTTCTAGCCAGCTTAACATTGAGCCCGGGGTCCCTATCCTCTCTGGCTCTACTTCAGCTCCTGCTGGAAGCTCGGATGAGCTCATCCAGGACTCCGCGGCTCCCACGCCGCCATCTACCTCGTCCGCTGGGGGTTCCAGTGAGCCCGGCCAGCACCTCCCTGTCTCCGCTGGAGGGTCCGAGAGGCCCGTTCAGCCTCCTGTCTCCGCTGGAGGGTCCGAGAGGCCCGTTCAGCCTCCTGTCTCCGCTGGAGGGTCCGAGGGGCCCGTTCAGCCTCCTGTCTCCGCTGGAGGGTCCGAGGGGCCCGTTCAGCCTCCTGTCTCCGCTGGAGGGTCCGAGGGGCCCGTTCAGCCTCCTGTCTCCGCTGGAGGGTCCGAGGGGCCCGTTCAGCCTCACGCCGCATCAGCTGGAGGGCCCGAGGAGCCTGTCCAGCCGCCATCTGCGACCGCCTCGTCATCACCTGGCCCGGCTACATCCGCCTGTGCTTCTGCTACGCCTGGCCCGGCCTCAGCCTCTGCAACCTCGCCTGGCCCGGCCTCAGCCTCTGCAACCTCGCCTGGCCCGGCCTCCGAGCCTTCGTCTGCCGCAGCCTCCTCTTCCGAGCCTTCGTCTGCCGCAGCCTCCTCTTCAGAGCCTTCGTCTGCCGCAGCCTCCTCTTCAGAGCCTTCGTCTGCCGCAGCCTCCTCTTCAGAGCCTTCGTCTGCCGCAGCCTCCTCTTCAGAGCCTTCGTCTGGTCCGGCATCCTCATCAGCTGCCTCGTCTGGTCCGGCATCCTCATCAGCTGCCTCGTCTGGTCCGGCATCCTCATCAGCTGCCTCGTCTGGCCCTGCGCCCACCGGGCCATGGCCGGCACGCCTGGGACTGGAGGGCCGCCGCTGCCGTCCGCGCGGTCGGCCTCCTGAACTGCTCCGTCGTCTCCTTCGCCGCCGCCGCTGCCTTGCGCACGGCCGGCCTCCTGAACTGTTTCCGCGTCGCCGCCGTTGCCTTGCGCACGGTCGGCCTCCTGAACTGTTTCCGCGTCTCCGCCGTTGCCTTGCGCACGGTCGGCCCCCTGAACTGCTCTGTGTTTTGGGTTGTTTTCTTGGGCTCCGGTGTTTTCTGTGCTCTTTGTTTTCTGTTCCGAGCCCTCCGTCCTGGGCCCCCGCCGCCCGCCCTGGGTTGTTTTCTGTTTGGTTTTGTTTTTCTGTGTTTGGGCTGTCTGGAGCCAGCCCTTGAGGGGGGGGTACTGTCACGGTCCTGGGTCTCCTGACCCAGCGTTTTTAGTTCTTTGTGATTTTCGTATTATTGTACTTGTGTGTGATTTATTCTATGGCTTCTAGTTTTGATCCCTTGCCCTTCATGTCTCCCTGTGTGCCCCTCTGTGTATCTGTGAGCCCTCGTCTCTCCTTATGTTTTATTCCATGCTTCCCCTGCCCATCATGTCTAAGTTCTCCCCGTGCTCTCTCTTCCCCCTGTGTGCCCTCTATGTATTTATGAGCCCTCGTCCCCTTTCGTGTTTATTCCGTGTCTCCCCTGCCTGTTATGTTGGTGTTCTACTCGTGCTCTCTCTCCTCCTGTCTGAACCTCTGTGCTCCCTGTTTCACCTCTCCCGTCAGTGTTCAGTTCACCCCGCCCTGTCTCGTTATGGCTATCAGTGTCACCTGTGTTCCCCGTGTGTTCCCACTCCCCTCGTTAACCCTCTGTGTATTTCTGTCTGCGTCTCCCTCTGTTCAGCGTGACGTCGTCCCTCATGTTGTGTGGATCTCCCTGTGTCTCTGCGTATGTTAGTTTTTCCCCAGTCTAGTTTTGTATTGCCTATCATCTTCTGTTACGCAATAAAGCTGCCTTTTGAGTTTATTCCCTCGTGCCTGTGAGTCCTGCATTTTGGGTCCTACTCCTGCCTGCCGCACAGCGTTCCATGACAGGAAGAGAGAAAGCCCTTGTGTGCGTTAATCTGTGTATCTGTGAAAATGTGTGGGTTAGCGCTTATTTATGTCATGGTATTTCTTGCCGGGTATTTGAGCATTAGATATGTCGCATGTACAGCAGTGACCTGTAATGAAACGGCAGACTGCAGAGTGCCATGGTAATTACAGCAGTGTAGCATGGTCGATTGCACCTGTTACCCAAGTGTTGCAAGTGAATGGTAAATTCCGTAGGATGGTTCTGACTTAAGATGAATTGTTTACCAAATGTGTCTGTGTGAACTAGAAAGGCACAGAGAGTCCACAAGCTCCTATAAATCTGGTAATATCCCTCTCAAATACTAGTGACAAGGGACCAGACGCGCATTTATGTTAAGACGGGTAAGTGGTAAGATTTTTGTCAGGGAGCAAGTGAGAACAGAGAACTTGTACTACAAAGCAAGATTTGGGACTTAGCAAGGTGACTTCAGGTTAAACCTTGGATTATCAGTGTTTTGAAAGAGTTTCACTTCTTACCAGGTAACTTATGTGGCACACCTATGTTTAAGATGTTCACACATAGTAAGAAGGTCCGGGTTGTCTGATCTTTTTGGGGATCATCTAAAGCCTTTATCTTTTCATGATTCTTTCAGTGAGAATTTATATTCACAGTTAGATTTACTGTCACTCAACATGTTAAAAACGTGAAAGAACGAAAAAAAAAAATTCTTAGGCCAGAATTACAGGATTAATTCATGTAATGCATATTTAACCTCTCTTTTTCTTTTTTTGTAACAAAACTAAAGTTTGCTCTTCATTCGTTATATACATTCACGTATTTAACAAGTTTGCATCTGCACATCTTCCAAGTACTCCTACAGCTAGATTAGGAAACCCTGGATCAACTTGATAACCAAAGGTTTGTGAGTGCTTGGACCAGTTACAGCTCTGCATGTAAGTGAAGCTAGAAAAGGACAAGATATTGTGGGTTTGCAACAGTCAATATATTTCATGGTATATAATAACAGGGGTAATATATTTCATGGAGACCACAGAAAAAGTAGAATTTATGTGTCTAAACATTTAGAAAGGTCAGCAAGGTTCACCATTATTCAAAATCAGAAAGGGAAAAACAAGGAAGTGAAAATACAGGAAATAAATAAATATATTTCTAAATTTATTATAACACACTATGTTAAACTCCAGACAAGGGATTAAACAGGCATCCAACATGTCCTTGTCCTGAGTTGGCCTCTTTACTTGATGTGGACTGGTGCATAACAACTGCATTAGATGACTCTAAGGCTCTTTAATTTTTTTTTCCCTGAAAGACTCATTCCATTCAAATCCAATATCAAAGGCTTGTTCATTAAATGTTAAGTATGTGTCTAGTAATTCTAGTGATCTTTTTAAAATCTATTTTTAGACATATGGGACTACATTTGTGCAGTTATTGTATCTCCTAGGCCAGCAGTCTTCTTGTGTTCAGACGAACTTGAAAAATCTCATTCAGACCTTTTTTTGTTGTTTTTGAAACGGATGACAGGCAGAGTTTTCCTACTGGTCTACCAAAGCAAAAAACCAATTCTACCCTTTGCAGTCATCCTTTAAATGACCTCCACCTTGTATCTGCAGTTGGCTATTGTCTGTGGAAGTAGGCTTAAGTACATTCGCACTCAGGCCCATCAAAATAATATTTAACTGTGTTTATCTGTTGTCATGGCCCGGGTGAGTGCAGGGTTTTTCCACTCCGCTGGGCTCCACCTTCAGGCAGAGACTCCAATCAGCTTCTACACCTGGTTCCAATCAAGTCACCAGCATATAAGACAAGCACTCACAACAGACCTCTGCCAGATCTTCTGCTAACTCACGTCAGTGCTAGGCCACCAAGCCCTTGTGAGAGCCCTTAACAATTGCATTTCTCCTCACTGTGTTTTCTTTGTCCTAGGACCCACCTGGCAGTCACGCTTCCTGTTCATGTTTTGCTTTTTAGCAAGGTAGAGCCATGCAGACATTGGTAGCAATACCTGGAGTACAACGCATTGCCTGTGTTTTGGGGGGTGGGTTTCACTTAAAAATACTACTGGAACATGTTCTTGAGTCTAATCAGTAATCTATACTACAGTGGTAGGCCAGATTAAGAACTCTGTACTTTTACTGCTGTTTAGATGGATAGTAGAGTGGATTAAAGTGAACCTGAAGGCAGCTGAAAATTTTAATAACTTGGTTTTCTGGACTTTCTGCTTCAAATGGAACAGAACATAAAGTAAATGTAGAGCATGTAGAACATTTCTGAACAAATTAAATAAATGACTAAAGGAGGATAAAGACATTCATTTCTATAAGCTAAATATAAAAGACTCAAGGTCAAATGAGAAGAACAGATTGCGGTAAAAACGGCTAACATATTTTCTATAAGTAACTCTGGTAAACGAGTATCAGCATCAAAGGTGAGCACTGTGTTACATAGCTGCCGTTTTCAGAGTGCATGCTGTTGTTCAGCAGTCTCTTTTTGTCTCGTGAATAATCAGATGATGTCAAGATATTTTATAGATTTCTATTGTTGTTAATCCTCTGCGGGTTCTTTCTGTCCTCTGCTGCTTCGATGATCTGCTTACAAGTCAGCGAGGTATAAGAAGGACAGACGTGGGAGTGTGTACGTGCACTCTCCCTCAGACCTCCACAACCCACACAAAGCTACATCCTGTGCATCTTGTACACACACATTTTACTTACAGTCTTTACAGATTGAGGAGCAGGTGAGGTTTGCATTTATTTGAGGCTGATGCTGCGGATGCTCCCAATTTCTCTCTGTCACCCTCAGCCACACACTCGTACATTCGCTCACTCTCCTGCACACACACATACACAGAGTGTGGTCCATCAGATGGCTTGCATGAATGATGATCTATCACAGCTACAGATATTGAATCAAGGTGTTATCTCATGAATCCCTGAGGTGTTTCTGTTTGTTTATAGGCAGAGTCGGGTCTAATAATACATGGCCCCTGCAGCAGCGTTATTAATAGACAATCTGGATGAATATTAGTGGTGTTCAATCATTGACAGTGGCCAGAGGCCAGAGAAATTTGGATTCTCATTATTCTTTTTAGTCAAACATAAATACACAATAAGATTATATCAAAATGAATTATCTTGGCTTATCAGGAATAAAAGCCCAAACTTCTTGCTACCAAGTCTTTCTATATTTGTCTTTTTATCCACACATCTGCTGCAATTCTGACAATGAACAGATGGAAGAGTCACATTAAACTTGCAGAAAAGAATCCAGAACACATCAATTTTCCAAGACAAAAAAATGTGCTATTTGTCTGCATGTGCCACTGTGCCATTGGATAAATACAGTCAACCCCAAGAAGCTCTGAACTGCTGTAGGAGGAAGACTATGTAAATGTGTGAAATGGCTTGGTAAATGGTGATGTACTTAGGCAAGAAAATGTTGCCTGTGAAATCATCCACTGATGCCTCCCGCTGTGGACACAAAGTTGTGGGAAAATGGTCAATTAGCAGATAAATCAGCTATCGAAATATTAACAAAGAAATTCTACCAAGGAATTACCAGAATCACCAACTCTATCTCATATGCTATTTAAATTCGATCTTTCTAACTTTGATGTTAAAGTAAAGAGAGAAGGTTAAGGACAGGAATGTCACGGAGGATCAATGAGGAATACGTCGCCACAGATGTTTCACGCATTAGAAATCCACAAGGCTCAACATATTCTGACATCCCGGAGGGCCTTCCTACCCACCCTCTTTGTAAATGTGCTCTGAACATTGAATAGAACGATACCCGGCCACACAAGGGATTTTGAAAATGAAAATTACAGTTAAACTCCTTGAAGTCAAAATGATTCATGAGTATCAAGTCACTTTAAATTTTCACGAGGAAGCACTCGAATAAGAAAAATCCTGGAAGACTTAAAGAACACTCACGAAGATAAAAATCAGCTGACTCTGTTAACAAAACAAATTTCAGATGTATGTTAAGCACGAGGTTTACAGCTGATGTAGATTTAATTAATTCTCACTATAGTTGAAATGGCTTATTTATTAATTTGGCAATCAGAGGATCGAGCAAAAAGCAGCACGATGTACGCTCAGCTGTGTTAACTGCTAACATGCTGACATGGCCACAATGGCAATGTTAAAAAGCTGACCATAATCTTTAAGACTATACTTACCATTTTCATTTATTATGCTTATGTATACTAATGATTGCAAGACAGACATTAAGTACAATTAATAGGTATACAACTAGTGGACGTTACAAGTCTAAGATGTAATCCGGGTTGTCTTATTCTTATTCTGTGCTTCACCTTGTTATTGCCCTGTTTGTCTCTCTCTGCAGGTCTGTCTGTCCAAGCATGGTGCCACGTTCCTGCCTGTCTGGCCAATCATCTGGTATACCTAACCAGCACATCCACTCATTAGGACCCAGCAGGATTTATACCTTCACAATTGTCTGACAAATTGTTCAGTACTTTTTCCGGCACTACAGCCGTGTTCGTGTTAGACTTGCGTCTTCCTTGTGTTGTTTTTTTGAACTCTGCTTTGACTAATGCTTGTTTTTGAACACCCACCAGTCGGCCTTTGCTCTTCGCTTCCTTCACTCATCACAGCTTTGTTCTTTAGCCAATCTCCCCAATGCTTTTCAGCCTCTCGCCTGCACCAGGCAGCTTCCATTATCTCAGACCACAGGTCCAACCAATAAACCATGTTTTACTGTGATCTTTTTACTTCCTGAAATATGAATTATGTTTCACTTTTGTTCATTTCTTCACTATTTGGCCCTCCTGATGACTCTGCTTGAAAATTATTACAATTTCCACTGAAGAGTTTTGGGGGTTGATAGTCTCAGCTGTCAAAAAAACACACACAAGAAGCTTTTCATGTATTCGTTCACTGCTTGTTTTGACTACTCTGTTCTATACTGCATGTAGAAGTACACCTGGCACGTGTCATATTGGACCAACCTTTGATCTTGTATCCCAAATCAGTGCTCACAGTAGTGGTCAGGGGTAGGGGAGGACAGCCAGAGGCGATCCTGCTGGCTACTCTCTTCTCTGGCAAACTTGCAATGTCAAGTCTATAAAAAAGGTCCCGGTAAAAGCTAACATTGTGCGAACCAGAGGCATTTGTCTGAATTACAGCCCAGTGACATACAGTAACTTTAGGAGAGAACGGAGATAAAACTGAGAAATGATATCTAACAAGAGATTTCACTGACTGTGTAAAAAAAAAAAAAAAAGTCAACCAAATTAAATATCATTTTCGATCAAATGCCTCACACCTACACTGATGCACAGCAGATAGAGATAAGAACAAGTAGAGGAGAAAGCACCGATAGGCAGATATCCCACTGATAGGAATACAAAAGGATAAATCGATCAGCTTGTCCTCATTTTCCTGCACACAGGAGTGAACAAGCAATCTTCTTTTGCTGTCCATACCTGTGGGTTGAAACGCTCCTGGGTTCAGATGCATAAAACTTGTGGCTAAATTCCTCTGTAGGTATATGGACTAAAATGTATGTATGTGAAATGTAGAGTATTCTTTTTGTCAGATCTATAAACCACACACTTGATTCTGTTTGCCAAATATTAATCACTGTGAAACTATTACCTCTATTTCCATAAGTTGAAGTGAAAACAGCCTTTAACTTGCAATTTCATATTAACACCTGAGCAGTAGTTGGAAGTAATGAAGTACAAATACTTCATTACTGTACTTGAATAGAATTCTTAGTTAACTGTACTTTGAGTATTTTTTTTCTTATAATTTTTTTACTTTTACGCCACAAAGTTTTGCACACAAATCTCTACTTTCTACACTTTGCATTTTTTAAACAGCCTTGTTCCTTTAGGTTTAAAGCTTTTCAGGGAAGTTACTGATTATTTTGCATTACTGCGTGTTTTCAAGCATCAAAGCAATTCAAACCTAAATGTCACACACTTTGTCTGCAAGCTAATCATAGATGATGGAGAAAGTTGTTTGAAAAACAGGACACCGGTTGCTGAGGTTAGGTGTTTATATTGTGAAACGTCCTGCAGGTATACTACCCTTGTGTTATTCTAAGGTTGCATGAAATTACTGGTTAGTTTACACTAGTTAGTTTGCAGCACTTTATATAAGATGCTGGATTGGTGCGGAGCGGCTATGGTGCTCACGGTCAGTGTTGGGTAACATCAAGGATATGCCACGTTTCCAACATCAATTTATATTTAAACTAATGATCAGACCAGCATCATGAAAATTATAGCTCATGTAACATTTGCTTATATCCTGCTAAATTCAGTTGGTTAAATCCACAAAGTGCAGCAGCACAGGTCAGCTGATCACATCCTGTACCCAAATCTACTGGAGCTCACAAAAGACGTTGTTGTGACTTATTTCAAAATGAATCATCACACTGCACCTGATCTTCCCAATATGGTGTTTAAATATGTAGACGTACCCATATAGTAGATGGGTAGCTAACGGCAAACAGAGCTACGTTTTAAAATTCCCCTTTGTTTGTTTTTTATCTGCTCATGTTCTACATAATGGAAGTTCAAGCTGACTAAATTCATTACAGGTTAAATTGAAATAACATTTCCTTTCCACTATATTAATGTTATTTTTATACTATATTAATTACATTATATTCAGTTAAGCTGGATAGTAAATGGGTTATAGAAATGTCATTTAAAAGGAAGGTTACTATTTTCTTTTGACTTTGTGTATTTCAGATCCTGTACTTATTCACTCATACTTGAATCAGTACTCATACACATATTTGTACTTCTAGCTATGTGATGAATGTGTGCTCTTTTGCACCTTTGCCTTAGAATGCTTTAGCTATCATCAGACGTGTCAGTGACAAGAGCAGAAGAGTAACATCTGTAACAATCAGTAACACAGCAGCTGTCATATATGTCATAACTTTCATGACCATAATTCAGAGCTGTGGTTCATCAATGAATGTGAATTTATTCAGTGTTCATACTGAAAAAGACTTTAAAAGACAAACATTTTATTTTATTTCCATTTCAGATTCTGGCATGCAGATTTCAATAAAACAATAACACTGTTGTACTATGAGTACCATGTGCATAATTCCCACCACATCATGTCAGCTGCATCTGCTTTTTATTTTATAAATGCCGGTTTATTTACAGAATCACTTATGCATGCGTGTGTGTGTGTAAATATACCAAGCCCTGAGAGTTATAAACAGATCGACAGGCAAAAGCTTCAACACTGAAATAACTTCCGTTTGAAAGTCACTTCAGTGCTTTATTTTTAAGGCACTAATTATGGTGGCCTAACATTTCCTTTTGTTAACTGATTAGTGTGAATGATCTGCGAGATGCTTTTGTGTTTACACTTCTATGTGAAGTCTGACTCAAGAAAACAAGCTTGAACATCCTGAGCCACACTTTTGTCCAAATACAATATCATTGCACATCCATAACAAAGAAAACCAGAGATAAAGTTGGATGTCAGCTCCAAGCAGAGGAAAACCAAGAGTTCTTTTAAGTTGCTTCTTGAGTCTTACTGCTCAAGATTCTTGGTTTTCTTCAGTGATGTTTATCTGTGTATGAATGTGCTTGGAAAGAAGAGGCTGAAGTTCACAGAAAACGGTGATATATGAGAGAGTTTTGCAAGTTTGTCCGATAGCTAATATATGGACAGAGCCCCAGTCTCTCTATAGAAAACACGCACACACACATTTATGCACACATTAAATAATGCAGATGGTATTATTGCAGAGGCCTGCGTTTTGAATGAGCTTTGGGAAGAGGGAATATATGGCCAACAATTGACAGTGAGGTTTGAGGCGTCTGTGCCGAAAAAGCTGCTGGGTGGAGATAAAATAATAATACAAAAAAATAATCATAAGCTGGGGGTCACATAAAGAGCATAAAGATCTGAAGGGAAAACATGTACAGTATGTACCAAAAATATAACTGCATAATGATGACACTGTGATATTCTACTGTGTAATATTTTATACACAGGCATATGCATAAGGCATGGTGCACTCTAAAGGTTAGCATTTTATCATTCCCAATGTCGTTTGTTTGTTTTTTAATGACCTCTGTCAAATTTGTATGTTTTAATGATCACCCCCCCATCTCAGTGGAAAACATTAACATTTCTCCTTTACCTTTTAATGGGAATTCATAAGTGAAAGAATCCAATAGCATTTACTGTAGGCTACTTAATAACCTCACAATGAATAATTTTCATGTAGATTTTTGGCACCAGAAGTACAGTTTCATGAAGCTCGTCAAAATAAAAAGAATTTCATTACCAAGGTTGACAAAAAGTTTTAGTTGTTGGGTTGTGAAACAAAATGCTTGTCATGTTGAAATATGTTGCTCATCATCTATTCATGTTTTCCTTCCCATACTGTAAAACACCATTATTAGAATTTCATGTGCGATTTAAATAATAATAACGACGAGGAATACAGCCAATAGACTGAAACTGATTAAAGGGCAAGCCTTAAAGTCAATTTGTCTATGTCAATAATTATCTGTATACATGGTATTCTAGTGGCTACCTAAGGTAACGGTTAACAATACATTTGACTAACATGAGGAAAGCTCCCTGATTCTCAACCAGGAGGAGACACAAATCCTTGCGAGAGTTGCATCTGACATAAAACGCTGTCAAAGAAAACATGTGGTTACATTTGCTACGGTAACCCCATGTGAATAAAGGAACAGCTTAGAGTATCCATCAATAAGGTGTTTTTTTTAAGTTATGAAGTGAAAATAACAAGCACATTTTTAAAAAACAGCATGAAGTTCATATTTTTTTTATTTTTTTTAAACGCACGAAACATATCAGCTGTTTATAACATGAAAGGGAAAACACACTGTTAATTAACACTTACGTGACCTGTTTGCTGTGAACAGTGGGATAGAATCGCCTCCTTTCTTGTGCTAGAGGACTTACAATAACCACTGAACAATCTTTCATTATAGCTCTTATTTGGTTTGCTTGTCACAGAATCATCTTGTTCACGTTACTCAGGACTAGGCTGAGCAAAATTGACTATTTGATTGTAATCCTCATTTCAACAGGGGATTGTACTTGTCAGATAATGCTAGCAAGCTTGGTAGGCAAAGTGCATCCAAAGACTATATACGGATATATCGTAAAGTCACAGATATTTGCTAATTGGTTATAATGTAAAAATAAAATCCTACAATTTCATAAATTTCCCTAAAATATTGATCATATACAGCTTGGAAATGCTGTTAATGCAATTATCTGCACAACAAGCCATATGATATGTGATATAAAACTACAAAGCTAAATGTGAATTCTCCTAAAAGCACCAGCACTACAAATGTTGGAGTTTCAGTTCAGTGACTTAATTTTAGCTCATTTTTAAATATCATTTGAAATGATTGCATGGTCCACGGTTTGTGTTGTTTTTGAGATTTTTCATATTCAATGAAATTGAGTTTACATTTTTCTGTTATAGAAGTGTTTGACGTTTTGAATCATGTGTTTTGTTAAATATATTTTAGATTCTTGTTTTGATGTGATACAATACTAGTAGTGTTGAACCTCAGCTTTTCAGTTTCAAGAGAAAGATTTTAACGCATTTATGACTCATTTTAATAAATGTACTACAGAGAACATACAACAGATGTTTGAAGCAAAAATAAGAAACTGGTGTTTTAAAGTTTTTGGTGATCTTTGTTTTATGCACAATTAACAACACAAGACAACCAAAATTAATGAAAGAGAGGGACAACAGCAAGGTTACTAGTCAGGCAATATTTATTCATCGTTTACCATGCCTCGACAATAATAAACTTAGCAAAAGAAAAACGTGGGGGAGGAGGACTAGGCAGTTGAGCTGAATCAAAGAAATGATTAAAACAAAAAGAGACCTACAGCTTCCCAAAAGTCTAAATAAACAATATGCAAAACAAAAGGTCTGCCTAGCTGTTAAAAACATACAAAACCATAAGCTAGCTCTGCTGCATCTGTATGGGGTACCCCAATCTTACCTGTCCAGCCTTCCCCCACAAACCCAAACACAAAAGTTCAGAGAGAGTCAGGCTACGTCCACACTAATGTGTTTTCGTTTGAAAACGCATCGTTTTCTCTCCATTTTGGCCTCCGAAATCACCCAGCTGGCCAGGGAGCTGTTCTTTTGTAACAATAACTGGCGAGCGATTGGGCTACTGTGCCCAGATCAGCCAACAGACACTGGCCAGTTCAAAGTTAATTGGCACATAGGTGGAGGCCTGACATCTGAAAGACAAAAGCAACAGGAAAACGGTGCAACTTATCGTGGCATGTTTCATTTGTCACACAAATTTCTACACAGGCAGTTGCTTTATACTAAGGCTGAAAGCAGCACAATTTATATTTTTAACCTTTATTACCTATTTCATCGAGTTGCTAAGCAATGCTTTCCTTATTAGAAGTCTGCTCACACTAAGTGTAGTTTCATACAAAGGGCATAGTTTTGAATCCAATTTTTGTGTAATGAGGGAGTCACTGGTGGTAATGAGGGAAAAGCAAGCTCGTCTTTTCAGTTTTACCTACTCAGACGTGTCTGATGGATGTCAGTGTGATCTGCAAACTGGCAATGATTTAAACGGGATAGATCTGCTGAAGGCCCTGGCTTTACATTCATGCCTCTCAAACCTGCCTCATCACCAACTTCAGCTAAATGCCTGTTCACAAATCCTCATAACTGATTATGAAAGAGTATTTTTACACGACGGTGAGCAACTGCTCAAATTTGATTTGTCATCGGGATGAATATGGACTAATAAAAATATCAATAATATACAGTAACGTAATTTCCTGTTATTCCTGAGTCTATTTTTCCCCTTATTCTGGACTCCTGAGCAGCAAGACCTTCTTCTTCTTTCTTTTTTTTTTTTTTGTGCGTACATCCACTGTTGTTCATGTCGAAACAATCAGCATGGAGTGCACTAGCCTATCTGTCCATCCATCTATCATTTATTTATCCATCTGTCAAACCATTCTGAGTGAATGTGTGAGGCTGGAGAATTGTGGTGCTCACTGATATATATCAGCCCTTTCATTTCCATCAGAGTAAAGGTTAACAGCTCATCATTCTTCATCTACCTAAGGTGAAAGAGTGCTGGGACACAGAGTGATCGCTGGGTGCACTGATAGCACTAGACTGACAATACAAGTGGCCTCTACAGATTCAATATTATCTGAGGGAGAAAGAAAGCTGTTATCCTCTGACCTAAAGTAAACCATTACATACCAAAAACAAGGTTCAGGTTTTGTTGGAGGACTGTAGTGCATCAGTGGGCATTTTGTTTTTTATAAAAAGTAAATACATTTTTAAAAAGCATGTGTGTGACAGTTGGATCACGAGGCATTAAACTTCCAGTGTTTAGTGATAAGACAATCACAAATACCAGATTATTTGAGTAACTGCAAACACAAGAGTAAAAATATCTCACCACTGAAAGTGAGAACCTCACTAGTAATGCCATACAGTAAACTTAGCAGATATTTCTCTTGCTGTTTTTGACAACAGTGATATTGTTGTTCAGAGAGCTCCAGGACCTGCTCAGTGGCATTTTCATAAAGAACACAAGCAAATGCACTCGTATAGCCTGGAGGACATTCCCTTGTGAATAGAGGCACTGTCAAACCGAGAAAAAGTAAATAAAACTGACAGTTTAACTTTTTTTCTTCAGATTTGACAGTATACAGTAGTTAAAACCTTACACAGTATTAATTTTGCTTGAGGAAATTTACTAAAAAGAGTTGTAATACACATGAGTGTTCCTCAGTCACTGCCACCATGTAATTTCAGCCAGTAATGATTTCAGAAACATATCAAGCATCTTTAGGTTTTTTCTTTTTTTTTGGTTTTTTGAAAGTAATGTTATCAAAATAGATGAATGAGTGCATGACTAAATATTTGTATTATTTTTTAGTATTGTAGTATTGTGCCATTCATACAACTTTGTCAAGTTTCTAGTTTGGCCAAGTGCAGAAAATGTCTCATTCACTGTTTTTTCTAGATTATCTCTGAAAAATATTCCCGCTGCAAATACTTGACTAACGGTCCAAAATCTTAAATTTAGATTTTAAAAAAACAAAAAACCAAACAAATCAAACTAACATCATGTTAGTCAAAAAAAAGAAACCTGCTGAAGAATATGAATTATGTTAATTTATATCTGAATTATTGTATATCTATGACATCCATGTGGGGGTAGTTTGGGACGTGGGGTTAATGAGGAATATGGTAAATCAGTAGTGTTGAGCGTGGGGTAGGGACTAATAAGAATGTACATACTTTTCCTGCTCCATCTCAGACTTGATGATTAAGTAATTATTTCATGTCATTGAGATTTTTCTTTATTTTCTTAAAGCACATGTGTGTACTGCGTGTACATACATGTGTACATGCATATGTGTACATATGTGAATGTGTATATATTGATGTGTTTTTATATAAAAGGTTGAAATGAAAGGTTATCATCGATCTTCTAAATCTAGCTGTCCTTAGCATCTCGTTTTTATATACATGTATTTCATTTCTTCAGTTTTTTAAAACAAATGAACTTTAAAAAAAAGTTCATTTGTTTGCTTTTTATGTTTTTAAAGTCTTTCGTTGATATTTTTTGATAACCACCAAGCCTTTGCTAAAATCTAGTAAAGACAAAAGCCCAACAAACAGAACCATGTAAAGTGAATATAATTTAATCTTACGGTTAGTTCTGTTTTTTTGTTTTGTTTTGTGTTTTTTGTGCTCCACCTCTGGGTTCCATGTTCAGGCTGAGACCAATGTTTATCACTTCCTAATGACTGAAAGTGATAAGTGCATAGGTAAACCAATAGAAACTCTTCAAAAAACAAACAAACAAACAAAAAACACGTAAGAGCTTGTCCTGAGTTGCTTTACATAAACTGGTCATGCTGTCATTAGCTGGTGGAGGTTAAAAGAAAAGCATAGACTCAGACTGGCGACAGGTAATGACAGTCTATTGTTAGACTCTAATGAAGGAATGGGAGCAATTAGGGTTGACTCTGACAAAGGCATAGGGTTGAGTGACGCTAAGGGTGGAAGAATGTGAGGAGTGGTAGGCTGGAGAGGGAGAGAGGCTTTTGATTGAGTGGCAAGCAGGCAGGTGGCGGAGTGGAACAGGACAGGAAATGTACGTGGCAGGCTGGGTGAGTTGTGGCTGAGCGAAAGAGCTGGAGAAGGAGGTTGGAGTAGAGGAGAGCAAGGCAGACTGGCAAACCTTTGAATAGCGTGTCAGGACAGTTAATCGAACAGATAAAATGCACAAGGATTCAAAAATTAAGCAAAAGCTTAAGAGATTATTATTATAAGCAAGGAGACAGATGATCTTGTGGTGAGTACAAGGAAAACAAGTGTGTAGGTTGATCGGGAGGCTGGGAGGAGGTGCAGGGAAACAGGGAAGACTGCAAACAAACAAAGACATCAGGCACTTTACAGCTCAATGAAATTATACAACAGTCACCAATAGTCACATTCAAGGAATATTCTATGCAAATATAAGGACTATTTAAGATGAATGAAATGTGTTTTCATGACATGATTTATTTCCGCATTGACAATGACAGCCTGCGTGGCAGAGGAATCAGAATACTTTATTAATCTGCTGTTAGCCCCCCTCTATAAAAGACTTCCCTTAAACCATATCATGATTGAAATATAGTATGAGCAATAACATGAAACAATATTTTTTCATATTATCCCTTTTATATTACAGACATAATCGCCTTGATCCATGTCAAGCATAAAAATCAAATCCTCCCGGTCGGAGAGAGGTTGGTCCTCTCATTTTGACGGTCAGAGGCATGAAGGACATTACTGAGTTTGCAAAGATAAAAGTGGACTGATGTAATCTCGGAGAGATCAGGCTTGCTATGCTTGATATGAGGGGCTGGTTAAGTCTATATTGAATGAACTGCATGCTAAACAAGCTGGGCTGGACAAAAAGAGTCACATTGATATTTCTGGTTTAGTTATTTATTATGAAATGAAACTGCTCAGGAAAAGTTTAGCCAATAATATAAACCATCATGTTATGATATAATGACTTATATACAAATTAGTTGATTATAAGACTTTTTGTCCTTCAGCCATGTTATGCAATAATTTGTATTTTTTCCTTTGACTGTTGGACACTAAAGTATTGCTTTGTTATTTAATTAAAATGCATGCCTTCTAATTCTTTGTTGCTATTCTTTTCTGAAATGTTTAAATTGTGTTTACATTCAAGTGTCACAGAAAACATTTACTGAGATTGAACATATTATATTTTAGCAATGTTTTTGTCTAAACTGGTGTCTGAGACTTACCTTTCAGTATGTAGCTACATGTCTATCTCTGATAATGGCCTCTTCCTTTTTCAGTTTCTTCCCCTCTCCACCTCCTTTCCTTCCCTTCTGACGAACCCATTTTCGTGGTTAGCTTGTCTTTGATTTTCCGTTCATTTGCAACACTCAGAAAATGGTCAGCACACCTCAGCATAGTCTGTCTGTCTGTCTGTCTGTCTGTATTTAGCCTCTAGCCTCCTTCTCCATGGAGGGTACTGCCCCTTGTGGCTGTTCAACTTGTAGCCAAGCATCTCACTGATCACTGCTGCGTATTGCAGATCAGCTTGTTAGTGTCGGTAATCGTGGCTGTAGGTATCGTCCGTAGTGCTGCATCATCTTCTGAGGGTACTTCACGTAATCTTGGTAACCGGCTACGGGGGGGTCCAGGTTTCAAGAATGTTGGAACACTGAGCTACTAGTTGTTTCGCCGTCATTGTGGATGTTGGGTATCGAGGAATCCATAGGTCCCTCATCCTATTCATGTAGCCCCTTCCGCCAGGGTTACTTGCGTAGTAGCATTCCAACAATGCCCTGTTTTCGTCTCTTGCCCACCGATGCCTTCTTGTTCCACCCTTCTCGTCAAGGCGCCCTGGTTCCTCAACACCTGACACTGACCTTGTTGATCCGGGCGACGAGCCGGCATGCCTTCATATTTATCTGTCTCGCTCATGTCTGCGGTAGGCTCGCTTAGCATAGGGGGTCTAGCCTTAGGACCCTTACTGGATACAGACGCCCCATACTGCTCCAACGGCGTGTAGTCTAATATGAGGCTTTCTACAAAATGTCAAGCGCCATCTTAAAAAACCGAGTCGAACACATCAAGCGAACAGTAACTATTCAGCCACAGTATGCCTTTTTTTTGTCCTGTTTGTCATTATTTATGACATATTATATTTGGTCCAGTTGCAGTCCTTGCTCTTTCCCACATTATTTTTTCATGAGCTGTTTCTGGAGAAAATAAACAAACACAGAAGGCACAATAAAGTGCTGCATGAGTTGCTGTGAGTCACTAGAATTTGATTTGGGTCTGCGTGGCCCTAATGACGCAGAATGACGCACCACTGTCCAATGAACGAGTTTAAAGTCAGACTATATGACATCATCTTAGCACCTCTTTCATTTTTTAAAAGGCAGCATGAACACAAAGCATGCCAGTGGTAACAACAAATTCTAACTGGTTTAGACAAGAAAAGGATTGAAATATAACAACGTAAATGGTTCTTATGACTATGGTTGATTGCACTGTATACATGTGTCATAGGCAAACAAGATGGAAATTAAAATGACATGATTACAGCAACCATCATTACATTATACTTGATGCTTGATTTCTGACACACAGAAAAACTGGATCTAGCAGTTATTTGGAAAGTACCTCAAGCAGAGTTTAAATGAAGTACTCATTCATGTACACAACTAAAATCGCTTCCCTATGGTTGTAAAGCTGTAGCCTTCCATCAGTCATCTCCTAAATTAGAAAAAAGTGCAGTACATTTTTCATTCAGTACTCAAAGGGTTGGACATGAAATTTTGAATTATGGGCCCAAGAGGAGCTATTATCCAGTCCTGTAGCTTTAGTGCTGAAGAGCCTGTAGCAAAGTTATGGTAAAAGGCATCAAATGTACTTTATGGCTCTGTCCTACTCATGTCACAGCTTGCTCTGGCGCATGGCCCAAATGCCTCCGTCCACTGACCTTGGAGATGATGATGGCATTAAAACTGAAACATGCACACACTAACGGCTGCTCTCGGCCTCATACTCAAAGCCACAACACACACACGCACACACACTAGCTCTAGGACAGCAGCAAGGTGATACTTTGTCTGCCTTTATTTTACAGTCAGCTAAAACATGCTGCTATCTATTGCACGATTCAGCATTAAATTACAAATTCTGACAAGTTTGTCTGAGCAAGGAGAACAATATAGAAGGACAAGAAGGTAGTAATATCACATTTTATGACTTTTTTATTCTATAGACAACTTAAAATACAATGTTTTTTTCAGACACACTACGAGTGTGACTGAACTTTTGGCTTTGAAAGTAGGATGGAATCCATACTAGGGGCACATAGTCAAGATGGTTTCAAAGGGCATCTTTGGCTTTTACTTGAGGGTGATTACAAGCAGACAAGCTTGACAAGAAAAAGTATGAGGGGGGGGGGGCAGCCAGAGGAAATGAGGGCCATTAAAGACACTCAGTGTAATTCCCCAATGCAGTAAATGAAATGTAGGTCTTCAGCACTAAAGGGCTAGAGTGGAAAAGGGTGTGTGTGTGTGTGTGTGTGTGTGTGTGTGTGTGTGTGCCAGCCATACACAAAAACAAAAAAGATGCAATGACAATGTTTGAACAAGCCTTATGTTTCTCCCGTGTAGACGAAGGAAGACAAAAAGCATGCTCTTTGTACTTTCACATTTTCATCACTGCCTTAATGAAGTCCTGCTGTTACTGTTTAACTAGTTAGTGTATTTTTTCAATATTTATTATAATTAATAAACTTTAACCTCCTAAGACCCGAACTCTTTCATGGCATGCATTTTTAATTTGTCTTTGGGCTGATTGGGACCTGACGAATGTAAAAACCAAAAAATTGCGTGATTTTTTTTTTTGTTGATTTTTTTTTTTAACCTGATGTTTGTTTGTGACAAAAATGAGATCCACATATGGGGACATTCACTTTAAATTTCGATAGAACAGTGACAGTATAACATCCTCGTAAGTGGATATCAGGCCCTTGTAGAGCAAAATGTAGTATTTTGGTCGAGACAACCCAAAATGTGAAGTCCACATATGTGGATTCCAGGTCCTAGGAGGTTAAATATAAAACTAGAACTACTTAATAAAATAGTTCACCAACACTGTTGGTCTTGTAAATAAGGCAAGGCAAGTTTATTTATATAGCACAATTCAACAACAAGGTGATTCAAAGTGCTTTACAGAGACATTAAAGAACAAAAACAAATAAAAAGCAGGATTTAAAATTGATTAAAAACAGTAGATAAAATCAGAACAGTAGATAAAATCAGTAGTTAAAATGTAAGTTTTGAAATTGAAGCTTAAAAGTGTGGATTTGGTGTTTTATTCAAATACAGCTGAGAACAGGTGAGTCTTCAACCTGGATTTAAATAAACTGAGTGTTTCAGCTGATCTGAGGCTTTCTGGGAGTTTGTTCCAGATATATGGAGCATAAAAGCTGAATGCAGCTTCTCCGTGTCCATGTCTAAACCAAAACAAAGGATACAGCAGAAGTAGTTATAGTCTTTTTAAAAAACTTGTCATATTTCTTTTCTCTTAAACTCTATGTCAACATTACCTGCAATCCAACTCAACTGACAATAGTAAGGTTGGGTATTTGGATGTGCTTGTTAAGACCTTATAATGGAGCCTCAAGCCACTTGCATCATTCAGAGATGAGAGATCGGGTACAGAGGTCAGAGAATCCACTTTTTTCTAACATCATATGCCAAGATATATATGTTTTTCTCATTATTAATCATGCAAGCTGTTATCAGACTCCACATATATCCCACTGGAGCTTCAAAAGCTTTCCATGCTGTATTCAGTACAATTATTTTTTGAAACCTATATAGAGTTTTGGCATTTCACCCTTAAAGTCTAATCAAGTTAAAAAAAAAAAACTATGTCAACAGGCTAATAAACACTTCAAGTGATGACAGGTGAAATTCACATAAGGTAAATTTAATATTCACCGAACCCCCCCTGCCCTATGACAGGCCCCTCTGCAACCCTCAGCTGAATAAGTGCAATGGATGGATGGAGGGATGCATGAATGAGCAAGACAGAATAGCATTTCTCTTTTAAACTTACTAGTTCTTATAAAATTATTTTTGTTTAAGCAAGAGAAAACCAAAGCTAAGGGGGGGGGGGGGTAAAGTTACACAGAGTGCCTGATGGCAAGAGAGCGCAGGATGCTGAGTGCAGTTAAAGGTCAGTGAGGAGGAAGCTGCATGTAATGTTCCAGGTGGAGTCGCTAGGGGTCCTGCTTCCTGTGATAGCTGCCATATGTAACCTGCAGCTCTCTATTCCCAGCACACACCGATGTTGCCCGCTGGACACACAACCAAGAGCTTAGGAAATAGCACAATGACTCACAATCGTCCTCACAAAAAAAACAACAGAGCGCATGGGGGGAAAAAACATCCTTTTGAAAACAACATTTTTGTGTCTGTTTTCAATTTTGTTTATCTATTTTTGTATCCTCACACGACCACCATAAACAAATACTCTCTGATTCTGCTTCTGAAAGGTATATTTAAGGAAAGCTACATGTCAGTTTCAATTGTGAACCCCTGCACTTGTCTTCACTGGTGAGGATTTATCACGCTGTGACCCCCTTTAAAGATCCTCAATGGCTTCAATTATAGCAGAAACTCTACTACCAAGCCAAAAGAATCTCCTCAGATAGTTTTGTTTGGTTCTGGGTGAATGCTTTTCCATCTGTTCAGAAAAAGAAATTGCTGCATTAAATCCATACCCTGAAATGACATATTTAGCCTGAATTTTTCCTTTTTTTCCCATTAAAGATGTCTGCTACTGAGAAATGTCTTCTTATTGGTTTCAAAGGACAGTTTTGACAGCCTTCCAGTCTATTGTAGAATGCAACAGCGGCATCTTTCAAATGAAAAGAAAAGTGCTACTCTTTTATGTTCCAAGTAAATTGGCTTCCTCTGAAGCCAACCCACTCTCATCTATGGCACTGCTTGCCTTAAAGGTGACATAAAGGGAGAGGGATGAAAAAAATGGGTGGTATGATAAGAAAAGGTGAGAAGGAATGAAATTGCAGCAGGAAATATCAAAACTATTTCTGAAGTTAGAGGGAAGGGTTAACATCAGAGATTTGCTCAGGAACCTAATGGGTGTGCTGCATTATATCTTAACACATGACTGGGTGGATGCTTTCATCCAGAGTGCTTTACAAGTAGAACGAGTACTTACATTTTTACTGTGAGTGGCCCTTTGGAGTCTATGTGCCATCTGTCCACACTGAACTGCATCTGAATCCCTGATACAACTTTTTTTAATCTCTCTTTAGCGTCTAGGCTTTTTGATTTTTTGTACTTCATTTGTCATGTACACTCTAAAGAGACTCTTATGGAGTTGAATTCAAGAATAGCTATCTTAGCAACAGAGGTCTTGATGACTTGGCATGGATATGGTCGTGTACAAGCCTACATCAAGGGAAAAAAGGAGATAAAGCGTAAAAGTACTCACCCCGGGTAAAGAAAGGCAAGCTAACACCGTGAGCGTTTGTGACAGGTTCTAGTGTTGTGACTTTGAGTAGTTAGCAGCTCAACTTCTCATCCAGTCTTATTGATAGAATAATGTCTATAAGCTACTAAGTTACAGTGATTTTTATCCATGTGCTTGTGTAAAGGTGCAGAGTGAAGAATTTATAATTTATTTACAATAAGGCTCCCCTTATAGATGCTAATAAATAGTTTATAGCTATATTATTAATTAATTTGTAAATGCTTTATAAACCATTATTAATGGTTTATTATGCATTAGTTAAGGGTGAGAAAGAGGAAAAAAACTGACCGGTTTCTTGCCAAATAGTGAGCCAAATGTGTTCACCTATATATTTCATCTAGAGTTGCTATATTAAACATTTCAGACTAAGTTACTATCCTGTAAGCACAATCAGCATTTGTAAACATATTTTTTATCATATAAAATTGTACTTCAGAAATGCATTATAAATATCCACAACTATCAATCGGAGCTTTGTTGTAAAGTGTAAAGCATAAAACCATTTATTAATGAATAATAAATATTTATAAATGCCAAATGGGAGCCTTATTGTAAAGTGTAAAGCATAACACCATTTATTAATGACTACTAAACATTTATAAATGACAAAAGAGTTTTGTGGTAAAGTTTAAAACATGTCAACATTTATTAATCACTAATAAACATAAATGACAAAAGATAGCTTTGTGGTAAAGTTTAAAACATGTCAACATTTATTAATCACTAATAAACATTTATAATTGCCAAAAGTGAGTCTTAAATGTATAATGTCACCATTTATAACACTTAGACCTAAATTACAATCAGTGCTTGAAATAACATTTAACTACTGTCAAAAATGGCAATGTATTGTAAGAGTAACACATGTAACATTAAATGTGTTTTTTAAAACACCAAACAGTCACCCACTCCAAAAAAAGTTCATGCCAGACTGGTTCAAACTGGAAATATTTTTTGTATGTCCTTAAATAAGCGTCCCAGTGGTCCATCAGGGTGTCGCGCTCCAGTTCCTCCTTAAGAAAAGTCAGTTTCTCTGCTCCTTGTTAAGAAGGGCAGTTGCAGTAGGGGCAGGATTAGAAGAAGAATCTAAAGAACAAACAATTATTAAATTACAATACTAAAATAATTTATAATCTAAACTTGGGAAACTCAAATAAAATATTGATTAAAAACGGTTACAACTTGAATTTATAAAAAGCCACTTTGTAAAAATTATGTTATATACACATGTGGTGGTTCAGACATTTCTAAAACAAGGCAAATAATTCTGTGTACTGCCTTACCAGGGTGTTTAATATAAATTTAATGATGCACATAAACCAAACTAAAAATATACAACTAAGTGATATCAATCGTTTGGAATAACCAATAGTAATAGAGCTATTCACATGTTATGTGATGTTAGTTAGCCACTGTAGCTAGCAGCCAAATGGCTCGGTAGCTAGCTAGCTAGCATTATACTCACCTTCATGTCTAACTGCTGACGTCGTTGGCTTAGTGCAATCTAGATCATCCAGTCTCTGCTTTTTGTATCTCTTCGAATGTGTGCTAACTGTGTAAGTCGCAGACGCACACATATTTTTATCTTCTGCTCCATCCATGGCGCAGCAACTTGAACGAGCGCCTTCAGTGTGTCTGTTCGTGCCCCTTTGGCTTGACCTTCCAGAGCGCTCTGAGAGGAGGGGCTTTCCTTAATAAAGTTAACTGTGATTGGATGGTTGTATAAGCTCCTCTGCGTTTAAATTAAATTTGTTTTCCCTCCCTTTGGCAGCAGAACATATTTTTTTAGCATGAATCCAGCGGGTTAGATCTACATAACAAAGTCGGAGATACATTATAACAGGTGAGACAATCCTCTTTTTTGCGTGGGACTATTTTTGATTATAGGGCTTGTTTTATATAGCATGTGAAGTTCTTTAACTCTGAACCGATTTGCACTAGACTCAGAGTATTTTACGGTGTTTCGAGGTGATAATAAAATAAATTACTCATTTTTTTCCACCAGAATGTCTTTGGGAATGAGATTGCGCGCCAGAATAGAAGGAAAACAAACTAAATATAAGGCACTAAGGCTCATTAAATGGCTGCAGAAGAAACACCTGCTAAAAAAGAAGCTTAGATGTCCTGTTTGTCACCATAAGATGAAAATGATTTCCGTGGTGAAGAAAGACCAATATATGTGGTATGTATAATGCATGATAATGTAGTGCATGTAGTAAATATAACCAAATATTTCGGTTATCAATGCAAGAGGGAGCATTAACCTCTTTTCATTATTATTTTCTTCATACTTAATTTTGTGATTATCTTTTCAATTAATGCTCTTGTTTAAGGGTCCATTTCTTTACTTAACTCATTGATATGTTCTCAGGTGCTGCAAAAGAGCAAGTCATAGGAGAGTTTCCAGAACAATTAGAACTGGCTCCCTCTTTGAGAAATCAAAAACATCTCTTTTCAGTTGGATGAAGTTCATTTACAGGTATATGTAGATGTAGACATTAATAGCAATGCACCTTTCATAATTGAACACCAATACGAGACTTGTGAAATAAAATTAGGGCCTCAGTAAGTAATAATTGCCTCAATTTCTATCACAGATTTTCACAAGGGCTCAGGCTCAGACAAGTAGATATGATCGATGATGAAGTGGCTGGCAGCTCCAGAACACTAAGTAGCATGGCAAGACACATTCGACATGTTTGTATACGTGCAATTAAAAGACACAGAATAAACAATGGACACCGTCTTGGTGGTGACAGAGAATTTGTGGTTATAGATGAAAGCTGTCTCCGTCATCAGCGAAAGGTTGGTAAACTCTCAGACAGGTTTGTTAGAATCAATGCAGATCTGACTGTGTCCTCTAAACATGGAAACCTTTACCATAAGTAAAAAAAATTAGTAGAAGCAACCATCTTTTTGAATGTTTCTTTGTAGATATTTAATTTTATTCTTTTTCATTTTAATTCTGTTTAATTTTATTCTTTTTGTTTTCAGTATGCACGTGGACGCTTTGGAAATGCATGGAAAAGGAAGAAATGGGTATTTGGAATGATGGGAATTAAAGACAAAAGGCGAAGGCTCGTGTTAAAACTTGTTGAAAAACGATCAAGGCGCCACCTTGTTCCTCACCTTGATCAGACAGCATGTTAAGTTGGGTAGTGCCATTATCAGTGATGAGTGGAGAGCCTAGAAAAATGTTTTGACAAACATAGGGTACAGACATTACACTGTAAATCACAGCAGGTGGTTTGTAGATCCTCAATCTGGCAGTCATACACAGCATATCGAAAGGGCTTGGATGACCATCAAAGGACATGTCCGTAGACTAAGAGGAAATCGCACTGAGAAGTTGCTGGAGGAACACCTGATGGTTCTTGAGTGGTCATCTTGGCTTGGTTCGCGACACCCTGATGGACCACTGGGACGCTTATTTAAGGACATACAAAAAATATTTCCAGTTTGAACCAGTCTGGCATGAACTTTTTTTGGAGTGGGTGACTGTTTGGTGTTTTAAAAAACACATTTAATGTTACATGTGTTACTCTTACAATACATTGCCATTTTTGACAGTAGTTAAATGTTATTTCAAGCACTGATTGTAATTTAGGTCTAAGTGTTATAAATGGTGACATTATACATTTAAGACTCACTTTTGGCAATTATAAATGTTTATTAGTGATTAATAAATGTTGACATGTTTTAAACTTTACCACAAAGCTATCTTTTGTCATTTATGTTTATTAGTGATTAATAAATGTTGACATGTTTTAAACTTTACCACAAAACTCTCTTTTGTCATTTATAAATGTTTAGTAGTCATTAATAAATGGTGTTATGCTTTACACTTTACAATAAGGCTCCCATTTGGCATTTATAAATATTTATTATTCATTAATAAATGGTTTTATGCTTTACACTTTACAACAAAGCTCCGATTGATAGTTGTGGATATTTATAATGCATTTCTGAAGTACAATTTTATATGATAAAAAATATGTTTACAAATGCTGATTGTGCTTACAGGATAGTAACTTAGTCTGAAATGTTTAATATAGCAACTCTAGATGAAATATATAGGTGAACACATTTGGCTCACTATTTGGCAAGAAACCGGTCAGTTTTTTTCCTCTTTCTCACCCTTAACTAATGCATAATAAACCATTAATAATGGTTTATAAAGCATTTACAAATTAATTAATAATATAGCTATAAACTATTTATTAGCATCTATAAGGGGAGCCTTATTGTAAAGTGGTACCAATTCTTCTTTCTGTATTAAACCATGTCAGTGATGCTTCATACCAGGGGTGAACACCAAACTCAAACACACATCGGTATCAAAGGCATACTCCCACGCTGGTTGTAGTGTAGCGCTCTCACTATAGTCTATAAGGTTGGAAATGTGTTCTCCATCTGACGTGTGAGGCTGCCTTGAAAGGAGCCCTCAGATAGACAGTAGAGAAAAAGTTTCTCCCGGAGGAAGTTAACAGGATTACGCTGAATTATTTACAGAATGCAAGTGTGAAAGAAAAGCGTGAGTGCAGAATGTGTTTTTTAGGAAATGCTTTTTCAGGATGGATTTTGAGTTAATTATATGATATTGAACAAATTTGAAATATTTACTGAAATTCAAGTTACAGTACAAACCAATACTGGTTTTGAATTTCTTTTCTTGAATTTTTTTGTTACAATCAGCATCATCACCGACCGAGTGACAGGAGAACGGCGGCTAAGCTGTCATCCCTGTTGGACAACATCTCCCACCCCATGCAGCAGACTGTGACAGCACTGAGCAGCTCCTTCAGTGGGAGACTGCGGCACCCACGGTGTGGGACGGAGAGATTTCGCAGGTCTTTCCTCCCCACTGCTGTCAGACTCCATAATAAAGACTTTAACTGATCAAGCACACACATCCATACATATGCAATAATACTAAGTGCAATAATCCTTTCTGTCATCGTTGTATTTTTACTCAGTTGTATATAGTATTTGTATTTGTATTCTATTTTTATCTTATTGTATATTTATTTTATTGTATTCTACTGTATATAGTATTTTATTCTATTCTGTACAGCTGTGTACTGTATTTATTCTTATTGTATTCTAATTTTTGCCTCATAACTTTTGCACTGTCCACTTCCTGCTGTGACAAAACAAATTTCCCACGTGTGGGACTAATAAAGGTTATCTTATCTTATCTTATCTTATCTTCTACTTGAAATTTCCTTTGAAACAGTTGTCCAACTCTAATTTCCATACAGATAATAAGTGAGTGTAAAGGTCAAATAATGACAAAAAGTGGGAAAATGTAAGACTCGGAGGTCCTAATTTCCAATTGTGCAGCCTTGACCTTGCTTCTGTAATATTATTATCAATGTTCCTGTACAGTCAGAGATATTAAAAATTAAAGCTATTAGTATGAACCGTAATAAGAAATCCGCTCCCAGTATGTACTTTCATATCACCTACTTTCTAATTTCATTTCTTTGCAAGGGAAAATGTGTTAATATAATGTGAAACATTTGCCCTGATGTTGCCATCACCTGGAGTCTCCCTTTCATTTGATGTTGTTGTTGAGACTGTAGTAGTCAGCTCGAGCGGCTTGTAGTGACCTATACAGAAAGGCAAACCGAGACATTTCATTTAAATACGTTAATAACAAATTAAAAGACTTGAACCGTGTGTGACATGATTAACTGTCAATATTTATTAGGGGGAATAAAAATTCTTTTTTGAACAGTTGGTTACATTTATTACATTGAGTCATCCAAGTGATTTCTCATCGACGGTAATCTGAAAGCGCTGCTGAGCCTGCAGCTTGGCAACTTGCCTGTTTTATTAGACAGGACATGGTCAGAGCTGAGGTTCACTTTCAATCACCGTCAGAGCTTTCCTTGCTGATGTACTGTACTAAAAGTGTTGTTAACAACTTTTACACACTCCAGCTTATCTACATCACACATGTTGGCCAAGGTGGTTAGAAAGAGGAAACTCATCTGTTTCAGTGAAAAATCACTGAAGGTCATTTACTTGCTAATTGCTAATGTTACCTGCAGACCATACCTGAGCATTGAAAGTGAGTGTAAGGCAGGTTGGCTCACACGCTGGTGTCCCACCAGCTCACCATCAAAGACCAGAGGTTTATACACAATTGCCATGCGCAGCTTGTCACTGTTAATGGAATAGGGGCACGCTCGTAAAATGGAGACAACTACAGTTTCCTATGCATACAAAACAAGCTGTGCTTTCAGCAACAATAATGCACATTTTTGTCTTTGTTCACTTTGTTGTGTGGCATTTTGTATCTGAAGCTTTGTGCTTTCTTAGCTTTGACGTTTAACTTTTTTGGACGCTTACTTTCACTATTTTGCTGTTTGTATTTGTGCTATTATTTATTCATCGCTGACTGTGCTGCTGTCCATCTTTAAATCGCAGAAGCGATATGTTCCTGGTTATAAAAGGTTCAGGTGGAAAGCTTGCTGTGTTCCAAGCGGAAATCTTCTATTCTTTCATAACATAATGAAAAGATTACACAGTTACCATTCTGCACCTGTAGAGGCCAAAGATACCAGAACAAGAATTTTGAAAAAAAATAAAGTGTAAAAGTTTTTATTTCACATTGAATTTAAAGTTTCTAGTTACCACAAACCACCATCCTCCTCAGATGTTGGTGCAACATTTAAAACCTATGTAAAAAAAAAAGGGTCAAACATTCACCTTTTTGGATGATCCAGGTTCCTTTGTAGGTAGATAGTTGTCCATGTGGTCCCTGTGTTCATAAAGGTCATTTGCATGCCTACATATCCTAAGACATCCTAACACCACCTCTAATTTTTCTCTTCCCTTCCTTCGTGATGATTACACAATGCAGATTGGCCATGCTCTGCTGGGCAGAGCAGGTATTGAAGGTAATATTAAGAAAGAATACTCACTTCCTCTTTGTTGTCACAGAGTATCTGACTGTGCGTATGTGCTTGTCCTGAGCCCCAGCATGAGGACAAGGACACAGATAGATAATGTCTACTATTTCACTGTTAAATAAAACGTGCTTGAGGGCTACTGAATAAGGTTTGGCTGCAGTGTTTCTGTGATGCCTATATCAGTTAACTTACAACAGCACTTACCAGGGGTTTGGGAAAAAAATTGCACAGTCCTTGCAGTGGATGATCTCACCAAACCCAAGCCGGTATCGTGGGATTCATGGGGTCAATGCCCGTCATCAGCCTGAAACTGGGGTCAAAATCTTAAGCCAGGAGAGAAACATGGATAAGAATAAATACTGAGTAACTCAGCAGCTGCTGGAAAAGCAGTGGCATGCAATGCACACACATTAAGAAAATTTGCTCCTGTGTTCCTCAGCTGACATTCAGTCACAGCTAGCCTTCACTCTGGCATCATTTGAGCTCATGCTTGATGTTTCATGTTCAATTTTCCATTGTGTCCTTCCTCCATGAACACAAAGCAGCTAGACTTCTGTCAACAATGGTGGCACACAAGCAGTTTTATAAATAACTGAGAATATCAGCTACCCATGAATAAATCATCTAAAGAAACATGAATATTTAAACTATTTTTATTTAGTCTTGTCTTTTTTTCTGATTTTTCCCTCTCTCCCGCTCTCTTTCTGTCTTGAACCCCTTATTTTCTGTCAGGGAAGACAAAATGCATACATACTTTTTTTCTGCTTCCTCTTCAGTGTTTCAATGTTGACCTGCAAGATCATAAAAAACTCACAAAAAGCAGAGGGTATATTGACAGGTACTGATTTGGACCATACTTGGGAACACACAGAGAAGTGAAATGGAATTTACTGCCCTTTCCCACGAATCTCCTCTGCACCTGCAGCTGAAAGCAGCAGAAAAAGGATACCACTGTGTGCATGTGGCTATATGCATTACAGTGCATGCCAAGTCTCCTTCCCATGAGTGACAAAAACTTGAGTGAGACAAAACTGAAATGAAAGCATAACAAAACACTGATCCAATCTATGCTCAAGAGGACTGGAATTAAGTTTTTTTAGGAGCTGAGAGAGGACAGGGAGGGAGAAATTTTGTTCGATTATGCAGTAGAGTAGTAGAGTGATGAAAAAAGTTATCAGGGACATTATGCTGCTCAACTAAACTCCCAAAAGATGAAGACTGGCGATACTGCGGTTGATCTCCTGTTGATGACCCCTACATCCGTCTTTAGCCCAGTGACAGAGGGAGAGGAGGCATCTGATAATGAAAACATTGCTCGGTTGCCAGAGCGATGAATTGCTTCTTCTGGTGAGGCGGAGGAGTAGAAGATGGATCACATGGGAGAGAGAGAAGTTATGCAGCAATTAAACAGCAAAGGCAACACACAGTCTTAACATCCAGTCCAATTATAACTATGGAACACCAGGATGTACTGTTTTCCATGAAATCTGAATCTCTGTGTCAGTGTGGGGTGTTCAAAGATTTGACTTATTGCAATTTTATCTGTATTAGTTGACACTATATCTTACTGCTAAAGATGCAACACTTAGCCTATTCACTTTATTAATGTTTTCCTGTTGTCAGTCTTCAGGGTTTGAGTTTGTTTTGCAGCCACCTTTCATATTTTACAATCAGCCTCATCAGCACAAGGGCGTAGTACAAGTGGCAGGCTGTGCGATCAACAGAATTATGCAGCAAAAGTAAGGTAACTGTAACAAAAAGAAAACATGGTGCATTTACTGCGATTTAATCTAACAGATTATTTATAGTTCAAGCAAGATGAGCCATATCCAAGTAAAAATAAACACAAATTAATGGTTACCTTGATGTTAAGAAAATATGGAGAGAAATTTGAGGACTCACAAGCACGACAAATTTGCCTCAAAAGAAAACTTGTAGGGTGGAAATGGAACTGGTGTGAATGACCTGAATGACCAGAGGCCACAAGCATAGAACTCTGTAGCTGAAACTGTGTCTCAAATGCACAAAGGCAATGGATTTGCTTCCTGAGTGTTTTTGTCAGATTCGTTAAGCTGCGTGTGTTCCTCATTCTCTTTTATAAGTCCTACTCATTGTAAAAATGTGTGCACGTGCTTGAGCATGAATTCGACTTCTATCTTTAATCATAGATGTACATCAGCATTCGATTAATTCATCATTTCTATCTAAAAAGTACCTAAAAACGTCATTTATTGGTCTCGTTTCTGGAGCTACAAATAGAGGAATGGGTGTGAATCTGGATATGGTTACATTTTAGTGTAAAAGACCAAGTTCTCAACCTGGTTAATGGACAAATACAGTTTCTAATCCACAAGATAAGAGCAGCACACATTCAGCTCTGCTGTGCTTTGTGTGGTCATGTTTGAGTCAGTGTTTCTGTTTGTCTGTTAATGTTTTATACCAGGAATTAAAGAAAAGCACGCACTAACCCAGGAAAGCATTAAGCTCAGATAAAAGGAAATCTCAAAAGTCACTTTCTAGCTTCACCTGCACTATGAACTCAAGTTGGTGCACAAACTTCAAAAGCGATGATCTGACAGCTTGAGCCTTATCTGCCTGAGCTGTGTTTTCTGCTCGCACAGTTTTGTGTTGTTCCTTTTTCATCTGTTTTGCTTCATTTGCTTTGCCATGACAATCATACTGGAATCCAGGGTCATATTGTTTTGCATGTGCATGTTCATAAATTAAATGTTGGTTGAAAACAAATAAAGTTCTTATTTAAAGTCAGAACTAATCTGATTAGAAACGTAGCCAACTTTGCTTCAAGATGCAGAAAAAGTTTTTCAGTATACAGCTTTTTTTTATTATTTGCGTTATTACATGACTTAAATTATTATCCCATTTTTCTACTGTCTAAACAAAAGCCAGTGAAACTAATATACTGGACTTGATCCTTTACTAATAGAGGAAAACAATCCACTGTTGCATGTCTGCTACTGTTTTGTGTTTACTCACTAAGCCGATAAGTGTTTCTGTTGGCTGTTTTGTTGTTTGTTGTCTCTCTGTGCTCATTGTATCTCTCCACAATTTGAAGGTATAATCAGAATCAAGTGTTTTCTATCAAACAGATGAAAATTGTGGCCGAGGAGGGAACCTTGTTTTTATTGAGCAAACAGGCTCTGGTAACTTTGACCTTCATAACCAATGACTGGAAAGCATTTGGACCAATGAGAGCTTTGCTACTGAAACGACCGGAAACATTTAGTAGCAGTTATTACTGCTCATTGAATCATTTCTTCTCAAAATATAAATATCCAAGTAAACCTGGGTTTTATTTATCTTTTGGATTTGATGAAAAAATTGAGAAAAGAAGAAAAAATGTTTAAAAAACTTGCTCTAAATGCAGTGTTTTATTTGCACAGTCATCAGTAATGCTCCAAGAACTCTAAGAACAGAAAGTCACAATCCATAAAACATAGTAAAGTTCCCACTTGTCCCACTCAGTCATCTGTTTTTCATATTCGTAACTTTCATGCTATGAAAATTTACAGTTCATATACTACCGATCAAACACATGGACACACTATCAATGGATGACGGTGGTGTGTGGGTCAAAAATTGGCACCTTTTAAATGGCCTTAGTTTTTCCAGAGTTTTCCTGAGCTACATGAAATGTTTAGGGCTGAAGGACAAGTTTTTATTTGTCTGACACAGAAGGCAAAAAGATAAACCTGGTGTAAGCAAAGAGGAGACCTTAATTATGCGATAACACATTTGGTAATGTGACCCTTGAAAGTTTAACCAAAATGTCCTTTTTAATTGGATCTGTTTTTATCAGAAAACACTTCAAACAATCAGAGTACCAACTGTTATTTCTATCACTCTGTTATACTCTGTGTAATCTGTTATAGACTGTCACCAGTTGTGTCATTTCGAGCCTCCCTGGTGTTCCTAATGTTCAAGTTGCTGTTTGTGTGTCTTGCCTCTGTGTTTTATTTGTCATTTTCTGTTTTTATCTTATTAGTGAATGTGTTTTGTGTCTTGTCTCAAATTTTGTCATTTTACCAAATTGTTTTCACTTATACCTAATTTTTCCCAGATGTGTTTACTTCCCCGAGTACCTGATGTGTGTGTAAATAAGATAAGATAAACCTTTATTAGTCCCACGTGTGGGAAATGGTGATGTCTGCCCTTTGTGTTTAGCATTTCATTGTGTTTCCATTTACATGAATTCTGATGTGTGTACCAAAGGTTTCTCCTGTCTCCTTTTTCTAACTGCTTTTCCTTGATCTCAGTGAAAATGTCATTAAGGTCAAGGAAGGGTGGGTAGGAGAAGTGATAAGGACGTATCCTTATCACCTAGTGTCTTAAACAATGTGAAGCAAGATGTCCGTTGTGTTGAAACTATAACATGTAGAAAATGAACTACAAAATGTGCATCTTAATTCACCACAACTTCTTCTAACAACACCATGTGAAAAATATTTTTTAAAGGTTGGAATTTTAATGAAAAAGGAACATTTAGAGCCAGACTCTGAGAGCCAGCAGAGGGTGATATTTTATTTCAATTCAGTAATCGCGGGGAAGCATTTAAACAGACATTGTAAATACATATTAGCTGCCCAGCTTAATCATTTCTGGCAATTACAGACCCTGGAATGTACTTCATACCTTTCTTGCTCACTTGCGACTTCTCGGCTTTAATATATTATCGCCCCCTGCAGGTACTGCAACTTCTGCATGCGTGTGCATTTCATGCTTTGGAGAGGCCAAACGTGAAATGAGCACAATAGACTGGCCTGTCTACTACAAACTGTGCAGTGATTTTGAGTCACTTTAAAGCAGGAATATTTAATTGATCCAATTTGAGCATCACTATCAGACCATACATTTATACAGACTTGGTTATAGAAAAAAAAAACATGCTGAATAAAAACGTTATTTTTCAGTTTAGATTTTGAAACTTGGTGGTAAACTTGAGTTTTGATTTTTATCTGAGCTTAAATGTGTTTTTTGGTCCTGAAATTTCCATGTAGCTGTCTTAATAAGTCAATGTGTGTGAGGCTCAAAAACAGGGGGAAAAAAGCTGATTTAAAAAGCTGAGCCACCCATGTGCACTTCCAGAGCCTGCAGCTCTGAACACTTTCATGGCATGAAGGCAAACTTTTCCCTTGGTCCATTGAACAGTGTAATATTATTGTCGAAAAAAGTCAGCTGATTCTTATGGGTTCAGGCTGCAGGCATCCACTGGTTTAACATGGGATGGGGTACATTACTGAGGAACCTGCCTCAGTAGAAACAGCATACTGACATTTTTTGCCATCATTTCAATTCAGGAGCTAAACGAAACCAACTTTACACAATCATTTTTTGTGTGTCGCTGATGAGGTTAACAACCTCCTTTATCATTTTTTCTGCATTGCCACTGTGGGCATCATTTGTTGCTTTGCTCAGTCTGTGATGTACTGAACAGATAACCATGATATTTCTCTGTGTGATCAAAACTTTCCATTCAGTGTCATCATCAGGCGTTGCTGTTCTTCATTGGGGAGTTCATGTCACTTTTTAAGGGATCCAGCAATCTTGTAATGAAGAAAAAAATACTTTTCTAAACAATCAATTCTTATTAAGCACGATTTGTCTTCATTACCATATTAATGAAGTTACTGAAACAACAGTCTTTCACTTCTTCTACATCATCATCCAGCTACACACAAACACACCAATAATTTGTGCCTAGAAGTCTTTGCATGTGCAGAGAGCAGCAGCGGCAGCAGCAATAGTTTGTGCCTTGATAATACATTATTTACTGTTTCTCCATCCAGGGGATTTTCAGCTGCTCTGGCTCACTCATCACTATAGCAACAACGGCGCTTCAGTCAGGAAGCCATTGTTTTATGTTTCATCACTAACGGTGCGATGACCCAGTGTTTGAGTGGTTTCAGCGCAAAAGGGGTTTGTTGTGAGAAACTCCTCCGAGACCAGAGATCACAAAAGTGCCCTTTAACAAAAACATCAAGAGAAACCTTCTAGTTCTCCATCCGCCCACACAAGGCCACCAGTCTCTGTGCCTGGGTACCTCTGATCTCCTCCTCTCTCTCACTCTCTCTCCCTCACTGTTTGACTCCAGCTTCTTTTCCAAATCAATATCTCTGTGTGTTCTCTGCCTGTTCATTACTGTACATGGCACTGCTCTACCCTTTCAACTTGCCGCTTTATTTTTAATGCTAAAATCTTTCCTGGAGGTTTGTTAAAGCTAACTACATTTCAGCCCGCCTACATACGAGGAGCAGATAAATGAAATTAGATTTCTAAAATATAAATTTCACTACAACACGCTCCTGGCGATTGGTTTGTACTCCCTTTTCCACCTTGATACAACCTCTCCTCCTTATGAGCTCCTCAAACTGTGATTTCCACAGTAAATTTTCCTTTGCTGCAGAGTTAGCAGTCGGTGGCAGTCGGAGGGGAGACGCAGCCACTGTGAGGGATGCTGAGTAATCTCAGTAATATTATGTGATGAACATATAGGTCATGAGACTCCTGGACTTTAGCTTTTTTAATCTGTTTGACAAATTTCTCAGTCTGTCTAAACTACAGGGAATTTTTCACCTATAATTTTCTGCATTTTTTGCACTGTTGCCTCACAGCAAGAGGATCAAAGGTTCAAGAGCCAGGACACTTACGTGTGGAGTTTGCATGTTCACTGTGCTCGCATTGGCTTTCTCCGAGAGGTCCAGTGACTTAATTTTCCTGTCATTGTATCGTTGACTGAAGCATCCACTCACATCTGGAGTTGGTCCTCGAGTACAGCATACTTGTTGCCCCCTGCACCTAAAATTTATGATAGGTTAAATGCAGATAATGAGTTTCCCACGTGAAGCTCAATAAATGCATTCTTATCCTTATGTGGGGACAAACTAGCGTAAGGTTTAGGACCGCAGGAAGCCACCAGAACAGTTTCAGTGCACATCATCAAGTCTCTAGAACTCTTCTGCAGTTTGTCTCTTATTTTGTCTTCTATCCTTCAAACTATACCAAACAATACGTTGCCATCATTAATTTTATACTATTTAGTTTCCACTAACTTCAGTACATTGAATATTATTCTCACTCAGTTATACCAGGTTGTCACTATCTAATGCAGTAGATGAGATGGATCAGCATGGGAATGTTTGGTGTGTATTCCAATTGAACAAAACAGAAATAACTATGAAAGACTCCTATAAGTATTTGTATCTATTACAAAAAGAGCTGTGGATGTCAGATAGGAAGAAAAAAAACATTCACATATCTTCTCACCGGGGTTAATGAGTCTAAACAGTCCAAACAAAGCAATCAATGCCGTAATTGCTTGTAACGGAAACACCCATTTCCATGTGGGAAGCCTATCCTCAATGCCCTTATTGTCTGGGGTGCTGAGTTGGCAAACTTGACACTTTGCTGCAAATGATGATGAAGTTATACATTAACTATGTCATATTATTTAGTGAAAGCATGCTTGTGGCGACACCACAGCCCCATAGTCTATTAGATCCATCAACCTCTGTTAGGAGCAGGTATGAATTTCCAGATTGAAATCAATAATCAATTCTCTTGATTTTTTTTATCTGACAGGGATTTGCTTTCAAGCACAGCATCTTGTATAAAATATTTTTTTTCTTCAGACATTTTACACAACTCAGCACACATTACGAAAGTGACCTACGTATGAATCACTAATCACAGTCATTCGTTTAAGAACGTAGCAGTAGCAGCTGGATTTAAGTGAACATAGTTCTTTCTTCCACTTCCTACTTCAGCAAATGTCCTTTGAAAGTTTTATTGCATAATGTTATTAGGTGTAGCTGTAATGATGCAGAGATTAAAAAGTCACCTGTGATGGAGTTTTTGATTTTCCCAATATTCCTAATGGTCTTCTCCCTGCTTCAAAGCTGCACGCAACCAATTATGACATGTATATGCAAACATCTTTGACATTAAACTCTTAGTTTAACTATGTTTTAAGACTGTTTTGGAATTGAACTTGGCATAGCGAGTGAAAGGGAAATAGCTTCTCCTTGAGAGAAGTCCTGTTAAGGGTTATAGTTATGCTACTAACTAACCTTGGATTCATGCCTTTCTCATGTGTTATGATGAAGTGTTTTGGAAAGATGGGCTTAAAATCTTCAAGAGTGGGTTGGGTTTTTTTTTTAGTTTTTTAGACAAGGTTGTACAACGATAACAATGATAAAATGAGCTTGAGATGTAAATATGGACCAAAAGAGGTTAGTAGTTTTTCATAGGAATTTAGTGGATAGCTATGTGCAGCAGCTTGATGCTGATTTGACTCATAATATCCAAAGTATTTTTGATTGATAAGAGTGATTAAAACAGCGCTGTTGTAAAGATTTTGATTTGCAGATTCGTTTTTAACCTTCCTGCAATAAAACTAACTAACACTGAAAAGCGTTTGTGGTCCTGTGTTTCTGTGTCTGCTCTGACGTCTTTTGGTGGAAGGACACAAAGCTTCACGTCACGTCCGGTGTGGCAGACGTGTGGAATATATTAGGACCCAAAATGCGGCAGCTCAGGTGCAGGTGAGTATTTATTAAACAAATACAAACAACACTGGGAACATAAAACTAGAACCTAAACTGGGTAAAACTAACAAAACAAACCAGAAACGAAGATGCAGGGAGGTCCGGGGAGAGACGCAGGGAGACCGAGGGGAAACAACACAGACGAACCAGCAACGAGGACGAGGTAACACACACTATAAATACACACACCAGGAATCAGGGGATGGGAAACAGGAGGGGAACACACCTAGAAGACATGACAACTGACGAGGCGGGGGAAACGTAACACACTGACATAAGACTGAGCCCTTCAAAGTAAAACAGGAAACTCATACACGTAATGACACAGACTCAGAGACCTACTACACTAAGGGAATGCACAAGCAGGGAAGACACCAACCAGAGGGAACACCACTAAACCCTAGAAAATACAAAACTATCAAAAGTAAAAGTACATAACCAAAAACACTGGGTCACCGACCCAAGACCATGACATCACAGCTGACAACGACAGCTGGTCTTTAATGTTGAAAAAAAAAGAGCTAAACAATCATCTATTAAAGCAAAATGTACTTTAGTTTCCATTAAATAAAACTCGCAATACTTAAGAACATCTTTCGCCTGTACACAGCATATTTGTTGGTATCAACAGGGGAACATGGTAATTTAATACGTACTGAAAAAAATGTTCAAAACCTGCTATGATCTTTCTTTAGAAGAGAACGAGAGTTATGAGTCCTAAAGTCTCTGGAAAACTATGGAAGAAAAAAGCTCAATTATATCCTTGAGATAAAGTGTCTTAGACGTAGCTGCCAGAGTGAATAAATCCTGCCAGATTTAGAGATGAGAGTGTCTGTATGTCTGTGATAATAAGTGGTAGCTTGTAACGCTAAGGTCAGAGAGCAAGAAAGAGAGAAAGAGGGAGAGAGGGCGAGAGACAGAATGAAACCGAGAGAGTGGCCTAATTATATTTGGGTGACAGGGGAGAGATGGAGGAGAACCATTTTTCTGGCTATTCCACAGTATTCGACTGTCATTACAGTGTCGGTGTATGACACAATGATATAACAGCTTCAATTCAACATCCCAACAACAACATTGCTTCAACATACACAACTTCCATTTACCAACTCTGACCATAAAGATATCTATCATATAGAGATCAATAAGGTTCTCATTTTTATTGCCAATACAGCTCAAAATAGAAGTTTACCTGCGTGAATTCAGTAACATTACATAGCGCTGACAAAACGGATCCTGTACTCTGGCCACTAAGAATCCATGTCTTACATGACGACAGCTGTGTAGAGGTAAAGTACGTTTATATCTACAGTGAGCACGTTTTCACATGAGCAAACGCACTCACAGTCTAAAAATGTACCTAATGTGCTATATTCTATGCTGTGCTGTGTTCACAAATGCAACGCTATTCCCGTGTAATGTGATTTTTAAGGCCACTTTTTCAGTGTTGTTCATTCTCTTTCCCCGAGTGTCAGTTAGTGTTCTCATTTCTTTTACCTAACGCTGGCAAACAGCACTGTGTCAGAAAATGTTGCAACTCAGCAACTTATTTCTGTGCTCACCACTTTTAGTTATTTCAACTTTGAGCAAGGAAGGGAGTCAAGAACTGGTTCCAGTTAAAACCAGGTTTAGAGTCCATCGGAACCAAAGTCATGAAGGTTAATCAAACATGCCAATGTTGGATTTATTGTATTAAAAATGATAGATTATCACTGTAGATCTGTGTATTTCTTTTTTTCCTCACATAGGAAACGAATCAGGATTTAATAACAGAACCAAGAACTAGGAATATAAGTAGGATCAGTTAATGGCACTGGTATTAGATATCTCTATGAGTGATCGTCTGGCACTGCTGCTGAAACACTTTATTGCTGCAGATGGTAGGGCAGCTATTAAGTAATAATATAACTGACCCAGAAGTTATTACAGAGAAGTCTATCAGTGCAGCCATGGGCCTCTCTTTAAAAGAATATAGTTTGTTATCTGAGTCCAGATTCATCCATCCATTTCATTAAGTTGACTTATTCAACCTCATCACTTAAAAGCAAAAATAAATAAATAAAAATACTTCTGTTAGCTTTTCACTGTGATAGGGATAAAATAAAACGGTAAATGGCCTGTATTTATATAGCGCTTTTCTAGTCCCTAAGGACCCCCTTTACATATCCAGTCATCCACCCATTCACACACACATTCACACACTGGTGATGGCAGCTACATTGTAGCCACAGCCACCCTGGGGCGCACTGACAGAGGCGAGGCTGCCGGACACTGGCGCCACCGGGCCCTCTGACCACCACCAGTAGGCAACGGGTGAAGTGTCTCGCCCAAGGACACAACGACCGAGACTGTCAGAGCCGGGGCTCGAACCGGCAACCTTCCGATTACAAGGCGAACTCCCAACTCTTGAGCCACAATCACCCCCCCACCCCAAAGAAACCATAATGAAGTTCAACACAGCATGGATATTTTAAATGGCCAGCACTTTCTTGTCAAGGCAAGACTAGTGAATAGCAGAGGAACATGCTGAACTTTTTCTTTTTCTTTTTTTTGACAGTGAGGCATGGCAGTATTGATGGTGAACCACAATGTTCTACAGCAGCACATCCACTAAGCCACAATAGCCATTATGAATACTTTTTTGTATTTTTCAGTATCTGATTTAAAAAAGAAAAAGATAAAGTTTTTTTTTTTTTGGCTGATAATGCCTTGGGCTTAAATTGTATGAAAGGGACAGGAACATCCCTGTCTACACCAATCAATGAATATGGTGTCTCATTGTTATCTTTGTTGTCCAACTAAAAGGTGAAATAAGAAAAATTAGTAAAGCTTAACATGAAGGTCTTTTTTTAACTTGATTAAAGTTCAAATGACTGATCTGATGTACTGACAGATACGGCGGGATCTTGTACATACGTCTCTTACAGTGAAAAGGGTTTATTTCTAAAAAATAAAAACACTATATTACAGTGTAACAAATGGCTCGGGTAAAATGAGAGATAAATCAGAATTAAATCAAATTAAGGCACTTCTCCATGCAGACAAAGTGACAATTTAACAGAGGGAGCTCTCCATTCAGACTGTCAAGTCATCTGACTATGCCAGTAATACTATAATAATAACAATAATCTCCTATATTTATTTTCCACTTATCTAAAAGCAGAACTGACAAAGTACCCTTGCAGCCTGTTAGGGAAGCTGAAGAGCAGTGATTAAGTGATGGAGGACAAAGCACAGCTAAAAAAATGCATTCAAGGAAAACTGTTGTCTTTGAAGAAACATACTTGTTACCCTATAAGCAGCTGTATATACATAGCCCTGTTCTGTATCGAGTTATGTGTCTTAACACTTGTTTGGCCTTGCTTAAAAAACAGTTGTACATGTGTACTTGGCATTTTATTGTAGAGAACAGGCATTGTGGTATAATGAGCAGTTTGGGGGAAAATACAGAAGACACTACACCAACTGGTTACAGCTTCACAACATTTTAAGGATGTTGCTGAGTTTAAAAGCCCAGTGCAGCCACAGTACGCCCACACAGGTGCTAATTATTAAGCCTGACTAGAGCTTGTAGCTTGAGCGTGTAGGTGTCTACAAATTTACGGATTGACTGAAATGTCTCTTCTATCTGAGAAAATTAACTTGTTCATCATTTTGCTAGATTTACCTAACTGCAGAATGGAGCCGAAGCCAGTAATGCCCACATGGACTGAAACTATTTAACCTAGAGTCAGGGGTAACTGTTCACAGGAAAGACACTTGATTATTTTGTTATTTGGTATGACATGAGCCTCAAACTGTAGTTAGCTTTGTTCCAGGGCCTCAGTGTTATAACTAAGGACCCCTTGTTTCAAAGAAACTCAAATTTTACCCACAACATTAGCTGAGCTGGTTGTTCATGTTAGTGCCTTGGTGAGTGCTTTAACTGCACTAACTCATGTCTTCCATCTTCCTGTTTGTAACCTGAAAATCAATGTCAATATGTCTTGTTGAAGGATAGCTCCTAAATGCATCATGTTGACAGAAATGGTGCTGCCAGACTCACTACAATGGGTGACGTGCTCAACCAAATTGTGTCACATTTACTTTAAAGTGCAAGTAAATGTGTTTTCATGCACGCTCCAGTGTCATAAGACACTGCTGTAGTTGGACTATAATGAAACAATTTCAGACAGAGCTGTGCCGAAGGACATCCAAGGCAAGGATGTCTCGTTTTGTTAAATGTCTGTTGCCTCAGCCTCTCTCTTCTCATGTCCTTCACTTGCATCATTGGCAGGAGGCACGAAGATGCAAATAGGGTATCCAAGGAGAGCAATCAGAGGTGTAAAAAAACTGAGGAGAGATACTGTCACCGTATTTGTTTGCGCTCGTGTATCTGCACCTGCTGATTATATTATCCAAATCGCATGCTCTTCCTTCTCAGGCTTCTTATGAATCCAATCATCTTAATTTTCAAAGACTGCTTTTCAAATTTTGTAGTAACTTTGCAGAAGCTTTAATGAAACGAGATGTATGTGTTTAATTAGTTTTTCACTTTTTTTCTTTTTTTTGAGCCACCTCTCTTCTTTACATTTTGCTTTATGCTGTGTGTGTGTGTGTGTGTGTGTGTGTGTGTGTGTGTGTGTGTGTGTGTGGCTCAGGAGGAAGGAATGCATGTTAAGAATGACTCAAAAGGTTCATGAGGTTCAGCGCTAACAGACTAAAATGCAACCATGCATCCTTCACTGAACTTATGTATTATAGACAGAGTTCAATAAAGGTCAGGTTTACAGCTAAAAGGCCTCCTTCAGCTGTTTAAGTGCAGCCATAACATGGATGCGGAGTCAAAACTCAGACAGCACTTAGCAGTCAACTTGGACTGACCTGAGAGTTCCTCTTCATAAATGGTTAAAGGCTGATACAGACAGAAATGGTAGGAGTGGCGTTATTGGAAATGAGCTGGCAGCGTGCTTCAAACAGACTTGTTTCTTTCTATCCGATAAAACGTCTCCTTCTGAAGGTAGATCATGCTAAATTCCTAACAGAGAAGTTGCCACACATTTTCTTATGAGCATGAAGAGTTTTGCTTCAGCTGAGTTACATATCATGTTGTGGTGTGCAGTAACTTTTACAGAAAATTACTTCACCAAAGAGGGCCAGAGGTTGTAGAGTTGCCATCGAGATATTGACCATTCACTGACAATGACCAGTGATGGACGTATTATAAAATTCTTCGCTATAAGTAAAATTGTGTATCATAAGCAGTGAGCTTTTGTCTCTCTGTCGCCCAGAATCCACTAAAACTTTTTCTCTGTGGAAAAATTACCTGTTGTCTCCCAGCTGGTCCACCTCCTACCTGCTTGTTCATACTCAACCATTGCTCTCCACCCAAGGAACCTTGAAAAGTCTATCTCTGCACAGCTTTAGCCTTGGATCTCTCAAATAAGCATCTAATCCTCCTGCTGCCTGGCAGACAAGTCCTCCCAATCTGTGAAACTGAGTGTGTTTCTCTAACTGCAAGTTCTAGTTGTTGTCGTCTGAAAATACTTGCCAAAAAACTAGAAAGCTGTCCATCTCTGGTTAAGAGTCCAAAAATCAGAATTGCCTCATTTAGCTATGATACATTTTTATGATATTCCATCCTCTTTGAATTATACAATATATATCAGACAAGATTTTCAACTTACCCTGCTTTTCAGGCATGTCCTACGAGCACGAGCCCCAAAAGCAGGCCACGTACACACTGGTGTCTTGGGCCTGGGTGTGTTAGCTTTGTAGCTTAGCATAAAATGATATTTTTTGCATACATTTTTTTACCCTCATGCTTCTATGCTTTATATTGCCCATTTATGTCTATAAAATGTATAGTGTTTTCTTTAATGGTATTAACAAAATAGAAAAATAAAAAAATCATATGTGGTAATCTCCATTGACAATACACAAACAAGTTAAACTCACGACTATTTTCCTTAATCCTGTCCTTGTACTTTATGATACATTATATAGCTGGCATATAAAGAATGCAGTATTTGCATATATACTACAAAAAGCACTGACTTTCACTGGTTTATTGTATCTATGAAAGATGGAGGCAAAAAATGGATTTTGAACAGCAGGGGAAATGTGTCCCCTGCCTTACATCTCTGCATATATTGCAGCAGGTTACAGTGGCTGACTCAGCTGTAATGAGACATTAATGAAGATGTTGGGTAATTTGGGCCGGCAATAGAAACTGGCAGGGAAAATAAAGAGAGGGAGGAGGAAGGGTAAGGCAAAGGTAGGAAAGCACCAGCTGTTTTTCCAGACTCTCCACGAGGGGAGTCACAGCTGTCCTCTTCCTCTCAACTCTCCTCCGTCTCCCTAACCTTTTCCTCAATTTTTCCTCTACACACCAGAGATGATGGCCCCAACTCCTATCCTCCTACCTGGTTGCAGACAGGGAGCAAAAGTGTAATTTTTAAAACTGAATGCAGGGATGTCAGTGCAAAAGACTTAAGAGCTCTGAATTTCTAATGACAGTGGATAATAATAAACAGATGGATACACACATGGATGCTTCATTAGTTCTAAAATATTCTTTGTACTTTCAAAGTAATGTTGATGAAGTCTGGGCGCATTTAAGAGTGAGATGGTATGTCCTCTTAAGGACATATCAATGACATTTGTCGTTTTTGTTCTCGTGGAGCACATTAAAGAAATAAAGAAATGGAAAGTGGTAGAAACTAAGCAAGTTTCATCATTAGAATCTTTACTATTATTCAAAAGAATATTGGAGAAACAAAGATATCGGCCAAAACTCTCCTGATTCAGTTTCAAAAATGTCAAGCTGTCAAGTCTGCATTGTCATCAACTCCTAAACCGTTTGTCTGCAGCTGCAACAAGAAAAGGTCTCCAGTCAACAGTGAGATTGTGCAGTAGATGTTTTCTGTTTGTGGTTATGATTCTTGCTTATGTTTATGCATCTTTATTATAAATATCGCTGTCTCTTTGTGGACACAACGTCAATACATTTCCCTTTCCCCGAGTAATTTTAGTGGCCACAAAGTCTTGATATGAAAATCAAAGCTTTATTTTTATTACTAATTATTAAGAGGGATATTACAGCTTCTTCTTAGCTCTTCTTAGCTATTTTTTAAAATATATTTCACAGATGTTACCTGACGTTCCCTGTTAAATAGAAATAAGCTTCACCACAGTTTTCCCAAACATCTTAGATTTTTTTGGGGGAGGCTGACATAATGGTACTTTTAAGACAGAAACAAAATTATTTCACAAAAACTATAAAACCACCAGGGTCAAATTTAAGCCCCGCTTTGGTAATAGTTAAATGTGAATCCATTTTGCTGAAAAACGGCCTGCAGTCAGTCACACACACCTTAAACCAATCCAGCTCATTTTTCTTCGGTAAATCTCTCAAGTGCATCCAGAGTTAATGGCCTTCTTCACCAGGAGTTTTTTACGTGGTTGTCATGATTTCTTCCACCTTGATGATATTCCTAATTCCAGACATCGCCACTGTCTTCTTTGGGACGTATACCTATCCCTTTCTTCTCCTAACAAAATCTCTTTGGTTAAAGAGTTCCAAAGGACTTGCATCTAGTATGCATAATCTTTCTCCATACTTTAATCTGGCTTTAAGGTGTCTCTTTTTTTTTTTGGTCCACAACCTCGTACTCTACTCCTGTTCAGGGTCCAAGTGACTGTTTTCTGACTTGTCTAGACATTCACTAGTGCCTTGGCAGTTGTTCTCTGTCACGGACCCGGTGCCGGGGACTCGGGGTTCGTGAACAGTGTGGACCTTTATTGTTATTAGTGTATTGGATGTATGTTTGCTGCACTGTGCTCTTGTGTTCCATGCTGGTGTGTGTGTATGTGTGTGAGGCTGGAGGATGAAGGACAGCCACCTGCAGGCCTGATGGGTGTGGCCCTGCCAGCTGCTGGTCACGCCTAGCTTACCACACACCTGCTTCTGATCAGGATCGTCGGGGGAGCTACTTAACAGAGCGATGGAGCTTCCTCCGGCGCAGGATCGTTGAGTTAGACTCCATGTCAGTGTTTGTAGTGCTGGTCAGTGTATGCCTGCTGGAGTTGGTGCCATAACGGCTGTGTCTGTGTTTTTTCCTCAGGAGAGTGGAACACAGGACTGCAAGACACACGGGGTGTGTGAAGGCACAGGGGCAGAGAGCACGGGATACCAGCACTTGGGAGAAGACACGTCACGGGAGTCGAGGGAGCACTTTTGGAGATTCAGTGTGTGGTGTACATTTACCTCACTGTAAATAAACCCACTGTTCATTTCATTAAGTCCAGCGTTTGGGTCCTTTCTCCAACATCCCCCACGGTCTGCCCCCCAGACCGTGACATTCTCAGACACATCTTTAGACACATCACTCGCAAATTTTCTTCAGATAGTCTTTGAAATCTTTCTACTTCTGCCAGATTTGTCCTGTACTGTGTGGCTCTCTTTAAATTTTCCTACTACTCACTTCAGTTCTTGACAGTTGGAAAATGCAGTAATTCACTTTGTATCTCCTGTTTTATGAGAATCAACAATCCTTTTTCCTCAAGTGTTATGACCCAGGGTCATTATTTGCGGTACGGTGTTGTTATTGTTTGTATTTGTATTCAGTGTTGCTTGTTTCCAGGTGGAGGCCACCCATTGGTGGAGGAAGGAAAGAGGCCAGCTACAAAAGGGGTTGGACTGGGTCGGCGAGGAGACTTCCTGGTTTCCCGTGAGCTGTGTGTCTGGGGACCGTCGTGGTGTGTGACTGCACGGGGCTGCAATATTAATGCTGAAAAAGGGGTTGTACCTGGGCTTGGTAGCTGTAGGGGTGGGAAGCCGTTTTCTTTTATTCCCCTCTTTTCTCCTGTTTCGGGTAGGGAGACAGGTTAGAGAATTGTATTTTGTTTTGGGATCGTGGGAGGTAAGTTAGCTCTGTTTTTCTTTCTAGTGTGTTTTGTTTGTTGTTTTGGCATCGCCCACCCTGAAGCTCGCTACCTGTTCAGTAAATAAATTAACCAACTCTCGTCATTCTGCCGTGGTGTGATTTTTTTTGTCGTTATTATGTATCGGGTTTATCTTTTTGTTGTGTTGCACCCCGGCTTCGGGCCGGGGTGTAACATCAAGTCTAAACTGACGTCTTTTGTTGTTGGCACGATGCTTTCTGAAGTGACAGCTCAAACCCTTTTTTTTATAGAAGTTTTTATACCTGCAAATTGGAAGAGAACCCTTTATTTTTAACTTGATTTTATGTGCTTTGGGCATATCCCTACACAGCAGTGGTTTGTTCTATGGATCAATGAAACAGTCCGTTTTTCAGGGGGCTAATTATATTGACCCTTTAAAAAAGAAAAACGTCAGTATAATTTCTAGTTTCTGTTTATATGAATTCTTTCTAAAACAAACTAGTATGTTTACACAAGCTATGTTGAAAATTCTCATTTAAAAAAGGACTTACATTTCATAGATGGACTTATCTTTTGTTTTTCTTTCACTGTAACGATATTAGGGATGTTTGCTATCACTGACATCATACAGACCCAACAGTAAAATAAACTTTATGCACAGAGACTAACACTCTTGCCTCACAGCAAGAAGCAAGACGGTTCTGAGTTTGACTTCACCTCGTGGGGGCCTTTTTGTGTGGAGTTTGCGTGTTCTTCTCCTGTATTTGTGCACTCTCTCCAGGTACACCAGCTGCCTCCCACTGTCCAAAAATATGCAATTAGTGGGGATAGGTTAATTGATGATTCTGAATTGCCCATAGGTATGAATCTGTGTTATATGTCTGTCTGTGCTAACTCTGCTCCAGATTATCTACCTGTCCAGGGTATACCTACCTCTTGGCCTATGGTACCTGGGCTAGGTTCCAGCCCCTCTGTGACTGTGATAAGAATAAACACAAGAGAATGGATGAATGGATAAAATATGGACAAGTGGGATAGCTATAGAACTATTTAATAAATAAACAAGGTGGAGTGTGTCACTATGAAGACACCCAAAGAGTCAGCAGAGGATATTTATATTGCTCAAATTTCAAAAATGTCATTTTGGTCTGACTTAAGAACTGCCAGTGATGCTCAGTGTATGAAGTGCTCTATAAAGTTAATAGGGAACAGTAATGACATCTTGTGATTTAGACAGAGTTGAGCTCTTAGTAATTCAGTTTATTATTCAGATTTAATGATTGTCCTTCAACAGTATGAATGCTCAATAAATGTAACACTCCTTGTGACAATTTGCAAATTAATGCAGATTTGTTAAAAGGGTATTTGTGAAGGCAATTTGAGAGACTAATTTCTCACAGGAAGAGCAGTCAAAATACTATTACTGACTGGCAGACAATACTAGCTCTTCTAAATTAAATGCCTCATTAGGGGGAATTCAGCGCTTTTAAGTGGAGTCCATGAATTAACACTCAGTTCAGCTGTGATGTGATGCCATTGAAATGCATTTTCTAGACATACTAGTTTCAAGTAAAATCGCCCCTACCTCAAATAAAATAAATAAATAACATTACAGTATTTTATTCAAAAAGGCGACTGTGCTCCTATTTCAGTATTTTGAGGTGTTTATGCTTGCCTCTTCTTAGAGCAATGTGGAAAACATAAATCACTGTCCTGTGTGTGAAGGTTTAGGGGTTTTTGTATAAATTATTTATAACATTGTTGACTGTATTTGTATAATTGCATTGTATCTGTGGCACTTGTATTTGCAGGGCATAAACACTGAGTCACATTTTTCACTGGGGTTGTGAACTATAGTTTAGGAGACTCTGCCTGAAAGGGATTATTGGGATGTTGACGTGTTTACAATTTTTTATTTTAAGTAAGCCAAGTTATACAGAGGGATCAGCATGCAGAAACATTATCTTCTTCTAAACCCTGTTGTTGTAAACTTGGCACATTTGATATGCGGCGAAGCACACACACACACACACACACACACACACACACACACACACACACACACACACACACACACACACACACACACACGCTAAATGCTTTCATATTTTCAGCTGCTGACCCAGCGTGACCTGAAGAAACAGGCGCTAGTGCGTGCATCGCAACTCCATGATCACAGACTGAGCGATACAGGCTATATACTGTCATTATGTATAAATAATTCAACTTACTAGGAAATACTATTTTTCACATTCTGGGTGTCAGATGAGAAAATCGATAATACTTTCCAGTAACTATGAAGCTCTAAGCAGCAGGAAGTTAACTTAGCTTCAAGTGAAAATAGGGGAAAGAAAGTCTGTCTTTGTTTCGAGGCAAGTGAAACCACCTACAAATGCTAAAAGTGCACACTAATTAACATATAACTCATAGTTTTGCCCACTATTATCCCAGGGTATATCTCTACAAAGACTGAAGGCTGCAGGGAAACAATACACATCCCAAGGCAGGCAAATAGCTCTACGGTAAGCTGGTAGGTGATATATTTATTGTACCTTTGGATGGAGCCAGGTTGTTTCTTCCTGCTTTGCTAAGCTAAGCCAGCCACCTGATACATATATAAATGTATGCTTAATGTACAGACATAAGAGAATAATAATTATTATCACCATCTGCATAGTGTAGGAGTTTAGAAATTTGATATATAGATATCAAACAAGTGGAACTACTTGATGTGGTAACCCAGCAGCCCAAAGTACCTTACACCAGCTACATCATTACAGATAGCTATGCACAATTTCACACCCATACAACTCTGTATTCTGCATATGCTCAGCAAATCAGAACCTCATCAAATCTATGGGGGCTGGATGAGAACTACTACCTTTTTAGTGACTCATGGAACTGCAGGGTACTCCTTAAAGTGGTCACTACTTATACAGTAAACATCCTGAGCTTCAGCTGCACTTTGAGGATGACTTACCCCACCCACAGGCATACGCAGGTATAAAAACACTCAGAAAATCCTCCTCTGGACACATTTGGTATTTTCAAACCTTTACTTAGCAGGAAAATGATTTAACAGCACATCCTTAATTATAAGTGCCAGAGGGAGTAAACGCAGAGGAGGGAGGGCTCCAGACATTTTAAACACTGACAGTGGGAGATACCTATTGTGGTGAGTGTAAGAGTCCACTGCTGATGCTCAGTGACTTGCTCAGAGGCACTTGGAGAGCAGCAGAGGGGGAGAAAATGCTGTTACTCATCGCTTCTCCTACACGTATTTTTCAGTCTGTAAGTTCAGGCCAACAATGGGGGAAAAAAGATTCTGTAACCTTTAGGCAGTGCTTGCTCCCACCTCTACACATGTAGGCAGCTATATCTTACTCGGACTATTGAAAATTCAAAGAGACAAAACTATATTGCTCTAAAGCTGTATTGAATGTTTCTAAGGGTTAGAGAAGAGAAAGGACCACATCTGCACAATAAAATGTTGAAACTTTGTAATCTGGTATGAACTATTGT